>NC_063352.1:46766214-46781860 GCF_021869965.1 Rhincodon typus | reverse complement strand
CCCAGGTCCCTGGTGCTGTGAGGCAGCAGTGCTAACCACAGAGCCACCATATAGGAGTTTCAACAAATTATCCTCCTCTCTCTATGCTATATTAAAATAGCTATTTACTGTGCCACTTACCAGGTTAAACACATTTATAAGTCATTTGGCCATGCCTTCTGTTACTGCCTGTCTCTGATGATGTTAGACTGAACTCCTATCAGTGCCTCAGGCTGACTAACTAGCTGGTCACAGATGGTCTTCTGACCTTATGCTTATTTTTTGGGAGTTATCTATTGCCAAGACGACAATCAACACTCCCTTAAGTGGAAGTAAGTACTTTAAGTAGAAATTGTGGCATGCCTTTTGAACCAGCAAGGCCTATCAAAGGAAAATCAGCTGAGCACAGACTGTAAAAAGCGATTGGATATATATCTTGTCATCTCATTGTTACCACTAGCCTGTAAATGCTGTACCTTTAAAATGAATAGAATCTTTTACCAATGCCAAACATTGGATCAAACCAAAATTCTTTCCAGCTCACATAAAGGAACACTCCTAAAATGTGAGTGTGGTATTGTGGGATGACTGATGGAAAAGTAAACTGAATAGCAAGCTGCCTGCAAGTACAGTGGCTCAGTGGTTAGCACTGCTGCCTCACAGCACCAGGAACCCAGGTTCAATTCCAGCCTCAGGCAACTGCCTGTGTGGAGTTTGCATATTCACCCCGTGCTTGCATGGGTTTCCTGTCACAGTCCACAGATGTGCAGGTTAGGTGGACCGGCCATGCTAAATTGCATACAGTGTCCAGGGATGTGTGAGTTAGCCATGAGAAGTGCAGGGTTACAGGGATAGGCTAGTGGGCTACATCTGGGTGGGATGCACTTCAGTGTGTCAGTGGAGACACAATGGGCTGAATGGCCTCTTTCCACACTGTAGGGATTGTATAACACTACATATGAATTATTCACCATGAAGGGGAAGGCAGCTGAATCATTTCAGGCCCTCTATATCTACGTTGGCAAACTGTAGTTTTATAACATATTTATGTGCCATTGCTGGGAAATTGTATCATGTTAGGTATTTTAGTAAAATAGTTTCTGTAGTTTTTTTTGTGTTTTCTGATTGACAAAAATATCATGTCTGCTTTTGTAGCCTTAAGAAGTCTGTGACTTTTTGCCAATAGACAATTGTCTTGAGCCATTAAAGTGAAATCTGACTCCTTTCTAATGTCTCACATTGTGCAGTACATCATTTTACTTACGAGGAATGTCTGATATGGGTTTACATGGATATACAGGAAAATCAGCAAAGGATCTACATGGAAACTAAAGGAACATTCTGGCTGCTTTAAGAAAAACCTATGTCAAACCTTAGAGAATAACTGAGGGTGTGTTTTACCCCCTGCTACTCCCTCCTCAAATCTGGCATCATGACGAAAATGGGGTGACCATTCCACCCACTACTTCTGTCTTCCCTTTCCAAGCAATAACTTGATCCGGGAGGTGCCAGTCCTTCAATCCAGGATGCCTCCATGTGCTTCAGTATTTAACTTTCTAGTGGAAGAGGTATTTGTTTTAAGAAGTGCGTGCTTTCTCAGCACTCAGTGTGCTCTGAGTTTTCCACTGTTTCTCCCTCTGATTTCTCTTGAGAGTCTTGGCCAGTTCTGGATTAAAGTCCTCCCGAAGGAAGGCAGTGAGAGTTCATCAAAGTCAGGTTAGAACCTGCAAAATAGTTTTGATGGACCAGACTGATCTCCTTGGAGAAGCAAGGGCTATGAAGGGAACTGGTTGAAGTATTCTAGATCAGGGGTGGCCGGGACTGATTAAATATGGTGAAAATGTCACCACTCCCGAAAGGATCAAGACCAATAGGTTAACGATGTAAAGTAATTTGTGAAAGAAGCAACGAAGGCCTGAGGAACAGCTTTTTCACTCAAGCGGGTACGTCCTGGAATACGCTGTCCGAGAGTGTGAAAGGAGGCAGGTTTGATCGAGACATGCAAAACGGATGGTTGTTTGAAAAAGGAACCATGTGCAAGAGCATGGAACGGAGTGGGATGCTGGCAAAGGCACAATGGGCCCAATGGCCTACTTCTGGACTATAAAAATTCTATGATATGAATGGGTCGGAGTTGCCATCAAATTAATATGGGTAGGTTTAATGGAAGAAAATAGAGTCTCTTGGCTCTGAAATCATTCTTCTTTTATGGGATAATATTGCATGGTAATGGTACAAGCTTCAAAGAATGTCCCAAATTCTTGTTAGTTGTGTTTTTTTCCCTTTCAAATTCTTTTACAACACTGACAACCCATGGCTGTCCAACTTGCACAGCCCTCAGTCGCAGCTGACATCTCAGTGCTGTCAAATCTTGTTCTATTCTGCTTCTTCAGTGATCTGCTGTATATAAAGCATCAACTTTCTGAAATCAGAAATGCTTTCTTTTCCAAGTGTGTTTGAAATGTACGATGGAAAGTAGGCCAGAATTGTTTATTCCTTTTTAGATTTTAAAATAAAATATTAAAAGATCGACTGTTCTAATGAAGTCACATAAAGCAGGTGGAGGAGGAGAGTATTGAAGAATAAAGCTACAATAAGGGATATCCTGTTATAGTCTGCGTTTCACTTATAGAATTCCTACAGTGTGGAAGCAGGCCATTCAGCCCATCAAGTCACACTGACCCTTTGAAGACTATCCCACCCAGACCCACCTTCCCTACCCTGTCCCTGTAACCTTGCATATCCCATGGCTAACTCACCTAGCCTGCACACCCCCGGACACTATGGGGCAATACAGCATGGCCAATCGACTTAACCTGCACATCTTTGGACTGTGGGAGGAAACCGGAGCACCCGGAGGAAACGCACGCAGACACGGGGAGAACGTGCCAACTCCACACAGACAGTCCCCTGAGGCTGGAATTGAACCTGGGTCCCTGGCGCTGTCAGGCCACAGTGCTGCCCCCTGGTGAGCTGTGAACCCTGTCAATCATTTCACACACTTGCTGCTTTGGCCTCTTGGAATTTTGTGCTTCTGGATATGTGGAAAAGGCTGATGTCACATCAGTGGAGAGGTTCCAAAACAGAGTATCAAAGAGGTCGAGACAACAAGGTGCAGGGCTGGATGAACACAGCAGGCCAAGCAGCATCATAGGAGCAGAAAGGCTGACGTTTCGGGTCATTTTGACTTAGAGTGATGTCGTAAAACATTTGATCCAAAGGCCGATTCCACGTCCTTCCCGACTTCATTTTGTTTGACTTCAGTGGAAGTGTATCTAACACAGAACTCACTTTTCCCATTCCACGTGATTACTTAAAGTCAGAAGCAGTTTGTATTTACAGCCTAAGGTATAAGCAGATTAACAAGAATAATGATTTAAATTTGATCTGTGGTTCCATGCTGTGCATCAGAGTGTCCAGAAGAACCAACCCCTCAGACAATTCAGGTTGCAGAGTGGGTAGAATAATTGTTTACTTTTTTATTTAAATTATGGTAAATGTATACTTTAGTTGAATAGCATTAATATAACACCTCAGTCTTTGAAATACTGAGTGACCATTGAGCTAACTTTGGCCTATTGTGATTGACTTGAAGGAGTTGGATTAGTGTACATAGTTGAAGAATTAAAGTTGGTATACTTGGGCTAATAATAACTGTTGGTTGCAACTGATGGCTTTGTAATACAATTGCTTCCCATGATAATAAAAGTGAACCAATTATGTTGACAATAATTTATGTAAAACAAATAGAAATTTTTTTTATTGTAATACAACAATGAGTACCACCTCCTTCCGACTAAACTAGTCACTAACAACCAATGTGATCAGGCTGGTTTTGGATTATGAAAGGGCTTTAACAAATTAGTTCAGTTCGATAAGGCCTGAATTCAGCCAGGATGAAATGAAGCCAAAAAAGCAGTCAGGCAACGAAAATGTTTTATTTACAGCCAATAGTGCCTGCTGCTATTTTAAATGTGTTTCTGTCAGCATTGAGACTGCTCCCCACCACTCCAGGACTACATGTTGGGGCCTGACATCGTTTATCTAATGGATGCAATGTCACCCAGTGCTAGGCTCACCAGTATCATATCTAGGAGAGGCCCCGGTGAGTTCATGTTTCGTTTCTGGGAATATTTTCTGCATGGGCTAGAAGGAAAAAGAATGCCTCCCCAGCCCATATTTCCCATCCACTTAACCACAAACGCAGTCGCCTTGGATTGCTGGCTCTGCTAACGTTCACTTTCCCAGGAACTGTCCTCCTGGTTCTGGGGAAGGGTGGGGAAAGGCCGCTGCTGCAAAACTTCCCACTTACACACACTGGCCACTTTATCATTAAACACTTCAGCTGGGGAGCAAATGATCAAAAACAATCAAGCAAGTTGTGGTCCAGAAGTTGAAGTAGCGAGTAGCTTGCAACCAAAGCCCTTTGATCTTTTTTTAGCTCTTGCAAGCTATAGTCATGCCATTGGTTCCAATCAGGCCTTTTTTTGCTTTTATGTTGAACAAAGCAACAGATTTAATTAGCAGGGAATGTACCATTTCAAATCTATCAGACAATATCAGACACTCTCAGATCAGTAAGATCAAGAGTTACATTTGGAACATTACTCTCTGTACTCTGCAATGCCACAACGATGTGCTACAACCACAATAGATATTTTCTATTTAAAAACACCACCAGAAATATTTGTGTCATTTGCCTACTGGATTTAAACTAGGTCTCCAAAAGGACTTGAATCCAATCTGCTTTTCCACAAAAATTGGGTTGGATGGGATTGAACATCTGTGTGTGGAATTAGCGGTATTTTGTAAATCAAGAGAAACAATGAACTTTTGTTGCCTTAGATAAAGATTGCAGGACATGTGTAACAGAGAACTGTGGAACTTCCCACAATTTTTTTTTCATGTCATGGGATGTGGGTATCGCTGGCTAGGCTCTAATTTGCCCTTGAGAAGGTGGTAGTAAGCAGTCCTTTTGGGGTGATCCATCTACAATGCTGTGAGGCAGGGAGTTCCAGCATTTTGACCCAGTGGCACTGAAGAAACGGCAATACACATCCAAGTCAGGATGGTTCGTGACTTGGAGAGAACTTATGGCTGGTGGTGTTCTCATGTAACTGCTGCCGTTAACTTATAGTTGGTGGAGGTCATGGGTTTGGGAGGTACTGTTGAAGGACCCTGGACAAATTGCTGCACTGCATCTTGTAGATAGTACACACTGCTACCATTATCTGTTGATGGTATAGGGAGAGAATATTGAAGATAGTGGTGGAGTGGCCAGTCAAGTGGGCTGCTTTGTCCTAGATTGTGTGGGTTTCTTGAGAGCTGTTACAGTTACATTTGTCCAAGTAATTGAAGAGTATTCTATCACATTCCTGACCTGTACCTTGTAAATGGTGGACAGGTTTTGGGCAATCAGGAAGTGAGCTACTCACTGCAGAATACCTGATCTTCTCTTGGAGCCATAGTTTTTATATGGGATCAGTTTTTAGTTGGTGCTAACCTCATCTAATTTCCAAAATTCCATACAACGCAGTTAAAACAGGACTGGTATATGTTACGAGAAAGTAAGTATGTGATTCTTGTAAATGCAGATGGAAAAATACTTAATCCATGTGCAGTTGTGTCAGGGTATTGTCATTATTGGTTCAATTATATGTACTGATGTGAAACAAATGGAATTATGTGTTGGCTTAAATATGTGTGTGTGTGTGTGTGTGTGTGTGTGTGTGTGTGTGTGTGTTTGTATAATGGGCACAATCACCGATGAGGATTTCTTGATTATCTGAGCAATAATTCACTTTCCCTCCCTTTACTTAAGGCCGGAACCCAACGCCTAGGTGCAGCTTTAACTGCTCTGCATCAATTATCACAACTGGCTTCCAAACACCAAGATCTAAAAATCCGAGTGGATAATCTAGAAGAGGAACTCAAGCATCAAGTTGAAGAATTAGGTCAGCCACAAATTCTAGACAGACAGCTAAGATTCAAGAACGCAGCATGCCCTATTTGTTTGTAATTAACTGTTCTCATTATTCAGGTGAAATGTTCATCTTATGGGAGGGGGATATGTTGAATATATTTGTCCTCTACATCAGGTTGGTGATGAGGATGGTCCCCAGTTTGAAGCAGTTCTTCAATCCTGCCTCTTGGTTAGCCACCAGAAGTTTGAGTTTGATGCAGTTTGGGAGATTGTGCTGAGCCAGATTTCTGCACAATGCTGTTGACTTCCTGTCTTTATGGAGGGAGGGTAACCAACCTGATTCCAGGCAGTCACTTCCCTCCACAACTTTCACTGAACTGTCAAATTCTCTCAAAAAAACACAAGCTGCTTTTGAGAGGGAGAACGAGCCATTATGCAAACCGTCTAAGATTACAGTTGATCTTGATCAATTGGGTCAGTGGGCTGAGGAGTGGCAGATGGTGTTTAATTTGGATAAATGTGAGGTGTTGCATTTTGGTAAAACAAACAAGGGCAGGACTTATACAGTTAATGGTAGGGCCCTGGGTAATGTTGTAGAACAGAGAGACTTAGGGGTTCAGGTACATAATTCTTTGAAACTTGAGTCACAGATAGACAGGATAGTTAAGAAGGCATTTAGCACTCTTGTCTTAATTGCTCAGACCTTTGAGTGTAGGAGTTGGGATGTCATGTTCAAGTTGTACAATATAGTGGTGAGTCCGTTTTTGGAGTACTGCGTACAGTTCTGGTTGCCCTGCTGTAGGAAGGATATTATTAAATTGGAGAGGATTCAGAAAAGATTTACCAGGATGTTGCTGGGAATGCAGGTTTTGAGTTATAAGGAGAGGTTGGATAGGTTGGAACTTTTTTCACTGGAGCACAAGAGATTGAGGAGTGACCTTATAGAGGTTCATAAAATCAAGAGGGGCATAGATAAGATGAACAGCAAGGGTCTTTTCCCTAGGGCGGGGGAGTTCAAAACTAGTGGGCATATGTTTAAGGTGAGAGGGAAAAGATTTAAAAAGGATATGAGGGGCAACATTTTTACACAGAGTTAGTAATGTGTGGAATAAACAGCCAGCGGAAGTGGTAGATGCAAGTACAGTTACAATATTGAAAAGATTAGGAGAAGTTTGGAGAGATATGGGCCAAACGCAGGCAGGTGGGACTGATTTAGTTTGGGAACATGGTTGGTGTGGACCAGTTGGACCAAAGGGTCTGTTTCCATGCTGCATGACTCTCTGACTTGGTTTTTGAAACCTTTGAGAAGGGCTTTGCATGCTACTGTGTCATACGGTTCTCTGTTCTATGTTCTACTTTAAAAAAGGCCTTGACTGCAGTTGAGCAGGTTTCCCTGGTCTTGAAAGATCCAGCTGGTGAAAAGAGGCTCAAGAGGCTGGGTCCATCAGTTAAAACCTTACTTGTGGCCCTAGAAGAGCAGAGGTGCTTCCTCTCGATCCAATGAGCTTATACCCAATCCCCCAAATCTCTACTGTAGTCAGGTTTGATGAGGTCACAGGTGGGAAGGCAGATGTTGAGAATGATGCAGTCAGCAGAGAGATACAGATAAGTTAAGCAACTGGGCAAAACCGTGACAAATATCATCTGGGGAAATGTTAGGTTACGCACTTTGGCAGGAAGACGAGACGAGCTGTATATTATTTAAATGGAGAATAAAGGCAAGCATACCAAACACCTTCTTCACTATCCTATCTACCTGCATCTCCACTTTCAAGAAACTATGAACCTGCACTCCAAGGTCTCTTTGTTCAGCAACACTTGCCAGGACCTTACCATTAAGTGTATAAGTCCTGCCCTGATTTGCCTTTCCAAAATGTAGTACATCACATTCATCTAAATTAATCTCCATCTGTCACTTCTCAGCCCATTGGCATGTCTGATCAAGATCCAGTTGTACTCCAAGGTAACCTTCTTCGCTGTTCTCTACATGTCCAATTTGGTGTCATCTGCAAACTTACTAACCATCCCTCCTATGTTCACCTCCAAATCATTTATATAACTGACAAAAAGCAGTGGACCCAGCACTGATCCTTGTGGCACACCACTGGTCACAGGCCTCCAGTCTGAAAAGCAACCCTCTACCACCACTATCTCCTTCCTAACCATTCCTCCCACCTCAAGCCCCACCCCCATCTCCTACCCACTAGCCTCATCCCGCCTCTTTGACTTGTCTGTCCTCCCTGGACCGACCTATCCCCTCCCTAACTCTCCACCTACAATCACCTTTACTGGCTCCAACCCCGCCTCTTTGACCTGTCTGTCTCCTCTGCACCTATCTTCTCCTTTATCCATCTCCTATCCGCCTCCCCCCTCTCTCCTTATTTATTTCAGAATCCCCTTCCCCTCCCCCATTTCTAAAGAAGCGCCTAGTCCTGAAATGTCAGCTTTCCTGCTCCTCTGATGCTGCTTGGCCTGCAGTGTTCATCCACCTCTACACCTTGTTACCTTTTCCACCACCCTCTGTCTTCTACCTTTGAGCCAGTTCTGTATCCAAATAACCAGTTCTCCCTCTATTCCATGTGATCTAACCTTGCTAACCAGTCTACCCTGAGGAACCTTGTCAAACACCTTACTGAAGTCCATGTAGATCATGTCCACCACTCTGCCCTCATCAATCCTCTTTGTTACCTCTTCAAGAAGGGAGATTTTACTAAAGTCGCTAGTTAAACCACAGCTGGAATACTATAAACCACTTTGATTCCCTTATCTAAGCATTGGAGGCAGTCCAGAGAAGCTATGCAGGGATTGTCTTATGTGGAGAGATTGAGTAGGTTGGGCCTGTATTTATGGAGTTTGGAAGAATGAAGGCTACCTTATTGAACAATGTAAGATTTTTAGGGGATTTGACAGGGTAGATGTATAAAGGTATGGGCCTCTTGTGGGAGAATCAAGGACCAGAGTGTATAATTTCAGAAAAAGGCTGAGGTATCATATTGATGGATACAGTCTTTGTTGGCATTCAGAATCTGCACAGCCATATTGAAGATACATACAGACTGATTTAATGAGAGAGTAAGATAGCACTTGGCTTCGCCCAGTGTAAACGTGGAAACAGGTATCTCAGTGGCATCACAACAACTTTTACCCTCTCCTCATGTTTGAGGCAGACTCCTCCAATCTCCCCACAGTCATGGTGAATTCACTTGGCAGCCCTGTCAAATACATCACATGTCTGCTGCTGCTCAGTTATTCTCCTCTTCATCAATGTTCTCTGGGGTTCAGGGTCTCTGTGGAGCTGGGAGTGGAACTGGAGCCTCCGATTCAGCCTCTTCATTGCTCTCCCTGCTACCACTATCTGCTGTTACTCGCTTGTAATCTCAGTTACAAATGGTCCCTCCTAAGTGATCCAACTGCAGTGTGAGTACCTGAGCTGGTGTGTGGGAAATGTGAGCCCTGCAACGGTGCACCATCAGGCAGGTTCAGCATCTCTCAGGAATCGGGGCCAGCAATTTCTGCCAATTTGCTGTGATGTGCCTGAAGCAGATGAAGTATATGAGCAATAAAAACTGAAAGAACTGCGGATGCTGTAAATCAGGAACAAAAACAAAATTGCTGGGGAGGCTCAGCAGGTCTGGCAGCATCTGTGAAGGTAAAAACAGAGCTAACGTTTCGGGTCTGGTGACCCTTCCTCAGATCATATATGAGCAATGAAGTATATGAGCAATTGCTGTTCTTCACTAAAAGCTGGGAATGTGGCCCAAGCTAACACAAACACTCTATAAACTTCTACCTGGTGGCTAAAGGTGAAATTTTAAGCTAGTTAGGTGTAATTTTTCACCCAGCGATATTGGTTTGAGCTCCTGTCCTGCTTTAAGTTCCTATATTACACTAGTTAGCATTTCAGAAGAGTTTTGGTTCATCCTGAGGTCAGGTCATGAAAGACTCTGAGGTCACAATTATTGGGTTTATAAGAATGTTACAATTTGGACCTTTAACTTAGAGGAAAAATGAGAGGATCATGTAACCTGTTCTGAAATCTGCCTCCCAAAAGCCCTGGGTGGTTTGATTGTTAGAGATTAACGGAGACCCAGATAATTTTACCGATAAGATGCAAAGTGCTTATAATTAAAGATCTGTGTGCTAACAGAAACTCTGAAGCCATCGGAAAGTGTGTGGAGAATTTGATGTTGTAAAAGTTGTGCTTTGAACTGTTTGTTTACTTCCAAGATAAAAGAGAGTGTGAGGATCTCAAGGAAAACTAGTCAATGTTTCTACGTGGATACAAGGCCCATATGATTGCAGTTGCCATAGAATTGGCTTTGGGAAGGGAAAGATTCCCAGGAAAATATTAGTCTGCTTGAATACTGGAGAGGGGAGTCCAGCTCTAGCCAGTAAGGTGCTATGATTTACCAGGCAGGAATATGGGTGGCAATTTGTGTTGGGATTAAGAAGACAAAATTCATTTGTTTTAAAAAAAGCCTAGAAGATTCACCTAGCTTGTAATCAAGGAAGAATCGCCAGGGAGAAAAAAAAATAGTGAAATACACATTAGATTGAAAGTTCCCAGGCTGAGAAAGGATCAGTATAGAGGTAAATCAGTGGGAGCTCAGAATCCCCTTGGA
The DNA here is from genome assembly GCF_021869965.1 of Rhincodon typus. Lineage (NCBI taxonomy): Eukaryota > Metazoa > Chordata > Chondrichthyes > Orectolobiformes > Rhincodontidae > Rhincodon > Rhincodon typus. The sequence goes on along the minus strand of NC_063352.1, from coordinate 46,771,336 downwards.
CTGGTTCCATAAAAATTGATTGTCTGTTTAAAGGAAGATACATCTATGAACTGTGTTTTCAGTTGCGCTAAAAGAAAAAGACGAATGCTCTGTTTTGTGGTTTAAAGTATGAGTTACTCCAACAATATCATTAGGTAATGGTACTTCTAGTCTTTTAAGAAAAAAATCTTAAAATATGAAATCCCCCTCACAGTTTATGATGCTTCCAAGTTTAGTATCGTCCACAAATGTTGAAATGGCCCCCTGTACTCCAAAACTTAGTCAATTAATATAAATCAGGAAAAGCAAGGGTCCCAACGCTGACCCCTAGGCAATGTCAGTACAAACATTCCTCTGGCTGAAAAATATATCCACTAGCCATTACTCTCTGTTTCCTGTCACTTGGCCAATTTTGCATCTATGTCAGTACTATCCTGTTCAGTCCACACATTCTAAATTTTCTCATAAGTCTAGTGTGCAAAGTCTTGTATTGAAGGTCTTTTGGAAGTCCATATATATCACATCAACAACATTAATCTCATCAACCCTCTCTGTTAACTCTTCAAAGAACTTAAGCGAGTTAGCTAAGCATGAATTTCCCTTAAGACTCTCCCTAATTAACCCAAATTATTAGTTCTACAGTAAAAGTTAAGCTGACTGATTTGTCAATGCTCAGCTTATCCTTACACCCTTTTCTGAAAAAGTGCATAATGTTTGCATTTCGTCAGCCCTCATGCACCGTCCCTGAGTTTAAAGAAGAAAATGTGTGGCTGGTGCCTCTGCAGTGTCAGAGGGAGATTCCATTCAATGAAAAACAAAGAGAAACTTTGTTACACTCAATCTTATTGAGTTCATTTAAAAACAAATAAACTGCCAACAGCATAAGTTTCCTTTTTCCATATTGACAGAAATTTATCTATTGTCATGGCATTGAATGTTGACAGTTGACTGACTTATATTTCTTTATTTTTAGATAAGAAAGGCCTTCCTGATGATTTGATCATGAGATTAGATTTACTCGACAATGGATTACAAATTCTGCAAAATGAAACTATTCAGGTGATGGCAGCAATTTTATATTTTCGAATTTTGTGGCATGTGTGGTATAAATTCCATGTTTTTTTTTCTGGCTAATTTTCAGATTTTGGATTGTTCTGAGGGCCATGGTATAACACTATGTCCTGTAAAGTTATTCTGTTTCCTCTGAACCTGAAAGGTTATACTGCCAAATTGATAAACCATTGAATATGAAGCACTAGAAATGAATCTTTTGGAAAGGCAAGTGTTAGCTCAAATGGTAGCTTTCTGACTAGAGCTCAGAGGCTTCCAATAACAGTTGGAAGAATCAAACATTTTCAGGATCCCGACCTGTAACTAGTGATGTGCCACAGAGATCACTGCTGGGGCCATAGTTATTTACAATGTATATTAACGACTTAGATGAGGAAAGTGAATATATTGTAGCGAAGTTAAGGATCATGAAAAATAGACAGAGGGCAGGTAGTGAGGATGACATGGAGTCTACAGGGGAATATAGATAGATTAAGTGAATAGGCAAAAACTTGGAGTATAATGTGGTGAGGTTATACATATTTGCAGGAAGATTGAAGGAGCTGAATGTTATTTAAATGGTGAAAGACTACAGGAAGCTGACAGAGAATGTCGAAGGTCCTTATTGCATGAATCTCAAATACATTGATACATAGAATATATAGAAGCAAGAGTAGGCCATTCAACCCTTCAAGCCTGCTGCAACACTCAATACAATCATGGCTGATCATCTAACTCAGTCCCCTGTTTCTAGTTTCTCCCCATACCCTTTGATCCCTTTAGCCCTAAGAACTATATTTAACCTTTTCTTGAAGTAATTGAATGTATTTGGCCTCAACCACTAACTGTGGTAGAGAATTCCACAGGCTCCCCATTCTTTGGGTGAAGAAACTCCTCCTCATCTCAACCCTAAATGGCATACCCCATATCCTTAGACCATGTCCCCTGGTTCTGGACTCGCTGGTCATCGGGAATATCCTTCCTGAGTTTACCCTGTCTAATCTTTTTAGAATTTTGTAGATTTCTATGAGATTCAAACCGCACCATTCTTCTAAACTCCAGTGAATATAATCCTAACCAATCCAATGGGCCAATGGGCCGAGGAGTGGCAGATGGAGTTTAATTTAGATAAAAGTGAGATACCGCATTTTGGGAAGGCAAATCAGGGCAGGATTTATACACTTAATGGTAAGGTCCTGGCGAGTGTTGCTGAACAAAGAGACCTTGGGGTGCAGTTTCATAGTTCCTTGAAAGTGGAGTCGCAATTAGACAGGATAGTGAAGAAGGCATTTAGTATGCTTGCCTTTATTGGTCAGTGCATTGAGTGTAGGAGTTGGGAGGACATTAGTTAGGCCACTTTTGGAATACTGCGTTCAATTCTGGTCTCCCTGCTGTGAAACTTGAAAGGGTTCAGAAAAGATTTACAAGGATATTGTCAGGGTTGCAGGATTTGAGCTGTAGGATGAAGTTGCATTGGCTGGGGCTACTTTCCCTGGAGCGTCAGAGGCTGAGGGGTGATTTTGTGGAGGTTTATAAAGTCATGAGGGGCATGGATAGGGTGAATAGCAAGGTCTTTTTCCCAGGCTAGGGGAGTCCAAAACTAGAGGCCGTAGTTTAAGGTGAGAGGGAAAAGATTTAAAAGGGACCTAAGGGGCAACTTTTTCACACAGAGGGTGGTGCGTGTATAGAATGAACTGCCAGAGGAAATGGTGGAGGCTGGTACAGTTACAACATTTAAAAGGCATCTGGATGAGCATATGAATAGGAAGGCTTTAGAACGATATAGGCCCAATGCTGGCAAATGGGACTAGTTTAATTTAGGATATCCGATTGACATGGACGAGTTGGACCAAAAGGTTTGTTTCCGTGCTGTACAACTCTACGACCCTTCATATGTCAGCCCTTCCATCCTACGAACAAGTCTGCGTAAACCTTTGTGGCACTCCGTCCATCACTAAAACATCTTTCCTCAGATTAGGAGGCCAAAACTGCACACAGTACTCCAGGTGTGGTCTCAGCAAGGAAGTTGCAGCAAGACATCCCTGCTCCTGTACTTGAATCCTCTCGCAATGAAGGCCAACATACCATTTGTCTTCTTCACTGCTTGCTGGACTTGCATGCTTACCTTCAGCGACTGGTGCACAAGGACACCCAGGGCTCATCGTACATTCCTGTCTCCAAATATATAGCTATTCAGCTTATAGTCCGACTTCGTGTTTTTGCTATGAAAGCAAATGACCTTGCATTTAGCAACATTTACTTGTAACTGCCACGTATTTGTGCACTCAGTCAGCATGTGCACATCACACTGAAGCATCTCTGCATCCTCCTCACAGCTCCTAGCCAGCTTTCTCTTGTTTGCAGAGGCAAAGAAAGGCAAGTATCTGAGTTCAGCAAGTGATAAAGAAGGTAGATGGATCGTTGGCCTTCATTTAAATAGGAATGGAGCAACAAAATAGGGAAGTTGTCCTAAAATTATGCATGAGGTTAGTCAGACCACAGCTGAAACACTGCAAGAAGTTTGGTTCCCCTTATTTAAGGAACGATATGCCGGCTTTGGAGGCACTCCAGAGAAGATTCACTAGGTTAACCCCGGGTGTGGAGAGACTGTTTCTTTTGAGGAGAGGTTGATTGGTTTTGCCCATATTCATTGGAGTTTAGTAGAATGAGAGTTAATCATATTGAAACAAATAACATTCTTTGGAGATTAAATTTGAAAAAACGAAGGAACTGTGGATGTCGGAAATCAGAAACGAAAACAGAAATCACTGGAAAAGTTCAGCAGGTCTGGCAGCATCTGTGGAGAAAAATCACAGTTAACATTTTGGATCCAGTATCCGGGGTCTTAGGAGGCTTGACAGGGCAGATGCAGAGGGATTGTTTCCCCTTGCAGGAGGGTCTAGAACCCAAGGACATGATCTCAATATAAGGGATCACCATTTAAAACAGATGAGAGGAATTGATTCCTCTGGGACGGTAGTGAATCTGTGGAAATCTTTACCACAAGGGGCTATAGAGATGGATCACTAAGTTTATTCAAGGCTGAGGGGTATAGGTTAGGGTGGTGGGTCTGGGTGGGATGCACTTTGGAGGGGCAGTGTGGACTCGATGGGCTGAATAGCCTGCTTCCACACTGTAGGAATTCTATAACCCGAGGAGCTGGGCATCTATCTCTGACAAGGTCCGGATTCCTGAGCTTAACTGTGCAAGAAATTTTTTTGGTTAGATGAATGTCCATGTCTTGGCAAATGTCCTCTGGCCCAGAGATAGGGACAATATGACTGCACTATATAACCCTTAACTTGATATTTTTAAAGGCTGGGGAAGAAGCCAGCAGTTGCCCAATATGAGGATTGGACTCACACCTTATGATTAGCACTGCACTCCAACCATTTGAGCTAACCAACCCTCATTCCCTTAACTTTGTACTGTTTAGTCAATTGCACTTGGTTTCCTTGACCTTAACAGTGCAATGAATATTAATGGCACTAATTGTTGCCCTCTGCATTTCTCTTTTTCCAGGATAGAGAATTGATAGCCACCCTTAAGCGGAAACTGGAAGAAATGGAAGAAGATCTTGAAAGTCGCCTTGCAATATTGCAGGCCGACCACGATGAGCTCCAGGTGATGCTTTCAGCTTTTATGCCTGACAGAGAGCAGCTCGACACTTGCTGACAGTGTCTCCTCATCGATGTCGGCCACGTGTCTTTTCAAATATGCATTGTCACTCGTCAAGTTTATTGACGTTGCTGTCAGAATGTTTGTTCAGTGACTTTTAATCCTCCCTGCACTTTATATCTCAATACATGCAAATGTGTTTTCGTGCAGGGAATTCAAGAAAAGCTTGAACTTCTCGAGGAAAAGAAGGTCGACAAAGAATTTTTGGAAATGGAGATCAATGGGGTAAGGATCTTTCATGATGACAGAAGAATTAGCAAGTGATCTAATTGTGTAATATGTGTCATGCGTAACACACAAATGGTGGTCCATTTGCTTTATCATTACAGATTACAAAGAACTGTTCATTTGGCAATCCACAAGGAGGAGGAAGGAGTGGAGGGAGGGAGGGGGGAGTGGAGGAAGCAAGGGAGGG
>NC_063352.1:46726047-46756214 GCF_021869965.1 Rhincodon typus | reverse complement strand
GAACATCTGCTTGATGTGGAAAGTCTTCTTGGGGCCTGGGATGGGGGTGAGGGAGGAGGTATGGGGGCAGGTGTAGCACTTCCTGCGGTTGCAGGGAAAAGTGCCGGGTGTGGTGGAGCTGGAGGGGAGTGTGGAGCGGACAAGGGAGTCACGGAGAGAGTTGTCCCTCCGGAAAGCAGATAAAGGTGGGGAGGGAAAGATGTCTTTGGTGGTGGGGCCATCCTCTCTTCTTTACCATTTGTTTTAGTGTATTTCTGTTAATGATAGAACCTGGTGTTTGTCCTAAATAGCAGGCAGTCAGGCAATTGGTCATCTTGGTGGTCTCATTGAGATTTTATATACTTTGTGATGGTTTCTGGAACTGTGGGATACGTTTTCAGGGCACTCTTTGCAGTGAAGTCATGACACTTACTTCACTCTAAACATACTGATGTTCTTGCCCCGTCCCTACAAAGTCAAACATCGTTATTTTCAAACTGCAGCACATGTTTATTACAACGTACTTACAGCATAAAAATAGGGCTTCCATCCAATAGCTCCTTGAATCAGTTACTGTTCCTCCAACCTTCTCTATTTCACCCTGTCAACTCATTCTAATCCTTTCTCACTTGTGTATTCATCTCGTTTCACTTTGAATGCATCTGTGCTTCATGTCAGTCATTCCACGTTATAGCCAGTTACACTTCCCTTACTGAGGAAGTTTCTAATTAGGCTTATGCAAACGTACATGCAGGTACATTAATAACAGGCACAGGACCTTCACCTTCTCTAGCCTGCTATGCTGTTCTAGAAAATCATAGCTGAACTGATTTGTGGCCTCAACTGTACATTCCTACCTACCTCGGCTGACCCTTCATTCCCTTGTGAATCAAGAGTGTATCTGCCTCTGCCTTAAAAGTATTCAGTGACGCCACTTCCACCAATCTCTGGTGTAGAAAGTTCCATGACCTTTTGAGAGGAAAACCTCTTCCTCATCTCAGTGTTAAATGGAGACACCTTTTTTTTAGGTGTGTCCCTGGGTTCGAATTTCTGTCTTAAGGAGAAGCACCCTTTCAGCATCCAGTTTATTAATGACTCTGATATTTTCTATCAGGTTTATCAGCAATTTCTGAATATGTCAAGGGTTCAAATCAGTCATTCAAGCTAGACCTTCCAAAATCTATCCAACTCAGCGTTGAACATATTCAACAAATAAATTTCAGCCTCCAATCCCTTTTGGATCTGAGAATTGTACGTTCTCTGAGAGAAAAGAATTCTCCTGTATGCAACTTGTCAAATCTTATCAGAATTTTATGTTTCAATGAGATTGTTTCTCATTTTTCTAAACTCCAAAGGTCATGGGCCCAAGGTGCTGAATCTCCCTAACAATTTGATACTACCCTTAACTTCTTTAGTTAGACATGAACGATACATCCTTTCCTTGGAGTCTCGTCTTTTTTAATGTACCTCTGTCATGACTCACTGGAGGTGTACGTCAGAAATCAAACTCTACTGTTCCCAGAGTCACCAAAAATCTGAACATTTAATGAAACTACCAAGAGTCCTCTGACTCACTGCTACCCAAGATAAAAGCAAATTATACCAGGTGGTTCAATAACAGTACAAATAGCTCTATTTGTTGAACACTCTTAGCTTTAACAAGAACAGTAAAATAATAGGATTTCTAATTTATTCATGTAAACTTTATCCTGCTTAAAAAATAGACCTCCCACTCCCCACAGACACACACACAAAACACAAGTGTCATGACTGGAGATGACAGATAATAGGAGAACACATTTCTGTATCACCAGTCCAAGTCGCAAATGTAGATGGTTCAGGTTCACAGCCTTTCAACTCTTCGATGATGCCCCAATATTATTTGCACAACGTTGACCAGTCTGGAGTTGCTTGGTTGGACCTGAGTGTGTCTTGTTGTCTTTGTCTTTAGAATGGTTTTTCGACTTTTACAATGACTGTTTCAACAGAATATTGGAGAAGGCAATTTTACAGAGAGAGAAACATTGATGCAGCTAATACTTGGAGGTTTCCTTGCTTCCCTCTGTTTCACTACTATCACAGGCTCTATGTTAGACTGCGAGGCAACAAATCAGAGGGTTGTTACAATGCTGAGCTCCTCTGGTCCCATAACAGATGGTACCAGATCATCAGGACTCAGTGTCCCCAAATGTGATATTGTCTTAATTGCATCAGTTAGCTTTACTTGTTTTGTCATAAGGCTCCTTGTACATTCTCCTCCTTGAAAGCAGTGTCCATTTTCCTCATTTCCAGTCCATTGTCCAAAAATAAAAAGATGCGATCTCTTACACTCTTCTGAGTATTCTGAAATACTCTATCTCCACTGACATCTATCATAACCTCATTTTCAAGTTCGCTTTGGCCAGCTCTGTCGCCATGCCCCTAATCGGGTCTTTTTTTAAAACACCAGTTTTAGATACATTCTTCACTCCCTCAAACTCGATTGTGATATTTATTCATATTATTATCACTACTATCTGAGGGTGCCTTCACTATGAGGCCCTTAGTTAATCCTGTCTCATTGCACATTACAATACACAGTATAGTCTGCTCTCTGTTTGACTCCAGAATATGCTTCTGTATGAAACTATCAAAAACATTCCATGATCATATCATTCCAAGCTATTACTGCCAATCTGATCCTCCCAGCTACATGTAGATCAAAATCTCCCTTCTGTATCTTTCTCACAAGGTCTTATTATTTCTTCCTTTATACCCCATCCTACAGTGTGGTTATTGTTAACGGGCCTATGTATCACTCCCATAGGCAACTTCTTACCTTCCTGTTTCTCCATTCTACCCAAACTGATTGTACTTCTTGATCTCCTGAACCAAGTTCATCTCTCTCAATTGTACCAATCTCAACCTTTATTTTACATTAGAGCTGCGCCTCCATCTTTTTCTAGTTTACTATCCTCCTTAAGTATCTTGTACCCTTCAATATTTAGGTCCACATTTATGTTATCCTGTAGCTACATCTCTGTAATGTCTATCACATTATACATATTTATGTTATCCTGTAGCCGTGTCTCTGTAATGGCTATCACATTATACATATTTATGTTATCCTGTAGCCATGTCTCTGTAATTGCTATCAGATTACACATATTTATGTTATCCTGTAGCTGTGTCTCTGTATTGGCTATTAGATTATAAATATTTTTTCCTTTTGCTCTGTCAGTTCACCTGTTTTGTTATAAATGCTACATGCGTTCAGATACAGAGCCTTTAATTCTATCCTTTTACATTTTGTAACGTTTTCATGATGGTGCTTTCTTCAGTTCTCCATTTATTCTTTCATCATTATTTCCATTATTGCTGCCCTACTCATCTTTTCTACTCAAATAAGCACATCTTCCTAAATTTGCACTTTTGCTCCCACTCCTTAGTTTAAGCTTTTTCTACCACCCTATTTCCATTGCTCAGCAGAACACTGGTCCCAGCATGGTTCAGATGAAAACCATCCCAATGGAAAGCTCCCATGAATCAATACCCATTTCTCCACACCAATCTTTGAGCCATGCATTCAACACTGCCGTCATATTAACCTGATACCAATTTACTCCTGGCTTAGATGGAAGTCCCAAGATTATTACCTTATGAGGTTCTGGTTTTAAATTTAGCTCCGATCTACTCATACTCTTTCAGTTCTATCTAAGCCTGTGTGGAGTTTGCACATTTTCCCTGTGTCTGCGTGGGTTTTCTCTGGATGCTCCAGTTTCTTCCCACAGTCCAAAGATGTGCAGGCTAGGTGGATTGGCCATGGGAAATGCAGGATTATAGGGATAGGGTAGCAGGGTAAGATGTTCCTCAGAGGGTCGGTATGGACTTGATGGGCTGAATGGCCTGCTTCTACACTGTCGGGATTCTATGACGTCATTAGTACATGCATAACTGTGACCACTGTAACCTCCCCATCCCACTACCAGTTCCTCTCCCAAACCCTGGCACTGGTAAGGCAACACATATATTTGGATTCTCTCTCCCTCTTGCCTACAGAGGACTGAGTCAATTCCTGTGATTAACACGGTCCCCACTACCTCTACAGTCCAGGTTTACTCTTCACCCACTTGAATAATTTCCTTTCCCATGGTGCCATGGTAAGTTTGCTCATCCATTCTTCAACCATCACTTTCATCCAAATGCAAACACCTCGGGCCTGTTGGACAATTGCAGAGGCTTCTCTCCTTTTATAGGCTGGGTCCCTTTGCCTGCTTCCCTCACAGTCACACCCTCCTGACCTGACCAAATCGAAAATCTTGGCATAAGGGGTGTGGCTGCCACCTGGAACATCGTCTCTGGATAACCTTCTGTCAGTCTGATGTGTCACCATGCATGCAGCTTCGTCTCCAGCTCATAAGCTGACACTCCTTGAGCTGTAAATATTTACAGCAGAAGCCCGGTTAACACTGGCATCCAGGAGCTCCTACATTCCACATCTGCCACACATCATCTTCCCTACCATCTTTATTTTGTCTTAGTTAATTATGCAATTAATTCATTATTAAGTAAACTAATGTTTCTCCTGCTACCCTTCACTGTGCAAACTTATACTTTAGTAATCTAGTAAACTTTACCACACAGTACCAAAATAATGAAACCATTAGTTTCTTACTTTCCTTCTGCTAGACTTTCCTAATTATAAACTATTACTTACTTAACCTATTTTAACTCCATTCATGTAACCTATCTATATGTTTGTAATTCCTCCATCCCTTTCACTCTTCATTTTCAAGTCACTTGGGGATGTATTTTTGAGGTCTTGTACAGTGAAGATGGACACAAAATACCTGTTCAGTACTTCTCACAGTTTTTTTTTACCTTCCACAGACACACTGTCTCTTGAGAAGACCAACATTCAATAGAACTTCTTAAAATCCTAGTAGAAACACTTTCTATTTCTAGCTAGTCTTCTTTCATCTCGCTTTCTCCCTTTTTATACTCTTCTTATAAATTTTATGGTTATTACTTCCTGTAGCAGCCCCTTCTCCCAACCACAATTCAGTCCACCAATTCCCTCTGGTGACCAACAGTATAACCATTACAAAGGCACCAATCGATACTCATCAGGTCATGTCTTCATATTTATCACCAAGCAACTGAAAAGATGAGTTACTACTTGGCATTTAATAATGGTCAGCTTGGGAGACTGGTGCAAAATGTGGTTTAATGGGACTGACTTTTAAAAGTAAAACTTTGTAACACAACATTTTCACACCTACAGGCATTTATATTACCTCGGTAACCCACAAAGCTTTCATTTTCCATTTCCTACTGCTTTGACTATTAATGAATATTAACAGTGAAAATAAAACATACAGTCATAAACAACACAGAAACAGACCCTTTGGTCTAACCAATTCATGCCTAACATAATCCCAAACTAACCTCGTCCCACCTGTCTGCTCTTGGCCCATATCCCTCCAAACCTTTCCTCTTCATGTACTTACGTAAATGTCTTTTAAACGTTGTGACTGTACCCACATGCACAACTTCCTCAGGAAGTTCATTCCACACGTCAAGCACCCTCTGTGTGAAAAATTTGCCCCTCATGTCCTTTAAAAATTTTTCTGCTCTCATCTTAAAAATGTGCCCCTTAGTCTTGAAATCCTCCATCCTCGGGAAAAGACAACTACCATCAACTCTATCTATACTGTTCGTTATTTTATAAACTTCTATAAGCTCGCCTCTTAACCTTCTATGCTCCAGTGAAAAAAGTCCCAACCTTACTTTATAACTCAAACCTTGCATACCTGGCAACATTCTGGTAAATCTCTTCTGAACCCACTCCAGCTTAATAATATCCTTACTGTAACAAATACTACCTGATAGTGCCAATCCAGAGCACAGAATCCAATGGTTGTTTTCTTCCAATTTCTTCCAGTTCTTTGTTGATGAGATGAGGTTATTGCACACTGATGCTATCTTTCATTCAGTGGTTGAGAATTCATTCTTTCAATGTGTTTGGAGGTCTCTTCTTCAACAGGGGCTTGCAGAAAGTGTTGTTTAGAGAGAGATTGGTGAGGGGAAACCAGTCACCTAGTCAGGAGTCAATAAAATGCTGTGCTCAGGCAGATCCCATTTTGTGCAGAACGCCATCAGCCTTCTGTAGGCCCACCTGTGCCCTCACTGCTCCAGTGAAAGACAACGTTGTTTACATTGCACAACCTGTTCCATCAAACATGATATTCAAAACTGCAAGCCTCCTCTTTTACACAGCCTTCCTGGTTCAAAATACTATTTCCCCAGTTTTTATCCACAGTCCAAAAAAATGAAAAGTTGTACAAAATCACCTCCTTCTTGCTTCTTTCTGCGTCCAGCAGTGGATTAAGTGAAGCTTCATTAAGCCAGGGCACAGCCACTGGTTGTTCTCACCCATGTCCAAAGTGCTTGCTGACCTATCTTGGATCTTGGTTCATTCATGGTTTGCTTTTGAACTCTCCATCCTTATTTCCATCTCTTTCTATTGCATTGTCCCTCCCTATCTCTGCTGTCTGTTAGAGACAAGAAAACTGCAGATGCTGCAATCCAAGGAGGCTGGGAGAACACAGCAAGCCAGGCAGTATCTGGAGGAAAGGAGAAATCAGCGTTTCGGGTATTACCCTTCTTCAGACCTGTGTTCTTCGAGCCTCCTGTTTGTCAACCTCTGCTCTCTGTGCCTGTCCTCAGATAGCTGTGTTCCTTCTGACCTCTTGTGCAATCCCTATTTTAAATTATCACCATTAGCTGCCAGAGCTTCAACTGTTTAGGTACTAAATTCTCAAATTCCTTCCCTAAACCTCGCAGCCTCTTTATCTCACTTTCGATGAAAACAACTTGCTTTTATGTACGCCTTCAATGTAATAAACAGAGCTTCAGGGAGTTAGGAAGGAAACTGGCACTGAGCCACAGAAGGCAATTTCAGTAAAAATGGCCCAAATCTCAGCTGGATAGGTCATATTAAGGAGAAAACTGCTGCTTAAAGTCTACCTCCTTGACTGAACTTTGGGTAACTTGGCCTAATATGCCCTTGTGTGGCTCAGTATCAGAGTTTGTTTGATGCTCCTGAGAAGTGGCTTGAGAGAGCTTATTACTTTAAGGGCACAACGTTACGTTGTTGTTGTCCTGACTCCATTTCTAATTTCTCGCTAATAAAATAACCGTAATTCCTCAAGCAGAATCTGTTTTAATGTCAAACCCTCAGTCTGGTAATTCTTCAATTTACCTTTCCACAGTCATAGTCAAAGTACTGATGTATATCCTGGCCTAAGCATTCATTGTAACAGCACAATGTGCCAACATAATTATACCTGTCAGCTTAAAGGTCACACACTTCTGCGTTAGTCTTCATTCGGTAATGCGCTACCTCCAACAGAAAATTTAATCTGCCCCTTGGGTAGCACTGGTGCATCTAAAGCATGCTGAAGATTTGCACTGGTTTGATGGGCAAAATTTTCTGAGCGCTGTCCTTAATTGTTTCAAATAAAACATGTTCATCATTTCATCACAACTTACTTCTTTATGTTTTACCGTTAGCTGTGAAGTGCCAAAGTAAGTGAGCAGAATTAATCTGCACATTTATCTGTATAACCTCAGGACATCTAACAGCACTTTACAGTGAATTAAGTCTATAATTGTGCAGTGAACTATTGCAGTGTAGCAAATCAAATACATTTGATAAACTTTAAGATTGAGTTCTATTTATAAAGGGCTAAACTTTTTTTTTCTGAAATTGTTGCTCTCCAGACAGCTTATCACTATCGCTGCCTCAGCCCTTCATCCGAGAGTTCGCCCCACTACTGCACCCGAATTAGATTCTACAAAACAACAGAGAGGGTAAGAGCAGATCATGTGATTTCTAAGACGGGTACTGGGCTTGCATTGTGTTCTCATGGCTTTTACTCAAAGAGATCTTGAATATTGTTGAGTGAGATTTGGGCCAGGAATTTCCATTTAAAGTATGGGCATCTTGGATGGTGTTACTTCAGCTGTGAGTCGTGGAGAGTTTTCTCAAGTGATTGACTGCTTTTCAGTTCATTTCGTGTGTCAGTGAGTCTGATGGCAACTGAAGCAACCAATCACATGCGTGAGGGAGTCTGACGGTGACTGAAGCAGCTAATCACATGTGCGAGGGAGTCTGACGGCAACTTCAACAGCCAATCACATGCGTGAGGGAGTCTGACGGCAACTTCAACAGCCAATCACATGCGCCAGGGAGTCTGACGACAACTTCAACAGCCAATCACATGTGCGAGAGAGTCTGACGGTGACTGAAACAACCAATCACATGTGCGAGAGAGTCTGACGGTGACTGAAACAACCAATCGTGTGTGGCTAGCAGGGGGAAGCTGTTGCCTCTGCCGCTAGCACCAACCGGGGTCGAACATCCTGGCACCATACGTAAGGCCACCCCTTCCCTCTGCATCTTTGCTTCCCCTGTGGTGTCTGCCATTTCCCCACTTCACAGCCTCTTCACCAAACACGCTGCTCCAAGCTCTTTGGGCCAGAAGAGAGTTCCTGTTCTCCCCGGATGGGTGAGGAAGTAGCTTCCTGCTCAGAGCCGGGCTACCTGTGAGCCAAGGCTGCACCGTAAGTGAGTGCATCCAGCATGGACTGTCGCGGAGGATGACCAATCTCCTGCTCGCCACGTGGCTATGTGCCACCACCTTCTCACTGCAACCTGGACACTCCCTGGGCCAACACCACTCAGTCTACCTCTGCCCCTGTGCATATTCCAGGCATGATAGTGTCTGAAGGGCTCACAGACATTTTCATGCTGCCAATCTTTGAACACTTCCTGGACACTGCAATGCTCATTCACCGACCGGGGTGGCATTGGTGGTGCTGTGCATGCTCACCCAGGCCTCGTGCACAATCCATTCCTGTTCTCTCAGTGCAGGGCACATTAAAAAAAACATACACACAAACTGGTGGAGGGGATCCTGATCTCCATAGCCTCACTTCCTTCGAGGACAATGGAGTGGAGCTAGTGAGTGAGGACCACTCACCATTCCTGTCCCATGAGGAACGTTGTTGTCTGCTCATCTCAGAGCCACTCTCACACATAAACGCTGTTGTTTCATCACCAAACAATTCAACTCGTTGCAATAGGACCCCAAGGCTATCCAGCACCGGAAATTCTGAGGGTGTAAAACCTGTGACACTTCAGAGGTGGCTGTTCCCTGGCATGGAGACTGCCAACACTGTGGTTATTCTAGCGAGCTTCGGTTGAGGGAAGCAGTCTGGTGAGCTTGGAGGAAGAACCGCGCGCGGTCTCTTAACTGTCCAAGGGCCACCAGAGAGCGGCCATCTGCTGAGCGCCACACAGAAGCAGTAGCTGTGAACGTAATGTGGTCACCCTGCACAGACAGCTGTGTGTGTAGGGCGGGGGTGGGGGTGGAGGGGTGTGGTGGTGCCATCCGGCAGTCACTAGATGAGAGCGAAAGGTGGAGGAATCTGTCCAGCGGGCACTGGCATGAGGGCACTTGGCTGCTCCCATTGGGAAGGGTGCCATCGCCTTGGAGACGCGGGCCCAGGAGAATGCTCAGTGACCTGCACTCTGCTGCTCTGGGCATGGGTGCCCAGCATCAGTGGGAGGGGTAGATTGTGGCACCTATATGTCACTGCAGCACCCCTTTCTTCTGGAGAGAACAACAGACATTGATGGGGTGGCGGAGGGTGGTGGGGGTGTGGCGGTGGAGAGATGGACACACTCTCCAGCGCCTCCTTCTGGTCAGGGAGCTCTTGACAGTCCAGCTCTCTCAATGCCCTGAGCCCACAAAGCACAACCCAGCAAAGACTGGTACACAGCCAGTGCCAGCACCCTACTGTTGCTGCTGTTGGAACTGTTCATGTTGGTGATTTCTCCTGAGAAGCAAGATGCCCCAGAGCAATGGTGGGCTTGATCTGTGCTATCTTGGTGTAGCTGTCATGATTCTCCAGGACATCCATGCTACAGCCTGCTCCGTCTTTTCCCGGGAGAACCCGACACCTCGCCGTTTTCCCAGGCCACCACGTGGGAAGCTGCCACATGGTGAACGTGTGGTGAGAGGGCACCTTGCCCTGGGAGCTGGGACTACTCCAGTGCACCTTCCCATGGGCAATGGTCAGCTTACCTTTAGAAAGCTTAAAGCTGAGTCTTTCTGAAGTAGTACTGGTGTGATGGAGCTACTGAAAACTGGTCCCGCATTCCCCCTCGCCACATCCCTTAAACCCCTGCTCTTGCCCCCCCCTTCCCCCTGTGTGGCAGGGACATTCAGCAGGATGCCAGAATGCGCACTGGGGAACTTGCTGCATTGTACGTACATCTTGCTGCATGCCTGGCTATCTAGCTTCAGAGACCAGTCTGAGCTGGCAGTCAGCAGCAAATGGACTGTTCCAGAGATCCCAGCACACTGACACAACTTGATCACTATCAGTGAGGATCACTAATTACTCCCACCTTCACGTAGCTGCTGCACAGTTAGAAGCATGCTTGTCGCTATCGTGATCCCATCACTGTTCATCGTCTGTCATGCAGACATGTAAATGGGCCAAAGACAAACAGTTCCGAATTTGAAAAGTGCCTGCTCTACTGCAATTTGCCCTGGGGAGGCAGACTATCACAAGAATTTGAACAGTAGGTTTGTACCACAACAACAACACTTCATGCTGTTACAATGCAACAGTGATGTGAGATATTTTCCACCATCCAAAAACCGTTCTATGTGATAGCTTGGTCTCAAGCTTTGTTATTAAGTGACATTCTTCAGCAGGATATCAGGAGTTTGCATTTAGTTAGCACTGCTGCCTCGCAGCAGCAGGGACCCAGGTTCAATTCCAGCCTCAGGCAACTGTCTGTATGGAGTTTGCACATTCTCCCCATGTCTGTGTGAGTTTCCCCTGGGCACTCCGGTTTCCTCCCACAGTACAAAGATGTGCAGGTTAGGTGAGTTGGCAATGGGAAGTTGCCCAGTAGTTAGGTGGATTAGCCACAGGAAATGGAGGGTTACAGGGTTGGGATAAGTGGGGGTGATCTAGGTGGGATGCCAGTATGGACTTCTTGGGCTGAATGGCCTCTTTCTGCATTGTAGCAATTCTGTGATTTACCATTGTTTAGGAGAGAGATATTTCACTGGCCTTTTTTGTCTTTTGAGACTGACATTGTGATTGTGGGCCATAAATATAACCGATATATCCATTGACACACATCTGCCTGTGCTATCTTGCTTCATATGATCAGACCTGTTATCTACCCTGTGTGCCAAGCAGACCTCTGTGTGAGAAAAAAAATTTCCAGTAGCCCTGAAACCAATTGTCACTGTGCTCGTTACATAAAAAATAAACAATTTTGGAGTCTGTCACTCATCGTGCGTGCTTAAATTTTTTTTGTGAATTCAGTCTTTCCTCGCAGTCAAAGTAATTTTAGTGGAAACGGGGATGATTAATTAATAGCAATAATTAAAAATTGAAGATTGCACATCGGCAAGATCATTTTAAATGTTTTCCTGATTTATTGCGAGGGGGCCATTGCCTTTCAGCAAAAGGAGGGTTTGTATAAGAATCTGGGTGGTACTTACCACTGATCCTGGAGATCTGTCACAGAACCCCCAGGTTGAAAGGCAAACTCGAGGAGACACAACACTTTAAGAAACTTTGAGCATTGGGGTGTTAGTCAACTTTTGGAGGGACTGAATAGATGATGCAGCCATGTAGCTTAGTAGTGGAGGTGGGGAAAGGATGGACAATAGGTTATCAGCTATGGGTCTAGAAATGAAGCAGACTCCCAGCATCAAAATAGTGAGGAGAGGCATCTTTTATAAAGACAGCGATTTGTAGTCACCAAGGAATGTAGAGGACTGGAAGAACTAGTAGAATCTATGGAGCCAGTCGTGGTATTGGACACACATACACAAATGTAATTTTGACTTTGGATGATAATGTAAAACAAGCAACATTGACTCATACATCTATTCTACATTCTGCATTTTATCTGTTTATGTTATTCAAAGTCAGGATGTCCAACTACTGATTTCTGAATAATAAATAAATGATTAATCCATGCATTAGAGGCAGTGAGTGATAATGATAAATGATTAATATTGAAACTTTCACTTTTTTTTCCATTTAGTATTTGGAGGTGCAACGTTTAATTCCAGCCTTCCTAAAACATTACCATCACCACCATGCCAAACATAATTAATGGGTATGACTCAGCGATGACAAGCATGCATTGTAGTTGCCTACAGAATATGCATTGTCAAGATATGTCAAAATTTGAGGTATCTGCCCGATTTGAATGTGATTGCAAAGTGTCTAACCACAGCACACCTAAGAGAATCCTGCCTGTCAATCTGTACAGCCGGTTACACTGCACTGTTGGTTATGTACTTGTGTCTTGATGACCAAGGAGACGAAACAATATTGGGGATATGCAGGAACGCAGGGTCGATGTTCAACCCAGATCAGCCATGATTGTACTGAATGGAGTAGCAGGTTTGAAGGGCCGACTGGCCTAATCTCATTCCTTATCCATATGTTCATACCCATTTTTAGGTGTAAAAAAATTCTCCATGCGACATACAGGTGAGTTGATAAGCAAATAAAGGTCACCCAGATAGGGGAGGCAATGGCCTAGTGGTGTTATCACTACGCTATTAATCTGGAGACCTTAGTACTATTCTGGGCATCTAGGTTCAAATCCTGCTATGGTGGAATTTGAATTTAATTAAATTGTTTTTTAAAACATCTGGAATTTAGGGTCTACTAGAGACCATGAAACCATTCTCGATTGTCAGGAAAAATCCTTTAAGGCGGCACAGTGCCTCAGTGGTTAGCACTGCTGCCTCACGGTGCCAGGGACCCAGATTTGATTCCACCCATGGGTGACTGTCTGTGTGGAGTTTGCACATTCTCCCTGTGTCGGCGTGGGTTTCCTCTGGGTGCTCTGGTTTTCTGCCACAATCCAAAGATGTGCAGGCTAGGTGGATTGGCCATGGGAAATGCAGGGATAGGGTGGGTCTGGGTAGGATGCTTTGTGGACTCGATGGGCTGAATGGCCTGCCTCCACATTGTAGGGATTCTATGATTCAAATAAAAAAAGATTAGATATCTCAAAGACAGCTTTGTAATACAATGAACAGATACATGGCAATATTGATATCCAAGTGCAAGAGAGAACCAGCTCCTAGCACAGGAATCTCAGAAGCAAAATGCTGCTGATTCTGGAGTTCTGGAAATGCTCAGCAGGTCTGGCAGCCTCTGCAGAGAGAGGAAATGTGTTGAGTTGATGATGCTCCTTCAGTTCCTGAAGCAAAACATTCAGTGATTAGCATGGGGTTTGCTTTAACGAGAGATTCTGTATCCTCACGAAAGGGAACATTTACCTTATGGAGGGAGACAGCCTCGTAGCTAAAGAAAGTGATTCGCCTCAACAGCAACCAGGAATGAGCAACAAACACGAGCTATGCTCATAACCTAGAGAAGAAATGTTTTAACAAACAGTCCCCACACTGAACCTTATCAGGGGGCTGTGCTGCACCATTTGAGAGCCTGTGACCCAAAGGTACTCAAACTATCTGTAAATTAATGCAATTATGAAAAAAAAACTCTACATAGTGGCTTGTCTGCATCTCACGTTGATATTTTCAATATATCTTACTGAGCGTCCTCCATAACTAATTGCTGACTGTAGCTGTCTCTTTTAGGAGTCTTTATCATGAATATTATGAGAACCACGTGGCCCGGAATTCGAATCGGCCCTGTGGAGGTGTTCATACAGTTACTGGACCCGTAGGCAGGCGTAATAACCGCAATCTGAATCTGCAAACAGTGTATCAGTATGGTGACCCCAATCCAATGTACCGACGGGTAATTAGGTCTTTATCTATAGAACTTACCTTCACTTTCCTTTCCAGAGGCACATTTCACACGCGGTGCCCTAAGTTTGTAACATAATCGTGTATATTTTTTCAGGTTGATAGTAAAGGTACTCTGTTGACTTCATTTGAAACTTTCCCTTGCAAATGTTAACTAAAAACCCTCGATGTGATTGTAGAAGAGATCACCAAATTCTCCACGTTTTCATAGAATCCATACACTGTGGGAGCAGGCCATTCAGCCCACCAACTCCGCACCAACCCTCTGAACAGCATCCCACCCAGACCCAACCCCTGAGTTTCCCCATGGGCTAACCCACCACATCCCTGGACAATGTAGCCTGGCTAATTGACATAACCCACACATCTTTGGACAATGGGAGGAAACCAGAGCAACCCTACATAGACACGGGGAGAACATGCAAACTCCACACAGTCACCCAAGGCTGGAATCGAACCTGGGTCTGTGGCATGCTGAGGCAGCACTGTTAACCACTGAGCCAACGCCTTCCCTTTGCTTGCAGAGTTTCCTAATTTTGCTGCTGAAAGATCTGGCTCCAATTCTTTGACCAAGAGTCACCAGCCACCAGAAATATTTTATCTCCTCTGACAGCTTCCCCTTAATATCTTGGAAATTTTAATCAGATCACCACTTAACTAGCTAAATTGCAGGGACCACAATTTTGCTTGGCATAATCTCTCTGTGTAGCTTGGGGTCCAGGTATCATTCTGTAAAATGTACACTGCACACTCCCTAAGGCCATTATGAATTTCCAAAGGTGTAGACCAGGAACTGCTCCCTGTATTCTGGTTGTGGTATAACCAGGGCTTCCTTCAGATGAAGCTTCTGACTAGAGGTGTTGTTTTCCTCTAAGTATAAAGGCCAGCAATCCAAGATAAAACAACAAAAGACTACATAATTCTAAAGTAAAAACAGTACAGAAAATATTCAGGAGGTCAGGCAGCATCTGCACACAGAGAGAGAGAAACAGAGCTAATGTTTAAAGTTTGACAGGATTCCATTAGAAGCAGTGGCTAGGGTCTTTACACGAAGTGACAACAATCATCAAATTGCTGCTCTGCTCAAACTTGCCCTGATTCAATGCTGCTCCATGCTTCCCGTGAGGACTTCCAAGCCTGGTTTTACCAGAAATGAGGAGCGCAGTTTTCCTCAGGGGTAGAGTCAGAGGTAGACTGGACAAGCTTCCTTCTTATGTTCAAAAAAAAATCCAGTTTCAATGTTTGTGGGTGGGGCAGGAGGGTGAGTTGGCAGGTAGCCTGATTGTGACCCATCAACAAGTTGAACCCATTAAGCATCACACAAGTATTTTAGTGAGGTCAGGCCAGATTGACAGCCAAAAGCAGAGATTGGAATTAATATCCCCAGATTTTCAGATGGGACAAAGCTGGGTGGGAGGGTAAGCCATGAGGTGGATGCAGAGAGGTTGCAGTGAGATTTGGACAGGCTGAGTGAGTGGGCAGAATGCATGGGAGATGCAGTAAGTGTGGATAAACGCGAGGTTATCCACTTTGGAAGCAAATACAGGAGAGCAGATTAATACTTGAATGGCTATTAACTGAGTGTGGAATGTGTAACAAGACCTGGGTGTCCTTGTTCATCAGTGCTCCCAAGTGCAGCAGGCAATGAAGAAGGCAAATGGTATGTCAGCCTTCATAGTGAGAGGATTCAAGGAGGAATAGGGATGTCTTGCTGCAGTTATAGGGGGCCACAGTGAAACCACACCGGGAGCATTGTGTGCAGTTTTTGTCTGCTTACCTGAGGAAGGATGTTCTTGCTATAGAGGGAGTGCAATGGCAGTTTACTAGATTGATTCCTGGGGTGCCAGGACTGACATATCAAGAGAGACTTTTTTTAAATTCATTCATGGGATGAGGGCATCGCTGTCTAGACAACATTTATTGCCCATCCCTAATTGCCCAGAGGGTAGTTTTGAGTCAACCACATTGCTGTGGATCTGGAGCTAGATGTAGGCCAGACCAGGTAAGGATGGCAGTTTCCTTCCCTAAAGGACATTAGTGAACCAGACGGGTTTTCCCTAACAATCGACAATGGCTTCACGGCCATCATTAGATGCTTAATTCCAGAATTCAAATTCCACCATCTGCTGTGGCGGGATTCGAACCCGGGTCCCCAGAACATTACCTCGGTCTCTGGATTAACAGTCCAGCGATAATGCCACTGGGGCATTGCCTCCCGAAACTAGATTGGTTAGGACTATATTCGTTAGAGTTTACAAAGATGAAGGGAGCATCTCATAAAAACCCATAAAATTCTGACAGGACTAGACAGGATAGATGGAGAAAGGATGTTCCTGATAATTAGTGAATCCAGAACCAGGGGTCACATTTTAAGGACAAGGGGTAGGCCTTTTAGGACAGAGATGAGGAAGAATTTCTTCAGTGGTGAGTGAACCTGTGGAATTCTCTGCCGCAGGAAACTGCCAAAGTATTACGTGATTTCAAGAAGGAGTTAGATACAGCACTCAGGGCTAAAGGGATCAAAGGATCTCTTTGGGAAGAGTGGCTGTTGAGTTGAATGATCAGTAATAATCATGATGATTGGTGAATCAGACTAGAAGGGTTGACCAATGAAACTTTCATAACTGCACCATAATACTCAGTAAGGGAAATCAGCAATAAAAGTTGTAACATTCTGAAGAGACGTAAGGCAATGATTCTGAAGATTGACCATGATTAGGGTACATCTACCAAGGTCACTATCTAGGTAGAATGGGTGGACATGGCTAGGCAGGATGTCTGTTCATTTTTCTCAGGAATAAAAATTTTATTGGAGTTTAAAAATGTGAGAGATTTGATTCCTGAAATTAGTTGCCGTGATAAAGGGCCATTTGGGAAACGATCCCTTATCTAACTGTTTTGATATCTTCCGTC
This sequence comes from Rhincodon typus, assembly GCF_021869965.1. Lineage (NCBI taxonomy): Eukaryota > Metazoa > Chordata > Chondrichthyes > Orectolobiformes > Rhincodontidae > Rhincodon > Rhincodon typus. The sequence goes on along the minus strand of NC_063352.1, from coordinate 46,739,448 downwards.
AATGCACCTTGCTCTTCAGGAATGTGGCCTGACCCCATGGGCAGTATCCGGGCACCACCAAGCTGGTTTTCCAGCTGCCCCAGCAGCAGCGTGGGCACACACCCCACATTGCAGCCGGATCTGGGTCTGCCCTCGACTGGCGAATGGTGATGGAGTTAGGGTGCGGTTGCCCCAAGAGCAGAAGCTCCGTTCTGCTGCCGCTCCTTCAGGAGTTTGTATTTTCACTGCCGGTGGGGGTGAGGTTTGTAAGGCTCCCCGTGCTGTCAGAGCAGCGTCTGATCTACCTGTGTTCAAGGGGAGAACCGGAGAGCCTCAGGTCACGGTGGTGGGAAGTGGAGGTATTGATAGAGACAGTAATCGCTGCCACCTTTCTCTTTGTTGATTGCTGCCTCTTCTTTTCTGCCGACTATACACCTCCTTTCTTTTCTTTTTTAACTTCTCTCAGTTTCTCATGACTGGGTTCAAGACAAGCACGAGAGAATTTTCTGGACTGGCAGTAAACTCCTGCTCGTAGTCAACTTACTCGCACCCAACACACACCCTCCCTCACCATCTCACCCTCCGGCATCACCATCGCACACTTTGCTATCAACACCTCATATTGTGCCTCCCTCCACCCCCCCCCAATGCCTCCCCACTGCCTCCACTTTTCCCATGACCCCGGCATCAACATCACCATGGAAACCCCCCCCACCCCCACCCCCCCCCCCCCCCCCCCCATCCGCCCCACCACGTACCATCACCATCTCACTGCCCATACCTTCCCTTCCCTGGCTCTACCTTTCCCCGGGCTGCTATTTTCTGATGGTGCAGCGACTGGGAGCTGCATTGGGATGGTTGCTTGGTACCAGCAACAAGGAAATGAAGCCCAGGTTTGAAAAGGACTCGAGTCTAACACCAACGAGGACTGGGACTCCATCCCCCAGCAGTCACAGAATCATTGACTGGTTACAGCACAGAAGGAGGCCATTCAGCTTGTCATGCCCCTGCTGGATCTATGCAAGAGTAAATCACCAGGCTTCGTCCTCCTATCCTGTTCCCTCTCTTGGCATTGATTTGTTTCTTTGGATGTTTTTGAATTCTGTTCCAAAAGCCTTGATTTGGATCTCCAGCAGAACCTCAGGCAGCCCATCCTGGATCATGGTCTTGCCCTACGTTTTTAAAAATAAAATTCCTCCTGTTGCTGTTGCCTCATTTGCAGTTCACCTTAAATGGTGCCCCCTTGTTCTCGATCTGTTTCCCACCCCGCTGCCCTCGCCCCGCTCAACCAATTGGGAACAGTTTCTCCCTATCTACTCTGCCCAGACCCCCTCATATCTTTGGTTACTACAAATAAATCTCCTCTTGTTATGTTCATGATTTGTGCACGTTGAAACTGCACTTTGGAGAAAAGTGAAGAGCTGTAGCCTGCCTGACAGGGAGTTTGAATGTTGGAGATGAAAGGGTGTTTATTTGACGGCGAAGAAGGTGCCACATGGTTGTTCTTGGAGGCAACAGCAGTTTCAAATGTCCCATGGATAGGCTGTGAGTCTCCAAAGTCCCAGAAACATATTGAGAATATTAGAGGTAGAGGGCCTCCCCCAATCAAGAATTAGTCTTCGTGATGTTGACTATGAAGTCAGTGCTGATCGTCACAAAAACACATCTGGTTCACTAATGTCCTTTAGGGAAGGAAGCTGCCATCCTTACCTGGTCTGGCGTATATGTGACTCTAGATCCACAGCAATATGGTTGACTCTTAACTACCTTCTGAAATGACCAAGCAAACCACTTACTCACAACACCCACCTGACATTTAAGAGCGAGATTTTTAACAATAAGAAGCTGTTTGTAATGTACCAACCTTAATGACAGAAACCAATATCATAAATTATTTTTACCAGTTTGTTTGGACATGTTATTACACACCTGCCAGGCAGGTATGAGTTAACCCTGATCTTCTGAGCAGAGATACAGACACTGCCACTGCACTAGAAGGGCCCACTTACTGTGTGAGAGAAAATATTGATAAGCTTTTCCAATGATCATTAATTAAGTTGTGACTATTTATATTTTGCAATCTTTGCCCAATGAGAACATAGTTTGAAATAGAGTAAGTCGCATTTGTTTGGCAAATATTATGTGTCAATTCACACCATCTAATTGAAAACACAGCACCTCATAGAATCCCTACACTGTGGGAGCAGTCTTTCTGTCCATCAAGTCCACACTAACCCTCTAAGGAGCATCCCACCCAGACCCACCCTTATCCCTGCATTTCCCACGGCTAATCCATCTAGCCTGTGCACTGTGGGTAATTTAGCATGGCTAATCCATCTAATCTGCACAGTTTTGGACTGTGGGAGGAAACCAGAACACCCAGTGGAAACCCACGCAGGCATGGGGAGAATGTGCAAACTCCACACAGACAGTCGCCTGAGGGTGGAATTGAACCTGGATTGAACCTACTACTGTGTGAGCAGCAGTGCTAACCACCAAGCCACCATGCCACCAACTTTGCATTATGATTTTCATGCTGACAAAAGATTTATAATGGTGAAAGCAGTTCACTCTTTCTTGTGATGTTTCACAATTTATAGTATTGGATATAATCTAATACCAAAAAATACTATGGACTAGAGAAATTCCCCATTGTATTAAACAAAAACAGTTTGTCGCGATTCTGAATTTGAAGTATTAAGGGTAGTCCTTCGTTTTAAAACTGTTGAATTATAAATGTTTAATTATTGATTTGTTTTTTTGCTGCTCTGTTTTCAGGAAGAGGTAGAACTTCAGGGGATAGATGGTGTCATGTACAAAGGTCGGCTAGACCCCAAACTTCCAACAATACATCAAATACAAGATGAGGAGCCCTTAGGTAGAAGATTCTTTCACTCTGGTTCCTACATTATGATAGCTGTCTGCTGGGTGATGCTAACAGTAATTCCTTTTAACCCATTATACTCCGTGTACAGTATGTGACTAGCCAATTTGAACTCATAAAGTTGCCCTTCGCAGCAGGGAAGTTTAGGTTTCTTTATTCCTTTGTGGGATGTGGGTGTTGCTGACTGGGCCAGCATTTATTGCCCCGTCCCTAATTGCCCCTGAGAAAGTGGTGGTGAGCTGCCTACTTGAGTTGCAGTTCACATGCTGTAGTTTGACCCACAATCCCATTGAGAAGGGAATTCCAGGATTTTGACCCAGCGACACCAAAGGAACAGCGATATATTTCCAAGTCAGGATGGTGAATGCCTTGGAGGGGAACATGCAGGTGCTGGCGTTCCCATGTATCTGCTGCCCTTGTCCTTCTAGATGGAAGTGTTTGTGGGTTTGGAAGGGGCTGGCTAAGGATCTTTGGTGAATTTCTGCAGTGCATCTTGTAGATAGTACACACTGCTGCTACTGAGTGTCAGTGATGGAGGGAGTGGATGCTTGTAGTTGTAGTACCAATCAAGCGGGCTGCTTTGTCCTGGATGGTGTCAAGCTTCTTGAGTATTATTGGAGCTGCACCCATCCAGGCAAGTAGGGAGTATTCCATCACACTCCTGACTTGTGCCTTGTGGATGACACACTGGCATTGAGGAGTCAGGAAATGAGTTACTCACTGCAGTATTCCCAGCCTTTGACCTGCTCTTGTAGCCACTGTATTTAGATGTTTGGTCCAGTTCATTTTCTGGTTAGTGGTGACCCACAGGGTGTTTATAGTGGGGATTCAGTGATGGTAATGCCAACCCTGGTTATATAATTTGTCAGGTGGAGCCTATTAAAATGGAAAGGGTCTCTCTTCCCTGAGAACTAGTGACAGTGTCATATAAATGAACACCCCATCTTCCCATACCATTTTTTGATTCATGCATTTAACATTACTGTACATTGAAATATAAATTACATCCAGGGAATAGTCAGCATCTTTGGAGAGAGAAACCCAGTTAACATTTCAGTTTGATGACACTTGGCCAAGGAGCCTCGAGGAGGTGAAACGTTGACTCAATTTTTAGCAGAGTCAGTCGGATTCCAGAGGTCTTTAAAAAGAACAGTGTCACAAAATTCTGGGACTCCCATCCATCTCTGTTTCTGGCAATTTCAACCTTGACCCTCACACCATGACCACCTCCAAACTGGAGCTGGTATACCTCCTGCTTGATGGAATAAGGAATTGGCGAGTAGGGGTCTTGCATTGATTCTGTTTCTCTCCACAGGTACTGCTTGATCTGCTGAGTGTTTGCAGCACCTTGTTTATTTTTGTTATACGGTTAGTTTTAATTAATTTTCATTTAATGTTGGCAAGGTGTCACACAGGATGCTGCTAAATAGGATAAGAGCCTATGGTGTAGAGGGCAAGGTACCAGCATGAATAGAGGTTTAGCTGGCTGGCAGAAGGCAGAGAGTAGCAATAAAGGGGTCTATTTCAAGGTAGCAACTAGTGGGGTTCTGCTGCATTTAGTTTTGGGACCACAACTGTTTACATTAACAATCTGGATGTAGGAACTGAGGGCTTTGTTACTCAGTTTGCAGATGACACACAGGTAAGTGTTGAGGAAGTGGGGAGGCTGCAGAAGGACTTGGAGAGTGGGCTGGAAGAGTGGGCAACAAAGTAGCAAATGGAATACAATGTGAGAAAGTGTGAGGTTATGTACTTTAGTAGGAAAAATAGATGCATAGATTATTTTCTGAATTTTAATTTCTATGTTTTGAGCCCTGTATCTAAGGAAGGATGCACTGGCCTTGAAAGGGTTATAAAGGAGGTTCACAAGAATCATTTCAGGAATAAAGGGCTTGTCATATGAGGAGCAGTTGAGGACTCTGGGGTCTGTACTCAATGGAGTTTAGAGGGATGAGGGGGGATCTGATTGAAACTTACAGAATACTGAGAGGCCTGGATACAGTGGACATGGAGAAGATGTTTCCACTAGTAAGAGAGACTAGGATCCGAGGGCACAGCCTCAGAGTGAAGGGATGTCCGTTTGGAACTGAGATGAGAAGGAATTTCTACAGCCAATGGGTGATGAACCTGTGGAACTCATTATCACAGAAGGCTGTGGAGGTCAAGTAATTTAAGTGTATTTAAGACAGAGATAGATAGGCTCTTAATTAGTAAGGGGATTATTGGTTACAGGGAGAAGGCAAAGAATGAGGTTGAGAAACACATCAGCCACAATCAAATGGTAGAACAGACTCGGAGTCAAATGGTCTAATTCTGCTCCTATATCTTACAGCCTTATGGTCTAACTAGTTATGATATTCTGGCCAACAGACAAGATCAATAACCATAGTCTACATGATCCAATCAGTTTCAGTTTGAATGTAGAATACCTGCATTATAAATCTGGTGCCCACTGTGGGATACCAAGTGTACAGTTTATGATGATGGGGCAATGGGTGTGAAGTTTAATGTTTGCAAAATTCCATGACTATCTATCAACACATCTTAATTTATCTGCAGAGAAGAAACTGAGTGGAACAAAGCAACATGCACCTCGAATGGAGTCCTTCCCAGTTACTCCAAGATGTGTTTACTGCAATCAAAGCTGTAAGTTTCTTACTGTACAAACTGGCCTTAAATGTGGTTGTAATGTACAGCTGCTACTTCAAATAACCATGTGTGGAACCTTTTGATCTTGTACATTATGTGATTCACATGCCCTCCTTATCTTAGCATGTTAAAGGTCTGGGATTTAAGGTCTTAGCGAAAATTCGTAGCTCAGTTGTGGATGCGTTTGCTCGCCGAGCCAGTTGTTCCCATGGTATGCAGATTTTCGTTACCATTCTGGGCAACATCATCAGTGTGACCTCTGATTGAAGCGTTGGTGTTCTGTTCCATTCCAAAATTATATGATCCTCTGGTGTGGTGGGTTTTGTCACTTACAGTTCCATTTTTCGGCAGCAGTCTGTATACGGGGTCTATTTCTATTTGTCTGTTAATGGATTGAGAACCGGGCCTCCAGAAATTCCCTTGCATGTCTGTTGTTCCCTTCTCCCAGTACAGTCACTTTGTCCCATTCGAACTGATGGCCTTCTCTGTCTGAGTGTATCGAGACAGGTGAACAACAGACATGCAAGGGAATTTCTGGAGGCCTGGTTCTCAACATGGAACTTCATTAACAAATACATAGAAATAGACTCCGTATACAGATCGCTGCTGAGAAACAGAACCGGCAGTGACAAGACCCACCACACCAGAGGATCGTATAAATTTGGAATGGAGCAAAACACCAACGCTTCAATCAGAGGTTGCACCGATGATGTTGCCTAGAATGGTAATGAAACGTCTGCACACCATGGGAACAAACGGCTCGGCGAGCTAACAAACAACTGCATCCACAACTGAGCTACAAATTTTCGCTAAGACCTTAAATTCCCCAGACCTTCCCCAGACATGCTAAGATAAGGAGGGCGCGTTTTTTAACATGTGGTTTTTTCACTTAATTTAAAACAGAAGTATTTCTCTAATAACCCAATCCAAACCAAAGGGAAATGTTGCTGGGCTCCTAATCCTAAACACCAAGCTAGCAAATAGGGCAACATGGTGGCTCAGTAGATAGATGCATCGGTGACAGGCAGATTGGTAAGGATGAGGTGAAGTTTGTTTCTCCCTCTTGTTGGTTTCCTCACCACCTCCTGCAGATAAAGTCTCAAAGCTATGGAGCTTAGGGCTCGGTGATCAACGGTGAGCCCCCCCGCCTCCCCCTCCACCCAGAGTACATTCTACACACTTGCCACTGTCAGTGTTTTCTCCAAGTGATGTTCAACATTGAGAAGTTCTCCTTCATCAGGCAAAGCAGTTGATAATCTGCAGAACGTTTCCTTGCCCAGAGTCCTATAGTATGTGACAGAATTGAAAGATGTCCATGAGCTGGGTTTCAGAGTAAATATTGAGGACAACTCCTTCCTGGCTGTACACTGTGCCACAACAGCTCCTGCATCTGCCCTAAAGCGAGGAACGTAGGGTGATGATGTTGGCTCTGGAACATTGCGAGTTATAATTCTGTGACAGTCATAGACCGTCGCTCAACTAGCCTTTGAGACAGGCCCATGGATGTTAGAAAGGAGGACTTTGCAGGGTCAACAAGGCTTGAATCGCTGTTGTCATTTCTGATGCCTGGTTTTTGATGTCAGCTGGTCCATCCAGTTTCATCCCTTTCATTTTGATACAACTGAGTGGCTCTCAAAGTCACATCAGAAACCAGTAAAGAGTGGACCACATTGCCGTGGGTCTGAAGTCATGTGCAGGCAAGACCAGATAGGATTTGCAAACTTCCTTCCATGATTTTAGTGAACCAGATTGTGTGTGTTTCTTCCAACATCACCCCTCTGCCTGTCTAATATACAACAATTTAAAAAGTTGGAATGCAATTTTCTTCTTAAATGAGTTAATGCTGTTGAATTTTCTGTGGTAAAATTACGATGATAGATTCGCTACAAGCATATTTGTATGTGTAAGTTGTTTAAGATTTGAGATTATAACAGGGTGTTATACTGTACAACCAACTGAGGAGGTTGAACTGATTCCTTTCTGTGTCCCACTCCTCCACTCGTCACAACTCAGTCTCAATTTGAAAAGGGAGATGTGCTGCCAGTTTTATATAGATCTTTCTGTATATAGCTCAGCATCAGAAAAATGACAGCACAGTTCCTTGATTAACAAAGAACGGATTTATTGCAAACAAAACTTGCTCAGACAAAAATATAAAGTTGACTGACAAAATGCAACTGTTATGGTGCAAAGTCTGTTGCTGCAGGCAAGTTATTTCTCTGAATGCCTGTGTTTAAATCCAGTAGCTGTTTTTTTTTCCTGTCTGCACGCTGGGTCATGTGAGCTCTCTCTGAAAGTGACTCTATCCAAGCAGCTTCTTGGCAGCGAGTGTTTGGTTTGCCAAGTGTTTTTTTTTAATTAAGATGTCAAATCAATTATACAATAACTTGGATCACAATTGTCATGATAGTTTGTGCAATATTTTAAACTATTTGTTGAAATGGGTTAATGCCTATCATACTGGAATCCAAGGGAATGGTTTCTAATATTGTCGAGGGATTTCTGGGCTGGGTATATGTTATTGAGACCTCGATGATAAATGGATTTATTTTCTGTTTCTCAGGTATGCCTCCTCGTTCTGCTGATATCTGTTCTACACAGCAGAGGCCTGTGCCTCAAGAAGTTTCGAATGTGTGCCGATGCCTGGGTTTGTCTTTTTCCACATGAATGTGAATGATGTTTTGAATGGGAGACGGCTGAGCAGAGGGGACTGGAAACTTCGCCTTCAGCACAGGCTTCCTTCCCAACAAGTTAACGAATATCTCCTGGATAGGTTTTGGAGGTCACAGCATGAAGAGTGTTTGGGTTCAGTGGACCAAGAGCGTAAACTAAAAAAAAAGTAACGCCGTTCCGATTCTGGGAATTGAGGGTTGCGGGTTTGAGGCTGAAGTTCAGCCAAACAGCCAACTCCAAGGCTCTCGAGGCTAATCCTGCTCCTATTTCTTGTGTCTTGTGTGCTGTCACTAAACTGGGCAGAAGCAGCACTAGCCCAGTCTTTCCAGACTTCACTATCTCCCTCTACATTCCAGGGCTGCCCCTGACTCCAGCTAATCAATCTGGGTTACTGGTAAGAAAGTCAGGCCCACTAAGCCGACGTGAAAAATCCCTTCTGGTGAAAGTATTTACAGACTAATATATTAAGTAAACTTGGGTGCTTTTTTTTCTCATTCATTCCTGGGATGTGACCACCAGGGCTGGCCCAGCATGCCTTGCTCGTTCCTAGTTGCCCTTGAGAAGGTGGTGGTGAGCTGCCTTCTTGAACCACTGCAGTCTTGCATTGTGGAGATTTTCAGGGAAGGAGTTACAGGATTTTGACTCAGTGACATTGAAGGAACGGCAGTATATTTCCACGGATGGTGAGTGGCTTGGAGGAGAACTTAGAGTGGTGGTGTTCCCATGTACCTGCTGCCCTTGGCCTTCTACGTGGTTGTGGGTTCGGAAGGTGCTGTCTAAGGTGCCTTGGTGCAGTGCATCATGTAGGTGGTACACACTGGTGCTACAGGGCATCATGGGGGCAGAGGGCATGAACATTGAAGGTGGTGGATGGAGTGCCTCTGATCGGCTGTCGGTGCAAAGCTGGGATGGGCATCACTCCTGGCATCCTAATCCTGGAGAAAGGGTTCACCACGGGGTTGTCACTTACCCTGCACTCATTGGCAAGATGCCCAACACTGGCATAAGATTCCACCTGTTACAAGTATGTAACTGTTCCAACTGCCTTTGAGAGGATTATAATGTGATTGTGGTGACTATTCTGAATTGGATTTTCTTTTTCAGCTTCGTTATGCCCTCAGCAACCAGCACAAGATTCAGGAAACATGGGTAATTATAACTCAGCCCTTAGATTTACACAGTGTTAATCCTTTTAAACAAAAATTTGGAAAGACAGAACATGGACAAGAGGATAATTATGGTGTAGGTTTTATGTCCGTGCTTTCCAGTCTCTTCCCGATGTGACCCCAGTTTAATCTTGGGCCGTGGCCGCACTGTTTGGGAATCCCCTGTTCTATGATTAACACTCTGCGGTTAGGATCTGCCACCAGTGAATACTGAGACCAATGGGTCCAGTTTTTTAAATAAAAGAGTTCTCCAAATTAGTGCTGGGCCATCGACATTCCACATCTCGGTAAAATCTGACTTTACTTCAGATCCCTGACTCTGGAAATTAAAATGTAAACAGTTAACTGGAAAGGGCAAATTTTGAAAGTTCTCATCCTCCAAGTCCCTCCTTGACCGCTCTGTTTCTGAAATTTCCACCAACCCTGAAATCTTCCCAGATGCTCATACTCATTGTATTTTAGCTTCTTCAGAATCCTACTTTGATTAGCTTCACTGTTGGTGGCCATGCATTTGGTTATCTGGGCCTTAAGATCTGCAATACCCTCCCTAAACCCCTCTACCTTGCTTCCCTTCTTTAAAGGTCTTCTGAAAAACTATCTCATTTACCACATTTGGTCACCAGCCCTAATATTACTATTATGTGGTTCAGTGTGAAATCTTACTTTATAACCCTCCTCTGAGGTGCTCTGAGAATATCCATTTGCTGTATTATCCATTATCTGGGTGGTACGGTGGTTCAGTGGTGCCTCACAGCACTAGGGACCCAGGTTCAATTCGACCCTCGGGTGACTGTCTATGTGGAGTTTGCACATTCTCCCTGTGTCTATGCAGGTTTCCTCCAGGTGCTCCAGTTTCCTCCCACAGTCCAAAGAGGTGCAGGTTAGGGTGGATTGGCCATGGGATATGCAGGGTTACAGGGATGGGGTAGGGGGTGTGGGTTTGGATGGGAAGCTCTTTGGAGGGTTGGTGTGGACTCAATGAGCCGAATGTTTCCACACTGTAGGGATTCTATGATTCTGTAAGTCGCTTTATAAATACAAGTTGTTTTTACTTAAAATTCATTGCAATATGCATTATATTAATATAAGGTATGTTCACAAGATGTCTTTATGCAGCATATACTTTATATATATATCGTATGTAATCTGAGTCTAAACATTTATACAATTCTAACTTTGGTTGATGTTTACAGCCATGGCAGATTCTGCATGTCCAAAGCTTCCAGACCAAGATGTTTCAAGCCGATGCCCAGGTCTTTCTAATATAATGAAAAAGAATGTTTAATTTAATCAATAATGTGCTGAGAGCTGATCAGTAGACATGAGAATATTATTTAAATCCAGCTCCTAAAAGTCAAGTGTGAAGTTAAACACACACTGTACTATTTCCTTTCCCACAATAAGCCTTCATTTAGTTTATATTACCTCTGCTGTTTCAACAATGCGCCAGTTTTAGAGAGTTCCCTAATCCAGTTAATGTCAGGTGTTTTGATCTATTTTGTTGTAAATCCAAACACCGTTTTAATATCAGCGTTTGTAAGATAAAGTATAAAATTAGTATCTAACGAGTGTAATATTTGCATGTTAGAAGGTTGCGGTATTTTTTGTGCTAAGCAGGTAAATTAGTACAGAACTTGAAGTTTGTCGGACAGAGACTTGTTGCCTAAATGTTTTGTTGTGAGTCATCAGGACAAATGCAAGAATTCCAAATTTCAAACCATTGTAACAATGTTTATACTACAGGAGGATCCAGGTTGGTGGGTTGGCAATCTGACTGATTGGCCAAGGTGTTCACAGAATTGCAGATAGAGGCCATCCGACCCATTGAGTCTGCACTAACCATCTAAAGAGCATCCCACGCAGACCCTATCTCTGTAACCCCAGTGTTGCCATAGTGAAAGCTATAGCTGCCCCAACACGTATTTGGTTGAAATTGTAATGTGGCCTTTTTCTTTCCACTTACTGGAAGCAAAACCATCATTTATAAGCAGAGAGCCATTCTTTGCAAAGTAAATAAGTTCAAGCTTGACTTTTTTTTAGCAAATAGCCATTTAGCAAAACATGGGGATTAGGATTTTAAACAAACACAGGTGCTGGAGAAACCCAGCAGGTCTGGCAGCAAAAATGGAGAGAGAAACAGATGGTACCAGACCTGCTCAGTTTCTCCAGCACTCTCTGTATATGTTTTAGATTTCCAGCATCTGCAGTATTTTGGTTTTATAGGTATTTTCTAATTGACCTGTTCAGAGATGTTATTACACCCGTCTGATTAGGATGTTAAGATGATTTCAGTTTAAAGAATAAAAGGTTCATAGACTTAGACGATTTGGGCATATTTTGAAATGAGTGATCCTGTGAAACACCATCTCTGATTTTCATTTCCATACTTTCAGTGGATAATGGGCAACAATTTACATTGCACTGTGTTAGGGAGTGTTGTGGTCTTCTTCGCCTTGTTCTTACTTTGCAGATAAAAACCTAGACACCAACCACTCATCATGGGATAACAAGGTGTAGAGCTGGATGAACACAGCAGGCCAAGCAGCATTATAGGAGCAGGAAGGCTGACGTTTCGGGCCTAGACCCTTCATCTGTTATCTCAGATTTTCCAGCATCTGCAGTTCCTACAACCACTCATCACGTATTGGTTACATAAGAATACATAGTTTGTTAAGGACTTGAGAAGTTGGTAGCGGTATTAGGTAGAGTCAGAGAGCTTTTATGGTATAGAAAGAGGTCCTTTGGCGCATTGATTCCAAACCAGTCATCAAGCATCCATCCATCTATCCTCATTTCCCAGCACTTGGCCCATAGCCTTGTAAGCTATGACATTTCAAGTGCACATCTCAGTAATTCTTAAATGTCTTGAGGATTCCTGTCTCTACCATGCTTTCAGGCAGTGAGTTCCAGATACCCACTACCTCAAATATCCTCAAATCCCTTCTAGATCTCCAACTCCTTAAAACCGTGCCCCATTGTTATTGATCTCTCCACTGAGAGGAAAAATTTCTCTGTCCCTCAGAACTTTGGACACCCCAATCATCTCTCTCTCTCTCGGCCTTCTCTACCCTTAAGGAAAACAGTCTGTCCCTATGCAGGAGATAGAAAGAACTGCAGATGCTGGAGTCACAGTCAATACAGTGTTGAGCTGGAGCAACGCAGAAAGTCAGGCAGCATCAGAGGAGTAAGAAGATCAGAGTCTTGAAGAAGGGTCCTGACCCAAAACATCGACTTTCCTGCTCCGCTGATGCTGTCTGACCTGCTGGGTTCCTCCAGCTCCACACTGTATCGACCCTCCCTATCTAGTCTGTCTTCATATCGCTTCAGCCCAGGCAACATTCTGGTGAGTCTCCTCTGCACCCAAGCACATCCTTCCTATAGCCTGGTGATCAGAACTGCGCACAGTACTCCAGCTGTGGCCTCGCTAATGTTATATACTGCTCCATCATAAACCCCCTTGCTGTTGGAGTGGCTCTTGGTGTTGGAAAGTGTGTACACACGTGAGCTGGTAGCTTCCTCGGAGCAAACTGAGACCATGTCACTTGTATCATATGATATATTGCAGCATTTTGCCTCCAGTGGATATATACAGTAAAGAGAAGGCATGGTTTTAACCTGTATGAGGCCAGATCTGGTTTAGGGTCAGAGTCGTTACTTTCCTCAAGAAACAGTGAACCTCTGGCGTCGATCGCTAGTTCATACGGAATGGACATGGATTCACTGAATTCCTTCAAGTGAGAGCGAGATCAGTTTTGTATGGATGTGTGTCTGTGTGTGCGTGCGCATATGTGTGTGCGTCTCTGAGGGTGCATGCCTGTCTGTGTGTGTGCGCGCATATGTGTGTGCATCTCTGAGTACGCATGCGTGTCTGTATGTGCGAATGTGTTCTGAGGATGCATGTGTGACTGTGTGTGCGCGTTTCTGAGTGTGCACATGTGTCTGTATGTGCGAGTGTGTTTCTGAGGGTGCATGTGTGTCTGTATGTGTGTTTCTGAGTGTGCACACATGTCTGTATGTGCGTTTCTGAGTGTGCACGCCTGTCTGTATGTG
>NC_063352.1:46725808-46726037 GCF_021869965.1 Rhincodon typus | reverse complement strand
TCTGAAGGTGCACACGTGTCTGTGTGTGCGAGTGTGTTTCTGAGGGGGCACTCGTGTCTGTGTGTGCGAGTATGTTTCTAAGGGTGCACGCGTGTCTGTGTGTGTGAGTGTGTTTCTGAGGGTGCACACATGTCTGTGTGTGCGAGTATGTTTCTGAGGGTGCACATGTGTCTGTGTGTACAAGTACGTTTCTGAGAGTGCACACGTGTCTGTGTGTGTGAGTGTGTTT
>NC_063352.1:46710248-46725308 GCF_021869965.1 Rhincodon typus | reverse complement strand
ACTGGCTCTAAAAGCAGTCCCATAGAAGCCCTTCAGTTTCCTCAGACCAACGCTGCACTACTTTCTGTACTGGGTCCTCCTGTTTCAATTTCTCCTTGTACGTTGGAGGAGGAGCAAAGCGTTGTGATCTGATTTTCCAAAATGCAGATAGGGATGGAGCGTAGGCATCTTTTATGGTTGTGTAGCAATGGTCAAGCATGTTCATACCTCTGGGACAGGAGATGTATTGGTGGAATTTTGGTAGCTCGTTCTTGAGGTTGGCCTGTTGACTACTTTTTGTACTTTATCTTGGCTCTGATTTCCAGTATCTGCAGCATTTTTCTTATATCCTGGAACACCATGTACAGTTTTGGTCTCCCTATTTGAGAAAGGATTTACTTGTGTTGAAGTGGTACAGTGAAGGTTTACACGATTTGGTTTATTGGACGCGATAGTCCTCTGAGAAATCAGGTATATTAGACCCCCAGTCTGGAATTTAGAAGAATGTGTGGTATTCTTACTGAAACATATGATATTCTGAACGGGTTTGAAAGCGCAAACACTTAGACAACACATCTGATCTGATCCGATCTGGTAATGTGAAAATGCCAGAGCAACTTTTGGCCTGACAATATCTATAAAGACAAAGAGGAGTAAAACAAGCGAACTTTTCAGATGTGTGACCTTTTGTGAGGTTGTTTCCCCCTGGTTGGGCACGGATGCACAGTCTCAGGATAAGGGCCAATCTTTTACAGCTGAGATGAGAAATTTCTTCGTTCAACTGGCTCTGAATCTTTGAAATTGTGTACCTGAGGGTTATCGATCCTCCATTGTTGAACATTCAAAGATGAGAAGACCTCCAGTCTCTTGAGGAATCAAAAATTTTGGAAAGCAGGTCAGGAAGCAGTAATTGTGGTAGATCACTCGTGATTTTACTGAATGGTGGAGTAGATTTGATGGGGCCTATGACCTAATTCTCATATTACTTGTGTCCTTCTGAATTATTAATGGTTTATCTTTCACAATTGAGCTTTGGATTGTCTCAGCTGGGATTGATAAAGTTGGATATTTTGCTGCAATCTTTCTTGATTTTTCTTACTATACTGTATTACTGATTATACGTTTTTGTTTCTGGGAAGTGATTTCAGATATGATTCTGCAAAGTTACTAAATTAGATTTTATAATATTTTGTAGGGCAAATTTTACTGTTTATTCTGGCAATCTAACCTATTTGGATTACTGAAATTATTGCCTTTGAATCAGCATAAAATAGTACAGAATGCTGACTTGATTCATTCACAATCCTGGTAGCAATTTTTGAAGGTGCTGAAGATGTCTTTTGTCTGATGTAATCTATTTAAAGCAATGGCCCTGTAATTAAGTGGAAACTGAGGTACTTTTTGTTGTATTTCTGCAGAAAATATCGTCAAATTGGAAAATGATGTCTAAACTGAATATGTTATCAAATCCATTTAATACTGTATATCTGGAAAATAATATGCATTTTACACCTATAAATATGTAAATATTTCTGCAAGAGTTAATACAATTTTTGTTAAGCAAAATACAAAATCTCCGAGGTTAACTGATAGTTTATGGCCATCTGACACGATCTTCAGATTCCATGCCATGACTTGCGTCCAACTGTAACGTATGTCTTGCCTCAGCACATTGTGCACTGAATTACTTGTACATGCTTTTCTCCAGTCTCTCTCATTTGATGCTGTCTTGATTAATTGTGCATCCTCTACAAACTGCAGCTCATTTCAAACAATGTCTGTGTCCAATATTGTTTTAAATCTGGCGTGTCTGTTTATAAGAATGCTTAATGCTACCATGGTGCTTCAAATACAACATCTTGTTCCCATATTTTAATGGTTTCCTGTCTCTGGGAACCTTCTCTGCCTCTGTAACCTTTGTTCCCAACCAGTACTCCTGTTATCTGTCTCCAGGTTCCTTTTTTAAAAAGCCCCCACCCCATCAAATATTCTCAGCTTTGCCTTCATCCATCGAAGTTGTCATGCTTGATCACCCCTAAAGAATCCCTTCTTAAAATGAATCTTTTCAATCAACTTTCATTGACTCTTAAGTTCTCTCCAGCTGAACATCCGTTTCTCCTCCTGTTTCATTTGTAAAGGAACTTACACTATTTTGTAATATCAGAAATATCTATCAGTGCAAGTAGTGTTAGTGAGTAGGTACAGCAAATATTTTGTATTCATTGTGTATAAATATTAAATATGCAAACAGAATTTTCATAGTTTAAAATGTGTGTAGTGGTACTACAAACTCAATATGATCAACCAGTCATCTTGTTATGACCACTTCATATAAGAAGCGTTTGATAATATTAAAGTTGTAATGAATTTTTTTGTACAGAAATGCATTTGTGGTTTTCTTGAACCCCACAAACTGGTGAATCCTGGGATTCACCCCTCAACTATGTGCAGTTAGCTGACTTCAGTTGAGATGGTGGTACTACTGGTTGAAGTTGCTTTCAGGGATGGACTATATCAGTCAGGGCTTTGCACTTTACTCACCCTCCATGGCTTCATACCAAAAGATGTTGTTTTTGAGGATAGTTTGATCCCTGTGTGACTGTGAATGAATATGAATCAATTCCTTCAGAAGATCAGAGTTGATGAATGGAAATTAGTCATATCACCTGCAAAACAAAACTGTACCCATTGAATGCATGAACATTTGCACAACTTGTATTAGGACTGTACATCCTAAATTGTTTTAATGGTGAAACGTTGCAATTAGCGTACAAATTTACTCTATCTAAATAGGAATTTGTGAACTAATTTACTTTAAATTTTGGACAGTTCCTAGCAAGGGAAGATAATGTTTCAGTTGTCTGAATATTAGATTGACACCCAGCAGTATATCTCTGTCTAGACATGGGGTGGTGAGCCCTCTTGCATCTGGTTGGGTTTCTTAGTAGAAGTTTTGAGTCCAATAACAAGTCCTTCTGGTGACTCTTTGCTATGGAAATAACCTACACTACAGTCTGTTGGTTGTAAAAGGTAGAGGAAGCAATGGGTTGTTTCATGTAGAAGAGAGTAAGAATAATTATTCTGGATAAGATGTTAAGTATTGAGGTCTTGTCCATTTGTTCAAGCAAATGTAAGTGATTTAATGATATTTTTCAAACAGGCACAGGGGGTTATTTAATTTTATATTTAATGTTTGTGGCCCTTTCCTACATGCTGTTGGCTGCTGTTTTTATGTTAAGAACAATGTCTACATTTCAAAACTCCTTCAGGACAGCCTGAAGCAATGGCACACAATGCACTATCCTTCAGGAAATGGCTAGTGAAATTAATGTAATCTGTGTAGTTGAACCTCTTGCCTCTAAGAGAATTTGTATACACTTCACCTACATCTGGCAAACTGTGATATTTTCCAATGTAAAAGCAAAACATGGCGGATGCTGGAAATTTTAAACATTAAAAAAGCAGAAAGTACTGGGATGACTTAGTGACTGAAAGACCTGAAATCTTAATTTTTTTGTGTCTTCACAGATGCTGATTGGCTTGAAAATTTCCAGCATTTTCTGTTTTCATCAAAAATTTAACACATTCACTTGAATCTGATTTGGCTGAACTATCCTTGATAAGGAAAGTAAATCACAACTGGACAAAGTAAATTACTATAGCCAGGTAATAGGAGATAATCAAATGCTAGCCAATAGAACAACGGATGGAAATTGGAGCTGATGGTACCAGCCTCTCTCTCAACCAGTAACTCAAGGGCATAATGTTAAAATAGTATTAAAAATAATCCAAACATAATCACCTCAAAATTGATAAATATTGCAGTATAGTTGCTGTGTGCTCGTGGCCTACCCAGCAGTTTTTGTGTTCTGCTGTGAGATCTTATCCTGAGCTGGGAGTCATATTATACTGCTATTATAGTTGTTTGAATCCAGTTTTCCTGGATAATAACCCCACACCAAAAAAGACTTTTGCAGAAGCGGATTACTGCTGTTTGGCTTTTAATCGCTGTGCCTGTCCATGCATAAACGTTTCTTGTTTTTTACTTGTTTTTCTCTTGCATTTCTTACTGTTTCATTTTTTAAACTTGCATTGTGGAGTCCATTTTAAAGAAGGAAAAAGTGTGCTTGTCCCTTTTTTTTTGGTTTGGGGCCCATCTTCTGAGTTGCAGCATTCACATTTTCTAAGCATACCAGAGCTGGCATATCAAGCTCCTACCCCTAACCCACTCCATGGAGTGGAGGGATCGTGTGGGGATGCATCGATTTATTCTTCAAAAATAGATTCAGATTACCAAAGAAGCCTTTCATCCAGCTCAAGGTAAGGAATACCACATGAGAGCTGTTGATGTACTGTAAAATTAATGAAATGTATTATATATAGTTTGGGATCCTGATTACCTTAAAAGTGAATAAAAAAACATTTATCTACCTTCTCTTCAGGCTTTAGTTCCTTCACTCTTAATTCTGTTTTATAGTTGTATTTTTATTGTTGTTTTTTTTTTCCTTTACTTTTGCTTACTAAAACTTATACAGCACCTTATTGCATACCTGAGGAAAGACCCTAAACACAACGCTTGTTTAATCATTCTTTAGGAAGTCGGTGTTGCTGCTATAGCTGCATTGTTGTTCACCCTTGATTGCTTTTGAGAAGGTAGGGTGAATGTTCATGAGTTACTGCAGTCCGCATGATAAAGGGAAATCCAGGATTAGGACCCAGAGACACTGAAAGAATGGTGATTATATGACCAAGTCATGTTAGTATGTGTCTTGGAAGGAATGGTATGACAGTGTACCTGATGCCCTATAAGGACATTGAGACTGTGTAGTTTTTGTCTTTTGAAGAAATCTGGGCAACTTTCTGCCGTGTGATATTTCACTCTCTAGCCAGTGATGATGGTGGTGCGTGTTTATGCTAGTGGAACAAGCACCAGTAAGGTGAATTGCATTGCCCTGGATGGAGTGTGGTGCTATGAGAACATAGAACATAAGATGTAGAAGTGGAAGTAGGCCATTCATCTTATCAAGACTGCTTTGTATTCAACGAGATTATGGCTGATCTGATAATCCTCAACTCCACTTTTTACCCCTTGATTCTCTTAATCATTAAAAATCATTTGTCTGTCACAGCTTTGAATATACTAAATGACCCAGACACCACAGGCCTCTGCCGTAACCAACTCCACAGACTCCCCTTCCCCTGAGAAAATAAATTACTCCTCATCCTGGTCTTAAATGTGTGATCCCTTAGATGGGGAAGAATTTCTTCTCTTGAAGGATAGTGATTCTACAGAGCTCTACCTCAGAGGGCTCCAACAGTAGGATTGTTTTGTTTGTATGTAATGAATATGTTTGGGGAGTTGGGAGATGAGTCACTTGTAGCATATCTATAAGTAAATTATTTATTAAATTTCCCTGTCTTCCATTAACCCATTTGAATTTTATATTAAACATACATAAATATTATAAGGGAAGTAACAGGCAAGATAGAAATTGGAATTATTAGATGCAATGCATTTGCATTTCAAAAAGGTTTTTGATAAGGTACTTCATATGGTTACTTAATAAGTGCCCATGATGTTGGGACTAATATGTTAGCATGGATGGACTATTGACTGATTAATGGAGAATTGGGTCAAGGATTGTTTTTGGGAAGGCAACATGTAACAAGTGGATTGCCACAGGGATTGATGTTGGGCCACAATTATTTATGATATATGTTAATGATTTGGATGATGGAAGTGAATATACAACCCTTGTTCCACTGTATGTACACCAAGCTGAAGCTGAAGGGTTGTATACAAATGAAACTCTGGTTGACAACAGGTAACTAATTGTGAAGCAGTGGATTATGAATAACAGATACAGGGAAGCCAACTGACCACCTTCAGCTCAGGAGCGCTCTCTAATCTACAGTAAAAACCACTTTAAGCCTAGGGAAAAAGTTTATTTTTTGTGCAGCAGTTGCTGAAAGCCATGACTTTCAATGACTAAGTCAGAGACCTTTATTAGTGTGAACCAGCATGTGCCTCCTGCAAACCAGTGAAAACATCCAGAGAATAAGACTGAGAAGTGATGTTCTGATCAGCACAAGTACTAATTCAGCAGATCCTGAAAACAGAGATCACTGAACTGCTTTCCTAGTTTTCCCTCCGTCCATAACAACCATATTGTTTTTCCTGCCTCTGTGTGTATGGGTGAATTAACTAGTACAGTTATATGCGGATAGTTCATGATTGTTTACCTGTAGTTAGTCTATTTATTTGAAATAAACAGAATTTTTTTTGAGTTCAGAAATGTGCTCCATGTTTGTCTGTCAACGAGAATCTAAAAGACAAAAATTGGGGAATTCTGCATCCTTTTGTAAAACCTTAACTTTTATGACAATTCCAGGAAAAGCAGAGTTTGATTCCTAGTATGCGAGGTGTAACAGATTGACATTGAAGGCAGTCCAGAGAAGGTCTACTAGGTCAATCTTTGATATGGAGGGATTTTCTTATGTGAAATTGTCAGTTGGGCTCGTACTTTACTGGAGTTTAGAAGACTAAAAGGAGGCCTCATTGAAACATAACATTCTTAGGAGGCTTGACAAGGTGGATGCAAAAAGGTTGTTTCTCCTGTTAGGACAGCCTAGGACCAGAGAGCATATTAAGAATGAAGGTTGCCCATTTAAGACAGATGAGCATATTTTTTCTGAGGGTAGTGAATCAATGGAATTCTCTACTGAAAAAGGCAGTTGAGGCTGGGTAATTTAGTATATTTAAGACAGCTACATTTCTAATCATTAAGAGAATCAAGGATTATAGGAATAAAGCAGGAAATTGGAGTTGAGGATTATTAGATCAGACATGATCTAATTTAATGGCAGGGTAGATTTAATGGGCTAAGTGGCTGACTTTGCCTACATCATGGGTGTAACCCATCATTATCTTTTGGAAACAAAATGATTTTGCTTGAAATTTGTCTCTGGCTGAAAAGAAAGACTGACTGAAAAAAGAAACTATCAGAAAATGGTTATTTAGCTGTGATATATTAACATGTAAATATGAGATCAAAATTGTTTTCTCGAATTACCATTTCAGGTCGTGGACCTTTCATAAAAACGGTCTGATCAAACGTCAAGCTGAAATGTTGAGTGTTTCTCTTGAGTATTTCCAACATTTTCTGTTTTTATTTAGATTTCCACTATTTTACTTCTACTTAGGTTTTTGTCACCCAACGTTGACAAAGTGTTACTTGATGTGGAACATGTGTGTAATCTGTTGCTTAGTTAATGCCATCTACTACTTTGAATTGGAAGATTGTAGATTCAAGTCCTTCTCCAGCATGAGTACAATGATCTGTGCTGGAACTCCGGTGCAGTTCTGAAGAGTAGTGCATTTTTGGTGGGCCATCTTTTTGGTGGGCTGTTAGAGTGAGCTACTATCTGTCCCCTTGGTTGGATGTAAAATACCCCCTGACACTATCTCGAAGAAGAGCTGGAGCGTTATCACTTGTCCTGGCCAATATTTATCTCTCAATCAATGTTTTTTAAAAAAAAATCCCAGATAAATCTGTACAAGGCCACATTTTAATAAACTAAATAACTTAATAAACTAAATAAAGTTAATTTGATGAATCCACATGTTAATTTTTGCTCAGTGGTAATGCTGAACAGAATGATAACGAAAAGTCTGGGATAGAATTCCTTTTTGGGTTTTAACACCTTTCTAGAAGTCCTAATGTTAATTTTTCAGGAATTCTGAACTATTTCTTCTTTTGCACATGGTATCCAGGAACATAGTGAGTTAGCACAGTGGGTAACTGGGTAAAAAGGCACTGAAGACATATTTAGGGATAATGGGGGAATCTAGCCCTAACATAGAGATCATATTTAATTACAAAGGTTTCAAAAGGGAATAAAATAGAAAACGAAGGTAATTTCCTCACCTGGATGGGGCCAGATGCTTTTGAGGTGGTGTCTGACCAATGTTAATGGTCCAACCCCACTATTATAAAATTATCTGATGTTAATGAGGTTCTGGATTCATATTCTGATATGACTAAGAATCCGATTACATTTAGAGTTTTCATTCTGTTAAAGAGAAGCCGTTGCCAAGTGAGACTGTTGGAGGTTACATCTTAAGTTCAGGAAAACTTTCATCACCATGCGTAGGCACAGATTTATCAATTGACCATAGATACATGTTTGCAAGAGGCCTAAGGAGCAATAAAATTCATGCCCAGCTTTTGAGCAAAGCTAGTATGCTGACATGAAAGGAAACCTGCGACAAGGCCGCAGCAATGGAAACGGCAAAAGTTTATAGTTGCAAAGTACAAGACAGTCCTATTCCTGAGCTGGTAGGAGAGATTCACTGAATATAAGTGGGATCCAGGCCATGGAAACTATTTTCAGTGCTGGGGTCAGAAATCTAGATGCTACTGTTGACGTGATAGCCAGCAACTATTTAAATGCCTCATTTTCATTTGAAGTGCCTATCGGAATGTCAGTAATGTCTGGATGGCAGTAGGAGTAGAGGAAACAGTCTCCCTCCACGTCGCAGGCATGTGGCAGCTTTAAAACTAGTTTGGGACCCTTGCAATTCTCGTATGTGCATAGGACAGAAATGGATGCAGATGTTATTGAGCAAGATCAAGAGTTTCACTTAGTCAAGAAAACTAACATGGGGAAGATGACAATGATAGAGCTGAAGATACAATTGAAGCATCATGCCTGAGATTCGTCACTTTAATTGTGTCATCAATATAGCTGTAGCTATGTCTGTTATCTTGGAAGGAGAGTACTGCTGACTAGTTATTCCAAAAACAGTGTCCTGATGATAAGTAAACTTAGCGTTATGATGTATCATTGATAGACGATCAATGGCAAGTAATAGGGTGGTGTAAGAAGGAATTGGCTTTAGAAGATGTGATTAAACTGGAGTGAGTTATTCACAGTAAAGATCAGTGAGTGTGCTCCGATATTGAAAAAATGCTAAGAGAGCACAAAGTTGTCTTTTGAGCAAGGAGAATCAAGATAATTTTTGACATTTTGCAAGGCTCGTCTAATGTTTTGTCATAGTTGGAAATTAAGGAAGAGGTGAATACGGATATTCATAGAGGCCCAGTATGAGATGATCCAACCAAGATTTTTTTTTCATACCACGGCCAAAGCCAAGAAAACCATGGGGAATGTATACATCTCAATTTCTTCGAAGTGAAATGGAAAGGGTACCTTATTTTAGTCTATGGCTATAGCAGGTGGATAAATGTTAAGTCTGTCTAATACAAGTACCAAAACTGATGAAGGTTTGAAGGGTTGGTTTACAATTTTTGGGACATCTGGTGGTTATGAAAAGTGCTATAGAAATGCTAGTCATGCTTTCCTTTCTCAGCAGCCTGGGGTTTTTAAAATGAATGGTTTATCTTTGGAATCTCGGGGGACCATATGTTCCCTGTATATTTGATGAAGTTCAAAGTAAGCTATTCTTTTTGTGGTTTAAAAGTACAACTATGAGATATTCTGAGAATTGTTGTAGAGCTTGCTGATATGACACAAAACAGCACTTGGCAATTATGCTAAATTGAGAGGCGTGGTACTGACTATATTTTTCTGATTGTGATATCAGTGGAGTAGAACATTTGGGCAGGTACATGAATAGGCAGGGTTTAGACAAATACGGGCCAAACACAGGCAAACGGGGCTAGTTTAGTTTGGGAAACTTGATCAACATGGATAAGTTGGACTGAAGGGTCTGTTTCCATACTATATGACTCTGTGACTCCTCTATATAACTTCATGTTTGCAGCTGTGTTGTAGGAAGCTCCACACACAGATGTTGCTAGATGCCTAGATATGGCTTTTCTGTTCCATTCTGGTTCACTCCATATTGGACCAGTATTTTCTATAGCAGTCTAATGCATGGCACCTTCAATTTATTATGCTCCACTGTATGCATTGAATTTCCCTGACCTTTTTATACTGGAAATTACTACAAGTTAGAGATACAAACTCCATGGTGATTGCTATGGGCATCTAAAATTTATAAACAAGTTGAAAGAGACATTCAGAGCTGCTAAACAGAAAACATTTCTTTCCTCTCTTTCTGTCTCACTGAAAAGACACACACACTCAGAAACTTGAGAGAGAATTCTATTGCAAGAAAAGACTTCAATCCTCACATTCAGGTGTTGAATCAGAAAACAACCCTCATTCTACAGATAACAGCATGTCATCATTGTTAAAAACTGAGAGAAGCAACTCTGCACCTTGTGGTCTGGACTTTTGATCTTTATAATTTTGTTTTTGCCTATAGTTTTACACCCATAATATGTGTCCAACCCTCTGTCTTTTAACTGTCTTCATGAGGTGTGTGTATGTATGTATTTAGAGTTTTTAAAGGGGTATAATTTAAGTTGCATATTGATTGGTAATCCTTTCTTCATCTCTGCCACTCATTAAATAATACATTTGTTTACAATAAATAATTTCTTTCTGTTAATGTAAAAGCCTGGTGTGAATTGCTTTTAAGCCTGAATAGCAGTCAGTCAGTCAAATTGATCATCAACTTTACTAACACCTTTCACTCCAACCTCAAGTTCACCATGACCATCTCTGATACCTCTCTGTCTTTCCTGGACCCCTCTGTCTCCATTTCTCGTGACCACCTCAAAACTGATACCTATTTCAAGC
Organism: Rhincodon typus; assembly: GCF_021869965.1. Taxonomy (NCBI): domain Eukaryota; kingdom Metazoa; phylum Chordata; class Chondrichthyes; order Orectolobiformes; family Rhincodontidae; genus Rhincodon; species Rhincodon typus. Next base: position 46,714,658 of record NC_063352.1, on the reverse strand, counting down.
CCACCGACTCCCACAGCTACCTAGACTACACCTCTTCCCACCTACCTTCCTGCAAGAATGCGATCCCCTGCTCCCAATTCCTCTGCCTCCGCCGCATCTGCTCTCAAGATGGGGCGTTCCACTCCCGAACATCCCAGGTGTCCTCTTATTTCAAGGACTGCAACATCCCCCCCTTCAGCGATCGAAAATGCTCTCGACCGCGTCTCTTGCGTTTCCTGCACCTCTGCCCTCACACCCCCTCCCACAACAAAAACAAAGACAGAATCCCCCTTGTCCTCCCATATCACCCCACTAACCTTCGGATTCAATGTATCATTCTCCGCCACTTCAGCCACCTGTAATCTGACCCCACAACCAAGGATATATTTCCCTCCCCACCCCTATCTGCCTTTTGTAGGGACTGCTCTCTCCGTGACTCCCTCGTCTGCTCCACACTTCCCACTTTTCCCTGCAGCTGCAGGAAGTACTACACCTGCCCCATACCTACCCCCTCACCCCTATCCAAGGACCCAAAAATATCTTCCACATCAAACAGATGTTCACCTGCGTATCCGCTAATGTGGTAGCACCTGCACTCTGTTCGTGACAAATGACAGCAACTTCCAGTCGCGAACCACTTCAACGCCCCCTCCTACGCCCTGGACGACATGTCCATCCTGGGCTTCCTCCAGTATCACAACGACGCCACCCTGAAACTGGAGGAGCAGCACCTCCTATTCCGCCTTGGGAGCCTACAACCCAATGGTCTCAAATGTGGACTTTGCTAGTTTCAAAATCTCCCCACTCCCGGCCTCGTCCCATGACCAGTCCTCCCTCTCATCCCTGCCTCCTTGACCTGTCCATCTTCTCTCCCACCTATCTCCCTCCCATCCCCACCCCCCATCCTTGACCTGTCCGTCTTCTCTCCCACCTATCTGCTCTTCCCACCTCACTGACCAATCCCCACCACTGCTTACCTGCACTCACCTATCACCATCCCACCTACCTTCCCCAGCCACACCCTTCCCCTCTCTATTTATTTCAGAGCTCCCTTCCCGCTCCTCCATTTCTGAGGAAGGGTCCCCACCCGAAACGTCAGCTTTCCTGCTCCTCTGATGCTGCTTGTCCTGCTGTGTTCCTCCAGCTCCATACTGTGTTATCTCAGACTCCAGTATCAGCAGTTCTTACTATCTCAAATTGATCATCTGGTTGGTTTAATTGAGTGATTACACTTGTGATGACTTTTGGAATGGTCTGGTTTGATTGTTGGCATGCATTTCCCAGCTAAGCTGTAATAACAAGCAAACAATGCTATCTCAATCTGTTTTGAAAGATTACTGATAACTAGCTCAATCTGAGACGGGCACTTTAAGTTACAATAGTAAAGGTATATCAAACTAGGTGCAGAAAGCAGAGAAAGATGTAAAGGGAAAGTAATTTTACTTAAAATCTGAAGGAATGAGACTATAAAACCATAAAATATAGGAGCAGCATTACTTCGTCATTTGATCATGGCTGATTATATTTCTCAACCCCATTCTCCTGCCTTCTTCCCGTAAGCATTGATCTCCTTACCAATCAGGAACCTATGTATCTCTGTCTTAAATACACTCAATGACTTGGCGCCCACAGATTTCTGCAGCAGAGTTCCACAGATTCACCATTCTCTGTCTGAAGAGATTCCCCCTCATCTGTAATGTGTTCTAAAGGGTTGTCCGTTCACTCTGAGGCTCTGTCCTCGGGTCCTAGTCTCTCCTGCTAGCTGGAGACATCTTCCCATGTCCACCATATCCAGGCTACCTCTAACTTTTAATCAGATTGCCCCTCATCCTTTTCATTGTTCATTGAATACCAGCCCAGAATCCTTAACAGCTTCTCACCTGACGAGCCCTTCGTTCCTGGGATCATTCTTGTAAACCTTCGCTGGACCCCCTCCAGTGCCAGCATATCCTTCCTTAGATACTGGGCCCAAAACCGCCGACCGTATTCCACATGTGGTCTGACTAGAGCCTTGTACAGCCTCTCTGCTCTTGTATTCTAGCTGTCTTGAAATGAATGCTAACATTGCATTTGCCTTTCTAACTGCCAACTAAACTTGCATGTTTAACCTTAGCAGAATCCTGAACTAGGACTCCCAAGACTGTTCTTCCTACTAAAGTGTATAACCTCGTACTTTCCCACAATGTATTCCATCTGCAACTTCTTTGCCCACTCTGTCCAAGTCCTCCTGCAGCTTCCCTGCTTTCTGAACATTACCTGTTCCTTTGTGTCATTTGTAAACTTAGCAACAATGCCGTCAGTTCATTTGTCCACATCTAATGTGATCTGAGTCTGATGTCTAACGTGAATATTTGCAGTCCCAACATGGATCTGTTGCCGGTCAGCCAATCCTATAACTATGCCAGTGTCTTACCCGTCACACCATGGGCTCTTCACTTATTTATCAGCCTCCTGTGTGGCACCATATCAAAGGCCTTCTGGAAATCCAAATAGATTACATTAACTGGCTCCCTTTTGTCTAACTTGCTTGTTGCCTTCTCAAAGAAATCTAACAGGTTTGTCATGCATGATCTCCCCTTGATGCGGCCATGCTGACTTAGCCCTGTTTTACCATGCACTTCCAAGTACTCTACAATCTCATCCTTAGTGAACTCTAAAACCAACAACTGAAGTCAGGCTAACTGGCTGACAGTTCCCTGACTTCCACGTCCCCCTCTTCTTAATCAGGGGTGTTACATTAGCCATTTTCCAGTCCTCTGGCACTCTCCCTGACTCCAGTGATTCCTGAAAGATCAGCATCATTGCCTCTACAATCTCCTCAGCTATTGCCTTTAGAACTCTGGGGTGTAGTCCATCTGGTCTAGGTGATTAATCCACATTCAGACCTTTCAGCTTCCCCACACCTGCTCCTTAGTGATGGCCACTGGACTTACCTCTGGCCCCTGACTGTTAAAGTCCTGATATGCTTTTTCTGTCTTCCGCTATGAAAACTGATGCAAATTAAAAATGAATCAGTACCAGAGAGATGTTTTGGCAGTTATTAAGAATTGTCATGCTGTTATAGAGGAATATTCTGCAGAATCGTCTTTGTTCCCTTCTGTTCCCTGCCTCTGCAACACCTGCAGTGTTGCAAGGCCTCTGCGTTCCTGCATTTTTGCTCATTGCTGATATTTGGTCATAAACTCTGAAATTCCATTTTTCTTTCTTTGACTTTTAAGATGGGTCTTAACCTTGTTGCTGACCAAGCTTTTGACCATTTGTCTTGATCGCTTCTTATCTATATCAAATTTCAGTTGGAAACACTCCTACGAAATGTCCAGGGATGTTTCACTGCACAAAAGGTACTGCATAAGTTTCATGTTTTGAACAAAAACTGTGCTGTCCAAGAATTACATAAAAAAAAGTATTGTTACTTAACACTATATATTTGATAAACATTTCATTTTTAAGCTTAAGTCTCAACAGGGATTGGTTCAACCTGTTCTCCTTTGACTTCCACTCAAAAGTTCCCCTCTACTTTGCAGACACTGGTGGGTCCCTTCCTTTTCCCTGGGACCAAACCAAAGTGTGCCACAGCCAACAGGAATTCACTTTGATTCTCCTCAGTGTTCCTGTTATTCTGTGGGCTGCTCCCAGAAGCATCCAGCTGGATGACCCTCCAACTCTCTAAGTGTCTTGAGATTATGGACAACCCGACTGAGGTATGGACCTCACTAGTTTCTTGCTCAATGCCTCCAAAATCAGAACACATCTTTGGTTTGCTACTGATTTAAAGTTTCTGGTAAATTCTTTATCACTGTTTATTAAAACTGCTTCTGTGACTGTCTGTTTTTGAAAGAAAAAATATCAAATGGACTATAAAGCAGCTTGTCTGTCTCAAATTGAGGATTAAACATATCATAACAGCGTGTTAACCTTGTTTCATTGCTATATTAAAAAGAAACTTAGTTTGCAAAGTCATGTCTTTGTTAATTTGTGCAGAGTGGCTCAAAACCAGAAATGAAATGTCTGAAAAGTGTTAGTTCATCACCTAAATATAGTTTCCAGTTTCCAGTAATAAAGTAAGTTCAGCTTCATCTCAAATCCTGCTACTTAATGAAAAAGGCATGAGCATTTTAGGTGAGAGAATAAAAGACAAGATAAAAACCTGAATGGTTGCCATTTCTCCTTACCTATTTCATAGCCTCCCGAGTCTCCACCTATCATTAAATAAAAAGCGGAAGAACTGTGGATGCTGTAAATTGGAAACAAAAGCAGAAATTGCTGGAAAAGCTCAGTAGGTCTGGCAGCATCTGTGAAGAGAAATCAGAGTTAACGTTTCAGTCCGGTGACCCTTCTTCAGAACCTCGGTTCTTGGAAGGGTCACCAGACCCAAAACGTTAACTCTGATTTCTCTTCACAAATGCTGCCAGACCTGCTGAGCTTTCCCAG
>NC_063352.1:46701826-46709848 GCF_021869965.1 Rhincodon typus | reverse complement strand
CCGTGTTCTCGCTGCCCGTGTTCTCGCTGCCCGTGTTCTCGCTGCCCTGGTCCTGCACCTGACCTCCATTTCTGGTTTTGCTAGCTGTCTCCATTCTTTCCTTTTGTTGCTTTCACCCTAGGTCCCCTCCGGCCCCCCACAACCAAACCCAAAGTTCCAAATGAATGGGTCATCCCCTAGGATATTGTTTCAGCTTCACCAGTGACCGGTTCCTTACTTCCTGCCCTTGCTGCTGCTCCACTCATTGTTCCAGTTACTGGAGGGGTAGCAGGGGCCAGGGAAAAAGCAATTGGGAGAGCTGAAGCAAAATTGAGCTTATTTTTTGTGACTGCCCGGCATGCATTCAGAGGTGCAACCACCTAAAAATAGATCCTGAGTCAAAGGAAGCACAGGGAGTAATTGCCACAACTTTGGAACGAACTATCATTTTGACTATCTGAGACATTTGTGATAGCTTTTGTCTTCCCATTTGAGTTGGATGAATTTGTTTCATGCCCAGTCCTTCGAATGATGGCATCGAGTAGTAACATGTAGAAGAGATGGAGACTAAGATAGATTCACAGAGGCTATGGTAGTACTAGTGCCAGATTGAAGGAGAAGTCAAATATATACAAAATGCTTTATGTAATAAATATGGAAAGAGGAACAGAGTTAATGGCTCAGATCTTCCAGTCAGGATCAGAAATGTTATTTTTGATATTGAAACCAGCCCCTTTCTCACAATAGTTCATGCACAATTCAGGATTTAAATGTGCTGAAACCACAGATACTTGATGGGAGAACACACGAGTGAGGTGGGGGGAAGGTGGCGAGTGGGAGAAGCCAGGTTAGGCTGCCAAGTGGTTGAAAAAGTAGAGTCCTAGGTAAGTGGATAGGTGCTTGGGCTCGGGCAGAATTGAGGATTATCGGGTGGATTTGGTTATGGGAGTTGGGCCTGTGGGGATCCGAAGGATTCAGGGTGGAATTGTGTCTATTGGGACTCCTGTTTCAGTGCAGTAGCAGAGTGAGATTCAAACAAATGTTATGGAGCTACAACAATAGGATATATTATAAAGAAATATAATAAATAATTAAATTATGGCAGAATTTCAATCACAAAGTGCTGTTTGTCAAAAGTAATGTGTTATGTTTGTCAAGTAATTAATCCACAGTGTACAATAGTGCACAGTTTTCCAGCAGCTTCGTCCATAATATGCTTGATCTTACTTTGTTTTCCACTCGTATGAAGACTCTGTGTGACTTATATACCTTCTCACTCCCATCAGCCAGTCAGAGACCAACTAGCTCAAAAATAATACCAGATAATGCTGGATATACCAGAGATCAGGTAATAATATTTCAAACAGGAGGGGCTTTGAATCTGACCCCTTCCTGGTTTCCACTACTGAGCTGCTTTCTGGATAAACAGTATGCCATTTGGGGAGTGCCATTGCTTTTTTGAAAAATGCTTGCCTTCTCTCTTTAACAAATTGCTGTGTAAATTTTACAGATTTGCACCAAAATCTCAAGGACAGGAGTTGTAATGAGTCGCTGAATTGTTTTCAGTGCTACAGCATAAGGAATTTTAGTACACTGCAGTTTAATTATTAACGTGGAATTTTTCGGTAACAGCTGACGAAAGTCACCATTGAAGGATATAAACCGGTAAAAACTAGTGTAGAGATTTGAGAAGTGTTTGACTCCTCCTTGGAAGGCACTGTTTGCCCTACTGATCTAAAACCAATCTCAACATTTACGTGGTCTAAGTTGATTCAAGTTGTAATACCTTTTGCAATTGAGGATGGGCGATTGTGTATCAAATGGAATGGAGAAGCATGCTGGAGGTAAGATGTTTTCTCTCATTTTAGGATCAGAATTATACATCTGCACCGCGCCAGGTCTAACTTCTTTCCTCTACTACTATATTTAGAGAAGCATTGGGGCTGACCAGTTACCCATTGTGACCAGTTAAGACTCAGATTTAACTTTGTTTTATTCCTATTCGTTTAATCAAATGAGTTCAGTTTTTTGTTCAGTGACCATTTGCTTGTCTTCCTTTCTACCCCATTTTGGCTGACTGCTTTTTGAATGATTTCACAACCTTTTTTTGGTGTATCTTTTTTAGCTCACTGTTGTCTTAAAATATGCAAAATATGAACTTCAAGATTCATTAATAGGGTTGAGCCCACCTAATGGCTTTTTGTCTAGTGTCTGATATATATTGGAAGGCAATAACAACGTGTTAAGAAAGGCTTGAGGTTATGTTAAACGTACTACTTTAGTGCACGAAAGAAGACCTGGTACTCTGCACGTCTATAATATCTTTTGTCTGCCTGTGCTTTATTGATCGATTAGATGCTGATTCAGTGAAATCTTGCTCCTGAAAGAATAAGTTGTTGCTGTGCAGAAGGAGGCGATTCAATCTATGCATGTTTTGTTCCAAAACATATCTGTACTTAAACAGAATTCACACTCGCACTTTTATGTGAGAGCTTTATTTTGGGTAGCCACACTCCATAGCACTGACCACTACCTCTTCATATTTATGCAACCAAATTCACACCCAGTTAAATATTTATATATCCATCACTTGTTTCCTCATTCCATAGGTTTCGTACATTCTTTCAGACCGTATTAGATGATAAGATTCTCCATTTTGTTTTCATTTACATTAAACAACATGTTCAGAATGACAGATTACCATGCATAGAAAATGGGAATATAAAGTTCTAAACGTTCTTTTTCTGGTATGTCTATCAGTTTGTAAATCTAACAAAGAAAGTAGCATGTTATGTAAGATAGTTGACTATTGCTATCCAGCCTTTTCAATCTGGAGATCTCTCCATTCTCAAGCATCTGTTTTAAAACTGCAGTATTGATCCTCAGATAACAAGGTGTAGAGCTGGACCCTTTTGAAGAAGGGTCCAGCTCTACAACTTGTTATCTCGGGCTCCAACATCTGCAGTTCCTACTATCTCTCAGTATTGATCCTCAGTCTTGATTTCATTCACATATTTTGTTGAGTATATCTTATCCCGTGGTGATATGTTGTTGATAAAGCACTCCTTGTGTATTACTGCTGAATCCCTTTATAGAATTGATTAAGTGTCACATCTGTCACCTCATCAAGAGTGAAAGTCTGTATCCCTGACTATACTGTTATTACTCTTCTGGTCTTTTTAGCTTCTCGAGCTAAAGGGCAACACTTACCTCCCTTTCCCACCAGTCAAATTATAAACCCTGCTGTTATTGAAAACCCGTCATCAAGATTTGCATAACAAGCATCATTGAAATCAAGTTTTATATTGCTGGCACCTCCCAATAACGGAAATTCAAATACAATGCTCAGTTTTTTTTTTGTTTCTCGCAATGTTCTGTTTCCCAATTAATATCTTCCACCTTGGGATTTTTCATAGCCATAGTCTACTCTAATACTTCAAATTGGCATCTGACCTTGTTTGAGTCCTCAGCCAATTCAGCTATCCTGTTGATTGATTTATTGTCGTGTACCGAAATACAGTGAAAAATTTTGTTTACGAATGGTACAGGCAGATCACAGCAATGGAAGGATGTACAGCTCAAAAAGACTTAGAGCCATACAGGTTATGTTGCAGGTTACGTTATTTGAGGCTAGAGTCCATTCAACAGTCTGATAACAGCCGGAAAGAAGCTGTTCCTGAACCTGCTGGTGCGAGTGTTCAAGCTTCTGTATCTTCTGCCTGACGGAAGAGATTGTAGGAGGTCGCTACCAGGGTGTGATGGGTCTTTGATAATGTTGGCCGCCTTTCCACGGCAGCGAGCTGTGTAAATAGTCCATGGATGGAAAGTTGGCTTCTGTGATGGTCTGGGCTGTGCATACAACCTTCTGTAGTTTCTTGCGTCCTGGGCAGAGCAGTTGCTATACCAGGCTGTTATACACCTAGACAGTATGCTTTCAGTGGTGCATCTGTAGAAGTTGGTGAGGAACCTGATGGATGTGCCAAATTTCCTGAGCCGCCTGAGGAAGCAGAGGTGGTGTTGTGCCTTCTTGACTGTTGCATTTACGTGGGAAGTCCAGGACAGGTTGTCAGTTATTATTACACTGAGGAACTTGATGTTCTTCACTCTCTGTGTCAGTCCCGTTGATGTAGATAGGGGCGTGTTCTCCTTTTCTTTCTGAATTCGGTGATCAGTTCTTTAGTTTTGTTGTTATTGAGAGACGGATTGTTTTCATTGCACCACATCACCAAGCTGTCTTATCTCCCTTCTGTATTTTGACTCGTCGTTGTTAGATATCCATCCCACTACGGTGGTGTTGTCAGTGAACTTGTAGTTGGCGTTCATTCAGAATTTGACGACACAGTCGTAGGTGTACAGGGAGTACAGTAGGGGACTGAGGATGCATCCTTTGGGGGTCTCCAGAGTTGAGTGTTATTGTGGAGGTGGTGCAATTACTTATCCTCACTGATTACGGCCTATGGGTGAGAAAGCTGAGGATTCATTTGCGGAGGGCAGAGCTGAGACCAAGGTGACAGTTTTGAGATCAGTCTGGAGAGAGAATGGTATTGAAGGCAGAGCTGTAGTCAACAAACAGGAGTCTGATGTAGGTCTTTGTTATCCAGATGTTTTAGGGATGAGTGCAGGCCTAGGAATATGGCATCCTCTGTGAACCTGTTATGTTGGTAGGCACATTATAGGGGATCAACTTTGCATTGCTTCCATTTTATTTTGGAAGCTGTTATAATCTTTTTGTGCAGCCCTGCTTTGACTATGAGCAATGAAGCTAACATTTTACAGAAAATTGCTTGTGCAAAATGACACTTGATCCATTCTGCTTGATTTTCAATCCAATGTAATTAGGAGCTCCAGAAGCCTGACTGCCTATTTTAAATTCTGCGTTAAGCCCATTTATGACTGTTTTCAGATTAACTGCTCCCTTCCCTCAAAAAAAAATCTACATGCATCATAAATATGCCTGAAGGCTTCTCCATATGATGCCAGTAAAAATTGACAAGGCCTGCTTTAATTTGAAGACAACCTAAGTTTATTAAGATAGAGAAATACCAAAATCAACAGGTGCATTTAGGCTACATACACATTTAATTTCCAGAGGTTTTGTTTTCTCTTTGAGGACAAAGTTGCACCTCCATTTTAGACGCTCATGCCACATTCAGAAAGCATCTAGATGAGTACTTAAAATGCCCGGGAGTGGGCATGTAGGCTGTGGTCGAAATACACATAAATGGGATTAGGGGTAGTTTGATGTTTGTTTTTTTGGCATAGACATGGTGGGCTGAAGTGCCAAATTCTATGCTGTATGACTGATTCTCTGACTGTATGGAAGAGGGAAGGCAAGAGGAAGAATGGAGTAAAATGGGGATTTCAAGAAGTGCTGTTGCGAAAATGATGCTATTTTCACCACAAATATTTTGCAAATCTCTGCTCATTAAAAACGAGCAGTGACAAGCCAGGTAATCAGTGGTTAAATGTATTATCCTAACTGCTTTACCTGATACAGCAATAGGGCACAAAAGTAATTAATGTTTCAGGTTTCATTACTATTCTGGGTTAATCTCAAAGTGACAATGAGGTTGCTGCAGTCAGATCAGCTGTGATCTTATTGATTGGTGGAGCAGGCTCAGGGGCTGAATGATCATTTTCCTATTTCTTATGACCCTGAGGAGGATTGCCCTAACCCCTCTTGCATTCAGGTATTTTTTTGAATGGAAAGGTCAGAAATTTGTTTAGTAAAATTAGGTTGAAAGATTCAGTATTCAAAATTTTGGTCCAGACAGAGCAGATAGGCAAAACCTTTTTACATTGACAGAAGAATCGATAAGCAGAGGTCACCAATTTGGAGGTCACTGATAAAGAAAACAGCTGTGATATGCGGAATTTTATTTTGAATGCTTGGGTATTGGAGTGTACTGCTGGAGAATGTGGAGGAGCCTTTCAGAAAGGCATTCGATTAATATCCAAACAGAAATTTTCAGGGCCACCAGGTAAAGGTGGATGAGTGGGACTACATGAGTTGTTCCGGTGAGAGCATGGATGCAGAGGGCTCAATAACCACCTCCTCTGTAACCAAGTCTCCAAAAAAATTCCAGTGTGGGGGACAGTCTCTGGGACTTTACCTTTACTGAGAAGATTGGTAACCTTCTACGTATGCAGTTTCCAAGAATCTTAAGTCCCAGAGTGGGACTTGAACACAGAGCTGGTTTTGCAGAAGGGTCACTACCTGCCCCCTAAATTCCAACAGCTGCTGTGGTGGGATTTAAACCCATTTAGCTTCCACTACTGTCAGTGATATTGGTTTTTGGTTTCTTAAGTGTGAAATGTTAGGTAGATATGCTGGTTCCCACACACCAGTGAAAGTCAATATGTTTAAGAAGGAATATATTTGGAAAAGAAAAACCCTCAATTGTAGGATAAAATTGGATGAAGGAAAGAGGATGCTTAAGACTAGAGGTCAGGAGAGTTGTTGCTAAATGCTTGAACTATTATATTTGAGCTCATCCAAAATATTGCTGCCAGCATCCTGAAATCCTGTTCACCCATTCTTCCTGTGCACACTTAATCTACTTTGTCAGAGATAGTAAGAACTGCCGATGCTAGAGTCTGAGATAACAGTGTGGAGCTGGAGGAACACAGCAGGCCAGGCAGCATCAGAGGAGCAGGAAAGCTGATGTTTCAGGTCGGGACCCTTCTTCAGAAAGAAGGCTTTCCTGCTCCTTTGATGCTGCCTCGTCTTCTGTGTTCCTCCAGCTCCACACTGTGTTATCTATGTTATAACCTACTTTGGCTCCTAGTTTGCATTTTTATTTTGAAATTCTTGCCTTTGTTTTAAAATCCCTTCCTGCGTTCATCATTCCCTGTCTCTGAATCCTCCTCCACCTGAAAATCTGTGTACTCTGCCAAAATTGGCTTTTTGCATATTGCCAGCTTTAATTGTTCCACCATTGCCTATTATGCCACGCCCCAAACCTGCTTGCCAGTTCTGGTCCTCCTTTAGAAAGCTTCTTTAAAACCTGCCTCTCGGACAAAGCTCTTGATCACCTGGTTCCTTTTCTGATGAAGGGTCTAGGCCCGAAACGTCAGCCTGTCTGCTCCTATGATGCTGCTTGGCCTGCTGTGTTCATCCAGCCCTGCACCTTGTCTCTTGATCACCTGGCCTGATACCTCCTTGCGTAGTGCTGTGTCGAATGTTTTTGGTTTTTCTCATATGGAAGTCCTTGAGATGGTTTAATACATTAAGGGTACTGTGTAAATAGAAGCAGCTGTTGTAAATATAAGCAAACAATTTCTGCAGTCAAAATTGCATGGAGATTCATTTGCAGTCTTTTCAATCCTGTAACGTAAAATCTACATGGCAAAACGTTTTTGCATATTTTGCATCCAACATGTCGACTAGAGACCAGAAATCCTAGTATTGGTGTTTGGATATTCTAGGTCTCCCTGGCAGTGACCGTTTTGTTTTGATAAGTGTAAAAGAAGGCAATGGCCTGGCATGCACACTGTTGGCTTATTTCACTCCTTATTGTTGCATCTTCTAGTTTTCAACAAGTTGCTGCACACCCACAGAAATATCATTGCATCTTGAACCTTGTTAATGTATAGTGTTTTATTCCTCTTAAAAGAATTTAACAATTTATTGTAAGATTTATTGTATTAATGGATGAAATAGCATAAATGTGTATTTTCAACAGCATAATTTTCTTGTCTACTATTTTGAGCTGATAAATACTGATCTTAAACAGACCTTTAATTAAAAACACATGGAGATAGAGAGTTGTATTTGAATCTTGAGGGCATTTACAAAAGAGATTGATTGATTGTTAACTGGCAATTTTTCAAATTCTGAACCGCTCATTCATTAAATTGCAAATGAGGATAGATCCCCTGACATGTTGTGTTAAATACTGAATCAATGAAGCACCATCAAAATCCACTGGTTTTCATTATGTTAAGTTTGAATTATAGAATCATAGAATCCCTACAGTGAGGAAAGGCCGTTCAGCCTATCAGGTCTGCACCGACCTTCTGAAGAGCATCCCACCCTATCCC
>NC_063352.1:46641097-46701726 GCF_021869965.1 Rhincodon typus | reverse complement strand
CCCCCCCCCCCCCCCCCCCCAACCATTTCCTATGGCTAATCCACCTAACCTGTACATCATCGGACACTATGTGGCAATTTAGCACGACCTATTGTCCTAACCTGGGAAAACATGCAAACTCCACACGGTCACTCAAGGCTGGAATTGAACCTGTGTCCCTGGTGCTGTGAGGTCCCAGTGCTAACCACTGAGCTAGTGTGCTGCCCTAAATATGGAACTTTTTTTAATGGGTTTCGCAATATTGCACGTCAAAATGATGCTGCCTGTTATGCCGAGCTATAGAAAATAGCTGTGAAACTTGGATCTACTATTTTGGTCACTGGATTTGAAACTGAGAGAATTATCCCTTCACAAATTGACAGTCTTGAGCTTCAGAAGGATGGAGTTGGCCATTCAAAAGAAAACAAGTGTCATCAAATCAGAAATCCTTTTTTAAAAGTAGTACAAGACAAAACAAATGCAATACAATAAGAGCTAAAGTACAGAAACATGATCTTAAATTCCCTTGTGAATGCTTGATGGCCGTTGGAGCATTGTTTGAAACCTTAATCACGTGGGTAAAGATTGATGCAGTCCTGATTTATTCTTTTCTTCTCCCCTTGCAATTCTCATATAGTAGTGTTCGGCTGAAATCGTAAACATATATAGTTCATATTGTTTTGTTGCAGTAGTCTTGTAATGGTCTCTCACTCTATTCCTGTACACAAAGACCAATGCAGGATTGATGTTACATTAAATTGAACTGGGAATTGGTTTAGCATTGATGTCAATTTTATAACATACTATATTGTGTATTATATTGGTGTCTGTGTGAGTAGTAATATTATCAGACTTGCCCAGATGGATAGAAATGACTATATGTGTGGATTTAATACTTGCAACATAAAATTTACAGTGCAGGTAGAGGCTATTGGTCAGCTGACGAAGAGTTATCCAATTTAATTTCACTTCCCAGCTCTTGGTCCATATGTTTCCGAACTTGAAGTCTAAGTCCTAGCATTTTTTAAAATGTTATGTTACCTCCCTTGTCCTTTTTCAAGCAGTGAATTTCAGACCTGGGTTTAAAATATTTTTTCTATAACTTCCCTCTAGTACTTGCCATTCCTAACTCTATGTTCCTGGTCATTAACCCCTCTGCTAAGGGACTGTGTTCTCTGTTCTCTGTAAAAACTTTAGCCAAGCCCTTTGATTTTATACACCTCAATTAAATCTCTCCTTGTCATCAGAGATAGTAAGAACTGCTGATGCTAGAGTCAGAGACAACCATGTGGAGCTGGAGGAACACAGCAGGTCAGGCAGCATCAGAGGAGTAGGAAAGTTAGCATTTCGGTTTGGGACCCTTCTTCTCCCGACACACCCTGTCTCAGCTTGGAGACTTCATAAACAAACCTGCTCTTCTGCTAATGTGAAGCTGAAATGAACACAAATAAAGATAGTGGCCCTGGTCTATTTTCTCAGTATGTTATAAAAGCTCAACTTTGTAAATACAAGTAACTTGACAAAGAGCCTAGCAGACAGTTAACTAAGTCATGCGCTTTCTTGGAACTAAGTTTTAGCTCACTGCTCTGAATGATTCTGAAATTTTCTATTGGCCATAGAACTAAAGCCACACATCTATTTGATCTCAATTTAAAATGCAAGTTTCCAAAAGTATGATACAGGTGTATATTATAATCAAAACATACTTCTTCACCCATTTAGCTGTCATATGTCCACCCATTTGGTGCTGGTTTGAAGAATATCTTTAATCCTTACAGTTCCCACTCATTCAAATTTTGCGTCATCTGTTAAATTTGAATGTTGTCCCTTGCAGACTGAAGCATTAATCATTAATAATGATCAAGAAAGCATTGGTCTTGGCTCTGACCCTTGGAGAGTCCCACTGTCTACCTTCTTCCAGTCTAAAAGAACGAGTCTTCGGTGTTACTCAATATTTCCTGTAACACTGCCAGTTTTCTCCTGAAGAATGCATAGCTTAGGTAGGCCATTTGGCCCTTCAAACCTGCACTGCTGTTCAGCAAGATCATGGCTGATCTAGTTGTGGCCTTAATTCTGCATTCCTGTCTGTAGGTCTTGCCTCCTTTCTTTCCCTCCATCTCCTACCCCAACAACCCTTAACTCCCTTGACTATCAAAAATCTATCTAACGCCTTGTTGAATAGATTCTATGATCAGCTTCCACTGCTTTCTGGGAAGAGAATTCCACAGCCTAACAACCTTCTAAGAGAAAATAAAATAAAAGAGAGATTGCTTATTTTAAAATAGTGCACCCTAGTTCTTTCTCTTCTGCCAGTATTCCTTTTATTCAATTGGTTTTCAACCATGCCGGCAGCTTATTTTGTCGCACTTTATCAAACCTCTTTTGGGCACTCACGTACACAAGTCAACTGCATTCTTCTCATCAACCCTTTCTGTTACCTCCGTGAAAACCTTCAGCAAATTAGTTAAGCACAGATTGCTTTTAACAGATTCGTGCTATGCTGGTTTCCCTTAATGAATCCACATTTGTCCAATTTAAGTTTGTCCTGGTTTATTGTCTTGAAAAGCTTTGACTCTACCCAGCTGAAATGGACAAGACTGTAGGTTTGTCCTTGCACACTGTCATGAGCACTTGTAATTCTGTAGACCTCTAGCACCACCCCTGTATCTTCTTACTGTAATGGTGGAAAATATTAGTTTAAAAGCTGCTGGCATTTTAAGTGACCTTTGTGAGGAGTTTTGCTTCAGTCTGCAAAAATGTCGCAGCTGTTGTTTGTTTTTGGCAGATGCTTTGAAATCTGTGCAGTAATGTGTAAAGTGTTTACAATCAATTCCCAGTGTTATTAGAACTTCCCCAAATTGCCAGTCATTTTCCAAGACAAGAATGCTATTTTGTGTTTTTAAATAACAATAGTGAATGATAATTCTGTAATAAATGGCAACTGAACTGGCTTGATTGGTTAAATAAATTATTGTGGAGTTTTCCCTTAGCAAAACTTCTAAATACTAAAGATATTTAAATCTAGGGATTAAATTGATACCAAATGACTACATTGTGTATTACATGAGAAATAATTTTGTGGTATTTACCCACCTCCACTGAGCAAAGTTTGGGACAGGACTGTTACTTAAAACCGTAACTTTATGTTGCTTTTAGACACAGTGCTGACACTTGTTACTTCAATAGCTTTGCATGCTGCAGTGACAACTTGCAGAATGTAATGGACATGGCACATGTTTGTTGAATGTTGTATTGGTAGTAAAGCCGTTTGGCAGAGTTGGTCTAACATGCGGAACTCTACCCGATATAAAAGAGCAGCCAAGGTGAAAAAAGCCCAAAATGTAACTTTTTAAAAAAAAATTGAAGGCAGTTCTGGCTGTTGTTCTACGATTCAGTGATTGACAAGAGCTAAGTGTGCAGTCAGCTGTTTGGATTTATTAAATATTTAATTGATCAAAGATTGGCGTATATCACAGTGTACGTGTGAAAGCTTCTTCTTCCAAATTCCTAGCAGTGAAGGCCGGTGTTGAAATTGTACATTGCTGTCCATAGCAATTATTATGCATTCCAGCTCTGTTGCCTTTCAGATGTTTCTTTTTAACTTTTTTCATTCCTCTCTGTAGAGCTCGACAATCCAGGAGAAACTGTATTCCTATGATGTATTTGGTTAACATGCTCTGTTTGAACTTCAGTTCAATCCCAAACCTTGAATTATTTCTCCTGTAACGGGCAGCATCAGCTGCTGTGGTGGGATTTGAACCCATGCCCTCAGAGAAGTAGCCTGGGACTCTGGATTACTTGTCCCATGACGGTACCATTACACCATCGTCGCTGCCCCAATTTATACAGTTCTGAGTCATTTATATTATGGCCTGGTTGTAAATAGCTGAGGTCCCTGTGCAGATCCTTGGAGCAATCCACTTGTCACAGCCTGCCGATCCTGAAAATTTCCTCTTTATTCATTCTCTCAGTCTTCTGTCCTTTAGCCAATCTCCAATCTGTGGCAGCGTGGTGATTCATTGGTTAGCACTGTTGCCTCATAGAGCCAGCGACCCAGGTTTGATTCCATTCTCAGGTGGCTGTCTGTGCAGAGTTTGCACATTCTGCCTGTGCATGCATGGGTTTCCTCCAGGTGCTCCCACAGTCCAAAGATGTGTAGGTTAGATGGATTGACCATGGGAAATGCAGGCCTACAGGAATAGAGTAGAGAGGTGGGTCTGGGTGGGATGCTGTTTGGAGGGTTGGTGTAAACTTGATGGACCAAATGGCCTGTTTCCACACTGTCAGGATTCTGTTAAGTTAACTTTGTAGCCTTTTGGTACCCCTTTTAATCCTTAGATTTAAATTTGTTTAGTATCTAGAAGTTTTGCCATGGGAAAACACTGCAAAAAATTTTGATTTACTTGATCTAATCAGGTGAGTTAAGTCATTACATATTATTAGTGATGAGTTAAATAAAGAATACAAAACTCCCCATCCATTTTCAGGGATTTGTTATAACTTTGGAAGTGCAAGGACTTTGTGTTTAAAAGGAAAAATAGGAAGAAGTAGAATATGAATAGTTGTACTGTTCACTGATGCCAATTACTTCATTATTGCCATTAGTAGATCAGTATTGTGCAGGAATCTGACAGATCAATTTTTTTATCCACTTTGAACTTCTCCTGCAATTACTGGCCAGTTATGCAATCTGAATTAATAATAGTACCAATAAATTTTTAAAACAAATATACTTGGCATAGAAACACATGTAGTTCTGCTCCTATTTTTAATAGTTTATGATACATATTTGGAACAATGCTCATGAAATCTGGTGGTGACTCAACCAGATAATGCTATAATACATCAGCCTCTTCCTGCCTCCTATTTGGTGCATAAAGAGTTGCATAGCAACTTCTGACATTTCACTTAAAGAAATATGGTTTGAAAATTATATCAATACCCTAAGGATCTTAAATATCAATTTTTTCTTAACCATTCCATAATTAAAATGCTGCTAAAACTGTCAATTGTGGCTTGATATTGATAACTTTGGAGATTGATTGTTGCATGTTGGCATTTTGTTGACATACGTGAAGATATATTGGGCCTCTAAATATGGGGAGATGGTTGATTGTATAGGATTCTTGATATGTAGTGAAACGTACAGATATCTGGGTGCTAACGTTTTGCCGAAAGGGGTGCCAGTGTTCAAGGAAGCAAAGCAAGCCACTGAAACTGAATTTCTTTTGGTAAAATTTGTATTGTCTGGCTCACTGGGAAAGTGTTTGTGCCCAGTTAACTCATTGTTATTCATGATTACCTTAGAAATAGAACAAAAACATGCTTTGATATATGCAATAACTTGCAGAGGTGTAGTCTTTACTTTTGATTTTTTTTCCCATTGTAAATACCAAGGGAAAAATACTTTAACCTTAAGTCCATTCTTTGCAAACACTTCAGATGGACAATGTCAGTATTTTATGTTCTAAGGATAAGATATCAGACATTCCAGTTAGTAGGTTGCCAGATAACACAATTCTTACTGTGTCTTAATTCTGGTTGTTTTTATGTCTTTAAAAAACGTCTGTGCATTTGGAGCAGAGAAGTTTGAGAGAGGGTCTTATTGAGATTTATTAGATTGAGGGCATGGACCGGGTAGATGGAAAGCAGCTGTTCCCTTCAGTTGAAGGGTCAGTAACAAGGAGGCATAGTTTTAAGGTGAAATGTCGGATGCTTAGAGGAGATTTGAGGAAAACATTTTTCATTCAGAGGGTGATGGGAATCTGGAATGCACTGCCTGTCATCCTTTGAAAAATATTTGAGTCATACAGCGCGGAAACAAACCCTTTGGTCCAACCAGTCCATACCAATCATCCTCCCAATCTAAACTAATCCCCAGGCTTGAAATGTCATAACTTCCCAAGCTATAGGTCAACTGCTGGAAAGTGGGACTAGTGTAGATTTAGAGTAGTTTAGTGTTGCTGTAACTTGATGGGCTGAAGGGCCTCTTCTGTTCTATGTGATTGTATGATTTATACAGATGTGGAACAGGCTATTTAGGATCTAATTTTTTTTCCTGGGACATTATGTTGAACATTATAACAGTGAGGAAGTGTTTTGTGTAGTACATTTTGTAAATTAGGGTTTTATAATTAACGAGAATGGAAGAAAACTTGAAGCTACAAGTGAGGAAGAGGTTCTTTATTTATTTGTAAGATATAATGTCACTGCACTGATCTCAAGGCTAAGAACCACATGCATTTCCCAGAAATACCTGCTGAAAGTGTGGTCGGAGATGTGGCTGTAGGATCAAGCTCATTAGCCGCGCAAGGACCCAAAGAACCCATGACACTGAAATTCCTAAGTAGATGACCATTGATATTAGTGAGTGATTGCTGCTGCTGATGGTAGGTGTTACGGTCAAAGCCAGTATTTCTTGCCCATCTCTAATGCTCTTGAAATGAATGGCTTGCTGGGTCATTTCAGAGGGCAGTTAAGTTAACCACATTTTGGCCATTGAAATTTGTCTATGCTGTTAGGACCATAAAATATAATTGTAACAGATAAATGGACCAAGTTCACACTTGTTTAATTGCCATTAGTGAAGGGTTGGTTCACACATTAGACTGTTCTTTGGCTTCAGCCCCAGGAAAAAAGGATAACTTTTTATAAAAAGTACTTTTTATGTGTCAAAGTGAGGCACCTGAAGTTGCATATAAAATGTTTTGGATGTGCTCCAATGTGGTTTGCAGAATCATTTAATCTTTGTTTCCACGGCTGCCAATCTTGTGGGTTTTGAGTCAGTCTGTCAATTTATACAGTAATGTCATGTTCAAATGCAATCTTTTCTGAATTATTCTTAAATACTAGCTATCTGCACTTTTTGATCTTGAAAGAATTGTATTTACAGAGATGTTTATAACTAGTTTACTATCTCATATTCCAGGAAATTACTTTGCAAGTCATTTCTTCATGGGTGGTGAGAAGTTTGATACGCCACATCCTGAGGGATACCTGTTTGGTGAAAATATGGACTTGAATTTCTTGGGAAACCGCCCTGTACAGGTAATATATACTCAATTGCAGCCATTTAACTGATGTCAGTTTAACAGTGTGAAACGTGTACTTAGTGGGTCACCACTCTCAAGAGAGCATTGTTGTGTAAATGTACTTTTATACCTGTTATCCCGCTCTGTAAAGTTAATCCGTTATCTCA
Source organism: Rhincodon typus (assembly GCF_021869965.1). Classification (NCBI taxonomy): domain Eukaryota; kingdom Metazoa; phylum Chordata; class Chondrichthyes; order Orectolobiformes; family Rhincodontidae; genus Rhincodon; species Rhincodon typus. The sequence goes on along the minus strand of NC_063352.1, from coordinate 46,694,549 downwards.
GATTCTCCAGCATCTGCAGTTCCTACTATCTCTCCCCCTGCTACATCCTAGTTCTGTTCCAAATGCTAATATGGGTAGACTCGTAGCCAACAACAAAAGTTTGCATTTGTATAATACCTGTTACTCTAACAAAATACCTCAAGATGCTCAGATGCAAATAAAAACAAAAACTGCAAAATAGTGGGAGAAGGCATAATTGAAAAGAGAGTTTGAGAAGGCTCTGGATGGAGCAATAGCACTGTCAAGGTGGAAAGTTTTCAGGAGAGTACTTGAATGGTGCCAAGAAAACTCCAGACTCAGATGGCTGAAGGTAGAACAGAAAATAATGAGAACAAAGCCAGACTGAAGGAATAATGGATACATGAGAAACAAGAGATTAGAAGAATTTATAAAGTTATGTAAGGATGAGGCCGAGCAAGAACTTGTGAATAGTGAGAGAGGTTTTGAGACTGGTATGTTGAAGGAGACCTGATGAACATTAAGCACAGAAATATGAAACTAGTGTCAAGAGTTAGATTTTTTTGGGCAGAATTACAATTTAAGTTCAGACTTTGCTAAACCTTCATCAAGTGTCCAGTGACAAAGCAGTAACATCAGCGAGTGAGGTAGAAATGAAGACGGCTTATGTTTGGAGAAGCTTTTTGTGTAGTTTAGAACATGGGATTGAGCAGTTGTCAAATTTACTCACCATTCAGATTAGCCTGAACTATTGCCAAGGGCATTGATGAAGCTGAGGAAAATGGTTGATTTTTGACAGGAGTGGCTTATAATTGGGACTAGAATGGAAAGATGCTCTCGAAGATGGAAAGGCATCTTTTGAACCTGATGAGGTCCCACATGTTGCGGAGAGTGTTGTGCAGCACCAAATGAGAAATGGCAGTGCCTGATGGTGAGTGTTAATCTTGTAACTGAAGGTGAATAATTGCATGTGGTAGAAACTGTTTTATAAATTAGTTTACAGTAACTTATTAGGATGAGGCCTGTACCTTTAGGGATAGCTTTGCACAAATGTATATCAGCAAAACTGAACTCACTTTCTGTGCAGAGGTAAGCAGGGTCTGCTGAGTTAGACAGCTGTTACATTTCTTTCCTTCCTTTGTTCCCAGTGTCAGTGCATTTACTTAGTGTTGCAGCCAACGATTCCTCTACTTTCAGAAAGTTATTACAAACATTGGATTTAGATGATTATATTTTAAACTGTCTCCTTTAATTCAGAATAAAATGGAATAGTTTGGAGAAGAGGAAGGTAAATCCTTCAAAATCTGCGGAGAAAAACCTATGTGACCTGGTACTAAAGCTGCATGGGGACTAATCATGAAGATTCACTTTTTGAGGTGGGGTGGTTGGTCAGGAAGAAAATATCCTTGTAAAGCCAGGAGGAATTTCAGACTTTTAAACACAAGACCACATTTCTTCTGAGAGTTAATGCATTCTGCATGATATATAAATATGTTGTGACATTTTTACTTATGTTAAGCAGTTTTCTGCAGTTTAGTGTATTGCCTACTCAGTTTTTGGCTAATGTTGATTTGAATTTCTGTTGCAGTAAAAGTGTTAAAACGTAAAATCTTGTTATGCAGCCCTTTGCTTCTGTCACTAGGAAATTCTTTTTTTCAAAAAAGTTATCAGTCTCTACGGGGATCATAACACTTCATAAGTTGAGTAGTCATTGCCTGTGTGTTCAATGTTTATTGCCAACTACAACAGGAAGTGTTGGCAAACTCAGTGTAAATAGCTGACATGATGAATGAGCCATCCATTCTTTCTTTAGATGACAACAGAATTTCAGAAATATCTGCAGGACCTTTTTTCATATTTACTACTGGATTTCAAGAGTTTATACTGAATAATCGTGGAAAAACGTTAGAAAATTAACTTCACTTCAGAAATGAAGGCAGTACTAGCAGTTACTTTGCATACATTTTGTAGCACCATTCTTTTTGTATAGAATATTTTCCTACCTGTTCATTGGTAATTAATAAAATTTGGATGATTTGGCATCTTTCTGTTGGGAATTAATGTGAATTTATGAAGTTCTTGTATCTTACAAAAGATACAAGTTCTTGCATTGCTGATTCATGTTGGGGCACAGTATTACTATTACCAGCTACACACTTAGCTTCACCTACTTGACTTTTATTCAAATCTAAACCTAGATGGTGAGTGTTGATGAGCTATTGACCTCTAGGGGTATTGCTGTAGACCTTCCTTGATATCTGTACACTAGCACTTTTTTCCACTAGGAGTCATTGGATCGCAATCAGGAGTGGTATCTCAAATGGTTTCCTTCCTGCTCTTCATCCTGGTTCTTTTTGCCAATTCTAGAGGTTTTATCATAGGTGAACTAAAGTCAGTGCAAATTAATAGTTGTATTTGTTTCTGTTTAATTTGTGTAGCTTACTTTTGTGAGCTCTCTTAATGTTTTTCATCTGAGGTAATGGAATAGGTGGAGTCAGCACTGCCTTGTGTATTCTTACTCTTCGTGTGAAGTTAGGCAGAGGGAGAAACTGAAGTTGTTATGGTGTCATCCATGGCTTTATTGGTCAGGCTTTCACATCTGAGTTGGTTGGTTATAAGTTCAAGATCCAGTCCAGAGACTTGAGCAAAAGGTCTAAGCTGTTACTGCCATTGTAGTACTGATGGAGTCATGTGTTGGAGGTCCTATCATCTTCACAGGAGATGTTAACCAAGACCCACCTGCCCTCTCCGTTGGATACATAAAATCCATCACATTATTTTGGAGAAGAGCATGGAAGTTCTTAGCAATGTTTATCCCTCAAGCAACAACACTAAGACAGGCCAAATGTTCTTTGTGAGACCATTCTTTACCTAAGTTGAATACTTCATTTTCTTTTAACAACAATGCCTAAAATTCTTTAATGTTTGGCTGTGAAGCATTTTTGAAGTTATGTGAGATGCTATATAAAAAACAAGGTTTACGTTAATGTGGTATTTCAGAATTACTTCAATATGATTTTAAAATTATCAACATAGTACTTCAGACTTGGCCAGAACAGTGGCACAGTAAAATCCTTCTCGTTTTCAACTTGTAGTTTGCGCTAAATACGCCATTGTCAATTTATTACACTGGAGATAGTTACATGTACTTTTCATGCCAAGACTCAAACTGAGAATTCTCTTTCTTGCCCCAGCTACAACAAGAAAACTGCTGAATGCTAGCTAAGCACTGAATATGAATGAGTCTGCTGCACTTCATGGTACCATATGCATTCACAGTTCCACCATTCCTAGGAAGGCATGAGAATATGATAGAATTGCCCAGTAATTCTCTTTTTTTGTTTAGTAAAATACAACAAAATCCCTTGTCTGAATCTTATGGTATATTTTATAAATAACCTTTGCTAGAATTAAATTGATTAGACTGTGACATGCTTGTAAACGTCTAGAAATGGCTATGGAGGCTGACAGCTTTGTGGCAGTGAAGACTTGTGCTGTAGAACTGATTGTTCCCCGATCGAGCTGTTCCTGTAGAACAATACTGTTATCCGATTGGCAATGTGGAAGGCTACCCAGGTGTGCTTTGTCACCTAAAGCAGGAAGAGTCCAATTCAATCACTTAGAGTCCTATGTGCCTACTTTTGATTATCAATAAAGTGATAGAATGGGTTGTCAGCAGTAAGTGGCCCTCAAATACTGATGACCTGCTGACTCATACTTAATTTGGGTTCCACCAAGATCACTCCGTTCTTGACCTGCTTAAAGTCTTGGCCCAAAAAGGGCAAAAGAGTTGAACTTAACAAGTGATGTGAGAATGACTGCCCCTGATATCAGGACAGCATTGACATTGTGGCATCGAGGAGCCTTTGACAAACTGGAGTCAATGGGACTTTGGGAGAACTCTCCACTGGTTGTATTTATTGGAGGCCAGCTATTGTAGTCCTAGAACATTGCTGGAAGGGTTCCACTTGAAAAGTGCATTTCACCAACTCTCTGAGCCCCCTTGGGCAACAGCATCCATGCCTACGATCTCTACCATCCAGAAGGACAAGGACAGCAGTTGCCTGGGAACACCATTGCCTACAATTTCCCCTCCAAACCACCCACCGTCCTGACTTGGAACAGCATTGCCATTCCTTGACTGTCACTGTGTGAAAATGCTGGAGATCCCTTCCTAGTAGCGTTTTGAGTACACCTACACTAGATGGACTGCAGCAGTTCAAGAAAACTGTTGACTATCACCATTTAGGGATGAGTAACAAATAAAAATTTCTCTAGTTTAGAACAAATTTTTAGCTCTGAGCATTTGAAGATGGGATTTTATTTACTATCATCATGCTATCTCATGCTTTTCAACAAATGATTTATAATGTTAGTTTTACACAGTTGTAGAATTATACAGCACGGAAGAAGGCTATTCATGTGTATGTTGACTCTTTGAAAGAGCAATCCAATTAGTCACACTTACTTGCTTCTTGCACATGATAATTCAGCATTTTCTGTTCAATTTATTCAGCTTACTTTTGAATGTTATCATTTGTGTCTGCTTTTACCATCTTTTTAGACCATGCATTTCAGAAGATCATAATTTAAGTTTTTAAAAAAAGTCTTCTTTCACCTCTGGTTCTTTTGCAGTTAGCATGTTTGGTGTGCTCTGTTTCTTGATTTTTTTTCTACCACTGGACACAGTTTCTCTCTATTTACTCTACTGTATTGGGCCCCTTAAATTCCGGGTGCAGCTATTGAATCCTCCATTAACCTTCTCTGCTTTTAGAAATACCATCCCAGCCTCTTCAATCCTGATTGAACTTAAGCCCCTCTCAATGGTACTTTTCTAGTAGCCTGTATAGAAAGCAAATAAGCATTTACGACGAAGGGACAAGAGTCTAAATGTAAAGGAGTCGGAATGAAGTTGTACTGATACACCTAGGTGCTGTAAATTTGTAGTCCCCTTACCAAGGCAAGGGTGTACTTAGTGAGCATTTCTTACTGTTTTCACACTTTTGAGTTTTGTGTGACCTGCTTACTTTGCAGTTATGTCTTGTGTGCCCAAGTCCAAGTCACTACAGTGTTTTGCACGGAACTGTCAGTGGTCATCCTTCTAACTCCAGGGAACAACACTGGATGTTTCCCTCGATCTGAGAAATATCTTGTTCTTTATTGTTTTGAATTTCATATATTTGGTTTGAACTACTGGACTCATGTATTGATATGACCTTTCATCAATCTCAGTTTCCATATGTGACGCCAGCTGCTCATGAGCCTGTGAAGACCTTACGCAGTTTGGTTAATATTCGAAAAGACTCTCTTCGCTTGGTCAGGTTAGTATCTGTACAAAATATTAGAAAAAGAAATGCTAAATTTTTGGAAATTGTTATTTCATTTGGTCATAGTCTAGCCTTATCATGTCTTTGTTAATCATTCTGTTATAAAACAAATAATTACAGTGCTTATTTCAGATTGTTTAGCAGGTTTCCACAGTCTTATTATATTCCTCTTCACTCTGTGATTCTTTTAACTGAAGCTGTTAATTTTAGTTGAAGCACACCGGACTTGGGCTTCTTCTGCCAGTATAATTGGATAGTACTGCTGACTTGATGGCTTGTTTTCCTTGCTGAACTAACTATCTGTTTGATATTACCTCCAGGGAAACTGGTTGTATTGGGAGCTGAAGGAATGGAAAATTGCCTGTGTGAGCTCATGTTTATCACATCTTGGCGATGTTACCCCGCTGCTACAGCTTTTTACACCAGCAGCCTGAATATATTTTTGTTTATGGGGGGTCACAGTAAACAGGGATGAAAAACATATAACTTCTGGCAATAAAGTTTGCCTCCAAATGATCAATAGAGATAATGAAGCTATATGAAGCGGGGGGTTTCTGTCTGTTCTTATGACAACTTGAATTAAACATGCACAATTTGCATAGACATGTTGAAATGTATCAGTGTTAGTCACCATGTCGTAAATCTTGATTGAACTCAAGTTTATTTGAATTTTATTTGCCCATTCGTAACCACAACTTGCCTCTATATCTTTAAAGGAACTGGATGTTTCAAGGCATGAGGTTTGGAACTAATGTTAGAAGAGCAGATGTTGATGACAGGAGAAATTTTATTAAGACTGGTGTAGGGAGGGATTTGGGAATTCAGAAGGAAAAGAAAATGTATTTAAAGTTTGAATCACAAGGTTGGAAAATGGCTAGATCAGAAGAGTTCCTTTCTCCCAAGTAAATTGGGATTTTGGGAGGCTAATCCCTAAATCCTTTAATTGTCCTTCAAACTCCATATGTTAGTGTTCTAATTCATCATCTTAACCCAGATTTAAGATGCATGTTACCTCTATACCTTCCTGTTGAGCTATCTTTATAGGGTCTGAGGGACACATTTTTCCACAAACTGCTAGTTCCAAGCAAAAGGTTTGCTTTTTGCCTCCCTTTTTTTTTTGACATCATTTTGATTTATTGTGATTTGTGAAAGCCAAATCATTGCGTCTGTTATTGCAATGGTTTCCTTGGTATTTAAAATTTAAATCGTGTAAGGTAGTTAAATCAATACCTAAAGCTGTGATAACATTTATACCTGTAGAATTATGCAAATCATCATCTTAAAAGGACTGAACAGAATGTCTGAGAATTCATTATTAAATATTTTATCCTTCAGTGAAAAATGGGCGCACTGAGTTGCAAACTGCTATCTGAATACAACGAATTAAACTGCCAGGAATTCCACATTAGGGTAAAGTCAGTATTCAGAAGCTGCTCAAGCAGTCCATTTGTGGACTTGTGGTTATTTCCAGCACCCAAAATTGAAAGTGCTACTGAACTTTGCCTGAATATGAAGGCACCGTTGTTGGTAAAACAAGGACAGACATTTTCTTGGAGACATGTTGACAAATTGTAGCCAAAAGTATAACTGCTTATCTATCCCACATCACAGCTGCCAGTAATTCAGAAAAACCAACCACCTTGAACAGTCTTATTGGCTCTTTGCACTGTTCTTTAAAAGCTTTCAACAATTAATATTTAGATACTGGTGATTAATTTTTTCCAGAGATAGACAGACAGACAAACACATACATACACGTGTGATCCTGTGACCTGTCTTGCTGAACATAACAAGCGGCAACAAAATGATGTTGGCCTGTATGACGTTGTGTCATATGGCCAGTTAGCTCGTCCTTTCTACAGTACTGTGCTCCCGTTGGCACAAACTGCGAAAACATTGAACTGTTGGATAATTACAAGGGTTGAAGCTCTTTCACTGCAACTTTCTGAATCCCCAAAACTGCTTCACTTGTCACACCCTCCTTTCTCTGACCGTGGAGCAAATTCAAAGTTGCTAATCGAAGGAATGTGTGTAGGCCCTTGAGCTCAGACACTTGAGAAGATACAAACTAGAAGTAGAAGTAGATAATTCACTGCTTCAGTCCCGTTGTCGAATATACATCCATCTACATCTGCCTTAATAATATTCAATGACCCTACTTCCGCTGAATTCTGAGGCAGTGTTCCAAAGTTGCATTACACTCTGAGAGAAAAAAAAAAAAATCTGAGTCACTTCATCTCTGCTTTTTAATTTTAAAAGAGTACCCCCTAGTTCTGAACTGACCCAGAGAAGGCAACATCCTTTTCTTGTTCGCCTTGTTAAGACCATTCAGGATCTTATATATTGCACTCAAATTACCCCTCACTCTTCTGTATCCAGTAGAAAACAAATCCACCCTGTTCAACATTCCCTCATAAGACAAACCGCTCATAAGAAATAGGAACAGGAGGAGGCCGTTTGACTTCTCAAGCCTGGCTCGCCAGTCTGTAACAGTGACCCCCTTACTCTTCTTTTGTGGCAGCTTCTAATAGCCCTCAGCTCCTCCATATTTCAAAAAAGGAACCTCCATTGATACATTTAGCCTTCAGAGCACTGAGGTCAAATGTATCAGAAACTCAGTACCCTCTGGGAGAAGAAATGCCCTTGCATCTCTTTGAGTGTCCCCTAGTTTGAGATTCCTCCACTAGTGGAAGCATCTTCTCAACCTCTGTCAAGCCCTTTTAGAATCCTGTCTGTTTTAATAAGATCATCCCTCATTCTTCTAAACTCAAATAAATAAAGCTGAACCTGGTTATCTGTTTATAAAGTCAACCTGTCCACCCCAGGAACCAACGTGGTAAATGTCTTTTGAATCGACTCAAATACTGATGTATCCTTTCTTCAACATGGAAACCAAAACTTTAGACAATATTCTAGGTGCAGTCATCAATAATCTGTACAGTAAGACTTCGTTGTTTTTAAATATCTCCCCTCCCAGCATTTAAGCCTAAGATTCTATTTGCCTTAATTACTTGCTTCACCTGCATGATAATTTTTTGTGCTGCATTCATAATAACATCCAGACCCATTTGTGCTGTAAATTTTTTTTTTTCATTGTAATAATAGTCTGCCTTTTGATTCTACTAAAGTGCATGACCTCACACTTTCCTTCATTACACTCCATCTACCAAGTTTTCGTCCATTCACTCAACCCACCTATATGTCCTTTCAGATTCCTTATGCCATCATCACAACATGCCCACCTGGCTATTTTTGAATTATCAACTGTAGTAATTGTAATGAGATTGTCAGCCAGGTGAACATCATATTCTATGATTTCTGTGACTGGTGCAGTTAACCTGCTCCGATCAGGGAGCCCTTGTTGACAGTTAAAAACAGGGGTGTCAGATTTCTGACACTCTGGGAGTTGGACCAATGTCAGGGACTTTCCGTGTTTAAATAAAGGGTGACTTGGTGACAGGATACTCCCTCTGTGGAGTTACTTCAAGCAAATTTCGATGCATTACACTCTAACCCCTCTCCCAAGTTATTAATATAGATGGTAAATAATTGAAACCTTAGGACTAATTCTTGTGGCACTCCATTAATTGCATCTTTCCAACTGGAAAAAATCCATTAATCCTGACCCTATTTCCTGAAGTAGTTTATCTTCCCTCCTCATACCAAATAAGCCTCCTGCCCGGTAAATTAATATTCTTGTGTGATTCTGTCTTGATGAGTGCAGATCTGAAAGCTTCAAGAGCTTTTTTTTTCAACAAAATTCAAGTGACTAATTAAACTTATGCCAGTTCCCTGATACAGCTCTATCATTAACCTTCATAAAATAATGAGCCATTTTATTAACAACAGGTAGGGCTGTGCAGATATGAAATAACATTTGCAGAATGACTCATTCTTCATAAATATTAAGCATATACTTTGTGATTGCAAAATGGCATTCATTTACTTTCCTGGAGTACACATTCTGTTCATATTTCATTGAACAGTAGAAGTAAGGTGTCTCGTGTTGAATGAGAGGGGAATATAGAACATCAAGTGGGGAGAACACTTTTTTATTAATTTAATGTCATTTGATTGTTTTTGACCACCTATATGGACTGCTCAAATTCTGGTTTAATGATGAGTAGTTTCAGGAATTCTGTCAGTCAATTGTAGGACCAGGGGGAATGGTTGAGAAATGTGTATAACTTTGACTAAAATGTTTTGACCAAGTGATTTTATGTAGAGGTTATCAGAGTTGTGAGCATCATCTATCATTGGTGTGCCAGAATAAATTGAGGTCGCTTTTTTTAAACTTATGACATCTACAGTGCACTTGAATTGTAGATGAGAATGCTTACGCTGTCATGTTACAGGTTTGTGGGGGTGGGTAGAGGGCATATGAGCCCAACTACATAATATTTTCTGTCCAAGCAAAAGTGTTGACCTTTAATTTTTAAAAAAAAAAGTCTTGTTTTGAGGTTGGCACAGGGTATGTAAATTGTCAGCTAACGTCTGCTCCTGTGCAATTACATAAGTAATGTTAATAGCTGATGGCGTATGTCTGTGTCTATTTATATTTACTCCCTTACAGGTACAAAGATGAAGCTGACAGTCTGACGGACGAGAATGCAAAGCCAAAAGTGCTCTACAGTGTGGAGTTTACCTTTGATGCTGATGCGCGTGTTGCAATAACCATCTATTGTCAGGCAACAGAGGAATTCCAGAGTGGTATGGCAGTGTAAGTGAATAAGAATTTCTGATTGTCAAGTATCAGTTATAAAATCCTATGGTATTTTTAGTTTGAAAATTTTGAAAGCTATTTGAAGGAATGTAGGGTATGACTTGACTAAATCCAATTTGCCAAAAAGTATATTAAACCCACTTGGGACAGTCCTCTGCTATTTATTTATGTAGCACCTTTTAATATGGAAGAATTCCCAAAGCCAACACAGATGTAATCAGATAAATAAACAGAGTTGCAGAAATCCCTACAGATAGAGTGACCAGAAACCTGGGATTTATGGAATATCCTCTTAAAGGTGAAGAAGGAAGTGGAGACTCATGAGAGGTTAAAGTGAGAATTGCAGAGCTTGGTGCCAAACAGTGGTATTCACTAGAAAACCAAAATTGAAAAATACTTGCAAGTCAATTTCTTCAAAAACTTAACTTATCTTAGCAGAGAAAACATAAAAATTATAAAGTATAAACATTTTTTGGTAACTATACGTAGTGCACTAATGTGTTGCAACCAAGGTTCAATGTGCATTGAGTGTAACATCCACTTTTATTTATGCACTTTACTCTTGTCTTTTGACACTTGCTTGTGGCAATTCTTTTTTCTTTCTTTTAATTTTTGGCAATGAATCATCTTTAGGATATTCATGTTAATTACTGCAAAGTGTTGTGATTCACGAATGTGCTGGTTTAGGAAGACTCAAATTGCACTCATTTTCTGAGGTGAACAGCCATTTGCTGACGCATTTTTTAAAAAACTTTCTTCAAACCAAAAATTGTTCAGTAAAAATTGGAAATGTGCAATTTTTTTTTAAGCTGCGTTCAATGATGTTAAAGTCGTTATTCATAGAAGGAAGACTGGACACTTAACAAAAGTTCTGATTCTTATGGATTAAAAATTCAACTTTAGCTATATTAATTAAAGTACATTGGAGTATCAGACTTTAATAAATCCAGGAATGCTTTTCCTAACCCCACACTTCTGACTGACCTCTCCCTTCCACTCGCCACTTCCCTCTCTTGAATCCTTGTTATGTGTGGTTGCTTATGACGGGCAGTGAAATGGAGGCTGCAGATGGGGAGGTCAGTTAGAAGAGCGGGATTGGGAAAGAACGAACAGGGTAAAAATAGCTGAAGAATGAATACCTTGGGCCGGACAAGCTAAGGGAGATAGAGGAGCTGTGTTTGGGATTGTGAGCCTGGTAGATTTTGAGGAAGTTACTGAGTTTGATGAGATGGAAATATAAAAATGAGAATTTTTAGTTGATGGACGGGTGTTCAGGAACCAATGTACAAGAAATATTTATATTTATAGAGCACCCCTAAAGCTATTAAAAATGCCATAAGGAGCTTCACAGCATTGTCAAACAAAATTTGACGCTAAAATGTAGTAGGAGGTCTTGGGTCAGGAGACCAAACTCTTTGTTACAGAGATGGATTTGATGGAGTGTTATAGAAGTTTAGAGGTTTAATAATGGAATTCCAGAGCTTGGGTTAACAAGAGTTCTTGAAATCATGGATGTGCAAAAGCCCAGGACTGGAGATATGCTGCGATCTCAGTAGGTTGAAGAGGAAGATACCAAACAGTGGAGCAATTTTAAAACTAGAATGAAAATCCTTTTTTTAAAAAAAAATGGTCAAACTGCAATGTAGTTACTGAGCATGGAGTGATGAGTGAATGGAATATATTCCAAGTTAGGGTATGGAGAAGAGGGTTCAGAATGATTTTAAACTATAATGGAGTGTGCAAGTCTGGCTAGGAGACTGTTGATATATGAAGGGTCTGGAGGTGAAAAAGGTATAAATTAAATCAGAAAAATAGACTGTAGATTCATTACAGAATCCAAACTTTGTTTTAGAGGCAGAACTGATTGTCTGTAGTGAACATATGGATGTTGACTTCATCTTTTCAGATCATCCTCAGAAGGAGTGGCAGAGTGTTAGAGGAAGAAGAGGTAACTAGAGCATGGATTTTGCTGTCTTCCCTAAGTGTAACCATTGCTGGAGATGCTTAGCTACAATCATATAAGTAGATGTGTAACCAACCAAGGGCTGGCCCCTGAACACAATAATGTGTAAAGCATCAGATGAGGTGTTGTTACCTGTAAAAAAAGCTGTAAAGGTAATGAAGGTCACTGCATTTTAGCAGATGTTTTACATGCATTTTCTTCTCACTATATTAGTGCTGTGCCAGCAGTAGCCGTTCAAATTGAGTTGAAAGAATGATGTTGAATTTGGAAAGTGCTCACACATGTGCAAGGACTTGGGAGAGCAAAGCGAGTATGAAAACGTAATAGAAGTTTGCAAGGTCAGAATGGTTGACTCTGAACTGAAAACAAAAAATGCTGGAGATCAAAGCAGGTCAGGCAGCATCCGTGGAGAGAAAGCAAGCTAACATTTCGAATCTAGATAACTCTTCATCAGAGCTCTGAGAAAGAGTTATCTAGACTCAAAACGTTAGCTTGCTTTCTCTCCATGGATGCTACCTGACCTGCTGTGATATCCAGTATTTTTTTTTTGTTTACAGTTCAAATTCCAGCATCTGCAGTAATTTCCTCCTGATTGATAGTCAGCCTTTTATCCACAGATCAATGAAAACAGCTTTCAAAGGGATATATTAGAACATGAGAAGTGGGAACATTTCCAATGCCTTTTAGCATGCTGGTTAAGACAACGAGTTGGTCAGTGAGCTTGTTGGATAAGCTGCTGTTTTCATGCCTGCTAATTTTAGACCTTCAAATATAGCATCAGTCAGGTCACTCATGGTTGGTGAGTTTTCTGGATGGCGTGAAATAAGTTTGAGAAGGCCTGAGGGCAGATGGCCTAGCAAGTAGAGATGCATTCAACTTGAGGATGATCAACATCTTCAGACTGTGGGAGGAAACTGGAGCAGCCGGCGGAAACCCACACATATGTGGGAAGAATGTGCAAACTCCACCGTCAGTGATCCAGGGCTGAAATTGAAGCTGGGTTCCTGGTGCTGTGAGGCAGCAGTGCTAACCAATGAGCAATCGTGCTGCAGGACTATCTGGATGGGAAATAAGACATAAAAATAATGGGGTCAGGTGTGGAATAGCAGTGACAATGTGCAAAAGGAGGCTAGAGAATATGGGATATTTGTATCAAGATCTACAAATACTATTCTGATCCCATTTCAAAATCATCCATTCTGTCCTTGGATGTAGACTAGATTGTAGCATATGAATTTTTCTGCAGTATTGAGATGAGGGGAAATTTTGGCTTCTGAATCATTGGAATTGTCCAGCCCAGAGTGCTGTGGGGGCACCATTTTGAGTCTGTTTTAAGGCCAATACTGACAGTTTTTTGTTCAGATCGAAGCTAGGTGCATGAAGAGTATACAAGAAAGTGATGTCGAAACAGAAGATCAGCTATGATATTACTGAATTGTGGTCCAGCCCATATGGTTTACTCCTATTTCTATTTATTGAGTGTTTACTCTTGTTATGAATGCTGTAGTACAGATTGAGAAATTGAATAATGCAAAATGGAGGTGCCAAACCCCATTAAAAGAGGGAAAGCAAGTTATTGTGTGATAAGTTTACATACAGTTGTAGTAGCACATGAATGTTACTGAGTAGCATACAAGATGTAACATGTGCAAGGATGCAACTGATGCACTAGGTTTCAGGTCTTACTCCCTGTTTATTGTTTTATGGCCCGGGTAGTTTCACTGGTAGGGTTCTGTATGCCCATTATTGGGGCTGATATGTATCCGTTATTAACTTTGATATCACCATTGCAGACAGTAAAGAAATAAGTACCCTTGAATAAATGCTGGTTGAAAAATGGGCAACCTTTATATTTAATTCTCCTGAGTTTTGTGCAATATTAAAGGGCATATGGGGCAGGACAAAGGGGAATTTTAATACATTTACTTTCTGAGGTGTCACATAGCGGTAGACTATATGCTTTACAGTGCCATTTCCAGTGTTACCATGGCTGCTCTTCTGCCTCAACTCCCCTTTCTTGTATACTCTCCACACCACTTGATTTCTTGAGAATTGAAAAATCTTGATTTGCTCTTCCATTATACAGTTTCTGTTCTGATCCATGCAGGTAGTATCATGTACCTCATGATCAGGCCAAGGTTCTCCATCACTACATCCTTGATCGTCATACATGCCTGACTTGCTGCCATACCCTCTTATTGAGGACTACAAAACCTTTCCTGATCCAAGGGTGTGACTGCTTCCTGGAACATTGTCTAGGTGACTCTCCCCCGCACTGATATCCTGCAATGCGTCAAACTCAGACTCCAGTTGAATATTGCTGAACCAAAATTGCTCGAGCTGCTAATCACAATGCTCTCCAGAAATGTGCCTGGCGTGTCTCTAATCTTATTTATTGATTAACAGTTACTAATATAGTAAAGTAATAGCAATTTACGGTCTCCTATCTTAGAGGTAAAACAGAAGCACTGAACTAGTTAAACACAAAAAGAATAAAAAATAAAACTACCTTCTTCTCAGCACTACGTAGCTACTTGCACTGAAGTCCCGATTTTAGCATTCAGATTACGAGGTGTTCTGTTCCCAATCACTCTGTTGTATGCTATCTACGACTATGGAGAGCTAATGACTCTCACTCAACTAAATTTCACTTCCTTCATCAGTAAATCAACTTTATTCCAGCTGTTCAACAGTAACTACCACTGATAGTTCCTGTTGACTAAGCATCTTAACAACAGTTTGTTTTCCTGTTTTGAAATTCCCCTTTGGACTAAGTTCCCAAATTCAGCACAAATGAAGTCTTCTCTTCGCTGAGATTTCTGTGCTTCACGCTTTGTATAACACTGTCAATGAACTGTTTTAATTGCTTAACTTCCCCAATATGTACTGTTATGCAAAACCCATGCTGGGGGAATTGTTCATAATTTATTGAATTTTGTTGGTCAAAAATCTAATTTTGTACTTGTTTTTATGAAGTTGTTGCGTAGAAATTGTATTGCAGGGTTTAATTAATAATTGCTTTATTAACGTTACACTGATTTAGATAATGACTTGAATGTTGTTGTACTTGGTTTGATTTGCTTTGGGATATGGATGGCAAATGCTGAATGAATGAATTACAAGGGAAAATTGGAGAAATTTGTGTTTGTTAGTGTTGAAAGACGTTGAACTGTTGCAATGCTGAATATCAATACTTAGGCCCTGAAAAGGTATAGGTATTATTTATCATTGTCTTGCCTTTTTTTTAAACAACCTTAGTAAAACCATGGTGTGTTTAATAGACTCCTGTGGGGGAATGGAAAATTGAAATGTATTTTCCTGTTAACTTGCATATGTTCTTTTGCTAGTTCTAAGACATCTTGAAGTTCTAAGTTTGGACTTATCCACCCATGAGGCAACAGTTCCAAGATTAAGTATTTTTATGCTGCCATGTCCACAAAATTCAAATCGGCATAAGAATTCTTTTGTCTTGATTTGGCTTCCCTTTATGGTATAAC
Source organism: Rhincodon typus (assembly GCF_021869965.1). Taxonomy (NCBI): domain Eukaryota; kingdom Metazoa; phylum Chordata; class Chondrichthyes; order Orectolobiformes; family Rhincodontidae; genus Rhincodon; species Rhincodon typus. The sequence goes on along the minus strand of NC_063352.1, from coordinate 46,679,081 downwards.
ACGTCATGATTAACTTCATTTCTGTCTAGTCTCAATCTTTCCTATTGGAGTTTTGTTAATTTTAAACCAACAAATTTGTGGTCTTCCCTCTTTGATCTTGATAAGAAATTGAAGTAAAAGACGAAATCTCAACATTATGAGATCATTTAAAAATGAAAAAGAGTTATGATGAAAGTAATTCCTTTTTGCACACTGCTAATGTTATTTTTGAATGTAGATATAGGGAACAGGAGCAAGCTCTTCAGTCTGTCAAGCACATTCAGCCAGATTATGGATGATCCGTACTTGATTTTCCTTCCTTGATACCCTTACATTACCAAAACCTATCAATTTCCTTGTTGAAAGCTCCACTTAATCCACAGTGTTCACTGCCTTTTGGGAATAGAATTCTAAGTTCTTCCTACTTTTTCTGTTCTTAAAAAGTACTTCCTGATTTCACTTATAAATAACCTGGCTCTAATAGTTAAGATGTTGTCCAGGGTGCCCCATCAGAAGAAATATTCCCCTTGTTTATCAAATCCGTATGTTGTTTTAGATACCTCAATTACATCATCCCTTAACCCTCTAAACGCAAAGGAATATAAATTAAATTTAGGCACTTATTCTCATAACTTACCTCTGCAAAAATCAGTAGAATTTTGGTTGATCTGTACTGAATTTCTGTTAAGGTTTCCCAAGGGATATTGCAAAAAGTGTACACAGTACCTTGGGTAAGGCCCAAATCAAGGCTCCATAATGAAGCATAACTTCCTCGTCTCTGTATTCAGAGTCCTTTTGAGATGAAGGCAAAAATTCCAGAAGCTATTTTGATTAGGTTGTAGACTTGCTCGCCGAGCTGGTGTGTTTGATTGCAGACGTTTCGTCACAATGCTAGGTAACATTGACAGTGCATCTCAGTAAAGCGTTGGTGTTCTGTCCTGTTTGTTATTTATATGCCTCGGTTCGCTGGGGTTGTTGGCGTCACTTCCGGTTCTGTGTTTCAGTCGTTTGTATATTGGGTCCAGTTAAATGTGTTTGGTGGAGTTCCGGTTGGAGTGCCAGACCTCTAGGAATTCCCCGACCTAGTTTACCTTGTGCTATTATGGATGTGTTATCCCAGTTGAATTCGTGTCTTTCTTTGTCTGTGTATATTGAGACCAGTGAGAATTGGTCTCTGGGTGGCCAGTTGCTGGCCGTAACTGCCATAGACCTGCCAAATTTGTGTTCGTATAAACAACATAGAACTGTACAGCACAAGATTTGGCTCTTCAGCCCACGATGTTGTGCTGAACATGATACCAAATTAAACTAATTCCTTTTGCCTGCCCTTGGTCCATATCCCTCCATTTTTTGCATATTCATGTGCTTATCTAAAAGTCTCTTAAACCCCACATTGTATCTACCTCCACCACCACCCCTGGCAACATACTCCAGACTCCTACCACTCTCTGCATTTTAAACAAAAACTTGCCCTTCGCATCTCCTTTGAACTTCCCCCTCTTTTCTTAAACACATGCCTCCCAGTATTAGAATAATATAATAGAAAGAAACTGCAGATGCTGGAGATCTGAAATAAGAGCAAAAATTTCTGGCGGAACTCAGTGCATCTGGCAGCATGCAGTTAGTCCGGTGACTCTCCGTCGCATGTTCTTCATCAGAGTTTTGACGAAGAGTTATTGGACTCAAAATGTTAACTTTGCTTTCTGTCCACAGACGCTGCCCGACTTGCTGAGTTTCACCAACAATTTCTGCTTTTGTTTCAGACTTGTATTCATTATTGTCCGTATTTGTGCCTGATCCTAGTGAGTCATTGTAGTCACCTGCCCTTCAAATCAAGAAAGATGCCTACTTAGGGTCACGTGTTTCTGTAGTGAGTCTTCCTGTTGAGAAATTAGAATAGGCAATTTACAACCTTCAGATTTTTGGGTACATGTACAAGATGTCCCATGAGGGATCTATTTCCTTTCCTTCTCTGCCGCCACTCTGCTTCCTTGTTAAGGTGTTTGGAAGCGTGAAGTAGCTTGATGGGCAAACCGTAGTTTGTAGAAGACTGCACTGACATAGTTAATCCAGTGTTGGGTCTTCTCAGCAATAGTATCTGTTTGGGAGAGGTGGCTGCCAGAGTGTCTCCTTCAACATACGTGGGAAGTGGGATATTTGCCTAACTAGGTCTGGCTTAATATCAATTTTTCTTCCGTTCTGGCAATTTTTAAGGACAGGCCAGGTCTCTTGTATGCAGAATTGAAGACATCTGGGGTGGTTTGCAAATCTGGTGCAGAGTAACGATGCAGAAGTCACCCCCATGCTGTCAATCAGAGTTGACATTGGTGGTTAGTTTACTTTTGGCATGGAACTGAAATGAAACAGTTTTCTGTCTAGGCAGCATTTCATACTCGAACCAGAAGGCTGTTGATCTTTCGGAAAGATCTGTAGCTTGGGTTGTGGGTGAGGTTGTTGACTTGCTCGCCAAGCTGGCTTGTTTTCGTTCAGATGTTTCATCACCATGCTAGGTAACATCATCAGTGAGGCCTGGGACAACGTAACCATTGTAGCCCAAGCCAAACATAGACACGCACGGGAATTCCTAGAGGCATGGTTCTCAACCCGTAATGCAATCAACAAACATGTAGAATTGGACCCCATATACAAATCCATACAGAACTAAACAAGAAATGATACAACTCGCTATAACAGACCAGACAGTATAAATTCCAAGCAGAGTAGAACAACATCACTTCTTTGGAGGCCTCACTAATGATATTACCGAGCATGGTGATGAAAAGTCTGAACGAAAACAAGCCAGCTCGGCAAGCAATCCAACAATCTCAGGCAGTTGATCTTTCACTTAGATTGTAAACAGCAGTCTTGCTTGGTAATCCGAATTTTGAAGGTGTCTGTTTCAGATCTGCAACTCAAGACAGTTGCAGTCATATAATCGTGAATCACTTGCAGGATTGTGGTGAAGTTTCTTGGACATCCAGATCTCTTGAGTGTAATCTATAGTACTTCATGATTACTGAGTTGAATGCATTAGTCATAGAGACATACAGCATGGAAACAGACCCTTCAGTCCAACTCATCCATGCTGACCAAGTATCTTGTATAAATCTAGTCCCATTTGCCAGCATTTGGCTCATATCCCTCTAAACTCTTCCTATTTGTACACCCATCCAGATGCCTTTTAAATGTTGTTACTGTACCAGCTTCCACCACTTCCTCTGGCAGCTCATTCCATACACGCACCACCCTCTGCATGAAAATATTGCCCCTTAGGTCCCTTTTATATCTTTCCTCTCTCATCTTAAACCTATGCCCTCTAGTCTTGTTGATAAATGTATTGAAGAGTTCCCTATGATCTTCTTGGCATATCTTTGGATTTGTTTGGCCACAAGACTATGCCAGAGGTTCTGCTGGAAAGACTAAAGCTACCCTGGGAGGATTTCCTCAGCTACAGGAAGTAGGCAATTCAGAAGAATGTGTGTTATAATTTTCTCTTGTGGTCAACTGGGAAATAGCTTGCTAATTTTCAAATCCTGATTTATCTCCCTTAATTAGATACACTTGTCGCATTTCTAAGGTTGGTCGCAGTTCATTTTCATGAAGTCTTGATGGGAGCAAAAGTTTTTACGACTCAGATAGAATACCAGCAGGTCCACAGATTTGTTTTTTAACCCCTTTCACTGCTTATTGCAGCTCTCCAATTGATGATGGTACACCCATGAGTTCCACCACAGGGTGCTGGGAGATAGGCTGAAGACAATCAGCTGCTACTGTGAATTCATATTTAAATTATTGGAAATGCTCTTTCCAGCATCGATGGAAGGCATTGTCATCTTCGAGAAAAGAGACAGCATCCTGTGAGCGAAGTGGGTTTTATCCTTTTGTCTATAGCTGGCTGGTGACTCAAAAAAACTTTGCATGTCATGATGGTCAGCGTACCTTTGGGTCTCTGGATTTCTCTTCCCAGCGCTTGCCCTTTGTTTCCTGGGTGATTCTTTGGATGTCATTCAGCCTTGAGTTGTTGGATTGTTGTGTTCGTGACTTGTGACCTGGGGTTGTTATGTCAAGCAGTGAAGGTTGTCAGCTTTTGTTCTTGGAAAATCTCATGTCTGTATCATTTTGGTCAAAACAAACCTGGTGACAATGGTGCTTGAACCCAATAATTTCTTCCAATTCATTCTTGGGATGTTGGCATTTATTGCCCAATGCTCGTTGGCTTTGAGAAGTTGGTGGTGAGCTGCCGCCTTGAACTGCTGCAGTCTACATGTTATAGAGATGCTCACATTGCTGTTAGAAAAGGAGTTCCAGGATTTCGCCCAATGACACTGAAGGAATGGTGATATATTTCCGAATCAGGATGGTGAGAAGTATGGAGGGGAACTTGCATGTCGTAGTTTTCCCATGTATCTTCTGCCTTGTCCTTTTAGATAGAGATGGTCATGTGTTTGGAAGGTGGTTTGGTGAAATTCTGCACTGTGTCTTGTAGATGGTACACATTGCTTCTACTGAATGTTGGTGGTGAAGGGAGTGGATGTTTGTGGATGTGGTGCTTTGTTCTGGATGATGTCAAGCTTGATGAGTGTTGTTGGAGCTGCACTCATCCAGGTAAGTGGGGTGTAATCTCTCTCATTCCTGATTTGTGCATCGTTGATGGTGGACAGGCTCTGGGGAGTCAGGAGATGAGCTGCTGTAGTATTTCTGTCCTCCGACCTTTTCTTGCACAGAAAAGGCCTTATGGCCCATTGAATCTCATTGATCTATCTCCACTAATCCCATTTTTCAGCTCTTAGCTCATAGCCTTGAAAGTCAAGACATTTCAAATGCTTATCCGTATACTTTTTTTTAAAAGGCTGTGAGGTTTCCCGCCTCTACCTACCATCTCAGACAATGCTTTCCAGACTTCTAGATATTTTTCCTCATAACCACTCTAAACCTCCTGCCCTTTACTTGTATAATTTTGCCCCTTTGTTATTGAGCCTACAACTAAGGAAACATCTGCTTCTTATTCACCCTGTTCATGACCCTCATAATCATATATACCTGAATCAGGTCCCATCTCCGCATTCTCTGCTCGCAACAAAACAACCCAACCCAATCTATCTTCTCTCTTCATAGCTAAAATCTTCCATCCTGGTAAAATCCTGATGAATCTCCTCTGCAACCCCTCCAGTGCAGTCACATCCTTCCTATAGTGTGGTGAGTAGAACTGCACATAGTACTCTGCCTGTGGCCTAACCACAGTTTTTTGTACAGCCTCAACATAATGCCCCTGCTCTTATAATCTGTGCCACGATTGATAAAGGCAATTGTCCTATATGCCACCTGAAACCACCCTTTTAACCTGTCCTGCCACTTTTGGGGATCAGTGGAAAATCACCCCAGGATCTCTCTGTTTCTCTGAGTTTATGAGCATCCTGCCATTCATTGAGTATTTCCTTGTCTTGTTCCTTCTTCCAAAGTGTGAAGTGATGCACTTATCATGGTTAAATCCTATCTGCCCATCTGACCAATCCATCCATATCTTCGTGTAACCTAAGACCTACTTCCGTATCATTAATCACCTGACCAAACATTGTGTCATCCACCAATTCACTTATCATTGTCCACATATTCTCATCTATAGCATTTATAAATATCACAAACAATAAGGGACTCAGCACTGATCCCTGTGGTATGCCACTGGACACAGGCCTCCAGACACAAACAGCCTTCTACTACTAAGCCAATTTTAGATCAATCTCCCCAAGTTATCCTGGATCCCATGCCCATTTAACTTGTTTATCAGTTTCCCATGTGGGACCTTGTTAATGACTTTGCTTAAATCCATTCAGACTACATCAAGTGCACTATCCTCTTCTTCACATTTGATTATGTCCTGGTAACATTCAATCAAATTTGAGGCATGTCCTGCCTCTGCCAAGTCATGAAGACTATCCCTGATCAAACCTTGCCCCTCCATGAAGAGATTAATTCTCTCCTTCAGAATTTTCTTCAGTAGTTTTCCTACCACTGATGTGAGATTTGCTGGGATGTAATTCCCTGGTCTATCCCTACCACCTTTCTTGAAAGTGGAGCCACATTAATTGTCATTTAGTCCTGTGGCCATAGAGGAATTAAAAATTTGGGTCAGCTCCTTTGTCCATGATAGAACCAAAGCTGTCATGAGGTCATGAGCTGAGTGGCCCTGATGAAGTGGGTGGTATTTGGCTGGGATGGATTGACTTGCTGTTAAAGTACAGGATGTACCTGGGCAATTTCCACATGGTCAGGTTGTGGCTGCACTGGAGCAGCTTAGCCAGGGGATGCAGCAGGTTCTGGAGCATATGTCCTCAATACTGTTGGCAGGATGTTGGCAGGTTGCGCGGCCTTTGCAGTATCCAGTGGCTCCAGCTGTTTCTCTATCATGTGAAGTGAACGGAATTGGTGGAAAACTGTCACGTATAATGCCGAGCTGGATTATCCATTCAACACTCATAGTTGAATGTTGTTGTCAATGCTTCAGCCTTACCTTCTGCACTGATGTGCTGGGCTCCCCTGCCCTTGGGAATGAAGACATTTGTGGAGCTGCCTCCTCCAGTGAGTTGTTAAATTGTCCACCATCATTCCCGATTGTATGTGACAGGACTGCAGAGCTTCGATCTGACTGTCACTTGCTGCTGTTTTTAAAATTCATTCACAAGGATGTGTGTGCCCTGGTTAGGCCAGATTTTATTGCCAATTCCCAACTGCCTAGAGGACAGTTATGAGTCAACCATATTGCTGTGAGTCTGAAATCACGTGTAGGCCAGATCAAGTAAGGATGGCAGTTTCTTTCCCTAAAGGACATTGGTGAACCAGATGGCTTTTTTCTGATAATTGACAATGGATTCAGGATCATCATTAGACTCTTAAATCCACATTTTTATTGATTTTTAAATTCTACCATCTGCCATGGCGGGTTTTGAACTTGGGTCCCCAGAGCATTACCTTGGCCTCTGGATTAACAGTTCAGCAATAATACCATTGGGCTGCCAATTCCCCTTTTGCTGTGTAGTGTACAACTAGTCCTGTTTGATAGCTTTGATCAAGTTGGTACCTCATTTTTAGGTAGGCCTGATGCTGCTTTTGGCATGCCCTCTGCAATCTTCATTAAACCAGGGTTCTGAGTTGAGTTGGATTTGTGTAGATTTTCTCACATTTCTCTTAACATATGGTATATTCATTAGCAGTTGAGGCTAGATTCTCTGCTCATATCCAAATAGGTAGTTTTGCAAGCAGTGTAAATGAAAGCAGAAAATTATAATGAATATTCATAAAGTGAATCGACAAAAGTGTGGCAAATGGATTTCAACGTAGACTTAAAAAGGATAGAATAGGGTAACATTTTAAATGGTGAAAAGTGGGGGTTTGGGGATAAAAATCATTCAACTGTCTTGAAAGTATTGAAACTAATCTAAAGGGTTAATGGACTGGAGTGCTGGCCTTTATATTCCAGTCCTCTTGAAATAGAATCATGCTTCAGCCATACTACTTCAACAACCTCTTGGGATCAAGGAAGACTTGCTTTGACTCTGGTTTGATGGATTCTGAGATAGCTGATAAATCCAAAGCATTTTCTGTAGACTCTGCCACACGTGAGGCAACTTGTGCTTTGAAGGGTCACATAGATGAGATGTTTGGAGGTTTATGTGCTCTGTCTAATATTTTGACAACTTTATGCATACTCAGCTGTGTCTCTCTATGCTTCTTGAATAACCTCCCTTTTGGTCAGGGACTCCCATTATTCAGGGCAGATACTTGACTTTTTTAGGGACGCTTTAAGGACGTCTCTCCAGCGTCTTCGCTGCCCTGTGGGAATCTTCTGTTGTATCTGAGTTTTGAGTACAGCACGCACTTTGGGAGTCTGATGTTAGGCATATGGATGACGTCTCTCACAATGGAGCTAGTTTTAAGTGATGAACCCCTCTATTTGGGCGTATTGGCTTGAGAGAGGTCAGCTGCTGTTGGACTGCATTTCTTGCCACAAGGTCTAGAGGATCTTATGAAGGCAGTGATGATGATACTTCTCCAGTACTTTGAGATACTTATAGAACATTGACCAACTCTTTGAAGCATATGGGAACATGGCAATCACTACTGAGTAAATCTTGACTTCAAGTTCCTAGTTCTCAATACTCTTTTTTTTCCTTATCCTCACTCAGCCAAAGGCTGCAATGGCACATTGGAGGCAATGCCCATGACCATGTCTTTATTAAGAGGATGTTTCCATGGCTTGAAAAATGCTTCTCGTTTCCAAGATGTCGTTATTAATCTTAAACAACACTTTATACTGTAATCTGCTATACAAAGCCCTGGTTAGACTGCACCTAGAGTACTGAGAGCAGTTCTGCGCATCACTGTGAGGGCAGGACAATTGGCAGTGGAGAGTACATTTAGCAGAATGATATCTGGACTTGAATTATATTACTGGAAGAGATTACGCAAAAAGTTACCTTCCTTGGTATTTAGAAGATGAAAGGGTGATTTGATTCAAGTTTGCAGTGTAACAAAGGACATTGATAGGGAACATAGAACTGTTTCTGCTGGTTGAGAAATTGCGAACCACTAAGTATAATCCAAGAATTGCTGTTAGATCTTTCAGAAGTGATACTAATAATCATTTGTGATGAAGGAATCTAGAAGTCTAAAATTCTTCCCCCAACTGCGGTTGATGCTTAATCGACTGTAAATTTTAATATATTAACTTGATAGATTTTTGTCAGCCAGAAATATTGAGGGATTTGGGGAAAGTGCAGATATTTGAAGTCAAATATCAGCAATGATCTCACTGAATGGCAAAACATGCTGGAGGGATGAGATGTCTTTTATATTCGTACGTGACAAGCAACTTTTTCATACAGAGGATGGTGTGTATTTGGAACAAGATGCCAGAGGAAGTGGTAGAGGTGGGTACAGTTACAACATTTAAAAGACATTCAGACAGATACATGGATAGGAAAAGTTTAGAGGGATATTGGCCAAATGCAGGCAAATGGGACTAGTTCAGTTTAGGAATCCTGGTCAGCATGGACGAGTTGGGCTGAAGGGCCTGTTTCCGTGCTGTACGACTCTGTGATTCTACTGTGGTCAATTTATTTCTTGTGTCTTAGAAGTTTACCTTTTGTCTGTGTTTGCTATCGTCTCCCTGTCAAACCTAATATCAAATTCAATCACATTCTTCCTAAGATGTTTCCTTACTGTGTATTTTAATTAATTCTGACTTGCTTCTCATTGCCGTGGGAAGGGACTGGGATATCAGGAGATACAGCATGGGATTTGATGGAAATAGTATGGGAAATGGTAATAAGAGAGAGGGATGGGACGGAAATGAAATAAGGGCAGTGAATGGAATTCAGTGTGTGTTGCATGAGAGGGATGACATGGGAAGGATGGAATGACACGACGGTTGCAGTAAAGATAGTAATTTCACCTCAAATGTTTTGTGGGTCTCTATTGGTTATAAAAATGCCATTCTAGACGTTCTAGAATTTTATTTTCCCTTTTACTGTCCAGGCTGTTCTATTTCTAACAATATAAGTGGAATTTAAAATCTCCCATTATAACCATGTAACGTCTGATCCATCCTACCCTGATCTCTATTCTTGAACAGCTGTTTATTGCATCAATACTGTTAGAAAGTCTCTTCTCAATCTCTTTTCCTCTTCTTGCGGCAACTGCCTGATCTTTTAGTAAATCATCCTCCTCTGGCGCCTCTTCTCTCTTATCCAGTTGGCTGAAACTTTCCTTGCCATTTTATTTCAATTGTCTAATCAGTTGCTGCCGGAGAATCAGTTGCAATGGCTTCCCTTCTGATTCTTGCACAGCCACATCAGAAGATCCCCCCGGGATCTCACTCGAGCCCCCTTGTGCCACCATCCACCAACCATTTTCAATTCCATACATTGACCTTATCACCATCTCCCTTAACCCCTGCACTGTCTCTAAGGTCACTGCATGTCCAGATGAGTAAATATGTCCCTTCAACTAAATAGGGTGGGATGTTAGAATCCATTGTCCTCATTATGACTGCCTCAAACTTTGTTTCTTCATCACTAACTCTGTCCTTTCCTATGGTAACTGGCTGAGGCAAATCATTTGCAAGTTTTGTCAGATTTGCACTTGCAATGTGCTTCCAATCACACTAAATTAACCTCTAAAATTGCTTACTTCCACCTTTGCAGTATTGTCTGACTCCATCTTGTCTTGCCTTATCTGCTACTGATTTCCTCATCCATGTCTTTATTACCTTTAGATTGAATTGTCCCAGTGATCTTCTGGTCTAACATCTTTCGCCCTTCATAAACTTGTTCTTGTCCAAAACTCTCCTGTCTGTATCCTTACTTGCACCCAGCCTTGCTCACTCAGTACCCCCCCTGCTTGTTGACCTACTTTGGCTCCAGATCTGGCAATACCTTAATTTTAATATCCTCAACCTCATTTTCAAATTTCCCACAAGGCCTTTCCCTTCCCTAGTTCTGTAGCGACCTTTAGCTACACTCCTTCACAAAATCCACCGATGCAAATCTTCAGATATGCCTATTGTATATACCTAATGTTAAATACGATATCATCAGTGGCTGTGTGTTTAGTTGCCAAGACCCAGGCTCTTAATTCCCTCCCTAAATGTCTCAAGTTCTCACTTCTCCTTTTATGATGCTTTCTGAAGCATTGCTCTTCATCCAAGCTTATAGTCCTCTGGCCAATAGCTCAGTATGTGACTTGGTCTTAAATTTTGTCTTATAATATCCCTGTAAGGTGCCACAAGGCATTCTATGCCATTAAAGGTGCTATATTAATGCAGGTTGTTATCCTATGTTTTATTCATGTTGTGTAACTTTTTAACAGATCAATAAGCAGGAGTAAATACAAAACAATCAAAAAAGCATTTGTAGGCTTTTTGTTTTTACAACAAACTGACAAAAAAATCAAGTATATATGCATTGACTGTGTCAATATTGAAATAACATGCCTAATGACAGTGTACATTCCTTTTCCTACGTTACTACAGTGATTATACTTCACATAGAACATAGAACAGTACAGGCCCTCAGCCCACGATGTTGTGCTGACCTATTATCCTACTAAGATCAATCTACCCTGCATACCCTACATTTTACTATCCTCCATGTGCCTATCCAAGAGTCATTTAAATGTCCCTAATGTATCTGACTCCACTACCACTGCCGGCAGCGCATTCCACACGCCCACTACTCTCTGTGAAGAACCTACCTGTGACATCTCTCCTATACCGTCCTCCAGTCACCTTAAAATTATGCCCCCTCGTAATAGTCATTTCCGCCTTGGAAAAAGTCTCTGACTATCCACTCTATGTATGCTTTTCATCATCTTGTAAACCTCTATCAAGTCACCTCTCATCCTTCTTCGCTCCAATGAAAAAAGCCCTAGCTCCCTCAACCTTACCTCCATAAGACCTGCCCTCCAGTCAAGGCAGCACCCTGGTAAATCTCCTCTGCACCCTGTCTAAAGCTTCCACATCTTTCCTGTAATGGGGTGTCCAGAACTGAACACCGTATTCCAAGTATTTTCTAATCAGAGTTTTGTAGAGCTGCAGCATAACCTCACAGCTCTTAAACGCAATTCCCCTGCCAATGAAAGCCAATACACCATACGCCTTCTTTACAACCCTATCAACTTGGTCGCAACTTTGAGGGATCTGTGGACGTGAATCCCAAGATCCCTCTGTTCCTCCACACTGCTGAGAATCCTGCCATTAACCCTGTATTCTGCATTCAAATTCGACCTTCCGAAATGAATCACTTCACACTTGTCTGGGTTGAATTCCATCTGCCATTTCTTTGCCCAGCTCTGTATCCTGTCAATGTCCTGTTGCAACCTACAACAGCCTTCCACGCTGTCCACAACTCCACCAACCTTCATGTCATCAGCAAACTTGCTAACCCACCCTTCCACTTCCTCATCCAAGTCATTTCTAAAGATCACAAAGAGCAGAGGTCCCAGAACCGATCCCTGTGGAACACCACTGGTCACCGAGCTCCAGGCTGAATACTTTCCATCTACTACCATCCTCTGTCTTCTATTGGACAGCCAGTTTTGTGTCCAGACAGCCAGATTTCCTTGAATCCCATGCCTTCTTACTTTCTGAATGAGCCTACCATGTGGAACCTTGTTGAATGCCTTGCTAAAATCTATATACACCACATCTACTGCTCTACCTTCATCGATGTGTTTTGTCACATCCTCAAAGAATTCAATAAGGCTTGTGAGGGATGACCTGCCCCTCACAAAGCCATGATGACTATTTCTAATCAAACTGTGCTTTTCCAAATAATCATAAATGCTATGTCTCAGAATCCTCTCCAATAATTTGCTCACCACAGACTGACTAGTCTGTAATTTCCATGATTATCCCTATTCCCTTTCTTGAACAAGGGAATGACATTTGCCACCCTCCAATCTTCTGGCACTACTCCAGTGGACAGTGAGGACGCAAAGATCATTGCCAAAGGTGCAGCAATCTCTTCCCTTGCTTCCCATATATACCTTGGGTATATCCAGTCTGGTCCAGGGGACTTATCTCCTCGTTTTGCAAGATTTCTAGCACATCCTCCTTTCTAACAACAACCTGTTTGAGCATATCTGCCTGTTTCATGCTGTCCTCACAAACATCAAGGTCCCTCTCACTGGTGAATACTGAAGCAAGTATTCATTAAGGACCTCCCCTACCACCTCTGACTCCGCACACATGCTCCCTCCACTATCCCTGATTGGCCCTACCCTCACTCTGGCCATCCTCTTGTTCCTCACATAAGTATAGAAAGCCTTGGGGTTTTCCTTGATCCTACCCGCTGAGGTTTTCTCATGCCCCCTTCTAACTCTCCTAAGTCCATTCTTCAGTTCCTTCCTGGCTACTGTGTAGACCTCTAGAATCCTGTCCGATCCTTGCTTCCTCAACCTTAAGTAAGCTTCCTTCTTCCTCTTGACTAGGTGTTCAACGCGTCTTGTCAACCAAAGCTCCTTCACCTTACCATCCTTTTCTTGCCTCAGTGGGACAAACCTATCCAGTACCTGTAGCAAATGCTCCCTAAACAACCTCCACATTTCTATCTGTTGTATCTGTAATGTATCTGTAAAGTGATTTAGGCCATGTTATGGTTGTGAAGGACACTATATAAATGTAATTTATTATTGTCCTAACAGTTGTTGGGAGCTCACTCTGTAACCAAATTCGTAACAGCTCAAAATTGTTGCATCTGTTACTTTAATAAGTACTGAATTAGTTTCGTTTTATTTCATTTATTTCTGTCCTCAAACTAAAATAATGGAATGTCAAAGTTTTGACCATTTTCAGTTATTTTATTTTACTTTGTTTAATCTACTCTTCATTTTCAATTGCTCTTAACTGCAGAAAACTATTCATTATGTCAGCAATTTAAAAGTGAGCAAATTTATAGCTTTCAGGCTTTTGGATTGTCCCATTTAAAGATTTAGCCTGAGAGATACTAGGTACTGATAGAATGCAAACCTCTGTCGGTTAGACATTGTGCCCTTTGAGCTGTCGGTGGACTGAAAGGATAGTCACCAGGAGGAATTCTGGTTAAACCGGTTGTTCCCTTTTTAAAATGTAGTGCTGATTTGCACAATTGTGAATTTTTTTTTTAAAAGTAAAACTTTTGATGGATAGTATGAAGTTCATGATAAGACTGAATGAATGTCTAGGTTATTAGGTAAGAGAAAGCTGTTGTTACCTTTTTATACCTGTACTTTTGTTGATTCTAGATATACATCAAAGTACCCTTGCATGCATTCTGAGACCATCCATTATAAGCGAGGTGTGAGCCAGCAGTTCTCACTTCCTTCTTTTAAGATTGACTTCTCCGAATGGAAGGAAGACGAGGTAAATATTCCCTTTTTATTGACTGTTCCTTTTAATCAAGATTTTCTTTTATATGTTTTGAAGACAGTGTACTATGATGGAATATGAGTTGAGTTGATTCTCGAATGCCTAATTTCATACAGACATTCCTCACTTGTGAGCCAGGACAGTGAGTGCTGCAAGGTATTCTCTATGCAGTACAACTCTGTCACCACTCAGAAACTTCTAATATCCGTCATTCAAGGGCGCTTAGACTCTTTATAACAATGCTCACATTCCATGAATGAATTGAAATAAAGAGAATTGAGGATTGGAAAGGTAACTGAGATTATAAATATATAATTTGTTGTAAACGTATCTCCTTTGATATCGCAAATGGAATTCAAAACCAAGGCAGTGCTCGTATCCAACAAGATTAGAGGGTGAGTGAAGAAAAAGAAGAGGAAGAAGGAGAGATTTCAAGAAGGTATAGAAGCTGTAAGGTATAAATTGGAAGCTCAGTTCTGTTCCCTAGGTTTTGTTACCGGTAGCTTCTCTCTGATGGTTCAACCTTGTTAAAATTTATTAGATCCATTCATTGATGAATGGACAATCCAAATGATATTTAATTTAATTTCACAAAAATATTGCCTTTGAATTTGCAACAGAGCCTAGGTAACCTTAATATGGAACCCTGGACTTGATAAATCAAGGTTAATAAAAGCAGGCTACTTCAGATGCTGAAGATCTGAAACAAAAACAAAAAAGTACTGGAGAAACTCAGCAAGCCTGACAGCATTGTTTCGAGTCTGATATGATTTTTCTTTGGTTCCAACAAAGAGTCATATCAGACTCAAAGTGTAATCTTTGTTGCTCTCTTGCAGATGCTGTCAGATCTGCTGAGTTTCTCCAATATTTTTTGCTTTTGAGAAATAGACGTATACAGCAAAAGAACAAAAAGCTATGTTGGACCTATATAAAACGTTAGTTAGCTCTAGTGTCTGTACTTGTGTCCTCTGGGCATCGCACATTAGGAAGGACGTGAAGGCTTTAGAGAGGTACAGAAGAGATTTCCTGGAATGATTACTGAGATGAGCAAAAACAGTACACCGAGAAACTGGAGAAGCTGAGGTTCTCCTTAAAGCAACAAACTGTTTCCAGTGGCTAAAAAGCCAGTAACCAGAAGGGACAGATTTAAGGTAGATGGCAGAAGAATCAGAACACGAAGGGAAACTTATTACTTGATAAGTGGTCAGATTTTTGAAATGAACTGCATAATAGGATGATGGATACAGTTTCGACAGAAGCCTTCAAAAAGAAATTAGATAAGCCTTTGGAGGGACAGTTGCATGTGTATGAAAAACGAGCAAAGGAGTGGGAGTAATTTGCCATTTGTCTCTCGCACACGCTTTCACTTCCTACCTGCCACACTCTGCTGGGCAGTATCGGCCGTGTTTTCTCTCAGTCACGTTCTCTCGTACGCATGCAAGTTTGCCTTCCTGACACTAATTTAGATTGGCCTATTATCACATTGGTCTTTTCTTTCTAATCACTTTCTAGTTATTTTTGATCACCTTGAAACATTCTCATGGACCCAACAAGGCCTCTGGTCTCAGATTCCCTGTTCTTGGCATTTCAGGGAAAACCTGACATCACTTTAAGTTTCTTAATTACATAAATGAGGGATGTTGCTTGCTTCCTGTTAAGGGACACGGATCACTGCTGCACTCTTCGTTTTATCTCAAAATCTTGCCATTCCAGTATACGTGGTTCTTTATTTTAGGAGGAATAGTCTCCTTCCCGTGGAACCAGGAACAACTTAATGCTTCCCAAATTCCACAAATATTGCTTTCTCCAGCCCATTCCAAAATTATATCCAGGCCTGAAACTGATGCAGAGCAGATCATCCCAGGTATTCAGGTGATGCCTGAGGATTGCTTTCAATCGAGTGTTGGACCTCATGCTTTGAAAAATGTTCTGCCTTCGCAACACTGGGGTTAAACTCTACCTTTTAATGTCACATGTTATTCTTATCACTGGCTATGGGCAAAATGCAGGAGTCGCAGTCATGCAGCACGGAAACGGACCCTTTGGTCCAACTTGTCATTCCAGTAAAGGAGGTACCAGTTAGCCATGCTGGTCTGAGTTAGTTTTCTCTGATTTTTAGTTGCTAATCCAGTGCAAAGGTGTTGATCAATATCAGAGAAGAATTTTGGTTTAACTATACAATAATAATAATAATAATAAAGAATGCAGACTGGTTTCTTTACACATTTTGACGTTGAACAGTCTTGATTCAAAATGTTTGCAGTATTTCTTTTGTTTAATCTAATGTTATGAAAATAATTCCCATGAAGACAAATGGGACAATAACAGCAAGATAATAGTGATTACATATTTTGGAATATTGAACAGAAGGAATGGGTTAGGTCAGCTAGTACTAAGATGCATATGGGAAAGTCGGAATCTGGTTCAATCATTTAAAGCAGAGTACTGATTTTGCTTGAATATTTTAAAAATAAGCAGTTGTTTTAGAAAAGAGTATTGAAGACAGAGATGAAGAATTTCTTCAGTCAGGGGTAATGAATTTGTGGAATTCTTTAATGCAGAGGACTGTTGAGGCAGGGTCATTAAGTATACCCAAGGCTGAGGTGGACAGATTTATAATCAGTCATGGAATCAACGGTTATAGCGCAAAGATAAGAGAGTAGAGTTGAGGATTATCAGATGAAACATGAGCTCATTGAATGGTGGAGCAGACTCAATAGGCTGAAAGGCTTGCTTCTGCTCCAATATCTTCTAGATTGGTGTTATCTTGGATGAAATGAGATAACAGGTCAGCATACAGGAAACAAAGATTGGAATAGATGGGTCTTTTTCTGAACGGCAGGCTGTGACTACTGAGTTATTAAGGCGATCGAGTGCTTGGACCCAGTATACACAATATATGTTAATGGTTTAGATGAGGGAACTAAAAATGATATCGCAAAATTTGCAAATGAGTGTGAGCTACGAGGATGATGCAGCAATGCTGCAGTTTGATTTGAACAGAACAATTGAGTTGGTGAATGCATGGCAGATGTAGTATAATGTGGATAAAAGTGAGGTTATCCATCTTGGTAGCAAAAGCAGGAAGGCATATTATTTGAATAGCTCTAAATTGAGAGAGAGGAATGTTTAACAAGACCTGGGTGTCATTGTGCACTAGTCTCTAAAAGTAAGCACATAAAAGTGTGAAGTGATTCATTTTGGAAGGTCGAATTTGAATGCAGAATACAGGGTTAATGGCAGGATTATTGGCAGTGTGGAGGAACAGAGGATCTTGGGATCCACGTCCATAGATCCCTCAAAGTTGCGACCCAAGTTGATTAGGGTTGTAAAGAAGGCATATGGTGTGTTGGCTTTCATTGGCAGGGGAATTGAGTTTAAGAGCTGTAAGGTTATGCTGCAGCTCTATAAAGCTCTGGTTAGACCTCACTTGGAATATTATGTTCAGTTCTGGTCACCTCATTACAGGAAAGATGTGGAAGCTTTAGAGAGGGTGCAGAGGAGATTTACCAGGGTGCTGCCTGGACTGGAGGGCAGGTCTTATGAGGAAACGTTGAGGGAGCTAGGGCTTTTTTCATTGGAGCGAAGAAGGATGAGAGGTGACTTGATAGAGGTTTACAAGATGATGAAAGGCATACATAGAGTGGATAGTCAGAGACTTTTTCCCAAGGCGGAAATGACTGTTATGAGGGGGCATAATTTTAAGGTGATTGGAGGACGGTATAGGAGAGATGTCAGAGGTAGGTTCTTCACACAAAGAGTAGTGGGCGTGTGAAATGCGCTGCCGGCAGTGGTAGTGGAGTCGGATACTTTAGAGACTTTTAAACAACTCTTGGATAGGCACATGGAGGATAGTAAAATGTAGGATATGCAGAGTAGATTGATCTTAGTAGGATAATAGGTCGGCACGACATCGTGGGCCAAAGGGCCTGTACTGTTCTATGTTTCTATGTAAATGCAGCATGCAGTGAGGAAGGCAAACTGTATTTTGGCCTACATAGTGAGATTATACAGCGCATTGGCCAGGCCACACCTGGAATATTGTGTGCATTTATGTCCACCTTATCTGAGGAAGGATGTTCTTGCTATGGAGGAAGTGCAGTGAAGATTTACTAAATTGATTCCTGGGATGGCAGGACTGATGTTTGAGGAGAGATTGAATGGTTAGGATTGTATTCATTAAAGTTTAGAAGAATGAGGGGGATTGCGAAGAAACCTATGAAATTCTACAGGACTAGGCAGATTAGATGCAGGAAGGATGTTTCTGATGGTGAAGTCCTAAACCAGGAGGCATAGTATAAAGATATGGGATAAATATTTTAGGACTGAGATGAGAAGTATTTTTCACCCAGAGTACGGAGTCTGCAGAATTCACTACCTTAGAAAGTGGTTGAGGTCAAAACATTGTGTTTTCAAGAAAGAGTTAGCTAAAGCTCTTGTTGCTAAAGGGATCAAGGGATATGGCACGTTGGGTGAGTGGTGGAGAGGCAGGATTAGCTATGATCAGATAGATGGGTGACCGCCAGGAGAGGCAGGCAGGTAGTGCAGGAGCCTCCTGTGGCTATTCCCCTCTCAAACAGATGTACTGTTGGGAGGGATAGCCTCTCAGGAGTTTGTTCAAGCACCAGCCAGACCAGTGGCACCACAACTGGCTCTGCTGTAGAGCAAGATGGCCCAAAGCCCAGGTGAGCAATATGGTAAGTGGTTACGTGAATCGGCAGAGGATAGATGGATATGGACTGAATAAGGGCAGAAGGTTTGTTTTTTTTTTAAAGTTTAGCTAGGGCATGATGATTGGCACAGGCTTGAAGGGCCAGTTCCTGTGCTGTACTTCTCTTTTATTCTTTTGAATAGCAGTGTAGGTTTGAGGAGTCGAATAGTTTACTGTTACTCCTGTTTTCTATGTTCCTATGAAAGCACTTGAAGAGGCAGAACCCACTTACCTTGCTATAGAAATCAAATATCTTTTCAAAGTGCAGAGCTTCCACTGTAAATAAACTTTTAAAACATGCATGTAAAGATTAAGACAATAATGGTCTAACTGCAATAAAAGATGTACTGCTGTTACTACCAATAAGAAAAAAACCCCCAAGAAACTCAGCTTTTGATTTGAGTCAAATTTTTGAGTTCTGATTGTTTTAACCCTTTTGATACTGTAACAGTACTGGCTCTTGGACATATCTATTGCAAGAGCACTGTACTATTTAATTTCATCATAACACTCATACTGACACTAACGTCAAATGTGTTGTAATGCTAACAGTGAGAAATTATTAAAAACCAAAAGAACTGCAGATGCTGTAAATCAGAAACAAAAACAAAGTTGCTTGAAAAGCTCAGCAGGTCTGACAGCATCTATGGAGGAGAAAACAGAGTTAACATTTTGGGTCCGATGACCCTTCCTCAGAACTGAGAGAAATTATTTTCAGAGTTGAGCTTATGCCATGCTATTCCACAAAGGAATAGTTGTCGTTTTAAAATAATTCCATCTGCTGGCATTTTGTATGCTTTTAACTTTGAGCTTGAACCTAGGAATAACAAACTCTGAAAGTTGTCAATTTCAAAGTAAATTATTAATTGTAATGAAAAGCTTTTCGAAAACAAAATAAAAGTAATGCTCCTTTTTGAGCTGATAACAGCATGCATTTGTTATCGAGATTAAAATGCACCAAGGTTCTGATTATATTTTAAATGCTAATCTGTCCTCTATAAAGGCAATTAACGCATCACAGCAGATTACATAAAAACTAAAAGTAATTAAATGTCTATGCAGGATGAATGCCTTGACTAGTATAATTAAAATGTATTTATATAAGATGTATTTTATAAATGTCTTTATAAAATATATTTAGAAACATTTCAAACAGTCTGTTGTACATGAGCTGTTATGAGCTTTCTTTGAATAATTTAGACTATAAGCAAGTACTAACACACTACAGTCAATTATTGGCAGTTGAGCATTTCTGAATCTAGATTTGGACCTGGAATTTCTTTTCAGGTTTATTAAGTGTAAATCGAGTGCTTTGTAGCTTCTGAAATGCACACTTGAATTGTGACCGGGTTTACAGTGGAATTACGCATTTTCAAGCAAGGATGAGGTTTGCGACCTGAAGTGAAGTGAGAGAAAGTATGGGTGCAAAGGCTGTTTTAAAGACCTACATCAGTTTTTGGGGATAGTAACCTGTATCACATTATTGTTCTATCCCCTTGCTTCCTGTATATTCTCCATAGCACTCAGTACCTAATGAATGAACCTCAGGAGATGTAGCAACAGTTGAAGGTGTGTAAAACAAAAAATCTGTAACAAAGTAATAAATCTCTCATGTAAACCTCTGTATTTGACATTGCAAACAAAGTCTTTAGGCCCATAGAAAACATCTTTAATCCCATAAGCACCATTCTTTCTCTCCAGGTACCATGTCAAACAGGGGCATTATTGTCCATAGGCTTATGTTGCTTTGTGATTATGCAACATACTGAAGGGAGACAAAAATCTGAAAGAACTGTGGATGCTGGAAATCAAACAAACAAAAACATAAATTTCTGGAAAAGCTTAGCAGGTTTGGCAGCATCTGTGGAGAGAAATCAGAATTAATGTTTCGGGTTTTGTGACCCTTCTTCAGACCTGATGGTAGCTAGGAAAATAATGTTTTTTTAATGCAGAAGTTGGGGGTTGAGGGTGGGGGCGTAACCAGTTGGTGGAGTTAAGAGCCTAAAGAGAGTTGGACAGACAAAGGAGCAATTAAAAGTCAGTTTGGGGAAATGAATAGCTGATAATGGGAGCTATTAGCAGCTGACAATGGGTTGTGTGTGGTTTTGTGTGCCATGTCCTTACCGCAACTTACCAGGCCGTGTCTTCACATGGGCTTCTACCATACACAACCCATTGTTAGCTACTAATAGCCCCATTAGCAGCTGTTCATTCCCCTGACTGACGTTTAACCACACCTTTGACTGTCCCAACTGTTCTTCTGTCTCTTTAGCCTCTATTTCTGCCAAATGTTTACTCTCTCACCCCCCACCTCCACCCCACCTTCTGTATAAACATCAACCTTTTCCTAGCTACCATCAGTTCTGAAGAAGGGTCACTGGACCGGAAACATTAACTCTGTCTCTCCACAGATGCTGTCAGACTTGCTAAGTGTTTTCTCAAGGTAGCTAACCACAAGTACCTCCCTTTCTTGCTACCTGCCATTAGTGTGGAAGGATTCAGAAGCAAATCACTGTCTCTTCGGTTTCCTGACTTGAACTCGTTTTTTTTACCTGTTGTGAGAAAAAAAAATCTGACCCAAGGTGTTTGGAGGAGCAGACAACAATGGTGGAGTACTTCCAATAAATTATTGTCCCAAATAGGGTATGCATTTTTAAAGCATTTTATTTTCAGAGGAAGTCTAGGCTGAGGAGCTCTTGTGTAGAGCTGACAAGATAGCCATAGTTTTGGAAGCATGTCCTTCTGATGTCAGGCAAAATAACAATCTGGGCTAATACATATATTGTATGGTGGAAATTTCCTAATTGACCTCTGTAGGATGGATCCTGCAAACTTTCTGATACTAAATATTAACTACCCACTATCTGTACCATGTAGAAGAGTGAGGGCAGAGGATACGTAGAAACACCACTATTTGCAAGTTCCCTTCCAAATCTGTCAGCAACCTGATTTTAAACTTTTCTTGCACTGTTACTTGGTCAAAATCCTGGAGCTCCTTCCCTAACAGCACTGTGGATGTATTTACGTTACATGGACTGTATTTTCAGGAAGGTGGCTCACCTCCACCACCACAAAGGCACTGGGGATGGAGGGGTGCTACCCTGGTCAGCAATGCCCGTATCCTGCAAAAACATTAATGAAAGTGAATCAAATGAGTAATCGTTCAAATGTTCTGTCGTTCAAACTCAATTATTCAGCATAACTATGTGAAACATAAAATACATACCTTCAATTACTTAGTACCAACTTATAAAGTTTAACAGTACCTGATCAGTAAGCACGACTTGTTTGAGTTAGTTTAGCAGGCATCCTGGGTTCAGTTGTTGCAATGGGCATATATTTTAACATTTTGTACTACACTGTTGTGTCATTATATAGTAACTTTATCGGTGAAATATCTTTTGTCATTAATATATTACAAAGTAAGTGAGGTGAATTAAATGTCTTGCTTCCCCTTTGGAGGATATTTTACCTGGGTTGGGCTATGTTCAAAGTTTGTGCCTTTGAGTAGTAATTATATAGTTTATATATAATCATACATTACATATATTTTGAAGGAAATGATTGGATATAAACTTAAGTCTGCCGGTGGTATCAATTTGCTGATTAAGAGGAGGGAAAAATCATTTTTCTGCCATCTACAGTAGGTAGAATGCACACTGTATGAACATTCAAGGGTCTTTGGGACGTGCTGTAAGGTCTAGCTATTAGAGTGAAACTAATGTAACGTCACTGAGCCACCTTGTTGAAGTCAGGTTACCTGACACTGTGTGATTTGGTTAATTGTGATGCGGATTTTCTTACCAAGTTGACGCTCGTACTATAAATTGAAACCATTACCTGAGCAGCCCCTGAAAAGTATGAAATGACATGTTCCCAATTATAGAGATGAAAGATTAAACCAAATGATTTATAGATTATTAGAGTCTGTGCTTTATTTCATTTTTGTTAAAAGAAAACCAAACAAAAAAATGATTAAGCAGCTCTTGTGTATTCATGTCAAGGGTTAGAACTGTTGATGCTGTCCTCAGTTATCCCTCTTTGTTATGGTATTTTTATTTATAAGTAATCCTGTCCTTTACTTCATTTTCACGTACTAGCCAACTGCTAATAATGAGTACAAAAATGAAGGGTATTGTAGATTGAATAATAACTAATGAAAATTGAAATTAGGGACAGCTGTTGGCATCAGAAATTTGTTGGCACGTTTTTTTTTGTGTTGGTGCGTGGTGTGTTTTACATGAATGATATGGTTAAATAAACTGATCATGAAAATATATTTTAAGAGCAAAAGTTGAATGATATCAGGGCAGTTTTTAAACAATTATTTTGTGAATGCATTCATTTCAGTGTGTTATGTAAGTACAGGATATGGATATAGCTGTATTATCTGACTGCAGTCTCTGAACTATAATGGGTTGTGGGGAATTTAAGCTCCATCTGATGGTATGGTAGGAAATCTGCTGGCTGACTTAATATTGGAAAATGCTATTCATGGGCCATTTAGAAATGTGAATGCCCTACAAAGAAAGCAATATGCAGCTTTATTGAATTGTAAGTATAATAAATACAACAATCTTAGTATAAATACTGAAGTTTTTCTTTTAAAAAGCAAAATGATACAGATTTAATAAATAAAAACTGAAAGAACTGCGGATGCTGTAAATCAGGAGCAAAAACAAAGTTGCTGGGAAAGCTCAGAAGGTCTGGCAGCATCTGTGAAGGAAAAATCAGAGTTAACGTTTCAGATTAGAACTGAGGAAGGGTCACCGGACCCGAAGCATTAACTCTGATTTTTCCGTCACAGATGCTGCCAAACCTGCTGAGCTTTTCCAGCAACTTTGTTTTTGTTCCTGATTTAATAAATGTCTTAGAACTCATTTTAGTTATTGTACCATTTAATCCAGTAGCTCGCTGCTTGAAAGGATGCTAGGGATAGGAACCCTCATGCCATTTTTAAAAGTACTCACGTGTTCACTTGTAATGCCATTATGTTTGAGGTTCTATGAAGTTGGAGCAGGCTGATGACTGCTTGTTGGTGGTATGAATGCACTGGAACATAGTGGCAGTTTCCTGTTTCTGCATATCTCTGGTTCACTTTATACAGTATTGCCTTGTTTTAGACTTTGCAGTATCACTTGTGAGGACAAGCAATATAATTTTTAAGACAAGCACCACAGAATTCTGGCTTATGACTTCTGCTGTTTTTGTAGAATGTTTGAAGAGAACATAGTTTTATTTTGTTTTTTAACATTACATTAGTTCCAAGTTGAAGACAAAGTTGAAACCATTTCTGGGATAAACAAATAGGGTGAAAAAAAATCTATCTAGAGTATTGCGTGTTTTTGTTAATTTCTGTGAGCTTTATGAGAAGCATATAGCTCAAGATAATTGATTTGGTTCTGCTTTCTGTTATTCTTCTCATTTTTTTGGCTTGATAAATTATAATAAGTTCTGTGGTAGCAACTCTGCGAAGAACAAGACTGAACTTTATCCTTTTGATCTTTTCTTGTTTGTGTTTGTTGATACATAAGTTAAATGTTCATGTGTTTTTTTTTAAATATTCATCATTTCAATTGAAAACTGAATGAGTTGTAAAGATAAAGGAGTGATTTTATGGTTAAAAATAGTCAATTTTTTGTAGTCTTTAAACACTAGGTCCAAAACAATGGAGCATTCAGAATCCTTAAAATACACTTGACCTTTTTAAACTGTAAAGGTCTTGACGTTTTGTAATATTGGTTGCTTAATCTGTTCTCACCAGTTGTTTAAAAATACTTTGTTTTGATGAAAATAGTTTACCAGGCAAAGAATAGAATACAGCGGCTACAAATGTATTAGAGGCAGAGTGCAATTTCTGTTATTGGAAAATAGGCAAAAGGCTAAGTAAATGTTGATTTTTGTTTTAATGTTCTGTCGTCTTGCTCACCCATAATTCCGTAAATTGCATGTCACAATCTTGTAATCTTAGTAACTGGGACAGCTTTATCAGATTTTCACCCAACTCTGAATTAAATCCTTTGAGTTCTTTCTGAGTTGTGTATTTTATACATATATATGAACAGCCTTGTGATGTGCACCTTTTTATTGCCCTTATTTAGTTCAGTTATAACCCACACAAGAACTAACTTTTTAAAGGTGCGTACTATCCATGCTTTCTCTTTGTTCAGGTGACTTTGTGATGAGAATCCAGAATTGATTGCAAATCCCAGACAATCTTCTATATGTATCAGTGCTTACGACTAGATGATAAATACAGACTGTTTATTGCTAAGTTATAGTACTGAATTTAAGCTCCTTTGTGTGTCATTGATTCATCAAAACTGTAGACCCAATCTGAGCATCACAAATCCTGGTTTCACACAGGAGCTAATACTGTCTATTGTAAAAAGATACCATGCCAAAGTTTCCATAAATAATTCTGGCTGTGTTTTCATTGTCCAGTTGCTGCAACCTATAATTTAACATCCTATTTATAATATTGTCTAAGAATGTGAGCCATGCCGTTTGTTGATTTGTTCATAATGAATAGCAGCAGAAGTCTCTCTCTAACTGAATCCAATTGACTGTTCAGTGTTATAATTTCTTCAACTTGTTTCATATTTCATGCATTTTAGATCATTTAGGTTTTAATTTAAAGACAGTATTTGCTGACACCTGCAAATGTGGGTAACTACACGTTAGCACTAATTTGGAAATGCATGTTTGCACAATTTCACAAAATATTTATATGTAAATGTGGCACTGCATGTGTACGGGAAAGCATGTATGCTTTTGAAATGGGGTCCAATGGTGGAGAGGGAGGCTGCAGGATTCCTTGTCATCCACACCCCACACCATCTCTTGGGTCCAAATCTCCTCTTATCCCCTCAACCCTTCCCAGGTCCTGATCTCTCCCACCCATCTCCATCTCCACCTCCACCTTCCCCAGGTGCTGATCTCTCCCACCCCATCTTAGCCCAGGGCCCGAACTCTCTCCTCCTGCTTTGTGGCCCATTTCCCCTGAAACTGTTTGTATGCATATGTGTGATTAAAAGTGACTCAGCGAATGTGTGCTAGTGTCAGCAAATGCAGCCTGATTTTAATATTCTTTGCTCCAGGAAAAGCAAAAATGCTGGAAATACTCAGAAGGTTCTAATGAAACACTGTGACCTGAAGCATTATTGCTGCTCCTCTCACCAGCAGTCCTGTTGATTTTTTTTTCCAGTGTTTTTCATTTTTATTTCAAATCTCCAATGTCAGTATTTTGCTTTTGCACCGTTTATAGTGCCCCATTCCTGCTGTAGCTGAATGAACTGTTTCTATAATTGCATTATTGTTAATTGTAACTACAATTGAACAAATGTTTTTGTAATTGCATTTTTGAATTTTCTAAAATCTCTGGCACCAATCTGTTAGTTTAATTGATATGCTCCTTGTTTTTGCATAAGTGTTTGAATTTTACACTGTTTGAAGTGATAATGGCCTAGAATTTGTAGAATCTTTGACAGTCACTTGTCAGGAATCATAACTTCTTTGGTCTGACCACTGTTCAGGATTATTAATTTTCATTTTCATGTGCTTCAGTTTCTGATAGGCTCTCTGAAAAACCTTTAATGTCATTGACCATTACACCATCTTCATGGCACCACTGCAGCTTAATGCTTGTAGTACCCATTAAATAATGCTAATATCAATTGCATATAGTGTGTTCTCTTCACAGAGATCCCTAAATTGCAATAACTCTGCTTTCTTTGAGGTCAGTAATGAATGCCCTTACTTTGCCACTGACTGCAAGGTTTCCATTTCTATAGCACCAAAGTGCTTCACAAAATAATTCTGTGAAGTGATATGAAAGTTCCTATGTGAACAATTTTTAAGTTACAGAATAACAATTGTTAATGTATAATGATGCTATTTCTACCCAAAGGAAATGTACAGCACGTACAAACACTGT
This sequence comes from Rhincodon typus, assembly GCF_021869965.1. Lineage (NCBI taxonomy): Eukaryota > Metazoa > Chordata > Chondrichthyes > Orectolobiformes > Rhincodontidae > Rhincodon > Rhincodon typus. The sequence continues at coordinate 46,652,555 of NC_063352.1, read as the reverse complement.
AGAGAACAAGTTGGATTATTTCTGTGAATTCTAAACTTTTAATTTCATGCACTGTTTCCTAAATGTGTGATGAAGTTGTGAAGTACATTCCTTTAATAAGTAGAGTGATGCACTATGTTCTCATTGAAATTCTTAATCTAAAATGTGCTGAAAAAATTAATAATACTTGGCCTTATGTTGATTTTTAAATAATTAAAACAGAATTTTTCGTGGATCTGAAATTTATGACTTGAAGCATTTTTAGGTACTTGGATGCAATTTAAAAACTCAATAGAAATAGCAAAGTTGCTTAAAATGAATTTTTGATAGAAAGTGATTTACCTGTGAAGTTGAAGGAAAAATTTTCATTTATATGTAAAATATTCAGCATGTACTTTTGATAAACTTTATAATGCTGTTCATAGTTCATTATTATCCTGTCAGGCTCATCATTAATTGCCTACAAAGATCACTTCCTTTCCTCACACCTCTATACTGAACAATTTATCAACCTCATTGGATCAGGTTTTTATGTAGTAATGACTGAAACTATCAACTTGACTATCGTTAATTCTTTGAAATAGACGAGTAACTTCTGCAGTTCACGTACAAAGTTAAAGGATGATTTCGGTAATGTTGTGCTTCAGCATTGGGCATGTGTTGAGAGTTCCTAAGACTCCAGTTAATTAGAAATCATTGAAATGATGCAAACTTACACATTTTTCTTAGTCTCACTGTATGCTACTAAATACCCAGCAAGGAGCAAGTTTTTCAAGATTTTCACAAAGTCCACAATTATTGCGAAAAAATCTTTCTCTCTCTCTCACTGAAAGTTTAAAGTTATTTATCCCAAATGTCACTATTTTGACCAGAAATTCTGCATTTTTGAAAAAAGAATTGATGATATTTTAGCTTCTCTCTTAGTCCTACGTGTACATCTCAGTCATTTATTTCACTATCTGTAAAGTTTAAAACTGCAAAGAATTTGGTGTGTTTTGATTCCTGGTTTGCTTTCTGTGGGAATACTTCAATATGATTGGCTGCTTCACCTGCTTAATGACATTACTGCTGGACACCTAAAAGATTCCCTAGATTTCACATCCAAAAATAAATGTCAAGATAGACTAAGTCTGTACCACAGATATTGAGGATCTGGTGGACAGCTTTCTTTGAGCCCAGCAATGAGCATCCTTACTTCACTGCTGACCTCAGTCAAGTCCCATAATTTCAAGTTTTACTGTGACTTTCTGACTCTGTCGTTTCTGAATTTTACCTTGTAAACCACCACTTCTCTGTAAGCTGTCCTACTTGTGTTTATGTCAACCACTCCTTATGGTAGCAATTTCTACTTTCTCGTCTCTATCTATAAAAGGGAAAAAAATTCATCACTTTCCCATTAGTTTTTTTTAAGCTGTTTAAAGCTTCAGTTGTTTAATTAATTAACAGCACCTCTGATTTTAATACAGTTTGCAGGTTTTCATGTCAGCCTCTCGATGACCAAATCTAAATTATTGATCTATATATTGAATTGGTCTCAACTCTAAACTACTCTTAGGAAAAAAAAAAATCCCGTAACTCCACTGTTTTCTGCCTTCAGGTCAATTGTTAATCAAGTTTTTTGTTCTGCCTTTCCCAATTAATCTTCTCCAATAATCCCATCTGTACTTTGTCTCAATTGATTATATCCAATAGATAGACTTAATATGTAGGAATTAGATGATGTTCACTTTGATAAGTAGATTAAAAAAAAAGATTTTTTAAATGGTAAGAAAATTTTTAAGACTGATGTTCAGAATAATTTAACTGGGTCCGACCCATCTCCTGCACTTCCGCCCTCACCCCCTCTCTTCCCTCCCGCAACAGTGATAAGGTTCCCCTTGTTCTTATCTACCATCCCACCAGCATTCACATACAGAAGATCATTAGTCGCCATTTCTGTCACCTCCAGCAAGATGCTACCACCAGACACACGTTCCCCTCCCATTCCTTGTCTACCTTACACAGGGCCTGTTTCCTCTGGGACACCATGATCCACTCTTCCTTCATCCCCAACAACTCCACCCCCCCCCACCTAAAAGCTACTGTTCTATGATATTCTAGTAAAAGTCATAGAGGTATGAACAAAAAGTAGATACAAAGTTGAATTGTAATTGTAATGACATAAGTAAGATCAATCTATTTTTGTTGCAGACCTGTTGTTTACTTGAAGATTTTCCTTCTGTAGTGAAGAGGTTGAAAACTTGGAGGTCAGAGTTCAAAAGCTATAATGGCTTCTATAGGGAAATAAATGGGGATTGCTTATGCAGGTCAATTCAGCAGATGGAACAAGCTTTGGGAGTGAGCAAGAGAGAGTTTCTTGTTTGTCACTATTTTTCTAGTTATGATATTTGCCTAGTCTATTTCAAGTCAGCAACAATTAATTTCTGAAAGTCTTTTTCCTTGCTCCCTTTGGCTGAGAGCCTTTCCTGAGGGTGTCTGTCTGAGTCCTTCCTTCTGCCCAATATGGTGGTTCATATGCATCCTGTATGACCAAAGCTTGAAATGTTTATTGTGTTAACTTCATTGAATCATTGTTCCACAAAGCCAAGTCAATAGTGTTGGACTTGCTGGTAGTGTCTTATCAGTCACCTGTTCTCCTGGAAGTTTTGAAATCGTATACCCTGAGAAAACCCCACTATCATCCATGGGTCAGTTGAATTGTAGATGACTCACTTTGTGATTGGTGCTGAAATGATAATATTTTAGGCATGCAGTGAATCAACAAAAACTGTGGTGTCTACTCAGAGATACAAGATTGTATCCATTTTAAACAGACAGATTTGCTTTGTTTTTACAGTCGTGACTGTCACATCGCACCTGGAACACTGTGCTCAGTTTTGTGTTCTATATTTAAGAAAGGACTTGCTTACATTGCAGGTAGTGCAGCGAAGTCGCACTGGATTGATCCCTGCAATGCATGGTATACTGATTTTAAAACAATTGACAGTTGTCGCTATCTAATCCATCCGGATTGAATGTAATGAATACTGTAGGAATTTGAGTTTAATCAGAGTTTAAGACAGAACACAGCACACTAGATATACAGCAAAAACATACATACCATGACAGTTAGGGATTACTGGCCCAGATTGGCAGAATGGTTGACACGCACAAACAGCTCTTTCTTCCTCCTTCCTCCATTTCCCTTCAGTATCCATGGCTTCTTGATTTCTTCAAACACTCATGAGTGTTGGACCAAGTCTTTACATCTAAGGTTGTTCATAACTTACACTCAGTTCTCCTTCTTATTCCTTATCTGATAGTGAACTATGATGTTGTTCACTAAAGTAACTGTTACTTCCAGACACTAATGAATTCATACTTCAGGCATCTTAATTAAGCAAGGTTAAATTAAAAGCCTTTGTACAATGATTATCTATTCATTCATTTATCCAACTGTGGCCCTTTGTTTGAGCTAAGTGACATTATCTCAGAATGATAACTCCACTAGCCTTGTTTCTATGGAAATTAAACCTCAAGCAGTTTCCAATAAAACAAAGCTCACAGAGAAAACCTATTGCTTTGCCTATTTTAAGCTGATTATGAAAATATAAATTCTAAGTCTATTTCTAATTTATAGCGCTGGGTTGGACTATATTGTGAGGTTGGCTAGATCGTATCTCTACGCTGAGGAGTTCAGAAAAATAGGAGATGATTTTATTGACACCTATAGGATTCTGAGAGGGGGGGAGGGGAATTGAGAGGGCAGATGCTGAGACCATATGTCTCCTTGCTGCAGAATGTAAACCAAGAGGACTGTCTCAGAATGATTGACCAATCAGGTAAGGCTAATATGAGTAGGAACTTCCTCACAAATGTTTATGAATGTTTGAAATTCACTCAAGGGGTTGGAAATGTTCAGTCATCAAGTCTGTTCTAAGCTGAGGTCAATAGATTTCTAGACTCTAGGGGAATTGAGGCATATTGGGATTGAGCATGAAAGTGAAAGTAAGATCAAAGCTGAAACATGATCTGATTGCATGTAGGAATAGGCTTACCCATATATAATTTGGGAGGAGCTGTCGGCCACTCAGCCCTTTAAGTGTGCTCCACCATTCAGTAAGATACATTCTGATGCATCCCTGATTAACTTTTTGGTTCCCCTGCCTAACAATAAGCTACCTATCTCTGCCTTAAAAATATTCAATGCCGCAATCTCGTCCACTTTCTGAGGCAGCTAGTTCTAAGTCTCCCAGTACTCTGAGAGAAACCAGTTTCCCTCATGTCTGTCCTAAAAGGATGACGCCTAATTTTAAAACGGTGCGTCCTAGTTTTGGTCTCAAAACCATTTAAGATCTTATACATTTCAATCAAAGCATCTTCTAAATTTCAGTGGAAATTAGCACAGCCTGTCCACTGTTTCCTCAGACACCTATCTCAGGTATCATTCAATAAACCACCTCTGAATCACTTCCAATGCATTTGCACACCTCCTTAAGTAAGACCAAAGTTGTACACCATATCCTATATGTGATCACATCAATGCCCTATATAACTGAAACATAATATCCTCGCTCTTGTGTTCAGTTCCTCTTGTAATGAAGGCTAACATTCCATTTGCCTTACTGATTGCATGCTGTACCTGCATATTGACCTTTAGTGACTCATGCACTAGAACACCTAGATTACTCTGTAGTTGTGCATTGTCCATTTAATTTTTATATTGGTTTTTTTTTTCTTCCTGCCAAAGTGAACATTTTCAAGTTTTCCCACTCGCGTAACAAGGTTGTAAACCAATTATAGGTTTTATTATTGTAGCTTATTTTTTTTTCAACCTATCTTCGTATCTTCTGCAAATTTTAACCTTCAGGCCTTCAATCCCTTAATCTAAGTAATAGATATAAATTATGAAAAGTTGAGCACCAGCACAGAGCACTGTGGGAACCCTTTTGTCCTTTACTACCAATCTGAAAAAGACCCTTTATACATACTTGACAGCCAGCCAATCTTCTAATCTTGCTATTATGTTGCCCTCTACACCATGAGCTCCTACTTTGTGCAATAGCTTTTTATATGGAACCTTGTCCAATACCTTTTGGAAATCCAAGTACATCAGTGGTTTACTTTATCCACTGCACATTTTATTCCTTCAAAGAATTCCAACCAATTGATTATCAGGATTTCCATTTCATGGAACCATGCTGACTCTTTCTAAATTTTGGAAGTTAAATAAAATCAGATGACCTTGAATTTTTCCAAGTGCTGAAAACTTTGCACCAATTTCAACTACCTCCTCAGCCATTTCTTTTGAAACCCAATGATAAAGTCCACCTGGACCTGGAGAGTTAACAACCAGCAGCTTCATCAACTTACCGAATACCACTTCCATCATGAATGTGATTTCACCAAGTTTCTCCTCTTCCAAACTTGGGTTTACAGGTTTAGTTGGAATGTTTTCAAGTCTTCTGTAGTGAATACAGAGGCAAAATATTTACTCATTACTTGACTGGTTCCTTATCCACTATTAACTCTTCATTTTCACCCTTTCGACAACTAACACTCACCTTAAGTTTTGCCTTTTTAGATATCTACAGAAACTGCTGTTATCTGTTTTCATGTTTCTAGCTAACATCCTCCCATAAGCTATTTATTAATCCTCTTTAGCCTTTTAGTCATTCTGTGCAGTTGTTTGCATTCTGACCAATCATCTGATCAGCTGCTCACCTTTGTGCATTGGCATAGTTTTTCCTGAAGTTTGATTCTTTTTTTTTTTTTACTATTTTAGTTAATTCTGAATGGTGGCTTCTCCTTTTAGAATTTATTTAAAGTAGGAATGGAATTAAGTTTTCTGAAATATCTCTTTAATTGCCTGCTATTGCTTCTGTATTGATCTGTATACTAGCCTAGTCCACATATATACATCTTAAATACTAGTCTTAGACCTTTTCTCCCTTTCAATCTGGATGTTAAATAAAATCAGATGACCACAGTTAACTTGAGGTGTCGATACTTTTGAGGTCATTAATTAATCCTGACACACTACACAATACCAAGTTATTGTATAGTCTGCTTAGTTTTGGAGAGTGTTGCTTCAAGAAATGAAATGTAAGGTGTTCTGTTAAATTCTCATTGAGGCTACTCTTACAAACCTGATGTTTCCAGTTTATGTGTAGATCATAGTCACCCATGGTTATTGCTGAAGGGCCATATCATCATTTTTGCCCTAATATATTTTCATTTATGAAGTCCATGAACATCCGTAATGCTCAAAGCCACATAGACGAACGAAAAGGATTGTCAATATCTTTTGACATAACTGATTTGGATGTGAATATAGGAGGCATGGTTAGTCGGTTTGTAGATAACAACAATACAGATGGTGTAGTAGGCAGTGAAGATGATTATCTGAGTACAACGGGGCCTTGATCAGATGGGCCAATGGGCCAAGGAGTGGCAGATGGAGTTTAATTTAGATAAATGTGACATGTTGCATTTTGGTAAGGCAAACCAGGGCAGGACTTGTACAGTTAGTGGTAGAGCCATGGGGCGTGTTGCCAGACAAAGAGACCTTGGGATACAGGTGCATAGTTCCTTGAAAGTGGAGTCCTAGGTAGCCAAGGTGGTGAGGAAAGCATTTGATATGCTTGCCTTTATTGGTCAATGCATTGAGTATAGGAGTTGGGACGTCATGTTGTGGCTGTACAGGACATTGTTGAGAACACTTTTAGAATACTGCATACAATTCTGGTCGTCCTTCTATAGGAAAGATACTATTAAACTTGAGAGGGTGCAGCAAAGATTTACAAGGATGTTGCCAGGACTGGAGCATTTGATTTCTCAGGAGTGGCTGAATAGTCTAGGCTTTTTTTTTTCTGGAGTGTTGGAGGCTGAGGGGTGACCTTATAGAGATTTGTAAAATCATGAGAGGCATGAATAGAGTGAATAGCCAGGTCTTTTTCCTAGGGGGGAGGAGTTCAAACTAAAGGGAATAGGTTTAAGGTGAGAGGGAAGATTTTTAAAGGACTGAGGGGTAACCTTTTAACGCAGAAGGTGGTGCGTGTATGGAGTTGCCAGAGGAATAAGGTGCCACTCAGGAGGCTGCTGAGTAAGATAAGGGCTCATGGTGTTAGAGGTAAGATGCTAGCATGGATAGAGGATTGGCTGTCTGGCAGAAAGTAGAGAGTGGGGATAAAGGGGTCTTTCTCAGGATGGCAGCCAGTGACAAGTGGTGTTCCACAAGGGTCAGTGCTGGGACCACAACTTTTCACTTTGTACACTTTGTTCACTTTATTAATTATCTAGATGAAGGAAATGTGGACATTCTGGCTAAGTTTGCAGATGATACAAAGATAGGTGGAAGGACAGGTAGTATTGAGGAGGTGCTGAGGCTGTAGAAGGACTTGGACAGGTTAGGAGAGTGGGCACAGAAGTGGCAGATGGAGTACAACGTGGGAAAGTGTGAGGTCGTACACTTTGGTAAGAAGAATAAAAGCATGGACTAGTTTCTAAATGGGGTGAAAATTCAGAAGTCTGAAGTGCAAAGAGACTTGAGAGGATCCTGGACTAGAACCCCCAAGGTAAACTTGCAGGTTGAGTCAGTAGTCAGGAAGCCAAATACAATGTTGGCATTTATTTTGAGAGGACTTGAATATAAAAGCAGGGATGTACTACTGAGGCTTTATAAGGCTCTGGTCAGGCCACATTTGGAGTATTGTGTGCAGTTTTGGGCCCCATATCTCAGGAAGGATGTACTGGCCCTGGAGTGGGTTCAGAAGAGGTTCACAAGAATGGTCCCAGGAATGGAAAGCTTAACATGTGAGGAACGTTGGAGGACTCTGGGATGAAACTCATTGGAGTTTAGAAGGATGAGGAGGGATCTAATTAAACCTTTTAGAATACTGAATGGCCTGGACAGAGTGGATATTGGAAAGATGCTTCCATTGGTAGGAGAGTCAAGGACCCGAGGACACAGCCTTAGAGTAAAGGGAAGACCTTTTTAGAATGGAGATAAGGAAAAACTACAGCCAGAGAGTGGTCAATCTATGGAATTCACTCCACAGAAGGCTGTGGAGGCCAGGTCATTGAGTACACTTAAGACTGAGAGAGAGGTTCTTGATTATCACGGGGATCAAGAGTTACGGGGAGAAAGCAGGAGAATGGGGTTGAGGAACTTATCAGCCATGATTGAATGGCGGATCAAACTCATTGGGCCGAATGGCCTAATTTCTGCTCCTATGTCTTATGGTCTTATAGGAAGTAGTTGAGTCTGGTATAATTACAACATTTAAAAGGCATCTGTTTGGGTACATGAATAGGAAGGGTCCACAGGGATAAGGGCCAAATGCTGGCAAATGGGACTAGGAGAGATTGGGATATCTAGTCAGTGCCAGAGGATCTGTTTCCATGCTGTATGACACTGTGACTCTATCAGTGCTGGCTGCTTCTACTACCTACTTTCTTCTTTTATAGCAATGTAATAACATCTGCCATAATTCAAGGCTCTTAAAAGTTTTTCTTTAACAGGGGTTAAATTAACTGGCCTATAATTATCCAGATTTGTATTTTATTGCTTTTTTTCCCTCCATTGACCCTTGATGCTTAATCAACTTTAGCCTATCTAATTTATCCATAATTTTCCTTTAATACATTAGAATACAGCCCATTCCAACCTCTTAAGGAAAACATGCAATTTTTTTTTTAGCAAAATACATGCTACATATAAAAGCCAAATACTGCAGAGGCTTGAAATCTGAAATAAAATCAGAAAGTGTTTTAAGTACTCAGCAAGTCATGCAGCATCTGTGAAGGGAGAAGCAGCATTAACATTTTAGGTCTTTGACCTCTATCAGGGCTATCAAAAGTCCTTGGAGCTGTTTAGTAGCTGAGTGTTGGGGTGAAAGAAGCAAACAAACAGTATTTCTTTGGTACATCTGTAAAATACTGGCGCTTGGAAACCCCAGGGTTACTGCCGCTGTAGTGAAACTACATTTTTGCTGGAATTGTGCCCAAGATTGTGTTGATTAGAGCTTTCAGGAGTCCCCTGGAATGCAGTCTTGGATAGCAAGGGTGAATTCATGGAAGCGGTGTGAATTTTGAGCAAGTTCTGAAGCTCAGTCTTCAAAAATGAATAATGTAAATGGAACAAGGTTTTGTGTAATATCTGGGATCTTTCTTGGTCTGAATTCGCTACTCAATGTGCTGTATGGGGTGTTCAGCACAGTTTATCTGTTAACTCTACTTGCCTTGTTGATTCCATCTGTTAGAGTATTGTGTGTGTGTACATTGTGTGTATAATTTATATATTAGGATATTTTGCTATTTAACTTTGTACTATAAAGATTATATTTTTCTCAAAACTGAAATCCTGTGGCTTTATTTTCAATACCTCATGGCAGCACGGTGGCTCAGTGGTTAGCACTGCTGCCTCACAGCACCAGGGACCTGGGTTCGATTCCACCCTCTGGCAACTGTCTGTGTGGAGTTTGCACATTCTCCCCATGTCTGCGTGGGGTTCCTCCGGGTGCCCCGGTTTCCTCCCAGTTTCCTCCCACAATCCAAATATGTGCAGGTGGATTGGCCATGCTAAGTTGCCCTTAGTGTTCAAGGATGCGTAGATTGGGTGGGTCTGGGTGGGATGCTCTGTGGGTCGATGTGGACTTGTTGGGCCGAAGGGCCTGTTTCCACACTGTAGGGATTCTATGATGATTCTTTTAGGCAATGTTTAAAATCCCCAGATATTTACTATTTTAAATACAAAGGTTACCATCCTGATCGTAACATAAATTAGGCAGCCTTCATAATCATCATAATCAGGAATCAAAACTGAATGACCTCTCAAATTAATAATATTAAAAGATGGTGTGTCAGCAGTTGTCTGGGGACATTTAGGGCACGAGATAATTCATTTATTTATTTATGAAAAGTTGGTCACTGTTACTTTGTAGTCCTGAGTGTCCATCTCGCTGAAGGAAGCTTTCTCTGACTTTGTAAATTACCAAATGCACACGAATTTATAATTTCTTAATTATGATACATTTTTAATAATAAATATGCAAAGTCAGTAGTTTTATAAGTTACTGGGTAATCTTCTGCAGTGTTACTCATAGTCAGAGGAAATTTTAGCTGGCTTGGTTGAGTTTGTAGCACCATTTCTGGAGCATGTGTTCCTAGATATTATTGTAGCATTATCTTTTGAATTCAGTAGACTAGGAATGATATAGGATTACCCATTTATTTCAATGTGGTAACATGTATTAAAAGACTGAAGTTTTGTTTAATAGTTTTTATTTTGTCATAAAACTTGGAATGTTTATCATTCAGAAGTGCATAAGTTTTTGTTTCTAAGTTTTGCAGTACTTTTTAAAGCTTTATTTAAAACTTATGAACAATCTTTATTTTTGTTTTTAATTGTCTTTTTCTTTTACGCTTTAGTTAAACTTTGATCTAGACAAAGGAGTTTTTCCTTTGGTCATTCGGGCAGTGGTTGACGAAGTAGATGGTAAGTAATACTGTTTAATATGCTGGAAGCCTAAAGTTTTCGATTGCAGAAACATCAGACTTTTTCTAAAGTAATGTATTTGTGGAAGGGTGTAATTTAACAAGATTAATTTTCGAATATGTATCTTGAAGAAAATTGAGATGTAGTGGTAGATTGGTAGAGTATTAGACTGTGGGTTTAGGTCTGCAATCATGAGTTCCTGATGCTTAAAAATATTTAACCAGCAGATATTTTACCCAACCATTTATGGTTTGAATTAACACAAGCCCAGTACAAGCATTGGACAATGTATTACCTAAAGTTTTTGAGAAGTTTAGGCTTCAGCGAGGCACACTGACTATGTTACCTAGCAGGGTGAAGAAACGTCTGCAACCAAACCCACCAGCTCGATGAGCATGTCTACAACCTCAACATATTAGCTTTTAAGAAATTGACTGAGAACCTATGCAGCAAATATCTGGGCACAAATCCTGTACTATTCTGCATTGTAACATTGCACGGTTCCTTCAATCTATTTGAAACAACAACCGTCTGACTCAAAATGCAAGAGTGCCACCAACTGAACTATTGTTGAAATTTATACATTGCTCCCAATCTTGAGCACCCTTTTATCAAGCAACAATATTGAATGCCTTTTGAAAATTCAGATTTTCTATTTTTGCAGGTTCTCCTTTATCAAAACACAATGATCTCTTTAGAAAGCACCAGCAGATTTGTCCAAACCCAATTTCCTTTTCATATGGCAATGCTAATTTTGATTCCCTTGGTATCTTGCAATCACTTGTTTAATGGATTCGAGCATTTTTCTGACAATTGAAATCTGGTTAACTGGCTTCCAGGTCCTAATTTTCAATTATCTCGTCTTGAATAGTAGTGTTACATTTACTGCATCCAAAATATTTTGGTTTGTTTCAGAATTTAAAAAATTTTGTAAGGTCAGTTAATTCATTATATCTATAGCAAGCTCTTTTAAAGCCCCAGGATTTATGCCATCAGGCCTCT
>NC_063352.1:46587278-46640597 GCF_021869965.1 Rhincodon typus | reverse complement strand
TTTTTATCCCGGGTGGCTGTCACATTGTAGTTGCCTCACGGTCCTTGCTGACTACAACACCCTCCCTGTCCTCGCGGCTACCCTTGGCATACCTGAGGCGTGTAGAGATTAATAACCAACCTGCCTGGCTACATGGGGACACACCTTCTGTAGCCATCAAGCCCTCAGGTGGGACTTAAAAGTCAGAGATCCAGACACTACCACTGTGCCACACGACATACTGAAAGGGATAGAACAGGAAAATTAAAAAGACATGAGAACACAACAAACTTCCGGATGGAATAACCTAACATTAATATGATATCAAGAATATGTATGTATATGGAAAACAGTCTGCAACAGGAAAGCATTTAAAGTTGTCTTTTAATCCCTACACAAGGCAAATTATTCCTGATGCCAATTGGAACATGCCTGACCTTGTTTTAACAAAGTACTGGGGCGTGGAAGACAATAATAACAGCCTAGAGTGGTGTTGGAAATTTTCAACTGTTATCTGAGGCCTACGCTTAACACAGAAATCAAGGAGTGGTATACAAATATTCAAAATATTTCCTCACCATTTAATTGCTCTGTAAATTCCTGTTCTTTGTTCAATGTTGCCATACAGTCCAGCATTGCAGAGGGATTCCCTAGGTAGCAGCTGGAGTCAGTGGCCCTCTAGGTGTTCCTGCATACTGGCAACATTGACATCATTTCTTAACAATGTGATGTTGTTCAGAAGTCCCATTCTGTTGGGGTAAACACAGTAATTTTATAAAGAAAGGAGTAGTAAGCTCATACACACCTTGCCAAGTGCTAAAGGATCCATCCCGGCTCAGGCAAGCAGGTTAACATCAGCTCCAGCCTGTTCACTTTGTGTGAGTGACTCCTAACCGTGTTGTTTTCAGGTCGCTCACCTCCCTCCCCTGTTGATGGCTGTTTTAGTTAAATCGGGAGAGGGTGCATCTCTTAAAGCAAAACGGCATTCTTCCTCTTGTTTTTACAAGCTGGATAAAGTCTTCCAAAATCTTTGGCTGTAGAGGTGAGGAGGCCGACCTGCTAACCCTGTCTCCCTCTACCTTATTTTTGTGAGGCCTCTCTTGTTTGGTTGGTAAGAACTCAGAATGTTGGCGCTGAGCTGTTTATCTCCTTGAACAATGCCCAACAACAGGACCTTCTATTTCCCTGCCCCTTCAGTTATCATTTCCAACAACTCCCATCCCTTCCATCAGAAGCTTTCTATATGAATGAATCCAACAGCTGAAACTCAGCTATGCTTTCTGCTGACCGTGCTCAAATACTGTGTTAGCTATCACAGGCCCTGGTACACCATGCAGCATGGAGAGATGCCAAGGTTTCTGTGTTTAGCCAGAATTCCCAGTGCCCCAACATCCTTATTCCTCGGAGGGTTACCCTCAGAGGGTTAACTCCTGGCTGAATTGTTAACTGCTGAGGGCAATGGGGAAGGTGAAAGAGCAACCTTTCAAAAGTGGAACTTTACCCTTGGCCTGTTTTCCAAGGCTGGACACTCATGTGCCCTCTATCAGACTACAGGAGGCAGTGGTGAAGAATTTAAAGGCCATTGTGACTTGCACAGTGACTGGTACAGTATGAACCACTGGTCCAGATGGCAGTTGCATTGAGAACCTATCCTTAATAGCTCCAGACAGAAACTCAGCAGGTCTGGCAGCAGGCCTGGGAGTATCTATAGAGAGAGAGAAAGGTAGAGTTAATGTATCGATCTAGTGTGCCACTTCTTTGGACCTGATAGGAGCTCAACGTGGTGATTTTTATGCCATTGACAGAAGGAAGAGTGAGTGGAACAGATGGTGAGGGTGCACAGAGGAAAAGACAAATGGTGTTAAAGGGTGACAAATGGTGTTAAATCTTCCATTTAATAGAACCAAGTGGCTACTACAGAGGCCATTAGGTGTGAGACAAAGGTCAGGCAGCACTGTAGGCAGTAGTGAAGTGGTAATCTCTCTGGTTTAGTAATTCAGACCCCAGCCTAAAGCTCCTGGGGACATGTGTTCAAATCTCACCATGGTGGACTGCAAGAAATATCTGGAATTAAAAGCTCTCCTAATGGTGACGCTGTTATTTAAAGAGCCATGTGGTTCCTTAATCCTTTCTAAGGAAGGAAATCTCTGTCCTTCCCTGGTCTGGCCTCCTGTACAGAACTCTTAATGGCCCAGTAAGTCATTCAGATCAAGGGGCAGTTAGGGCTGGGCACTAACTGCTGGGCCAGCAATCAGTTGTGCTTACATCCAATGAGCACATTTTTACTCCCATGCTAACATTTCTATGATGGGCCTGCTACAATATTCCAACAAAGCTCAACACAAGCTTTTTTTCCTTTATTCATTCACAGGATATGGGCATGGCTGGCTAGGGCAGCATTTATTGTCCATCTCTAATTACCCAGAGGGCAGTTTAGAGTCAAACACATTCCTGTGGGTCTGGAGTCTCATGTAGGCCAGACCAGGTAAGGATGGCAGTTTCCTTCCCTGAAGGACGTTAGTGAACGAAACGGGGTTTTTCCAACAATTGGCAATGGATTCATGGTCATCATTAGATTTTTAATTCCAGATTTCTTTTTTTTCTTCTTGAATTCAAATTCGTCCATCCACTATGGTGGGATTTGAACACAGTACCCCAGAACATTACCCAGGCCTCTGGATTAACAGTCCAGCAATATTACCACTAGGCCATTGTCTCCCTCCAAGGTACAAGCTGGAGGAACAATGCCTCATTTTATGCTTCATCTCTTTACAGCCTCTAGGACTCCACATTGAGTTTAACAACTCCAGAGCATGACTTCTGTCCTCCACCTTGATCACAACACGTCCCTTAACACACCCCTGTCCAACGCTCCAACAGTGTTCGCTTATGTCCTCATGGCTTTGCTGTCTGCAGAGTGGGCCCAGTTTCCCCTTTCCACACCTAACATTAGCAATGCTTTTACATCTCCATTTCTCCTTTAACACCATTTGTCTTTTCCTCTGTGCACCCTCACCATCTGTTCCACTCACTCCTCCTTCTATCAATGGCATAAAAATCACCACATTGAGCTCCTGTCAGGTCCAAAGAAGTGGCACACTAGATCGATACATTAACTCTGCTTTTCTCTCTCTCCATTAATGCTCCCAGACCTACTGCCAGACCTGCTGAGTTTCCTAAGCAATTTCTCTGTTTATTTCACATTGTCATTTTATTGTTGTTTTAGCCAGGCGCCTAGCCCTACTCCTGTTTGATAGGCATGGGCCTTAATTCTACTTTGGAAAAGATAACTATACCATTCTCATTGAATAACTAAAAGGCTGTGTCACATTAGAGAGAAAATGAAAGGTCTAATGCACTTTCAGGATGCTGCAAAATGTCTTTACAGCATTTACAGTGAAATACTTTTGCATTGTCGTCGATGTTCTGATATCAGATAATTAGGCCACTTTCTACCTCTAATCTCACCATTTATATTGAAGAGATGATTTGTACTTATATTTGTTTAACTGATTAATAACTTCCTCCTTTCTAACACATGTCATTCATTAATCTACAGCGCTGATAACATGCTGTTTGCTTTTTGCCCATCGACATCATGCAATGTTCATAATCCTTCACCCGTTAGTTGTTGGAATCAAAGTTTTACACAAAACAAATTTGGTGTTTCAGATTTGAACACATAGACACATAGAAAATAGGAGTAGGCCTTTCTGACCTTCGAGCCTGCGCCACCATTCAATATGATCATGCAATCTCAGTATCCCATTCCTGCTTTCTCCCCGTACCCCTTGATCCCTTTAGCCACTCGGGCCAAGTCCAGCTCCCCCTTGAATATATCTAATGAACTGGCCCCAACAGCTTCCTGTAGGACAGCATTCCACAGGTTCACAACTCTCTGAGTGAAGAAATTCTGCCTCATCTCAGTCCTGAATGGCTTATTCCTTATTCTTAGACTGTAACCCCTAGTTTTGGACTTCCCCAACATCAAGAAAATTCTTCCCACATCTAGCCTGTCCAGTCCCATTAGGATTTTATATGTTTCTATGAGATACCCCCTCATTCTTTTAATTTCAAGTGACTACAAGCCCAGTCGATCCAGTCTTTCCTCATATGTCAGTCCTACCATCCCGGGATCAGTCTGATGGTGAACCTTCACTGGACTCCCTCAATAGCAAGAATGTCCTTCCTCAGACCAGGAGACCAAAACTGCACACAATACTCAAGGTGTGGCCTCGCCAAGGCCCTGTATAGCACAGCCAAATAGCCACAATCTGATACCTGCACCATTTATAGGTGTTGGGTACACTTTCAGCCTTGGTTCCACCATCAAATACAATGTGCAAGTCTAAAAACTTTCTGCAGTAAGGTTTTCTGATCTACTGACAGTCCTCACAATCCTAAACTCCAGGAGAAGTCCTGAGGCAGGGTCAAGAACAGTGGAACACAGTCTTAGGACAAGCAATAAGTCAGTAAGGATTGAGATGAAGATGAATTTCTTTACTCAAACATGGTGAATTTTCAGCTTTCTGTACCCGAATGGGCAGCGGAGAATCAGCAAGTATATTCCAGAGTATTGCATAGGGCTTTGGGAGCTACCATGGTGATGATGTCATGGCGCTGCTTCTCACTGGATATAAATATTACAGTGTGGGTGGAGTTAAGGGGAAGATAGAATCAAAAGGAGAGCTAGGCAGAAGACTGATGGTGTAAGTATATTTGTGGAGTAGAAGCACATTGCTATTCCTTCAGAATCGTTGAGTCAAAATCCTAGAATTCTCTCCCTAAGGGCATTGTGGGTCTACCTACAGCGTATGGACTGCAGGGGTTTTATTCATTCACAGGATGAGGGTTTCACTGGCTAGGGCAGCATTTATTGCCCATCCCTAATTGCCCAGGGGGCAGTTCAGAGTCAACCACATTGCTGGGGGTCTGGAGTCACATGTAGGCCAGACTAGGTAAGGATGGCAGTTTCCTTCCCTAAAAGGCATTAGTGAACCAGGTGGGTTTTGCCCAACGATCTGCTATGGATTCACAGCCATTGTTAGATTTTTAATTCTATCTGCCGTGGTGGGATTCAAACCCAGGTCCCCAGAACCTTATCTGGATCTCTGGATTAACAATCCAGCGATAATACCACTAGGCCATCACCTCCCCTTGGCAGCTCGCCATCACCTTCTTAAGGGCAGTTAAAGACGGGAACATGAGGTGGTCAAGTCTATGGAATAGTGTTAAAATGAGATTAGATCATTGATTACCATGTATTTAATCTTAATCTGTAATAAACAGTTTTTATAACAAAGGCCAAGTCTGAAATCAGTTCTTGACCTTGACTATTCCTCAACCAGAGATAGATGAAGGGTCTAGGCCCGAAACGTCAGCCTCTCTGCTCCTATGATGCTGCTTGGCCTGCTGTGTTCATCCAGCCCTGCACCTTGTTGTCTCTATTCCTCAACCAGTCTATTTTGAACATGAATTCTGGTTCTGAGCATAAAAACACACAATAACAATAGAAAGACGGAGACAAATAGAGTTGTGGAAATTAAAAACATCAAGGGATATGGGGAGAGCATGGAGAAATTGGCACTGAGGTATTAGATATGGTTTAATGGTGAAACAGGCTCAAGGCATTGAATGACCTAATCTGCTCCTGTGTTGCAATCAAGAAAATCAGAAGAGATACTTACTGCGCATCAGTATAACTTACATCATATTTGAATAAAGGAAAAGATGCCAATTAAGTTGATGACTTTTGCAAGTATTGTTTACGTCAATGTCACTGTCTAATATTTCAGGAAAGGCAAGGAGCTGAAGATGCAGGAAACATGAAACAAAAAAAAAACAGAAATAGTTGGAAATACACTTTGTGGAGAGAGGCATGGATATACCTGGGCTGAACTTGTCCTGACAAATGGAGGTGAAGGGTGGAGACAGGAAAATGGCAGAGAACATTTCAGTGTGACTCCTCAGTGCCCTCCCACTGGTAGCTAAATTTCCCTGGGACAGCCAAGGAGCAGAAGTGGGAATTCACTGGCAATCCAGCCCACTGTTGATGGGTCATTTTGAGTAACAATTGAAATTTCATAAGAGTCCCCTCGATCCCCTAGATCGTTCACAGCCTTTGTGTGAGCACTGTCATTTTATCAATTCAATCTATCATGGGATCATTAGCAAGGCCAGAATTTATTTCCATTCCTTAATTGAACTAAGTGGCTTGCTAGGCCATTTCAGAGGGCAGTTGAGAGTCAACAACATTGCTATGAGTCTGGAGCAACATGTAGGCCGGACCAGGCAAGGATGGCGGGTGCACAGCATTGTGGGTAATGTATTAGCATGGAGAGAAGATTAGTTAACTAACAGAAAGCAAACAATGGGGATAAATGGGTTAGAGACAAAAAAAAACTGCAGATGCTGGAATCCAAGGTAGACAAACAGGAGGCTGGAAGAGCACAGCAGGCCAGGCAGTATCTGGAGGAAAGGAGCAGTCAACGTTTCAGGTATTACCCCATCTCATCCCTCAAGGCCTACAGCTACATGGATAATTGGGTGTTTTTTTGGTTGGCAGTCAGTGGCTAGTGATGTGCCTCAGGGATCTGTGTTGGGACCACAACTTTTCACAATTTATACAAATGATTTAGAGCTGGGAACCAAGTGTAGTGTGTCAAAGTTCATAGACGGCACTGTGATGAGTGCAGAGGACACTGCAAGTCTGCAGAGAGATACAGATAGGTTAATTGAGTAGGCAAGGGTCTGGCAGATGGAGTACAATGTTGGTAAATATGAAGTCATCCAAATTGGTAGGAATAACAGCAAAATGGGCTACTATTTAAATGGTGAGAAATTGCAGCATGCTGCTGTGCAGAGGGACCTAGGTGTCCTTGTGCATCAATCACAAACAAGTTTGTTTGCAGATGCAGCAGGTAATTTAGAAGGCTAATGGAATATTGTCCTTCATTGATAGAGGAACAGAATCTTAAAGCAGGGACATTATGCTGCAGTTGTATAGGGTGCTGGTGAGGCCATACCTGGGTGCTGGTGAGGCCATACCATACAGTTTTGGTCTCCTTACTTGAGAAAGGATGCACTGGCACTGGAAGGGGTGCAGAGAAGGTTCATTCGGTTGATTCCAGAGTTGAGAGGGTTGACTAATGAGGAGAGGTTGAATAGACTGGGACTATACTCATTGGAATTTAGAAGAATGAGGAGTTTATACAGAAACATATAAAATTATGAAGGGAATAGATAAGATAGAAGCAGGGTGAATGTTTCCACTGGCAGATGAAACTAGAACTAGGGGGACATAGCCTCAAAATAAGGGGAAGCAGATTTAGGACTCAGTTGAGGAGGAACAGTTTCACCCAAAGTGTTGTGAATCTGTGGAGTTTCCTGCCTACTGAAGCAGTTGAGGCTTCCTCATTGAATGTTTTTAAGGCAAAGATAGATAGATTTTTGAACAGTTAGGGAATTAAGGGTTATGGTGAGTGGGCGGGTAAGTGGATCTGAGTCCAGGGAAAGATCAGCCATGATCTTATTGAATGGCAGAGCAGGGGTTTGATGGGTCGGATGGCCTACTCCTGCTCCTGTTTCTTATGTTCTTATGTTCTTTTCTTCCCCAAAGGATGTTAGTGAACCAGACAGGTATTTTATGACAATTGCCAATGGTTTTCCATCACTAAGACCAGCTTTATATTCCAGATTTTATTTATTGAACTTAAATTCCACCAGCCTTTTTTCAAATTTATTCATGGGAGGCAGGTGTCGCCGGCTAGGCAGCATTTATTGCCCATCCCTAATTGCCCAGAGGGCAGTTAAGGGTCAAACACATTGATTTGGGTCTGGAGTCATGTGTAGGCCAGACCAGGTAAGGACGGCAGTTTCCTTCCCTGAAGGAAGAGCATAGGATCTTCTGACAATAAGCAATGGATTCACAGTCATCATCAGACTCTTAATTCCAGATTTGTTTTTTTCAAACTGAATTCAAATTCCACCACTTGCCACAGCTGGATTCGAACCCAGAACATTATCTGGGTAATAATGCGGCACGACAAAGTGCTAACTTAAAGGGATTTCTGTCTGAAACGACTGCTGCAGGAGTCAGTGTGTGGAACATTTTGCGCTCGAGACCAATCGAGGCAGATACTGCCATCCATTGAGAGCTGAAGGCTACATAGGGTGCCCCTTCCACTTAGAGTTTACCAGCTCCAGTCAGGAGGAGAGTGAGAGGGAGGAATTCAGCGGGCAAAGGAGCATCTGCATATTGGCACAGTGCTGGCACATAAATGTGGAGGGCACGCCAGAACAGTAGGCAGCTAAGTGCATGAAGAGTGCACTTGGCAGCACAAACGGTCCACAGACAACAAAAAAACACCTTGATGGGCCTGAGGGAGTAGCATTGTCGCTGCTGATAGTGATATTTGACTGGACAGTTGGCATGCTGGATGACAGGTTGGGGGCACTCCCATGTGGTGCGAAACTGTAGTGATTGTGGCACTCAAAACTCCCCAACCCGGATTGTAGCATGTTTGTACTTTCGTTGCTCACCAAAGTATTCCAGCTCTCCACCGAAAACTATTACGTTTTGCTGAAGTCCAGGTGCATCCTAACTGCTTCCAATTTTGCCCTGATACTCACTCAATAAACCACATTGCGGCTTTGACCGTTTTAATGTCCTTTAGGGAAGGAAATCTGCCATTCTTACCTGGTCTGGCCTACATGTGACTCCAGACCCACAGCATTGTGGTTGACCCTTAACTGTCCTCTGGTGGCAGTTGCAGAATCTTGCAATCTAAGGCTCACTTTCCATCAGGCAGGTGATAGACAGCCTGTTTGCAAGAGCTGGCGAGAGGGCCTGAGCTTACAAACTGAGCTCAGGGCTAAGGACCAAACAGTGTCAGCCCTGAGAGGGTTCAGTAGCAGGAGGGGGGATCGAGATTTGAGATACACTCTCAGGATCACAAGGTTCCCTCAGGATAGGCCAAAGCTTCCATTGAATGGCCAGGCTCCCATTCCCTGTGGATTTGTGAATCGTGAGCACAGGCCCCACATTAGCTTTCCAAGAAGCTGCCATGACACCTTCATTCTGTGACAGTTCTGGGTATTGTCTGCTCCAGAGAGCCCTTTCTGGATAAATCCTGGGCCATGAGTGCTATCCAATGAGAGCATCAGCTTGGAGCCTCAATACCATGACACAGGAACCTTACAGCCACCAGTTATCTCCATGGCAACCATTCTAAAAGCAACTGGAATTTCGGATGTTTGGGTCTTAATTTTTATTCAGTCACAGGGCGTGGGCATCACTGACCAGATCAGGATTTATTGCCCATCCCTAATTGCCCAGAGGACAGTTAAGGGTCAACCACATTGCTGTGGGTCTGGAGTCACATGTAGGCTAGACCAGGTAAAAATGGCAGATTTCCTTCCCTAAAGGACATTAAAACGGTCAAAGCCACAATGTGGTTTATTGAGTGAGTATCAGGGCAAAATTGGAAGCAGTTAGGATGCACCTGGACTTCAGCAAAACATAATAGTTTTCGGTGGAGAGCTGGAATACTTTGGTGAGCAACGAAAGTACAAACATGCTACAATCCGAGAAAGCGTTCAGAATATCAGTGAAAATAAGTCTGCTGTAGTGCTGCAGAACTGTAGGAAAAATAAAAATCAGGATATCAGGACATACAGCACGAGATTTTAAAATAAACTGAGAGTCTACACCATGGGGACTGATGGTGACACACATGCTCATTTTAATGCAAATTTGAATGCTTGCAGATGATAATAACAGGAAGTGTTAACACCAGTCAGATAAATGCAGTTAAAGAAAAGTCAACTGAAATTTTGCATGTTCTTCCTGTTCTATTTAAAAATGAACTCATATAGAAACCCAACCAAAACATACATCATAACTTGCCAAATGTGAAACACCAGGGGGGTTTCCAATGTCTCTTTTGCTGTTTCTCACCACTGTAGCTCAGTGTTAATTAGCAAGAACTGCTCACTTTAGACAAGTTCAAAATAAATAGAAGGTCATACCGCACACACCTTAAAACAAGTGGCAACACAAGCCTTGATGACTCAACCTTTTCTGCTTCTGTGCTAATTCATGCAGGATCAAACAACAGGCTATTTTGGAAGTCCAGTTCACTAAAGCAACTGAGTAAGTTACTCACTAAGGCACGTGCTTCTGTCCTCTCCTGTCAATCGGCTAATGTTTCACATAATTCTTTCCCCACTCCCCAGTGAGATTAGTCATTCTGCTTGCCCCATAACTGAGCACAAAAAAGGCTGTTTTCTAGCTGTTGCCCCTGGAGACTCTGGTCTCTCCCATTCCCCTGTGTTTTGCATTGAATCATAGAATCCTTACAGTGTGGAAACAGGCCATTCGGCCCAACAAGTCCACATTGCCCCTCTGAAGAACATCACACCCAGACCCATCCCCTTACCCCTGCATTTCCCCATGTCTAACCCACCTAACCTACACATGCCTGAGCACTATGGACAATTTATCATGGCCAATCCACCTAACCTGCACATCTTTGGACTGTGGGAGGAAACTGGAGCACCTGGAGTAAACCCACGCAGACACGGGGAGAATGTGCAAACTCCACACAGACAGTCGCCCGAGGGTGGAATTGAACCTGGATTCCTGGTGCTGTGAGGCAGCAGTGCTAACCACTGAGCCACTGTACTGCCCTTTTTTTTTAAACAGGCCCTTCGGCCCAACAAGTCCACACTGACCCTCAGAGCATCCTTAACCGACACATCCCTGAACACTGGTAAAATACCCCAAAGTTAGTCCAGCAATTATCATTCGCTACGTTTTCTAATGCAGTGACTATTAGAGCAAATCACCTCTACACTAGGTACCTCAACATGATCTCAAACTTCCAGTAACTAATTGAGCTTTTCAGGGTAGAATTTCTAAATATGAACTCATATAGAAACCCAACTAAAACATACATCATAACCATTATTAATAATAAAATGCAATCTTTTTAATTTTAAAATATATTTTGCTTAGATTGACACATCGTGTTGGTTAGGATATTTGAAGTGTCAGAGTTTCAGATCAAATGTAACTTTATTGTTACATATTCAAAATGAGGTTATATTGCCCAGATCTGATTTGATTTGATTTATTGTTGTCATATGTACCTAAGTACAGTGAAAAGTTCTGTTTTGCGTGCAGTATAGGCAGATCACAACATACAAGGACATACAGATCACAGGGTGCTTAGACAGAGTGAGGTATACAAGGTTACAGTCGCATGGGAGGTGTACAAAAGCAAGATCAGCATTAGATTTGAAATTAGAGAGGTCCATTTAGCAGTCTTATAATGGCAGGGAAGATGCTGTTCTTGAACCTGATGGTATGTGTGTTCAAGCTTCTGTATCTTCTGCCTGACAGAAGAGGTTGGAAGAGAGTATTACTGGGGTGGGAGGGGTCTTTGATGATGTTGGCTGCTTTTCCATGGCAACAAGAAGTGTAGTTAGAGTCCATAGACACGAGGTTGGCATCTGTGATGGTCTGGGCTGTGTATGTGACTTTAGAACAAATAACATAGAACGTAGAACTGTACAGCACAGGAGTGGGCTCTTCAAGCCTGTGATGTTGTGCTGAACATGACACCAAATTAAACTAAACCCTTCTGCCTGCGCTTGGTCCATTTGCCTCCATTCTTTGCATATTCATCAGATTATTTAAAAGTCCCTTAAACACCTCTGTCATATCTGCCTCCACCACCACCCTTGGCAGCATGTTCCAGACTCTGTGTAAAAAAAACTTGTCCCTCACATCTCCTTTGAACTTTCCCCTTCTCACTTCAATTGCATGCCCCTAGTTTTAGACATTGCAACTCTGGGAAAAATATTCTGGCCGTCAACCCTGTCTATGCATCTCATAATTTTATAGACTTCTATCAAGTCTCCCCACAGCCTCTGCCACTCCAGAGAAAACAACCCACATTTTTCAAGCCTCTCCTTATAGCTCATACCCTCGAATCCAGGCAGCATCCTGGTAAACCCCTTCTGCACCTTCTCCAAAGCCTCCACATGCTTCCTGTAATGTGGCAACCAGAATTGAATGCAATATTCTAAGTGTGGCCTAACCAAAGTCTTATAAAGCTGCAACATGACATTCTGGCTGTTGTACTTAATTCCTCGACCAATAAAGGCAAAAATGCCATACGCCTTCTTTACCACCCTATCTACTTGGCCACTTTCAGGGAGCTATGGACTTGAACCCCAAGATCCTTCTGTACATCAGTGCTGTTCAGGGTCCTGCCATTAACTATATTCTTTTCCTTAACATTTGAATCTCCCAAAGTGCAGCACTGCACACTTACCCAGACTAAATTTCATCCGCCATTTCTCCGCCCATATCTGCAACTGATCAATATCCTGCTGAATCCTTTGACAACCTTCTACACTATCCACAACTCCAATGAGCTTTGTATCATCTGTAAACTTACTAACCCACCCTTCTGGATTTTCATCCGAGTCATTTATATATATCGCAAACAGCAGAGGACCCAGTACGGATCCCTGCGGAACACCACTAGTCACGGACCTCTAGCCTGAAAAATACCCTTCCACCACTACCTTCTGCCTTCTATGGGTAAACCGCTTCTGAATCCACGCAGAAGTCATCATGGATCCTATGCATCTTAATCTTCAGGATGAGCCTACCATGAGGGACCTTGTCAAAAGCCTTACTAAAATTCATGTAAGGAACATCCACTGCTCTACCCTCATCGATCACCTTTGTCACCTCCTTGAAAAATTCAATCCAGTTAGTAAAACATGACCTGCCCTTCACAAAGCCATGCTGACTGTCGCTAACTAGGCCATACTATTCCAATTGCGCACAAATCCTATCCGTAAGAATTTTCTCCAATAGCTTCCCAACCACCAATGTGAGACTCATCGGTCTATAGTTTCCTGGATTATCCCTATTTCCCTTCTTGATCAGTGGCTAAGGAGGATACGATGGTCTTGGGCAAGGCCCCAGCAATCTCCTCTCTTGCCTCTCTCAAT
Organism: Rhincodon typus; assembly: GCF_021869965.1. Classification (NCBI taxonomy): domain Eukaryota; kingdom Metazoa; phylum Chordata; class Chondrichthyes; order Orectolobiformes; family Rhincodontidae; genus Rhincodon; species Rhincodon typus. Next base: position 46,627,586 of record NC_063352.1, on the reverse strand, counting down.
AACCTGGGGTAGGTACCATCAGGCTCTGGGGACTTACTTATCCAACTTAATGCTCTTCAAGCAATCCAACACCACTTATTTCTTGATCTTAAAATGCTGTAGCATGTTAGTATGCTCCACACTAATCTCACTATTCTCCGTATCCTTCTTCTGGGTGAATACTGATGCAAAGTACTCATTTAGGATCTCACCCACATCCTCTGCCTCCAAACACAAGTTCCCTCTTTTATCCTTGAGTGGTCCTACTCTCTCCCTAGTTATCCTCTTGTTTTTAATGTATGTATAGAATGCCTTGGGATTCTCTTTAACCCTACTTGCCAAGGTCATTTCATGGCCTTTCTTGCTCTCCTAATTCCCTGCTTTGATTACTTTCCTGCTTTCCTTGTATTCCTCACAGGGCCCTGTTTGATTTTAGCTTCCTAAACCTTGCATTTTTTTTCTCCTTTTGACTAAATTCACAACCTCCCTCATTATCCAGGGGCCCCTTACCTTGCCACTCTTGTCCCTTCCCTTACTGGAACTTGCTGGCCTTGAACTCTCATCAGTAGGTCTTTAAACAGTTCCCACATGTCAAATGTGGACTTGCCTGATAACAGCTCCTCCAAATTAACACACCCTAGCTCCTGCCTAATACTGACAAAATTTGCACTCACCCAATTTAGTACCTTTCCGCAAGACCCTAACTTATCCTTTCTCATATCTATCTTAAAACTTAACGAGCTGTGATCACGGTTTCCAAAATGCTGTCTCACTGAAAGGTCAGTCACCTGGCCAGGGTCATTAGCCAATACAAGGTCTAGCATGGGCCTCCTCTAGTTGGACTATCTATATACTGTTTCAAGACTTTCTGTAGTTTCTTCCAGTCCTCAGCACTGCTGTTGCCACACCAAGCTGTCATGCACCCAGATAGGATGCTTTTTATGATGCATCTAAAAAAGTTGGTGAGCATCCTTTGGAGCTTGCTGAGTTTCCTAAGCATCCTGAAGAGGAGGCCTTCTTGACTGTTGCATCCACGTGGGAAGTCCAGGACAGATTGTTGGTTATCGTCTCTCCCAGGAATTTGACGCACTTGACCCTCTCCATCTCTGCTCCATTGATGTAGATAGGGGCGTGTCCTCCACCTTTCCTCCTGAAGCTAATGATCAGTTCTTTTGTTTTGCTGACATTGTGAGAAAGATTGTTATCATCGCACCACAATACCAAAGCACTCTATCTCCTTCCTGCGTTCTGACTCATCATTGTTTGATATCTGGCCTACAATGGTGGTGCCTTCTGCGAACTTGTGGATGGCGTTCGTACCAAATTTGGCCACACAGTCATGAGTGTACAGGAAGTACAGTAAGGGGCTGAGCATGCAGCCTTGTGGGGCTCCGGTGTTGAGGACTATCATGGAGGAGGTGCTGTTGTCTATCTTCACTGATTACGGTCTAAGGATGACCATGAATCCATTGTCGATTGTTGGAAAAACCCGTCTGGTTCATTAACATCCTTGAGGGAGGGAAACTGCCATCTTTATCCTACATGTGACTTCCAGACCCATAATGATATTGTTGATTCTTAGCTGCCCTCTGGGCAACTAGGCATAGGTAATAAATGCTGGCCCAGACAGAAATACCACATCCCTGAATGAATAAAAAGTACAACCCAAATTCTGGATTCTCCAATACTCTGAAATCTACTCTGGACTCTAGTCTAATGGCTCATTGCTGATATGTGTTGTGTTTTCCACTGTTAGAAAAGACTCCTACTGAGATTGACAGGACTGGAAGTCAATGCCTGATACAGTATTTCCCTGAACTCTTTTAGTCCCTGTAGGAGCACAGAGCTACCCTGTAAGAAAAGATGGCTCCATTGTCCTCCTGTATAAATGGAAGGGAACTCTCCAACCTTGCAACAAAATCATAGAAGAATCTCACTCCTGGCCAGCGCAAGCAAATATTTCATCAGAAACGCTCTGTGAACTACTTAGTGGATTACCTCGAGAAGGATTTCCTGCTAGAGAGTGCTGTTGGAGAAGGTTGAGGAATCACTGGTAATGCTGTTTACAGACAGACAGCTGCAGGAAGGGAAGGTGAACCCCTGCACTACATTTACTGGCCTGGCCATAGCTCTTGACGCGGCCAGCTGTGAAGATGTATGGAAGGTAATGGAGACATTTGGCTGCCCTGAGGTATCCATCACAACAGCTCAACAGTTTCATGACAACATATGCAGACATGTCTAGAATGATGGAGAGTTCACACCCATTCCCACTCACTGATGGAGTTCGACAGGACTGTACTCAATAGCCACCCCTCTTCAGTTGGTGTGTAACTGCAACACTCTCCAAAGGTGTTCCTGACCTTGCAAACATAAACTTCTTTGACTGGAAGCTGCTCAATCTGAGATGACTCCAACCAAAAAAACAAAGTCGCGGTTTTCTGCTTTCTGGTGACTGTGCAGTTCAGAGCTGGGCACACAGTGTGGCACAGAACCTGTTCTCCAAGCCATGTGGCAACTTCAGCCTTACAACCCACGGGAAGAGTATGGCAGCGAGGTTCTTGGCCTGAGTCAGGAAAACCTGATCTTGAGACTCGAGGGTTTCAGTCCCTGTCAGCAGTGGGAATATCTTGGCAGCACGCCTTAGCGATGATGAGACACGTTCAGGAATTGTCATCCTCTGACAGGCTTTGAGCGTCAGTCTCAGAAGGAAGAGGATTAAGCCTTCCTACAAGAGTGAAAGTCGATAGGGGAATAGCCCCGTCCATTCTGATGTATGTGTGTGGGACTTGGACTGTGTCTCAGAGTCAGGCTACGAAGCTCAACCACTTTCAATTGAGCTGCTTTCTGAAGCTTCAGAATACCAGACAGCAGGACAGAATACCAGACACTGAACTACTCACCTGGACTGGCATCCACACCATACCCAGACAAGCAGGCTGTTTGTGTGGTCAGAATCCCTGGCATTCACTTCCTGAAGTGAATCTTCGACCAGGAGCTTCAGTCTGGTGCATGCTGTCAAGGCGAGAGCTACAAGGACACTATGAATGGCTGATTTTAGAGTTTTGCTGTTGACTTTGAGTCCTGGGAGAAGCTCATCCAGGAGCACCATAGTTGGAGTTTAAAACAGCATGTCTTCCCTCGAAAGCAAGTGCATGTAAGAGGCAGAGAGAACATGCAAGGACAGCAAATCCCAAATCAGCAGCTCAACAGTCTGCAGAAACCTGACCTGTTTACAGCAGAAACCTTTTGGTGCAAGTCAGCCTTCTCAGTCATACATTTTCCCACTGCAGCCTCACCGAACACCTTACGCATTGAACATACTCATCTTCATCTTGAAAGATGAACAAGAACTGCCAAGTCTTCTGGCGCAATTTCCCAATGTACATCACCAAGCATCAGCAGGATCTGATGTATTAATTCCATGACTTACTGGGCAGTCCACCACACCAGATGTTCAAACTTAGTTCTTATCTTCTAATAAAGATCCCACATTCTTGTTTCACCAATCCTTGCATATGTAAACCGCTTTAAAAAAGGCAACATTTTTTGCTGATGATCACACAGTGATCAGCACCCATCCAAATTCCTCAGACTGAAGCAGTTCATACCCACACACAGCAAAGATTTGGACAACTTTCGGGCTTGGGTTGATATGTGGCAAGTTACCATTGGCTCACCAGTGCCCAGCCATGACCATGACCAGTAAGAAAGCATTCAACTATCTCACCATCACTTTCGGGGCACTTTTACCATTGCACTTGATGGGCTGAGGAAACTATAGCATTGTCTCAATGACAACTGACCTCCTTGTCCAGACATAAACATCACACTGGGCTACTCCTAGCCAATTTGACAGTGCTGTCTGTTACCGTATCTGCCCCAGGAAGGGCATTCAGTCATAAAGTTGAAAATATACTTTAAAGTAAACTGATGCTCAAACAGAATTTTAAGGAGAGTTGGAGAAGGCAAATTATAACATTGCATGTGACTGAATGCAGTAACAGTAGTACTCATGGTATAGTGACTTGTAATGGAGCAAATTGATCATTCTGATATCCCCTATTTTGCATCTCAATACCCATCTCAGATCTATTTCCAAATCGTTCAACTAATGTACTTTTCCAATTGTGTCCCAATTGTGCTGAAATCAAGATTCCTGATATCACTCACTTATCAGGAACTTAAAAGTCTGGGTTGCATCTAATATCCTTCATTTGCTTGTTCATTCTTCTCCTTATCCTTTAAAGCCACAGGTTTCTAAACCCCATGCACAATGTCACCTAATTGCTACTCCCCAATTTACATCAACTCACACAGAAATTACCGTGTGGAATAGGCTATTTAGCCCAAATGTCTTTGATGGTCTGTTTGTTTCACACAAGACTCTTTCCCCAAACTCCTCCTACCCACCCAGGTCAGGGTTCCTTTCTCTCTCATGTGTTTATCCAACTTCTCACTAAATGAGTTTATACCATTAACTTCAACTGCTCCCCTGTGGTCATGGGTTCCACATTGTCACAGAAAAAAGAAGTTTCCTGAATTCTTTATTTGATTTAGTAGCAGCTATTTGATATTTATATCTCTTCAGTTGGTCCCTTCCACATTCCATTTTCCACATGACACTTATTAAATCTTTGTAGCGTCCTCCACAAACTTGATTTCTGATTTTGAAAATGAAGAAAGAAAGTCCCTAGAAACACTCTCCGCAACTGCACCTCTAAGTCCTGACTTTGCATTTCAATATCACAGAAATACCACCCACTCTTTTCAACTAGAGGTTAACAAAGTTCTGTTCACTGGAATATTCTGTTTTGAATTCAAGGGATTTTTTGAATGCTCACATGGGGAATGGCAGTCCCATGGAAGATGGCATTTATTGCCTTCTCTAACAAAGGCGGCACGGTGGCTCAGTGGTTAGCGCTGCTGCCTCACAGTGCCAGGGTTTGATTCCAGCCTCGAGCGACTGTCTGTGTGGAGTCTGTACATTCCCCCAGTGTCTGTGCGGGTTTCCTCCGGGTGCTCCATATCCTCCCACAGTCCAAAGATGTGCAGGTTATGTGGATAGGCTACGCTAAATTACCCACGGTATCCAGGGATGTGCACACTGGGTGGATTAGCCACAGGAAATGCAAGGTTACAGGGATGGGGTGGGTCCAGGTGGGATGCTCTTCGGAGGGTTGGTATGGACTAGATGGGCTGAATGGCCTGCTTCCACACTGTAGGGATTCTAATTGCTCTTGTAAGCCTTGGCTCTCCAGTTCATTTCGGAGGGGGGTTGAGTCAAACACATTTCGTCCCGACCCGAAACGTCAGCTTTCTTGCTACTTTGACGCTGCCTGGCCTGCTGTGTTCATCCAGCTCTACACTGTGTTAGCTCTGACTCCAGCATCGGCATTTCTTACTAGCTCTGTGAATTAAGAGTCACGTGTAGGCTAGCCTATGTAAGGATAACACATTTCCTTCCTGAAACGACTTCAATGAACCCGAATGGTGTTTACAATGGCTTCATGCTCAACATTACACTGTTCTTTCTAAAAATGTCAAATTTCACCAGCTGTTTTTGAAGAGGGTAGTGGTGTGGAGAGTTGGGGTGTGGAGGTGTGTGGGTGGTGAAGATTTGAACCTGACACCAGGAAACTGTCCTTGAGCTCTGGGTCACCTGTGATATTATGACTACACCAGCCCTACCCTGAGGGCTACTATAGAGTTAATGATGATGAAACAAGTATCGCCCTGTTTATTAATGCATTCGATAAGCTGGTGGAGGTTGGATGGATGTTAGTTCCCATCACATTCTATGTTCAGAATCGGGGAATCGGCAAATCTATCCTAGCAATTTCCATGAGAGATGGCTACAATTTTGGGATTTACACTGATTTTATACTGAAGTTAAAGGCTCTTGTGATTTTTCAGAATGTTAAAGCAGTATATGAAATGCCAGTTGTTATTAAGATTCCAAATTGTTTTATTTAATCCCAGTCAAGATTCATTTCTAAAATGTGCTACTACAGTCAATCATTCTACATTCTTGTGAATCATTACAACAACATATCAAATACAAGAACAGCACCAGATCATATTTCACTTGCATTCCCACTAAAACATTTTGAAATTCACACCAATTGGACAGAGTACAGAAAATTCAGGTGTGAAGTCAGAGAGAAACACGAAAGTTTCTTAAAAGCACAATTAACATGAGGTGGCATATCGTTAGTGTTGTCCAGACAAGTATGAATGAAATGGACTGAGTAATCTTGTGAAAGTACACAAGGTTTCGCTATTAATAATGATATAGAAATTAAACCAATTTATGAAATCACACACCATTGAATGAAACTCTACCCACAGTTAAGTTTCAGTTCTGCTCAGATATGTGAAGCAACAGGCAGTTCTGTGCAATGTTTAGCTTTTATAAAAATGCAAAGAGTAACATAATTCTGTCCCAAGCATAAAGGAGGGGCTTTGTGGTAACAGAATGATAATAGCACAGAATAGGTTTCAACAGATCTGGAGAAAGTTGAGGAAACATGTTGTGAAATACAGAGTTCAAAAAACCCACATGCATCACAGGATTAATCATTCAGAGAAGAGGTTTATTTACACAACGGTGGTGAAATTAAAAAAAAGTTTAAAGATGGGATTGAAGGTCATGTGCTATGCACTCATTTGTAGACTTATAAATGGACAGGAAAATGATAATATATTCTCAGAATATATGAGGTCATTTTGAAAATAAACATACAGATGTTGTTATCAACTAATAAAACTCAGTATTCCGCAGAAAATAACTTTGGTACAGTTGTATTTTACACTTTGAAACTGACCAACATTGCTCAATGTTTTTGGAAGGGAGCCTATGTCCGATTGTCAGTTTGTCAGTCAGACAAATGTGTTCATTTAATTACCTGAGAAGTTTAAAGGTGGTCCTATTGGAAAGCTTTTGGCAAACATTTGTTTGTTTACAAACATGTCTGTGTGGAGTCTGTACATTCCCCCAGTGTCTGTGTGGGTTTCTTCCGGGTGCTCCATATCCTCCCACAGTCCAAAGATGTGCAGGTTATGTGGATAGGCCACGCTAAATTACCCACGGTATCCAGGGATGTGCACGCTGGGTGGATTAGCCACAGGAAATGCAAGGTTACAGGGATGGGGTGGGTCCAGGTGGGATGCTCTTCGGAGGGTTGGTATGGACTGGATGGGTTGATCCTGTGACACAATTGGGTCAGCTGTTCAACGAAAAACAAGTTTGGATCAACTGCTTGTGGTGGTGTAATCCCTCACATGCCCCACTAACAAATACCAAAATCCCACCAGTGGTAGTCTTAAACATAGAACATAGAACAGTACAGGCCTTTCGGCCCACTGTTGTGCCAACCTATTATCCTAAGATCTAAGATCAAACTACCCTGCATACCCTATATTTTACTATCATCCATGTGCCTATCCAAGAGTCGCTTAAATGTCCCTAATGTATCTGACTTCACTATCACTGCCGCAGCGCATTCCACACGCCCACCACTCTCTGTGTGAAGAACCTACATCTGACATCTCCCCTATACCTTCTTCTGATTACCTTAAAATTATGCCCCCTCATGATAGTCATTTCCACCCTGGGAAAAAGTCTCTGGCTATCCACTCTATCAATGCCTCTCATCACTTCGTACACCTCTATCAAGTCACCTCTCATCCTTCTTCACTCCAATGAGAAAAGCCCTAGCTCCCTCAACCTTTCCTCATAAGACCTGCCCTCCTGCTTGAGTTGACCTGCTTGAGGCACCTTCTCCCATGGCCTTATCCAAACCTCACAAACCAGGCCGTGTTATCACATGGTCTGCTATTACACACAACCCATTGTTAGCTACTAATAGTCCCCATTAATAGCTACTCATTCCCCCAGGCTGACTGTTATCCACTCCTTTGTCTGTCCAGCTGTTCTTCTCTCTCTTTGGGCCCTATCCCCCCTCCTACTGCTTACTCCTTAACCCCTCCCCCGACCCTATCTTCTGCATAAAAAACAACTTTTTCCTAGCTACCATCAGTTCTGAGGAAGGGTCACTTGACCTGAAATGTTTATTCTGATGTCTCTTCACAGATGCTGCCAGACCTGCTGAGCTTTTCCAGCAATTTCTGTTTCTGTTTGCTTTGCTCATGAAATACAGCTCTAGGATTTTGAGTAGCATTTATTGACCATCTTTAGTTGTCCAAATGGCAGTTAAGAGTCAATAACTTTGCCATGGATCTGGAGTCTCCATGTAGGCCAGACCAGGTAAAGGATGGCCGATTTCTTTCCCTGAAGGATATGATTGAGCCAAGTGCATATTTTACAACAATTGACAACTAGGCTAGCTTTTTAATTCCACATTTTTGATTGAATTCAACATTCACCATTGAAATTGGTGAAATTGGGATTTGAATCCATATCCCCAGAACATTAGCCTGTGGTCTCAGATTAATAGTTCTTTGACATTACCACTTTGCCTCTACCTGAAGGCCGAATGAATAAGAACTGCCTCCCTCTACAGTTTGCCTGAGTTGCAACTTAGCCACTGATCAGTTTAATTATCCACCCTTTCCTGTCGATGCAGGGAGGAAGTCATATCTTGCGATGAATCAATGGGTACAATGGAAGGATGGCTAGCGATACTGAAACATGTCTTTTCACTGAAGAAATCAGAATGAATTCACTGTTGACTGTAGATATTTTATATCCATCTCTGAACGAAATATGGCCAGAGTTTTACCAGGTCCCGAGTGTTCAGCAGCAGAGATGATCAATCAGTGAAAGGAACCCCTATGGGATGACACTCCAAAGTACTTCTGACCACATTGGTGTTTCCCAGCAATGGGCTCAGGAGTAGAACATTGGGTCGTTTCACAGAGTCCCTAGGATTTCGATGACAATGGTGTCTCACCGCTGCCCATGGGAGGTCAGCTGATTCACAGGACTGGCCCCCTTGCAGCATTGCTGGAGGCCACTGGAGTCAGAGGAACAAAGGAAGGTCCCACAGAAAAGGAAAGCAATCCCTGCAACAATGATGGTTTTCCGAGAAGAGTTTCCATTCTGACATTGCCCATCGTGTGCAAAGTGGGTGAATTAACCTTAAGAAATGCAGGGTTACAGGGATAGGAAAGGTGGGTTGATGCTCTTCGGAGGATCAGTGGGGACTCAATGGGCTGAATGGCCTGCTTCCACATAGTAAGGATTTTATGATTCTAGGACATGCAGCATGCTGAATTTTTAGTTGACTGAACTGGAGATATCCCAAGAATCACTGACCTGTCTCAGCCATAGCCATAGTCACTGTCTCCACAGAGACCAATCAGAAAGGAAACTCTGCAAAGTCAAGGAAAGAATTCCCACTTTTTCAACCATTGGAGAAACGCAGCAGGGCTGGCAGTATCTGTGGAGTGAGAAACAGAGTTAATGTTTCAAGTCCAATATAAAAAGGGACAGGCAGCGTCTGTGAAAAAAAAATCAGAGTCAATGTTTCGGGTCCAGTTCTGAGGAAGGGTCACCGGACCCGAAACGTTAACTCTGATTTTTCTCTTGACAGATGCTGCCAGACCTGCTGAACTTTTCCAGCAACTTCTGTTTTCGTTCCTGATTTACAGCATCCACAGTTCTTCCGGTTTTTATAAAAAGGGACAGCCTGTGTAGGGAGGCAGTGGATGTGGGTGAGATGTTAAATGAATATTTCTCAACCGTATTCACAGAGGAGAAAGGCATTGTAGCTGGGGACTTCATTTGGGATGGTGAGGTTCTAGAACATTATTAAGGAGGAGGTATTAAATATTTTACCTGGCATAAAGGTATATAAATCCTGAGGACCTGATGAGATGTATCCCAGGCTGCTGTGAAAGGTAAGGGAGGAGAATGCTGGGGCCTTTGCAGCCATATTTAGTACTTTGCTGGCCAAAGTGCCAGGTGACTGGAGGATAGCTAATGTGGTTCCATTGTTCAAGAGGGGCAACAGGGATAGGCTAGATACTTGCAGACCAGTTAGTCTGATGTCAGCAGTAGGCGAAATATTGGGAAAAATTCAGAGGGACAGGTGTACACCAGGGATCGGTGCTGGGACCCTTGCTACAACTTGGATGTGAATGTAGAAGGTATAATTAGTAAGTTTGCAGATGACATGAATATTGGAGGTGCAGTTGATAGTGAGGAGGATATAGCATTCTTCCCCTACCTGCTTATAGAACAGACCTTGTGCTCTCTACCAAATCCACAGGGGCCTCATGTACTGTGTTGGAAAAGCTATACACCCAGGCCCTCAGGCTCTGAACCATGTTGGTACACTGTCAGCCAGTGTACTCCATACCTTGGATGTGGAGGGGCAGGTGTTGGACTGGGGTGGGCAAAGTCAGGAGTCATATGACACCAGGTTATAGTCCAACAGGTTCATTTGAAATCACAAGCTTTCGGAGCACTGCTCCTTGGTCAGGTGACGAAGGAGCAGCATTCCAAAAGCTCGTGATTTCAGATAAACCTGTTGGACTATAACCTGGTGTCGTGTGACTTCTGGCTTACTCCATACCTTTAGCATGTGCATGTGTAGCTGCTTGGATATACCATGATGCACTGGCAGAGCTTCAACCCGGGCCTGCTAACCCAGAGGTAGGGACACTACCACAGCACCATGTATGGACGTTACGCATACAGTATTGGGAAAATTGCTTGTAATCCTCACCTGAGTTCTAAACATTGCCAGTGTTTAGAGCTTAAAGCACATTTAAATCATGATTGTCACCCACTGGCCTTAAAATTGAAGACTTTTAAATAGATGAGTCTTATTAGCATAGCCCACACTTTGCAGCTATGTTGGCCTTTCCCCGAAATAATTCTCTGATGGGGTTTTCCCATTCAGAGTGAGCCGCTGAGATGTGGGTGTCAAACATCCAATACCCATATTCAGTGCAAGCACGCAGGAAAACAGCAATCATGGGTTAGAAATCTGTGCTTGAGTTTGCGTAAATATTGGTTAAAATACCAGGAAAAGACATTTCTTTTCCTTAAAGTTACTTCAGCATTTGTGTGCTATTATTGCACAGCTTAAATTTCAGGTTCTGCAGACAAATGGTTAGAAAGTTCAATTCTACGTGTGTAACAGCACCTTAAAAGTAACTTGTTTAATGAGAACCAGTCTGTTCTATAAATCTATAGCATTGAATTCCAATTAGATGTAAACTGGGCTTGGTTGGCTGGATGTCTGGTTTATAATAGAGTGGATGCCAATGGTATGAGTTCAGTTCCTAGAACGAATGAATTTACCACGAAGGACCGGAAGAACTGCAGATGCTGTAAATCAGGAACAAAAACAGAAGTTGCTGGAAAAGCTCAGAAGGTCTGGCAGCATCTGTGAAGAGAAATCAGATTTAACGTTTCGGGTCCGGTGACCTGAGTTCTGAGGGAGGGTCATCACACCCAAACCATTAACTCTGATTTCTCTTCACAGATGCTGCCAGACCTGCTGAGCTTTTCCAGCAACTTCTGTTTATATCACCATGAAGCATTGTCCTCTTGACTTCTCCCCTCAGCTGAGGGGTGGCCTCCCTCAGGTTAAACTACCACCAGCCATCTCTCTCTCTCAAATGACAGACTCAGGCTGTGGCAATTTTCCCTTCAGTCACGAGCTGCTGCTTTTTGAGCTCGGCAGCATGTTCCCTACACTGAAGAAGAGATCGATGATATACAGAGGCAGCTCATTCCTTCACTCGCCCTGAGGGGTAGGTGTGAACAACAACCAACTGTTTAATAAAACCCAATCTGATGGTTAAAGTTCCCATGCCTTGCACTGCTTTCCAGGCATCATCACCCTTTATGGACCATGAATGAAGCATTGACTCGCAATACTTTTTAATATATTTCAAAATATACTTTATTCATAAAAGATATCTTTATATATGTGTATATTGTATATATATTATATATATGCAAAGTCAGTAAAGCAGTTTGGTTCTGTACAACAGTGTATCAAGGAAACAAACATTGGAGTTTGACTCTATCCAAACAAAACAAGACATCTCTTATTTGAAGATTATACTTACATGCTGTTGAGGCACTGGGAGTGTCCGATAACTGAACAAACACCTATTCAATTTCTTCAGAAACACCTCAGGTGGTGGAGTCTCCCCATTGTGCCTTGTTGGCAGCTGTCCCTTGCTTTAGTGCATCCCTCAGTATTGTTAAGGCAAAAGAAGGCCCTTTGTCTCTGCACTAGCTCTATTACTAAGTGCTGTTACCTGCCTTTTCCCCATATCCCTCCACGCCATTTCAATATAAATGATCATCTCACGCCCTCTTGAATTGATTGATCCAATAAAGTACAATTGGATGAGGTTGTTGACTTGCCATTGAACGAGAACAAGCCAGCTCGGCAAGCAAGTCAACTACCTCACCCACAACCCAACAAGAGCTGCAGATCTTTGCTGAAACTTGGACGTTGCTTAAATTCCTATTACAAAGTTTCATGGTCTAACATGTCTACCCAAAATCCAGATGATCTGGAACATTCAGACTGTACTGAGACAAGAACTTGGGGTAGAAGAGCCACCCTCCAACAGATGCCAGTCATACAGAGGCTGGCAATGCTGAAAAACCATGCCACTGGGGAGATGGAAGCTGATGCTGGTATGACCTCCACTCAAGGCTTCAGATCACAGAGGGGCCCACTGACAGGGGATTGAAGGTAGGTCAGGCTTCTTGGGTTGGTGGTTGCAGGAGTAAATGGTGTTAGAGGGGGTTGACAGCAAGGATATGGGAGGATAGCTATCAGCAGACCAAGCCTCCACTCTCCAATAACCAGCCTGTTAAATGGACACTAAGTGTCTTTGAATAAGGGATAGCCCCCTAGTTTCCCAAAAGAAATGCACACCTGTACGTTTATATGACACCTGGTTACTGGGTGAGGTTTCCCATGTTCTTACCGTTCATGAAAATCACCCCAAATCGTGAAGCTCCTGATTGAAGGATGTGTGAACAAACTCCCCTTCTTTATTCACCCAACCCCAGGTTAGTTTTTTTTATTCATTTGTGGGATGTGGGCGTTGCTGGCTGGCCAACATTTCTTGCCTGTCCCAAAGTTCATTGCACCAAAGTTCATTTAAAAAGCATCCCTTCGTGCCTTTCTCCCAGACCAGATGGACTCATGTTTTAAAAGCAGCCAATTTAACCAGGCTCTCTTGAGTAAACAAAGGAATGAGTTTATGAATAACTAAACCTGAAAAGAAATAATAACTCAACGCACACAGACACAGACTAGGAATAAGAAGTGAATCTAAAACAAGATCAAATGCTAAAATATATATGAAACCATCTCTCTGGGTGATTCCTGATAGATTAGATTCAGATTTAAATTTAAGCTTTATTGTCACGTGTACTCAAGTACAGGAGTACAGTGTAAAGTGAACAATGTTGCCCCAAACAGGTACGAAAGTACCTAAGCACAAAACCTAAGTACAAGTAATAACATAGAGAAACAAAATTAAAAGCAAATCATTACTGTTATTCTTAGTACAAGTAGAAAAATAAAGAATTAAAGTTAAAAGTTAACAATACAGTCCTTCCTGGCATTAAGTGGAAAAGAAAAGGAAAAAGGTCAAATTTCAACAGTAGATAATGAAACGTTGATTGTTGAGCTGGCGGTTGCCAGGATGCTTGGTTTTGTAGTTTGTTGAAATCCTTTTGCCTGGCTTCCTTTTTACATTGGTTTACTGATAACATTCAGGGTGAGGCAAGCCTGTCACCCTCTTTCCTAGATTGTGAGGCATTGACAGTTGAACAGTTGAATTTGAGACTCTTGGCTGTGCATGTTGACAGAAATTATTCTGTCCTTTCTTTTATTTGATTGGCCTGTTAGTTAGTTGGCTTCTAGCACTCAGAGTGAGAGTATCCATTTATCTGCATTGCGGGAGAGATTAGTTCTTCAATTGTGGCCTTCACAGCACATTACTGTGTGAACACAAGCTAAGGTACATGAATGCCACAGTTCACCAGTGTACCTCCTTTCATTAACATACCTTCTTCCACTAGCATGCATAGACCAGTCAGTTTTTAACTGCTTTTATGTATATTCCTGGAAGGGCAAAACACAAAACATTTCTCCAAGGGGTGGTCTTGTGCAGAGAACATAGAACATAACAGCGCAGTACAGGCCCTTCGGCCCTCGATGTTGCGCCAACCTGTGAAACCAATCTGAAGCCCATCTAACCTATTAACCTATTAACCTATTAACCTATTAAGCATCTAATCCATTATCATCCATATGTTTATCCAATGACCATTTAAATGCCCTTAAAGTTGGCGAGTCTACTACTTTTGCAGGCAGGGCATTCCACGCCCTTACTACTCTCTGAGTAAAGAACCTACCTCTGACATCTGTCCTATATCTATCACCCCTCAATTTAACGCTATGTCCCCTCGTGCTAGCCATCACCATCCGAGGAAAAAGGCTCCCACTGTCCACCCTATCTAATCCTCTGATCATTCTTGTATGTCTCTATTAAGTCACCTCTTAACCTTCTTCTCTCTAGGGGGAGAATATAAACCCCCTTGTTATCTCTTCCTACTACAACATGCAAGGTCAGTGTGGACAGGAGGACTCATCTGCACTGACTTCTCTGCTTCAAAGAACTGTTAATCTGAAAATTTTATTTCTTTATTTTCTCATTTATTCCTAAGAATCTGTACCTAGGTATTTTTGTAATGAAAATGGTGACTTTGTAAACTTTCCACTGTCCTCATGTGAGTACATGTGACAATAAACTGAATTCTAATTCTAATTATCCCCATAACCCTGAATATTGTTTCTATTTAAATAATCTTCTAATCCCTTCTTGAATATCTCAATGGAGCCTGCCTCCAGCACATTTGCCTGGCCGTGTATTCCAGACTCTAACTGCTTACTGTGCAAACAAGCTTTTATCTCAGACGACATTGGCTTCTTTTGCAAATTACAATACTTTCCCCCTCTTGTTCTCAATCCTTTTATGAGAGGGCAGTTTCTCTTAGTCTATTTTATCCAGTCCGTTCGTGATTTTGAAATCTTCCCCTTTTAGCCTTCACCTCTCCAACGAAGACAGTCCCAGTTTCTCCCATCTTTATACCTGAAGTTTCCCATCCCTGGAACCATTCTTATAAATCCTTTCTGCATTCTCTCCAAGCTGTTGACTTCCTTCCTATAGTGTGGCACTGGACACGATACTCTAGCTGAGTTCTAACTGGTCTTATGTAAACTCAACATAACATCCTGTTTTTGTACTTTATGCCCTGTTTAGAAAGCCGAGGATAATACCTGTCCTGTCATGTTCAGTAACATACATATCTGTGTCTCTTAGCTCCTGCACAGCCTTAATTGTATCATCCTTTTCTTTATTCTGTAACTCCATGTTCTCTCGAGCTGAATGTTTTGGCTCACATCCGTTGCGGAATGCTTACGACCTGAATTACTCTGCCTCAGTGTCCAGAGATGGAATGTGGACCAGTAACACTTTGATTAAGTCAGCAGTGGGTGGAGATGGAAGCGATGGGGACGGCTCCAAGAATAGCTGAATAGTTTCTTGAAGAACACTATCGCCTCACATTGAAGTGTAGAAACAGGAGGGGGCCATTCAGCCTCTTGGGACTGTACCAGTGAGATGTGCATCCATTCTCCCGTGACCTGTCTTGCCTTCATACACTTTAATACCCTTGAAACAAAGTACTTTCCAGCTGTGGGGATCTGGAAGGAGACTGGAAGAATGATACCCGAATGGGAACTGAGGAAACGTGGAGTAGACAGCAGTCTAGTGGGTGAGAGTAGAATAGGGGAAACAACAGAATGGAAATGTTATCATTATCAGGAATTTGATTATTAGGGATCAGAACCAGGGGGTTTCACAGTCTAAGGATACAGAGTAGGCAATGTAGGACTGAGTCATAGAGATGTACAGCACGGAAACACACCCTTCAGTCCAACTTGTCCAAGCTAACCAGATATCCTAAATTAATCTAGTCCCTCTAAACCCTTCCTGTTTGGGTGCCTGTCCAGATGCCTTTTAAATGTTGTAATTGAACCAGCCTCCACCACTTCCTCTGGCAGCTCGATCCATATACGCACCACCCTAATCGTGAAAAAGTTGCCCTTCAGGTTTCTTTTAAATCTTTCCCCTCTTACCTTAAATCTATGCTTCCTGCTTTTGGACTTCCCTACCCTGGGGCAAAGACCTTGTCTGTTCACCCTATCCATGTCCCACATGATTTTCTAAAGGTCTATATGATCACCCCTCAGCCTCCAATGCTCCAGGGAAAATAGCTCCAGCCCATTCAGACTCTCCATGTAGCTCACACCCTCCAGCCCTGGCAACATCCTCGTAAATCTTTTCTGAACCTTTTTAAATTTCACAACATCTTTCCTATAGCAGGGAGACCAGAACTGAATGCAGTATTCCAAAAGTGGCCTAACCAATGTCCTGTACAGCTACAACATGACCTCCCAACTCCTATACTCAATGCACTGACCAGTAAAGGCAAGCGTACCAAACGCCTTCTTCACTATCCTGTCTACCTGTGACTCCACTTTCAAGGAACTGTGAACCTGTACTCCAAGGTCTCTTTGTTTGGCAACAATACCCTGGACCTCACCATTAAGTGTGTAAATCCTGCCCTAGTTTGCCTTACTAAAATGCAGCACCTCGTATTTATCTAGATTAAACTCCATCTGCCACTCCTCGGCTCATTGACATCTGATCAAAGTCCCGTTGCACTCTAAGGTAACCTTCTTCTCTGTCCACTACACCTCCAATTTTGATGTTACCTGCAAATTTACTAACCACACCTTCTATATTCATATCCAGATCATTTATATAAATGGCATGTGATGAGGAGAAATCTCCACATCTAGAGAGTGGGGAGCCTGAATTAACACAGAAATGACAGTACTCACCATAACAGACCAAACAGTATAAATTCCAAGAGGATTACAATCACATCGCTTCATCGGAGGCCTCGCTGATGATGTTACCTAGCATGGTGATGAAACGTCTGCACGAAAACAAGTAGCTCGGCGAGCAAGTCAACAACCTTACAGAAAGTGTTGAGGCCAAAACATCAAACATTTTCAACAAGGAGTTAGATATAGTTCTTAGGGCTAAAGGGATCAAAGAGTATGGGAAGACAGCGGGAACGGGGAACTGAGTTGGATGATCAGCCATATTGAATGGTGGAGCAGACTCGAAGGGGCGAACGGCCTACTCCTGCTCCCATTTTCTATGTTTCTACGGAAGTGAGGGATAACCCATAGAACAATGACTGAGGATTTAGATGGTATTGTCATTTCATGCCAAGGTAAGGGACATCTAAAAATCCTAGTAAATGAACGCTGATGGGAAGAATGTGATCGAAACCAGAATCAATGGGATTGACAGGGAGAAGGTACCCCTTCTGAGGGTAACATGAGCATGGAGTAAAAAGCAGGACCTTGTGGCGATGTGTGCAATAGTTCAACACAAAGATTGTTCCCTCTTTCTGTAGGTTTTCACACTCCTGGCTGGAATGGGCTTCCTGCCAAACTGGGGGCCAATAGGTCTGTTAGAATTTCTAGGCCGGACTATCCCTTCATTGGAGGTGATGGAACTCTGGCTCAGAGATGGAAATGCTACGACCATTATGGCACAGGCTAACAGACCTGTGAGTAATCCACGGTGAAAAGGATTCGTTCAGGAAATATAAATAAAAAACACAGCGATGCTGGAAGAATGTAAACAGATGGCAGAACATCAGCTGTTTCACTGGCAGACATCAGATAAGTTTGGATATTTAGACAGCAGGCGTACAGTGTAGACTGCCAAGAATGTACACAGTTGAGCTGACAGTTGGTATCCAGGTTTTGGTAGCAATCCTTGTTATCTGGCCCACACTGTCCAAGAAGATAATCAGGGTTACAAGGTGTGGCAGAGGACTGAACATAACCATTAATCTAAACAGCAGAAAAGAATGTGTAGCATTGACAAGCCAGAGTGGAATGTGTGTACCAATACCATGGCAATGCCTCAGATCAGTTGCAGTATAACCTAATACTGGGATATGAGGGATCTGAGTGTATACATGGATAAGTTATTGACGGTAGCAGAACAGGGTTCATAGGGCAGTTAATGCAGCCTACAGCATTCCAAGGCTTTATTAATAGGGGGACAAAGTACAGAAGACACCAGCCTTACCAGGCCCACTCATTAGAGAGAGAGAGAGAGAGGATTGGTGGTGGTTTAACCTGAGGGTCACCACACCTCAGGGGAGGGGAGATATTGAGGAGGGTCTTTCATGTTAATCTCAGCCAGTGCAGGAATTGAACCCACATTGTTGGTGTCACTAACAAATCATCCAGCCAACTGAACTGTCTGACCCCCAGGCTCAATGTACAAGAGCAAGGAAGTTCGGTCAAACTTGAGCCTTAGTTTGGCCTCAGCTCGTGTATGGTGTACAGTTCTGGGCGCCACATTAGAGGAAACGTGTGAATTTGGAGAGACTGCAGGAAGAGTTTATAAGGCTGGTTCCAGAAATGAGGGATTTTAGTT
Source organism: Rhincodon typus (assembly GCF_021869965.1). Lineage (NCBI taxonomy): Eukaryota > Metazoa > Chordata > Chondrichthyes > Orectolobiformes > Rhincodontidae > Rhincodon > Rhincodon typus. Next base: position 46,609,055 of record NC_063352.1, on the reverse strand, counting down.
GAATAGGTAGTTGTATGGTTAGGATTGCTGCCTCACAGCACCAGAGTTCAATTCCAGCCTCTATCTCGGTATGGAGTTTGCATATTCGCCCTGTGTCTAAGTAGGTTTCCTCCCACAGCCTAAAGATGTGCGGATTTGGTGGATTAGCCGTGGGAAATGCAGGATCACAGGGATGGGGAGGGGATGTGGGTCTGGATGGGGTGCACTTTGGAGGGTTGGTGTAGAATTGATGGGTTGAATGGCCTGGTTCCACACTGTAGGAATCCTATGATTGGACAGGGTGGGACAGTTTTCCCTCTAGAGGAGATCTGAATGAAGTTTTCAGAAGCATGAGGTAACAGAGTATGTAGGATGAAAAACTTTCCAATTATGAAAGGATTAAGAGCGAGGGGGCACCGATTTAAAGGAATTAGAAAAAGAAGATGGAATGATTTCTGAAGAAATGTTTTCACAGAGTATGTGGTCCAGGTTCTGAAATGCACTGGTCGAGAGTGTATTTGGAGGCAGGTTTTTGAGGGTCCATTTGAAAAGGAGCGGTGACGGGGAGAAAGGCACTGAGGGAGCTACTCAATCCAAGAGCCAGTGAGAGGGCTGAATGGCCTCCTTCTATAATTGCAACTATATAATCTACAACCAGGATGTCACCGACACTGAGAATAAAACTGCAATTTAATGCGGGTAAGTTTACAGGAAGGAGCAATAAGCCCTCACCTAGCTGTGCCAGGCCAGACTAACTGATGCTTTTTAATCTCAATGCCAGTTTATTGATTTACTTTAAACATACCTTTTGTTCAAAATGACCCCCAAACTATTCAACAGGGATCCATCTCCTTTAAAATACATAATTTCACAAGAAGCTCTCTGTTCAAATGTGAAATGGCTTCTCACTGTGTTGCATCGTTCCTCCTTCACTTGTCATACAGCACGCTGATGAGTTTGGTATTTATTTCCATGCAGTTTTACGTAACATGGACCATTGATTCTTTGAGGTCATATGTTACACCTTGGTAAAGATTTATTTTTTCCAATACATGCAGGGAGTAACATTTCTTGTGGTTTATTTCTTAATTTCTGTTGTGACCTTGACTTCTCATCAACAACCACGTACTTTTCCATATAACACTTTTACAATCATGAAAGGCTTCATGGCAACATTAGCAAACAAATTTTGACCGCGTAAAGAGGTATCACCGCAGATGGTCCAAGAGATCAGTCTTAAGGGTTATCTTAAGAGGTGGAGGTGAAAAAGTTTCGAGCAGCAATTCCAGAGTTACATATTTTCCCCCATTTTTTGCCCAGTTTTCTTACTAGTGCATCTTTTGCAACAGAGGTACACTTTTAAGTTCACTCATGGGATGCAGGCATCATAGTCTGGGCCAGCATTTACTTTCCAACTCTAGTTGCTCTTGAGAAGGTGGTGGTGAGCTGTGTTCTTGATGTCCATGCGCTGTAGGTAGACCCAGAATGCCATTAAGGAGGGAGTTCAAGGATTTTGCCCCAGCGAAAATGGAACAGTAAGGATGATGCGTGGCTTGGAGGGGAGCTTGCAGGGTGTGGTGTTCCCATGTATCTGCTGGCCTTGTCCTTCTAGATAGTCGTGGGTTTGGAAGGTGCTGTCTAAGGATCTTTGGTGAATTACTGCAGTTCATCTTGTAGATAGTACACACTGCTGCTACTGAGCGTCGGTGGAGGAGGTAGTGGATATTTGGGGATGGAATGTCAATCAAGCAGGCTTTGTTCTGGATGGTGTCAATCTTCTTGTTGGGTCTGCACCCATCCAGGCAAGTGCGGAGTATTCCATCACATTCCTGACTTGTGCCTTGTAATTGGCTTTGGCGAGTTAGGAAGTGAGTTACTGTGGCATTCCTAGCCTTTGACCTGCTCTTGCAGCCACTGTGTTTGTTTAGTTTCTGGTCAGTTGTACCCTAGGATGTTGATAGTGAGGGATTCAATATCAGTGATACCATGGAATGCAATGATGTGGAGGTGTCAGTGTTGAACTGGGGTGGACAAAATCAGAATCCACACAACACCAGGTTACAGTCCAACAGGTTTATTTGAAAACACAAGCTTTCGGAGCCTCAGTCCTTCTTCAGGTGTTAGTGAGAGAGGTAGTATCAGACACAGAATTTATAAGTAAAAGATCAAAGGTTCACACCATTGATGAGGATGTACTAAACAAACCTAAGATACTGTTAAATCTTTAATCAGTTAGAAGGTTTTAATTGATTAATATGTATATGTAAATCATTGTATGTAAAACATGGAATGTCAAGGAGGGATAGTTAGATTCTCTCTTGCTCGTGGTGATCATTACCTGGCATTTGTGAGGCATCTGCATTTATTATTGACAGCACAAATCTGGATATTGTCCAGAATTTGTTGCATTTGGGCATGGACTGCTACAGAGCCTGAGCAATCATGAATGGTTCTAAACATTGTGCAATCATCAGCAAACATTCCCATTTCTGATCTTATGCTTGAGGGAAGGTCATTGCTGAAGCAGTTGGAGATGGTTGGGCCTAGGACACTACCCTGAGGAACTCCTGCAGAGATGCTCTGGCCCCATTCGAGTGGCTGCTATTCATATATGAGCCTATTTCGACTCAAATTTGTCCTACCCTGCTGAATCTTCATGGAGATTAGATTAGAATGGAGATTAGAATTCATTTTCCTTTGGTTTATCCCAGACCTGAAAGCAATTGTAATCCTCCCAAACAGAAATCAAACAGAGTGCCGACCAGGAACTGATCCTAAAATGCCAGATACATTTTTGGAACCATTAACCAGACATCACCTCCTCCGTTTACCTCCTTGTGTTTTTACAACTGGTTCTCTCAGAAAGCAGATATTGTAAAAAAAGGAAAGTTTCATTTCAACATTGATAGCATCTGAGCTGAGAGGTCATTTTCTCATTCATTCACGAGATGTGGGTTTCAAATTGTCCTCCTTAATTGCCCAGAGGGCAGTTAAAATTCAACCACATTGCTGTGGGATGGAGTCACATGTTGTAGAATCCTAGAGTTGTACAGTACAGAAACGGACCCTTCGGTCCAACTTGTCCATGCTGACCAGACATCCTAAATTAATGTACTCCTGTTTGCCAGTATTTGGCCCATATCCCTCTAAATCCTTCCTATTCATGTACCCATCCAGATGCCTTTTAAATGTTATAATTGCATCAACCTCCACCACTTCCTCTGGCAGCTCATTCCACACACGCACTACCCTCTGAGTGAAAAAGTTGTCCCTTAGGTCACTTTTAATGTAGGCCAGACCAGGTGAGGATGGCAGTTTCCTTTCCTAAAGGACATTAGTGAACCAGATCTGTGCATGAAGCAGAGCCAGTCTCCATTGTGCTCGTGAAAATTGAAATGGGTCCCACACAGTTTGATTAAAAGTTCAAATGCTCTATTTTTCAAAACACTTATTTCCAAAATGCCAAGATACCTCAAAGTCTAATTTAGTTTTCTGTGACAGAAAGAACTGAGAGGAACTCCAACAGGGCTTGCTATCACCCATTTTTAGTTTTGGCACAGGCTCAGGGTCTGTTCCAATCAGTGTGATAACCACATGATAAAAGGCAGCAATGTTCATCAATGCAGTTAATTATTTTATCAGTGCAGCGCTGGAAATGAATACACCGCAGCATCAAACTGAAATATTGGGCAGTCAGAAATAAGCCTTTACTTTAGAATAAAGATCCGGATTTGTCCTTTTATTTCCCCTGCGAGACTGATAAAGAACATACTGATTGCAGCACATTTTTCTTTAGTAATCAGCTCATCTCTCTTATTTAGATTCATGTCAAGCATTACACTTTATGAGAGTTTTCCAAAATTGGACAGAACACAGTGAAGTAAGTAGCTCCCGTTTGCTTAGGGCAAGCCAGCCTCTGCCACATAAAGACCATTTTGTTCATTTGAATCAGAAAGGATGTGGCAGTATGACTGGGATGTTTTGAATAACTGGCATTCAATAGCTGCCAAACCTCCATCACAGTCTGATGTAATGAATGAAAGCGAGCCCAGGTTACAATGACATCAGCTTCCTGACAGTGTGTGCCAGATAGTGGGGTTTTTTCACTGTGAAAATCAGCAACTGCCTGGGCTGTACGGTTCCATGATAAGCAAATGGCACTATCTCACCCAAGATTATAGGAATGAATGCTACAGACGTCTTGGCACCCCGGTTGATCAGGAGCTTTGATCACATTAGCCCGTGGAAGTAACACAGTTGGTCTATTGTGTTTGACACTGTGTGATCACCCACTGATAAACTGTTGTTGATTGTATCATCTTCTGTGAAGCAATACTCTACATTCATTGTATGGGATTGAAGATCGAGACTGAATTATTGAACTGAATTAGTTTTATTATCACGTGCACTCTCATGAGTACACTGAAAAGTTTACAAATATAATCTGATCTTTTGTCTTTCCAGATCTGAGGAAGACTTTGAGAAAAGGCCTTCACAATTAACTAGTAGAAATTGACACCAGTTTTTGGATTGTAGATATATCTGTTCAATATGGATTTGACGACACACTTTAAAGTTTGTTCATTTCCATCCATTCACATCACAACCACGTAAGGTTGAAGAACAGAGAGGCCAAGAGATTCAGGTGCATAATTCTTTGAAGTTTGCATACAGAGGGTGGTTAAGAAAGTGTTTAGCACACTTGCCTTCATTACTCAGACCTTTGAGTATAGGAGTTAGGACGTCATGTTGAGGTAGTACAGGACGTTGGCGAGGCCTCTTCTGCAGTACTGCGCGCAGTTCTGGTCACCCTGTTATAGAAAGGATATTATTAAGCTGAAGAGGGTTCAGAAAAGACTTTCCAGGATGTTTCCAGGAACGGAGGGTTTGAATGAAACGGAGAGGCTGGATAGGCTGGAGTGTAGGAGGTTGAAGGTGACCTGATAGAGGTTTATAAAATAATGAGGGGCATAGATAAGGTGAATGGCAGGTGTCTTTTCCCTAGGGTGGGGAATTTCAAGACTAGGGGGTGTAATGTTAAGGTTAGGGGAGAAAACTTTAAAAAGGACATGAGGGACAATTTTTTTTATTTACACAGGCTGGTTCATGTGTGGAATAAACTTCCAGAGGAATTGGTGGATGTGGGCACAGTTACAACATTTGAAAGACATTTGGATAAGTACATGAATGAGAAATGTTTGGAGGGATATGGGCCAAGCGCAGGCAGGTGGGACTAGTTTAGTTTGGGAATATGGTCGTCAATAGGCCGAATGGCCTGCTTTCACACTGTAGGTGTTCTATGACAGGAAAGAGACAGTTCAACGTAAGGAATTGAAAGTAAGGACAAGCCTGGAGCCAATGTTGGACCAATGGGACTGTTTCCCTGCTTAATGACTGTATTGACTACACTTATGTTGTGGCTGTCCTCACTTTAGTACAGCATTTCACAAGCATTCAGTCCATTACAGGAAATGAAGTTCCGTTGAGGTTTCTTGTCACCAAAAAAAGGGCAATGAAATTATTACATAAATTCGTAAGAACGAAAAAAGCATTCAATTCTAACTGTGTCAGATGATATAATACGAGAGAGGAAAGGGATTGTGAAATGCAGTGAGCAAGTGAGTGCGTGGGTTAGACCTACTGAAAAGACTGAACTTATGGACCTAATGCTTCTTTTCTTCCTAAAAATTGTGTTGTTTCTGAAGAGGCTCTATTAATGCAGGAAAATGTCGCAAAGTGCTTTAGAAACAGAGTTATCAAATGGTTCAGCTTTCAAAGGCAGTAGTATTACAGATGACCAAAGCTTGGTCAGTAGTGTGTTATGGAGGTCATGGGGTGAAGGTGATGAAGGTTAGGGCTTCAACAGCTTGGTCACCACAATTTTGGACCAATCAAGAGGCCAGGACTGCAGGAGTGAAGCACAGATACCTCCGAGAATTGTAGGCAGAGTGGAGAATTCAAGGAGGAAGTGGTGGAGGCCGGTACAATTACAACATTTAAAAGGAATCTTGATGGGCATACGAATAGAAAGGGTTTAGAGGGATATGGGCCAAATGCTGGCAAATGGGTCAGATTAATTTGGGATATCTGGTCGGCATGAATGAGTTGGACCAAAGGGTCTGTTTCTGTGCTGTACAGCTCTATGACTCGATGACCCTAAGACAGAATGGCATAGTGGCTCAACGGTCAGCACTGCCAAGGACCTGGGTTCGATTCCACCTTCAGGTGACTCTCTGTCTGCGTGGAGTTTGCACATTCTCCCTGTGTCTGTGGGGGTTTCCTCCCACGGTCCAAAGATGTGCAGGTTAGGTGGATTGGCCATGGGAAATTGATCATATTTTACAAGGATGTGCAGGTTAGGTGGATTAGCCATGGGAAATGCAGGGCTGGGGTGGGTCTGGGTGTGATGCTCTTCAGTGGGTTGGTGTGGACTCAATAGGCCGAATGGCCTGCTTTCACACTGTAGATGTTCTATGACAGGAAAGAGACAAGACAACGTAAGGAATTGAAAGAAAGGACAAGCCTGGAGCCAATGTAGATCAGCAGGTGGATTAGAGTAAGGAACAGTCAGGAATAAGAAAAATCATCGGGTGCAAAAGATTTATTCATTTAGCTATAACAGCTATGCAGGAGCATCAGTTCCCAAGGAGTGTCATTATCGGACTCAAAACATCAACTCTGTTTTCTCTCCACTGATGCTACAAGAACTGCTGAGTTTCTCCGTGCTTTCTGTTTTTATTTCAGATTTCCAGCATCATAGTATTTTCATTATGGAATCATAGAATCCCCTACAGAGTGGAAGCAGGCCATTCAGCCCATTGAGTCCACACTGACCCTCCGAAGACCATCCTACCCAGACCCACCTCATCGCTGCATTTACTATGGCTAATCCACCAAACTTTTAATTATTTTGTCTTTTATTATGTAGCAACATCTGATAGGGCTAATATTTTGGGAGCAATGATGAGTCTTTTTACATTTGTGCTTCAAGTGTGCTGTGAAACATTATATTGTGATTGTAAAGCCTCAATATAATCTCTACAGATGTGTATGCCACTAGTGCTTACACTCAACACTCTTATTCATGTTTTTTTATTTATTCAACCCCGTTGCCCTTTCTCCTAATTTCTGCTTTTTTAAAAATTGGATTTGATGGGGCAGAAATTCTTATTTTGGACTCCAAGGGGTCAGAGTTTTAAAGTCCAACACTGCAGCTCTGTGTATGGAGTCGATGGCTCACACTTGAGCAGAAAGGATAGGTCCCAGACAGGAGATACACCAGGAGTGTCTGGTTGATGGGGAACCACAGGGACACTGTTTGTAGCAAATACTGGAACGGCAAAGGCCAAACTGGAAGACCATTTTCAGCAAGGGGTCGTATCGTGAGTGCCCGATTGGTGCCTCACGGAGACAGCCCAGAACAAGAAGCCAACCCCACTGAGTAAATCTATCAAAGATTTCAGCTCCATCTTTACCAAGCTATCTTAGAGCTGCTCGAAGTGGTTTAGCACATTCAGAGGTCGGAACTGCTAACCTGAGACTCAAATGCTCTGAGTCCAGCCATGTGGCTTACCATCTTTCTCCCTTTCCACCTTTAACCTAATATCAAACCTCCACTACTAACTTTTTGCATTTGTCTGTAGATTTAAATGATGGAAAAGGGGGGATTTCGGGGTAGTGGTCCGGGTAGGTAGTTAGCGAGAAGTGTAGTTGACGGAAGGAAGGCTGGTTTTCGTGATGGACTGGGTTGTGTTCACAGCTCTCTGTAATTTCTTACAGTTTTGGTCAGAGTGGTTGCCATACCAAGCTGTGATAAGATGCTTTCTATAGCGCATTGATAAAAATTGTTGAGAGTCTTTGTGGACATGCCTGAGGAGGTAGAAGCGTGTGTGTGCTGCAGCATTAATGTGGATGGACCAGGACAGATCGTTGGGGATATCTACTCCTAGGAACTTGAAGCTCTCGGCCACTTCCAGCTCAGCCCCATTGATACAGACAGGGGGGCCTGTCCTCCATTCTGCTTCCTGAAGTCCATGACCAGCTCCTTCATTTTGCTGATATTGAGGGAGAGATTGTTGTCCTTACACCATGGCCACTAAACTCTCTATCTCCTTCCTGTACTCTGTCTTGTTGTTGTTTGAGATCCAACCCACTATGGTGGTGTCATCCGCAAATTTGTAAATGTTAGAGCTGAATTTGGCCACACAGTTGTGAGTGTATAAGGAGTATAGCAGGGGGCTGAGTATGCAGCCTCGCTGAGCACCAGTGTTGAGGATTATGGTGGAGGAGGTGTTGTCCCCTGTCCTTACTGATTGTGGTCTGTGGGTCAGGAAGTCGAGAATCCAGTTGCAGAGAGGGGAGCAGAGTCCTAGGTCTCGGAGTTTGGAGATGGGTTTTGTTGGAATTATGGTGTTGAAGGCAGAGCTAAAGTCAATAAATAGGAGTCAGATATAGGTGTCCTTGTTATCCAGGTGTTTCAGGGATGAGTGTAAGGCCAGGGAGGTGGCATCTGCCGTGGACATACTGTGACAGCTGGCGAACTGTAGTGGATCAAGGTAATCTGGGAGGCTGGAGCTGATGTGTGTCATTACTAACCTCTCGAAGCAGTTCATAATGATGGATGCCAGAGACCTTCGGTGGTGCTCATTAAGGCACGCTGCCTGATTTGTCTTCGGCACCGGGATGATGGTGGTCTTCTTGAAGCGGGTGGGAACCTCAAGTTGTAGTAAGGAGAGGTTTGTAGATATCAGTAAATACTCCCGCCAGCTGGTCTGCTCAGGATCTGAGTGCACGGCTGGATACTCCATCCTGGCCAATCGCTTTCTGTGGGTTCACTTTCAAGAAGGTGGGGTCTATGGGTACAGGTGCACCAGAGGTTGGCGGGACAGGTGACATCATTTCACTCACTTAAAACGAGCATACAATGCATTGTGCTCATCGGGGAGGGACGCACTGTTGTCAGCAATTCTAGCCGATTTCACTTTGTAGCCCGTTATATCATATAAGCCTTGCCACAGTCAATGTGTGCCCATGTGATCATTAACAAGCAACAACCTCCCTGAATTAGCAATTCACCTCTGCCTGGCGAGAATCTTATCTCACCGGTCAGCAAAAGCATAAAAGATGGAGTGAGCTAGACCTGACATCCATATCAGCCTTGCCTGCTTCTGCCACACACCTCCCCCAGTTCACACAAACCCAAAGGAGATTCCACCCCACGTGTTTAACTATTTACTTGCTGTGATCATGAAAGACACATTTAGAGGGGCTTCATTCAGTTTTAACAGAGAGGATGCTGTAAAATCCCAGTGAGTGGTTTCCCAGAGGGTCTGCTCATAAATTCATGCTAACCAGAGCAATGACACCCCAATTTAACTCGATTCACCCACGAGAAAAATGAAATTACAATAAAGCTGGAAATGTGTGAAAAATGCCTTTATTCAATTTGTTCACATCTCACTATAGCCTAACCTTGAAAATCATCAGGAATTAACTCCAGAAAAATCTCAGTATGACGTATGATGCTGTTTACAAGTTTGTCTCGTCCAGGTCAGCAGGGTAGACTTTCAGAATATCAGAGGCCTCAAATCCATTAGGTTTACAAGTGGGAGGGAGTAGTTGGCCATTTTGATAAACTGGGTTTTTGCGTCATCTGCGATTGATTCATCAGTGTTTCACTGTAGCTTTTACTGTTCTTAACGTGCATTATGGAAAATAATAAAATACACTCTGATGTCCACGGATTCATATGCATGCATTTGAAGTTCACATGCACCCTAATAAATTACAACATGGGAAAGGATGTGGAAGCAAATTGTGTCCAGTGAAATTAAAGGGGTACAACAGTTTGTGGAGGCAGCTCACACTGCCATCGATGCTGGAGGAATTCAGGATATGTGGCTCTGTTCCTGCTGCAGCGACACAGGGGAAGATTAAATTACAGATGTCGGTTCTACAGTCGCAATTGCAAACTTTCCTCAAGAGCTTCAGGAAAGGTAGAGTCACTATAGTCTTAGCAAGCTGTAAGGCTGCTTTCATTAGAGAGAGAGAGATGACTAGTGATGGTTTAACTTCAGAGTCCCACATCTCAGGCGAGGGGAAAGATTGAGAAGGAGAGTCCTTCAAGATAACCTCAGCTGGTGTGGGAATCAAACATATCACCTACATTGCAAACCAGCTATCCAGCTAACTGAGCTAACCAAGCCCCAAGAAGAATTGCAAGAGCTCTGAGCTTGGACTGAAAAAGAAGGATCTTCCCCAAAGGGAAGAGATGCTCAATCCTGACCGATCCCTCGCAGTTCCTCCTAAACACAGAGGCTTGAGAGATGACTCTGACTGCACAATAGTGGCAGAAACTGGGCTGGTGGTCAGCTGGGTTCTACAAGGTAACCCAGCAGCTAACATGCATTTCTTACAGCACCTTTCACAACCACAGAATGCTCTAAAGAGCTTGACAGCCTGTTTGAAGAAATGGAATTGAGCACAGTGTATTAGTTGGGTTGCTTTGGTTATGTGACCTTTTGTTTTCACTTTAGTTCATGGCAGCCATTAAACAGAGAACTTGAAATGCAATCAAAGATGTATTTTTGAAGAGCAATTGCTGTCATAATGTAGGAGCACAGTCAGCAACTTGCAAATTCAACCTGACAATTTGATCTTGTGGAGTTTATTGAGGGACAAATATTGGTCAGTCCCCTGGCAGAATGAGCCTGCTTTTCCTCCTGTTGGTACTGTAGAGGGTTGTTGTATCCACCTCAGTGGGCAGACAGGACCTTCAGTTATCTGAAAGACAGTACCTCTGACAATGTAGTGTATACTCAATCCTGCACTGAAGTGCCAGCCTACAATTTGGTGCTCAAGTCTTGGAGTAGGTCTTGGATCCAAAGGTAGTTGTACTTGTTGAGCCACAGTTGACAATTGAAGCCAAGCTGACCATTTGCAATGATTTGGTCTGTTCTCACTTAGAGCATAGACTAAACTGAACCAGTGCTGTCACTGGTAGCTGCATTTTGCTACTTCTCATAACCAGCTTTATTGTAGTTGTACTGGCACCAGGTTAGAGCTTCTGATCTGAGCCTGGTCCAGACTGAATGCAGACAACGTTGGAAACCAGTCTTTCAAGAACATCATGATCACTCACATTATGCCTCTTCCAAATGTATTAGCTCAATGGGAGAAGCTGGAGGAGTCACAAACTGGGTTCACCTCTAAGATGAATAACCTGGTAGCAAGTGTAGTCATAGTAACACAAAACTATGATATTATGGGAATTATAACGGTTCATCAACAACAAATGATCCACCTTTGAGAAAGGGCACATCCTTTCAGATGCATACAGAGTCGAAAAGTTTCTCTTGAACCTACTGCACCTATTGCTAATTCCACCCTTGCTGGGTGATAGGGTAAAGATCCATGTGATCACAATGTGGAATTTCCTATAACTGATGGTCTGCTGCAGATAGATTTCAATCAAATCTACTTCCAGAGCTTAAGTGACACTGTAATGACACCTGTTGAAGCTATAGGGTTTCACCCTGATCTCTAAGCAGCTATTCTGACACACTTGGGCAGAGGATTTATAGAAGACAAACCCAAGACAGTATTTACAAACCAAGAAAGATTGCCACAATCGGAAACTTGAGGTATTGTCATAAAAATCGAGAATTTGCCTGCAGATCCATCAGCAGTAGTTAGCATTACAGTTTCAGACCCAAACTGACAAAGAATTTACAGCCAGAACGTCAACCTGCCTTTCTACATGCAGTTGCTTCAGTCAGACTGTCAATGTAGGGTTGACCTGGAGGTTAATGAGTAATAAGTAAGGACCGTGAGTAGTCCCAAGAGGAAAATCATATAAACATTGAGACAAAACCAAAACATTGTAGCTCCTGGAGATCTGAAATTAGGAGCAAAAAATGCTGCAAATACCCATCAAGTCAGACAGCACTTGTAGAGAGAGAAACAGAATTAGCATTTCACCTCACATTCGACCCTCTAGAAATGAAGGGTGGCAACAGACCTGAAACAAGCCAAAAACAGAAATTGCTGGAGAAACTCAGCAGGTCTGGCAGCATCTGTGGAGAGACAAAGCAGAGTTAACATTTTGGGTCTATTGACCCTTCTTCAGAACTGAACTGAAATTAAATAGACTTGAAATGTTAACTGGTGTTTCGCTCCACAGATGCTGACTGACCTGCTAAGTAGGAAGGATGGTATGAAACTTGAAAGGGTTCAGAAAAGATTTACAAGGATGTTGCCAGGGTTGGAGGGTTTGTGCTATAGGGAGAGGCTGAATAAGCTGGGGCTAATTTCCTTGAAGTGTTGGAGGCTGAGGTGTGACCTTATAGAAATTTCTAAAATCATGAGGGTCATGGATAAGGTGAATAGCCAAGGTCTTTTCCCCAGGGTAGCAGAATCCAAAACTAGACGGCATAGGTTTAAGGTGAGAGGGAAAGATTTAAAAAGGACCTAAGGGGCAACATTTTCACATGGAGAGTGGTGCATGTATGGAATGAACTACCAGAAGGAGAAGTAGTGGAGGCTGGTACAATTACAACATCTAAAAGGCATCTTGATGGGTACATGAATAGAAAGGGTTTAGGGGGATATGGGCCAAATGCTAGCAAATGGGATTAGATTAATTTAGGATATTTGGTCAGCATAGACAAGTTGGACCGAAGGGTCTGTTTCCATGCTGTACAGCTCTATGACTCTGTTAGAACAAACTGTGTTGATTTTACTTAGACACTTATGGTTGAACTTTCCCATATTTGGCCAAGTGTCAATTTCAGGGGAATCTGATGCAGCTTTTCCCTGTGGGAGCCCTGGGGACTACATTCACACAATTCTTCACTGCTCACTTTGTGAATGAAGCATCAGGTTAGCGCGCAACCTTGCGGCTAGCAGAGCAGAGTGTTCTCTCGTGATGGGAACTACTGGATATTGGTGTCACTGCCGCCGTATTTAAGCACAAGCTGCACACTATCTCAAAAATTGCAAGTCCGGAACTGCCCTTTGAGCATTGCTGTGCTACTCCAGGTGATGTGGCCGAGAGAGGCACATTTGCATTGGTGCCGCAGGGACCTAGAGGTCCTCATGGACGGGGTACTGGAGAGATGGCTGTCCTCTTCTGCCAGGACAGACAGAGGACACCGCAGCAGGACATGCTGTCGGCCTAGACTGACATAACAGAGCCCCAAGCGGATAATGACCATTGGAGTACCACCATCTTCTGCCTGCTCTCTCACACTCACTCTAACTCCACTACCGCACCCACCTCCCACCAAGGCCAGTGGTCTGCCCCTCTCAACATTGCCTGCAGCACCGTCCCTCCCTCACTCCTTCTCACCCAGTCACCCAGGCTACTCATAAAGGTAAAATGCTGTGGATGATGAAAATCTGAAACAAGCTCAGAGAATGCAGGAGAAACTCAGCAGGTCATTTCTATAAATGATTTGGATGTGAATGTTGGAGGTATGGTTAGTAAATTTGCAGATGACACAAAAATAGGTGGCATAGCAAGCAGTGAAGAAGATTCAGAGTGCGATGGGACCTTGATCAGGTGGGCCAATGGGCAGAGGAGTGAGGATGGATTTTAATTTAATGTAGGCAAGGCAATGGCCTGGTGAACTGTCAATCCAAAGAGGGGAAAGATTTAAAAGGGACCTGAGGGGCAACTTTTTCATGCAGAGGGTGGTGCGTGTGTGGAACGAGCTGCCAGAAGAAGTAGTGGAGGCTGGTACAATTACAACATTGAAAAGGCATCTGGATGGGTACATGAATAGGAAGGGTCTGGAGGGATATGGGCCACGCACTGGCAAATGGAACTAGGTCAGATTCAGATATCTGGTCGGTGTGGACGAGTTGGATTGAAGGTTCTGTTTCTATGCTGTATGACTATGATTCTATGTCGGGCAGCATCTGTGGAGAGAAATACAGAGTGAACCTTTCAAGTCAGATATGACTCCTTTTCAGAAAGTTCTAACAGAGTATTGACTGTTTCTCTCTCCACGGACGCTGCTGGACTTGCTGAGTTTCTCCAGCTCTCTCTGTGCTTTCTTTCCCTCAAGCTACTAACTCTTCCTGCCCTCTACACTTCCTACTCACTCAATCGGGACATCTCACCAGCTTTGCGCCCAGCCCCCACCCCCAGCAAAAACTTTAGCCGCTAACTGCTGTGCCGTCCACTTCCATCTCACTCAATCCCACCCTCTGTCCCATTGTAGGAGAAAGTGACCCACAGTTGGGCTGAAATGACTGGGTTGGGGTGGCTGACTTTCATCTATACAGCTTGTACAAAGGGCAAATCCTTCAGGTCATGGGAGGGGACCATGTATATCTCTGTATCCCGGCAACCAAATGAGATTCATCGTGCTATTCTGCCATGAATAACATGAACACTATGAATGTATTCTTAAGACGCCAAGGTTTCTAGCCCTATTGCTCACTCATTTCCCTCTCTTGTCTTCTACAGGCCACCAATAGCACTTGCACAGTTTCCCATCACAAGACAGCAGCTCTTCTAGATGTCAGCTCCTTCTCTACCTCGGAGGAAGAAGCCACACATCCCTCAGAGATAGCACCAAGCTCCTGCCCCCTGCCCCAGCTCTCACAGCGACACCTCGCCGGATACTTTATCAAGACTAGAGTCAGGACTAGCATTGGGAGCGTATTCTGGTAAGCACATCACCTCTCCACAGCTGGGCAAAGGAAGGAATAGCGTGGGCCACTGATGCTTGGAAGATTGCCAAAGACCAGGCATCTGCTCAGTCCCAGCCTGGAGAGGACCCCCACGCTATTGGCCATTAATAAATCTTATTAAAATACACAAGTGGATCCAGGGACATCAGTTGGTAAACTGGCTTCGGCATGTTGGTGTCCAGCTTTCTCCATTGGAGAGGTTGATGGTTGTCACGGACACCCGGGTTCAGTAGAACACTCAGAGTCTGCTGGAAGAGTCTGCTCGAACCTACACTTCATTGCTTTAGCCACTGGTATTCAGCGCCAATGGCAAGGCAAGAGGGGCACAGGTGACCTTGACCTCACTGTAGGTACCCCATCCCGCTCCAAAGGACAGGTTGGGTCTCCCAGCTGGAGGAGGAACCACTTTGAGTTGTCCCCACCCCTGACTCCTCTCAGGACACTCCAATGGTGTCCATTCACTTAGGTGTGGATTTGAAGGGCCAAATGGCCTGCTTCCACACTGTGGGGATTCTATGATGTCTTGAGCAGGATTGCCTGCTGCCACAATTTCTAATTTGCACCTTATTGGTCATTACATGGGATTTACAGCCAGGACTTTACAGTTTCAAACATCTTTAATCTCAAATCTTCAAGTCCCTGATCAATGCAATTGCTGCTTGAAGGGCCTCACATGGCCTGCTAGTGGAGTCCACCCCACAGGCAAGACCATACTGCTGGCCCTGCCCATTCTGAGTGTGCACAGCCAGCTTTCACGTTTATTGCACAGTTGAGATTTGGTTGTGCGCGAAAGGCTTCCCAGATTGTCCTCGAGAGGCTGAGTTGCCTTTAATTCTAGATTCACAATCCCATCCCTCAGCAACCTCCATGTTCCATTCTGCATTGCAATCTCTGCCAACCCCGTCTGCTCTGAGCCTCCTCATGCTTCCAATTGCCTCTTTTCACTCTATTCGTCTCCGGTTTACTCCCTGGGCCACAGGGCTGCCATATAGACAAACCCAACCCTGTTACCCATTGTAACCCCCGGTGAACATCGAAGGCCATAATTCTGGCAGTATCCCATGTTATATTGGCTCTAGCCCTTATACTCCAGCACAGCGATTGCCCCCTCTACTTCCCAGCATGCTGTCTCTAATCTCTCCACTTGACTTCCCCAATTTCCCTGCACAACATTCCCCACCACCAGCCCACCCCCCACCTCGAGAAGCCTCCTTGACATTTTGTGCTGAAACCCCCATGTTTCCACCTGGGAGCACAGCTCTGACTAAGGGCAGACTGATCTCTGTGCTGCTCCCCAACTGACTTCCCCGTCATCCCTGGACTCAACCTGCAGGATTGCCCCAGTTATGAGGACACAGATTTCATCAAGTGACTGACTGTAGCCAACACCTTGGACTCAGATGGATGATGTCCTTGCCTGAACGTAGTGGTGCCCCTTAACTGAGCATGGGTCCCCTTGAATGGGCTGTGGACTACTCACTTTAGACAGTTGTATATGGCCATCTGCTTGAAACACATACAGTGTGAAACTGCAGGCACATGACATTGATGTCGCACAGTGTAACACCCCCTTTACCTGTTCCAGAGCTGCCAGTTCTTTTTAATTCATTCACAGGATGCGGCCTTCATTGGCTAGGCCAGCATTTATTACCCATCCCTAATTGCAGTTAAGAGTCAATCGCTGTGGGGTCTGGAGTCACATGTAGGCCAGACCAGGTAAGGATGGCAGTTTCCTTCCCTAAAGGACATCAGCAAACCAGATGGGTTTTTCCGACAATCGGCAATGGATTCATGCTCATCATTAGATTCTTGATTCCAGATTTTTATTGAATTCAAATTTCACCACCTGCCGTGGCGGGATTCGAACACAGGCCTCCAGAACATTATATGGCTCTCTGAATTAACAATCCAGCAATAATATCACTAGGCCATCACCTCCCCTGTGAGATATTATCAAAAGCTGCCTGGCTTTCTGGTTACACTAAAAGACAAACTAGAGTGATTCGCTAAGTTCTGAATGAAAGGCTCTCACCGCTTACTCACACTGTCATTGAGCTGATGAAACCTTAGGGGAAGGATCGGACACATTTTCCCTCAAACCTTTTTCATCCTCAATGTACTCTCCAAACCTTTTAACAATTGCCCATGTTGTTTAGGTGGTGGGAAATTTCTGGCCTTACAGTAATATTAGTAGTTGGGCTACAAAGTGTGGCTGTGATTGAGCTGTGATGAGTTTGTCTGCTTTGCCATTCATGTGGGAAGATGAAATTCCACGATGATGCCTGTGTTGGGTGACCAATAGCAGGAATGGCTTGGTGGGATATTTTCTGACTGACCTGCTGCATGTTCCCAGAGTTTTCATGATAGATTTTAAAAATTGAACTGGAAAGCTTATAATTCCTGATTGCCTAGTACAAATACTGTTTCTTGCTCATTCCACCAAAGTTAAGGCATGGTCTGGGTGTTAGAAATTGATTCAGTGGTGTCCTAGCTCCAACAGTACATCTTAGATAAACAAATAAGGAATTTATACGCAGCATGTGTTTTGCATTTCAGTTGCAGATATTATGAAACAACATTTTTGTCAATCTAGGTTGTGTCAGAGCCTGAAAAAACTGCGGGTGCTGTAAATCAGAAACAAAAACAGAAATTGATGGAAAAGCTCAGCAAGTTTGGCAGCATCTGGGAAGCAAACTCAGAGCTAATGTTTCGGGTCGAGTGACCCTACCTCAGAACAGAATTTCTGTTTTTGTTTTAGATTGTGTCAGAGCCGTTCCCATCTCTCTCCAGCCATAATACAATAGTTTAATTAGAGTGAACACATCCCTGCACTGATAGGCAGTGGTACACACTGTGCTTGATAAACTATTTGTTAATCACCATTCCAGGTACCTTAACCAAGCAAACATCAAAAGAAAATCATCAGAATGCTTCTGTCTGTCTCTCAGCCTGCCTGTCCCTCCTCAGTATAAATTGGAAACTGGTTACACACACAGGCCTTTTGTCTGTAGTGTTCAATATGATCACACTATATGATGCAAGACTAATATTTGTTTTCTATCACAGTCTGGCAAAGTACACATTTGAATAAATACTACTGTGAATAGTGTTTCAGACATCCCTTGCTTGCATTCCCTGATGCATTAAGCTTAGAATAACACATTTAATTAAGTGAATAATTTATGTAGCGAGTGCCTGGTAAATGGACCCAGCAGCTAAAGATCTTTCTATCAGTTACAAAGCAACATTAATGTGGCTTCCTCTTCCTGAAACAGTAGATGTACCACATCGAGCTATAATAAGAAAGTTCCATTTTCTTAAGGTAAACCTCTTGTTTCTTGTGAGGGAGGAAGTATCATATTCTTTTGTTTCTTGGCAGTAGGAAAGATGATGTGGGTGTTTGGTCATTTTCTCTTTCTCTCGGTAGGGAGATGTGGGTAGAGATACAGAGCCAGAATGCATGATTTTGATTTTTCATGAGCCTTGTTTCAACCGTGCTCCATTTCCTGAAGTTTGTTTGGCTTCAGGATGACTTTAGCCTGATTTCTCCCTCGTTCGATCTTTCTGGGCAGACGATTGGACGGGGAGTCT
The DNA here is from genome assembly GCF_021869965.1 of Rhincodon typus. NCBI lineage: Eukaryota > Metazoa > Chordata > Chondrichthyes > Orectolobiformes > Rhincodontidae > Rhincodon > Rhincodon typus. The sequence goes on along the minus strand of NC_063352.1, from coordinate 46,590,785 downwards.
CTGGGCTGTTCATGATTGATCCTTCCTGTCTATTCCCATTCCGAAAGCTTGTGATTTCAAATAAACCCATTGGACTATAACCCGGTGTCGTGTGACGTCTGACCTTGTCCACCCCAGTCCAACACCAGCATCTCCACATCATAAAATATTCAAGTCACTGCCATTTGGGGAAAAGATTTCCAAAGATCCACCACTTTCTGAGAGAAGAATTTCTAATCATCTCCGACGGGTGACCCCCTAAGTTTGAAACAGTGTGGCCTCTAGTTCTAGAATTTTCTCTCCCCCCACCCCACCCCACATGAGGAAACAACTTCTCCATCTTGTCCTGTTACTTCAGAATCTTACAAAATCTCATCAGAAAAAAATCTGCTAAGTGCCATTTTTGGTGAGTTTCATGGAAGGTTCCTCTTCATGAGATGTTTTCTCATGCCATCTTCCCGAATTCGCCTAATTTCTTGTACACCATGCTTCAGGGTGCCCCACTCATTCTCCCACTTACCACTGGCGGGCGTACTGGCCAAATTTGGGACCTCCCAGGATTCCTGGCGCTGGTGCCAACTCAACAGGTCCAGCCGTGCACCTGGTCATGCTGAAAGTGTTTATTTGCCCCGGAGGGATAATAGACACCTCGCTTTTCCAATTGGGTCCTGGTGGACAATGGGGGTGATGTGTTGTAACTCGTGCCCGTGAAGGGTGCTCTGAGACGCTCGTATCAGATGGAGATTTGGAGGAGTAAGCTGGAGTCACCAAATTTCCAGCTCTTCCTATCCATGTTGGGAATTGTCGCTGTCTGGTTTCTATCTGATAGCTGGGAGAATAGGAAACTCTATATTGATGGGGCAGCATGGTGTAGAAGTGAGACAGCTAATGGATGTTAATGAGTCTCTCGTCACTCACTAGACAGAATCTGGTTTTGTCCTTCAACATTTGGTTGGGAAATGGGATCTTTTGCTCCTCACTGCTGATCTTGCATGAATCTCCCAACTTTCTCCCCAGTGTTCCCAGCATTCAGGGGCTTCTATTTTCCAATCAAATCATCTCTTACTTTTCTAAACTCCAGTGGATGCAAATCTAGCCAGTTAAACCTTTCTCTGTGAGACAATCTACCTTATTTTCCAGGTATTAGTCCAGTAAACCTTCTCTGATTTGCTTCCAACATATGTATATCCTTTCTTAAGCAAGTGGCTAATACTGTACACAGCCTTCCAGATGTGCTGTCACCAGAGCCCAACATAACTCAAGCATAATCTTCCCAGTTTTAGATTCAATACCTCTTATAATGAACAATTGCACACTCTTTAGTGTTCATTATTATTTACCGTACCTGCATAGTAACCTTTTCAGTACCAAAATCAGAAATTGCCGGCACATCAGAGTTAACGTTTTGGGTTCTTGTTCTGAGGAAGGGTCACTCAACCCAAAACATTAACTCTGGTTTCTCTCCACAGATGCTGCCAGACCTGCTAAGAGTTTCCTGCAAATTTCTGTTTTTGTTTCTGATTTCCAGCATTCACAGTTATAGAGTCGTACATCATGGGAACAGATCCTTTGGACCAAGCAATTCTTTCATATTTTTGTTTAACCATCATACACGAGGATACCCAAATGTCTCTCCATCTCGGAGCTCTGCAATCTCTCAATATTTAAATAGTATGCTTCTCTTCTTTTAAAAATTTTCCTGCCAAAGTGAACAATTTCAGATTTCCTCCCGTGACACTCCACTTGTTAAATCTTTGCCCACTCACTTAACTGAGAGCCGTTTGTTCGGCTCCAGGGCTGGCTCATTCATGACTAGAGTCATGGCTAATGACCCCAACTGTGAGAGCCTCAGCCTGAAGCTGAGCTGTGCTCCAATGTTGACCAAACAGCTACTAAATGGTTTTCCGAAGATGAGTTTCCAATGCCCAGAGCTTTTAGGAGGAGCTCTCCCACACACACTGACAGCGTCTCCAGGACAGTGATGGATTGCTGCACTCTGCACAACCTAGTTCAATGAGAACTGAGAAGAGGGCGCGATGGACCAGCCATAGGTCTCCTCTGATGAGGAATGAGGAGAATTTCATGGAAATGCTGAGGGAAACAACACCGATGCTGAGGTAATCAGGCCTGCAGTGAGGCCTGAGAGAACGCAATAGCGGCTTAGATCTGGCTTCGCATGAAATACATGGACGCACTGAAGTGATAACCAGTCATGATCCATAAACCTTCCTGCCCTCAAGCAAAGAAACTAGGAAGCAAGAGTAGGCCATTCAACCTTCAAACCTGCTCTGCTATTCAATATGATCCTGGCTGCTCCTCAATCTCACCCCAGGTGCTCATCCTTCGAGGGATGAGGGTAGGACCAGTTACCTCATCAGCCCAGGCTGAGAAGTTAGACCTGCGCGTGTGCAGGAGATCCTCGGGGAGCTGGAGCTCTCTTGGCCTTGTGTCATCACGCAGGTCCGGGTCCCTTGAAAACCAATCCAGTGAATGAAAGCATCCATAGCTGGAGAAACAGAGCGTATGTCTAACTGCCTGTCTGCAGGTACCAGCTCAACTCAGTCCATGGGTACAGCCACACTATGATCCCTCACCAGAATCACAGCCTTGGACAGACTCCGATCTGTATTAAATCCCTGACGCCTCTGCCAAATCTTCCCCTGCCAGTGCCTGCACCTCTCTCAGCTCATTTAATGGTGTTCATTATCTGTAAAAAACCCACAGAATGTTGGAAAAACTCAGCAGGTCAGGCAGCATCTTTGGAGAGAGAGAGAGAAAGAGTTAACATTTTGAGTTCGGTGTGACCCTTCTTCAGAACTGGACCAAGCTATCGATACCTCTGGAGTAGGGGTGGACTTGAATCTGATCCTTGTGGCCCAGGGGTAGGGACATTATCGCTGTGTGACAAAAACCCGAAGTCAAATAGCCTGGGGCCCTGAGTTACCATCCCTGTGATATCCCTGAGACTATTGCTGCCCTAATGATTTAACAGTGTTTTCAATTTCAGCCATAGTTTGCCTCCTGGATAAAACTTCACATCCCTCAGTAGAAATACATTACTCTTCCACCTCTGGATCTTTTGCTGCCGACAGCTGGGCATCTGTGAGGTTACCCTTACTGTACCGAGTGCAGTTTTGTTCTCTGTACCTAAGGAGGGACATATCTGCCCTTGAGAAACAGCAACAAAGACTCATTAAGATGGTTCCTGGTGGAAGGAAGGTGCATATTGTAGAGGCATTGCGTAGATTAGCTCTGTATGCCCTGAGGTTTAGAAGAATGAGGAAATCATCGAAGAGTTTGGCGGGGTAGATGCTGAGAAACTGGCTTCCCCCTGACTGGGAAACCTGGAACACAGGGACACATTCGGAGAATAAGGAGTCAGCCAATCAGCATTGTGATGAGGGGAAATGGCTTCACTCAAATTTGGTGCCAAGCTTTGGGGCCCTCCATCCCTCATAGTTGTGGGTGCTCAGTCATTAAGGACATTCAGGACAGAGGTTGATAGATTTCTCGATGCTGAGAGAAGCT
>NC_063352.1:46572059-46586778 GCF_021869965.1 Rhincodon typus | reverse complement strand
AGGGAAAAGACAGGGAAGTGGAGGTGAGGATTATCAGACCAGCCACGATCTCATTGGCAGTGCAGACTCAATGGTCTATATACCTGATAGTCAACACTCTCTCAACATCTGCCTTATCAAGCCCCATCAGGATCAAAGATTCCCTACAGTGTGGAACCATTCGGCCCATCATCTCCAATACCAACCCACTGAAGAGCATCCCACCCTAGCGCAGTAACCCTGCATTTCCCATGGCTGACCCACCCAGCTTACACATCCCTCAATGGACACTGCGGGCAATTTAGCACTGCCAAATCCACCTAACCTGCACACCTTTGTGACTGTGGAAGGAAACCAGAGCACCCAGAGAAAATCCACGTGGACACAGAGAGAACACGCATACTCCACACAGACAGTCACCCGAGGCTGGGATTGAACCCAGGTCCCTGGTGCTCTGAGGCAGCAGTGCTAACCACTGAGCCACCGTATCGTCCATTAAATAGCTCAATATGATTACTCCAATCCTCTAAACTACAAAGAATACACCCAACCTGCCCAACCTTTCTTCATAAGATAAACACCTCATCCCAGACATTAACTCAGAAAACCGTTTTTGCACAGCTTCGAAGGTATTTATATCCTTTCTGAAACAGAAGACCAAAACTGTGGTGACATAAGTGCATGGCGCTTTTCCTTGTAGACCTATTGTCCTGAACATTTTTTAGTTTACCAGGTCCTTGCCAATTCCGTGACTCACAATGCAGCTCGCAGTTAGTCTGTCCAGGGTCAATTTGTATCATCTTATGCTGAGCTTTCCAAAACACACAGAAACTCTTAGCATCAAACAATCTGAAAATATTGTCAACAATCTGATTTTTCTGCGTCTCAACAATACGTCAGCCGTGACATGTGACCATGTTTTTGTGTCCTCGGGCAAATATTTTGATTCTGAAAATCTATTATGGAAAATGAATGACCTGTGTGCATGAGCAGTGATATTCCTCAGGTGCACACAGACACACACACACACACGCACACACACACAGACACACACACACACACACACACACACACACGCACACACACGCACACACACACACACAAACACAGACACACATTCACATACACATACACACACGCACTCACGCACACACTCAGCACACATTCACACACACACACACACACACACAGACACGCAGAGACACTTACACAAACACACATACTCACACACACAGACACACACACACAGACACACATAAATGTACTCATGCACACATGCACCACACACTCAAACACAAAGACACACACACACACAGACACGCAGAGACACTTACACAAACACACAGACACACACACACAGACACACACACACAGACACACATACATGTACTCACGCACACATGCACCACACACTCAAACACAAAGACACACACACACAGACACTTACACAAACACACACACACACACACACACAGACACACAAACACACAGACACACACACACACACAAACACACACACACACCCACACACACACAGACAGACACCAGAAGGTGTGCACATAATGAAAGCAGGGACTCCATTACTGGATTTCAAACAGATTTCTGCTGGAATTGTGAAATGTTTTTCATTTGTTTTGGCAGGGAATGCTTCCCATGAAAGTAAATCACAGGAAGGGTAGTTCTATGAGAGAAAGTTTGTTTCTGGTCTTGTTATTAATGGGCTTAATGGAATAAAGTGTAACATAAGTCACTGTAATTATGTGCATAGGAAGAGGCAATGTTATGACTGAGATCACAATAACATCTTTGCATTGCTGACTACGATTGTTTGAGAAAGAATTGTTCAGAAATACTTCAAAAGATAGTGCTCGGGGGCAGTACAGCTTGTCATTGTGCAAGCAGACTCTGATGGTTTGTTTCGAACTGACTCCCCGTTTCCAGGGCGGAACGTGTTTCTTTTGTATGTCAAGCGTGAACACATTTTCTGTTCCTGTCTGCTTTTCAAGTCCTGAAGGCGCTGACTGGGGTTTGGCTCCAACATCCCTTAGGCAAGAGGCACAGGCCAGAATGAAAACTCCAGAGTGGCAGTGAAAAACTCCGGAAACCCTGAGCAGGCCAATCGGAGGCCACGGGAATCTTTGGTTCCGTTGTCCACTCGTCAGCTCAAAGACACTGAGTCAGAATGTAACAACACCAGCATGGGATCTCCTCATCAACACAGCTTGATGGCACACTGTCAAAAGCAATATGCACTGAGTCACTGCAGGAATGAAACCTGAGTGTAAATAAGAAGGGTCTTGACAGGATGTGAGAGGATAAGCCTTATCAGGACAACAGGAATCTAGAATTCTCTGCCTGTCACAGTGGTACAGGCAGAAACCGTCATTACATTTAAGATGTGCACATGCTATCCCAAGGCACCCAAGGCTGATCAGCACAGACTTGATGGGCCGAAGAGCCTCTCTCTGTGCTGTAGACTTCTGTCACTCTCTGACTCTAATGTTAGATAGTCTCGATTATAGCCAGAGACAGAACACAGAGCCTGATTGCACAGAGCATTGAGGCTACTCCAAGGCAGTGCACCTGAATATTTAACACTGTTCGCAATGGGTCAGTTTCAGAAATTCCTGTTTCTTCTGATTTCCAAACAGGAAATATCTGTAACTCCCACTTTGAGTCACAAAATGTAGGTTTTGGAGGTAATTTTGTTTTTATTCATTCACGGGATGAGGGCATCGCTGGCCAGGCCAACATTTATTGCCCATCCCTAATTGCCCAGAGGGCAGATGAGAGTCAGCCACATTGCTGTGGGCCTGGAGTCACATGTAGGCCAGACCAGGTAAGGATGGCAGTTTCCTTCCCTAAAGGACATTAGATGGCTTTTTCCTGACAATTGACTGTGGTTTCGTGGTCATCAATAGATTTTTAATTCCAGATTTTTATTGAATTCAAATTCCACCATCTGCTGTGGTGGGAATCAAACCTGGGTCCACAGATTTCTGAATTAAAACTCCAGTGATAATATCACTAGGCCATTATCTTGCCAAACAATAAATGAACAATACCATAAATCCAACGGTACTCCTGATAGTCTCTTTTTGCTGTTTTACATAAACTTTTCACGTAAATAATTCAAATACATCTTTGTCCATAAACGCTGAAAGTGATTCTGCCTTGCCTTGTTACCTTTGTGACAATGGTCTAATCACATTAGTTACAGAAGTTATGCACAGTATTAAACACTTTTGTAACAGAATAGATGAATTGATCATGCAAATTGAAATAAATTAAAACGGAATGATAGCCATGACAGATATGTAGTTGCAAGGTGAGCAAAGCTTTGAGCTGAATATTTGGGGATTTTGATAGATTTTTGTTTTTCGCTTTAATGCAGCATTAGTTTGGCGACTATGATGACGTGGTGGTATTGTTGTAGAGCATATCATTCTACGAGACTTCCTTAGCATCCTAAGCTTTCTCTACAGGGAAGGCTGCTCCTGACAGCACATCTGCAATGTACATCTGCTTCCCTTGGTGATACGTAACTTCCGAATTATATCTCTGCAGAGGATGTAATATTCTTTGATGAAACTGTGCAGCAGATTCAAGTGGTTTGAGTAAGATACTTTGAAGAGGCTTGTGGTCAGACTCTACTGTCACTTTGTCTCTCCCAAATAAGTGTTGATCAAAACACTCACAGCAAAGGCACTCTGCCTCAATCTATGTTTAGCATATTCAGTATGTGTTCATGCCCTGGGTGGAAATGCAACCTGCTCTCTATACTACATGAGCATTGCCCCACGTCCTGTCTTGCTGGACTTAAGTGGAAGCTCAGCATTGACCTTGTTGTTGCTAGATGACTGATCCTTGGTAAAGTCACTTCTTGCTCTGCGTCACAACTCCTCTGAATATCCTCAGCTGTGAGCTTCGGCAGAGGTCACAGTCCGATGACAAATTAGGCAAGAAATTTGCTCGGTAATTGTTGAACTTAACAAGTTATTGCACTGATTTCACATCCTTTGGTCATTGCATTTCTTGATTTCTGTCATCTTCCATTTCATTATTTTCTTCTTGCTCAGCTTCACGCTCATTTGGAGAGTTCACATCCTCAGTCGCACTAGGTTGTGGCTTGCCAAGGCTTCTTCTGTCAGCCATATAGGCTGTGTGCCATGAGCAACATGGCTTTGTGGCTGCTGAATGCCATTCCTTTGCCCCTTGAGGGGCAATGCTGGAATGCCAACGTTTGTCCAGGTGAACAGTGTCCTTGCTGAAATGGTGTGGGCACAAGGAATGCCAATCCTCCGGCGGATTTCCAGTGAGTTGTTCCAGGAATACTGCATGGCAAGATGGGGATTGAACTGGATGAGAAGAACACCAAAGGGGTGGGGTAGTTAATTAATGAGGGTAAGATATGGTGACAAATCTCTGTGGACCTTGCAGTGCAAAACCTTCCAGAAAACTTGACCCAAGTGGCACTTAGCCAAAAACACATAAGATTCAGCCCACTGTGCTCAGAATATTGGGGGATAAGGATAACAGATCTCGAGATCCTAAAATGCTCCACCTTTCCCATCCAATCATTATGATATCATCAGATTGAGTGGAGCTTAATGCAGTCTGGAGCACTGCTGCCTCACAGCACCAGGAACCCAGGTTCAATTCCACCCTCGGGCAAATGTCTGTGTGGAGTTTGCACATTCTCCCCTTATCTGTGTGGGTTACCTCTGGGTGCTCCGGTTTCCTCCCACAGCCCAAAGATGTGCCGGGTAGGTGGATTGGCCATGCTAAATTGCCCGTAGTGTCCAGGGATGTTTAGGTTAGGTGGGTTAGACATGGGGAAATGCAGGGGTAGGGGAATGGATCTGGGTGGGATGCTCCTCAGAGGGACGGTATGGATTTGTTGGGCCGAATGGCCTATTTCCACACTTCAGGGATACTATGAATTTCTATGAATTAATCCTTTCATAACCATCACCTTCTACATCAATTACAGAGGGTTCAAATTATGTCTTCAAGGCTTACAGGGTTTGGCTTCTCTGTTTCTCAGTGAGGGTGTAATACAGTTTATAGTCCTCTTTCCCTCGGAGTTGTTACCCTTACTTGCTCAGATTTTTGTCTAATGCCCTAGCTACTTCACAATTTTGATGCTGAGTCCAGGAAATGTTCCGATTTTGTCTCACTGCTGCCTTGCATTTCTGTAGCACCAGAAGTTGGAAAATTCACAGCCATTCTGATTTAGCCAGTGATGCCAGTTGCAAACCCCTTGTTCTGATTCTAGCTTGCTGTTTCTGACAGGAACCAGCTTTCTCACAGCTCTGAAATTCCATGCGATTTCAGCTGTACACATCAGATACCACCACATCGGATCCAAGGGCTGAGTTTAATAACCGCTGCTTAAACTGAAACCAGCTACATCAGATATCACAGGAAAGTTGGAGTATCCAATGTACAAATGTTTTTTCCCCAAACACTCAGGACCCTGAGTAAACATCATCCTCAAATTGAGTGATAGCCATCTTTGACAAAATAAAGAATGTTTCCTCTGTGGGGGAATGTGAGGAGGTGCCTAACTAGAGTCCACTGATCTGAGATAACCACCATGAAATCCAATAGAGAACTCCTAAGAAATGATTTTATGCAAAGACTGTTGGGCATGAAAAGCTCAGTACCTACAGGGAGTAACTGGAGAGATTAACGTTTAAGGGTAAGCCCAGGTAAGCATTTGGGGAAGAAGTGAATTGAATTGAATTGAAGAAGCTTTATTGTCACATGTACTCACACGAGCACAGTTAAAAGTTTACAAGTCGCCACTTACAGCTTCATCTTGGTTACAAAGGTACCCAACGTACAGACTTTTCAGTTACAGTTCTTAGGGAAAAAAGATTAGAAAAATAAAGAAATGAAGAAGGTTATGAAGATTTATTTGGACGAGGATGGATAGTTGAATAGTTAATAAGGGCCAAAGGGGGTGTCATCTTAATGTCATTGGACCACTAACAAACACAGTGTACTAATGCTGTGGGTACAAAAGTTTAAATCTCATTGTGCCCACCGTAACTGGGCAATTTGAATTCAGCGAATGAAATTCTGCAACACAAAGCGAATCTCAGTGAGGGTGACCTTGACAGCAACATCGATTGTTATAAAAACTGGTCTGTTAGCTTTAAGAAAAGGCCATCTTTTCTCCTGATTCACAGCAATATGGTTGACTTCTATCTGCCCTCTGAGATGGCTGAGTAAGCTAATCAGCTCAACAATGGCTGCCAATGCTGGTTTCCTCATTGACTTCTACAGCAGCATGAAAGAATAAGCCAAAGAGGACTGTTTCTGCTCGGTTTATCCTAGGGAAGTGTACTCTGTGCTTTGTCTCACAACGAAGTCAAGGATGTCTTTCCATAACTGTCTAATGTTTGTGGATTACAAAACCAGTGAGATGGTCCTAAAGGATTCTGAATTTATCCTCGGTAAGCCTCTGGCCAACTAATGATACTGTGTGGCTCTGTAACTGCGTACCTCACCTCATTACGTTCTGGAAATATTGTCAATTTTGCACTTGCTGTCAGAAGATGCTAAATGTGCCAACAATCTGCAGGGACATAGAGCCACAAAGAGCACCTATCCAAATCTTCAAAACTCACTCGAGAGAAAGCGAGAAAGACATCACAAACAATGGTATCTGGCAGGGTAATGGGAGAGAATGGGACATAAATACATTTCAACATATCTCAGGGTGGAAATAATGAGAGTGCTGAAGTCAGGATAAACACATCTTATCCAGAAACTGCACTCTAATTACTTTCACTGGGAGAAGACACATAAGCCTCACATTATTTACTTGTGTGAAACATCAAAAAGGTCCCTACATAAAATATTACTAAGTGGAGTGAAAGTGTTGAATTTTACTCTCCTTTGGAAGAATATAACTCTGCTTGGAGGAAGGGATGACTAGTAATTTTAGTCAACAGCCTGTGTGAAAATGTAACGGTGACCTCACACTTTAGCACAATTACAATATTGCATCTTATTAACCACAATTATTGGCAGGAAGAGTTCCATTCCCCTGACTGCCCACACCAACAATCCATCTTTGGACTGAAGCTAGATCTTCATTAACAACATGTCACTGATTATTAAGCATTTCTGATGGTGTCAGTGGAGCAGTTTCGGCTTAATAGCTCAGCAATTGTATACCTGTGTTCTATGAATTGTGTAAAGTAGCCTTTAAACTTTACCCTCTTGCTCCTATCAGGGAAAGCATGACCCAAGCTAAGAGCCCCACACCCATTCATATCCACTGTGTGACACAGCTAGTCAAATAATTAGAATGAAGGCTCTCTAAACTGCTTCTGGCAATAACTATCAACAAGTAAAGAGGCATGTTGCTGCTCTGACTTTGCAAGCTGTGTTTAATTAATTTATCCAATAAAGTTCTTTAGGAGACCCTTGTTAATAAGTTAATCCTGTTGTTTTCTTTCTGTTACAGTTACAGCATATCTGTGGTTCTCCAAGATACAATTATTTTTGCAGTAAATTAGATGCATCATGTGTGAACTCTATGTCACCTTCTCCCTTTGCCTTCCCAAATAATGTCTCACTTAATTCACTTACATCTCCTGAAGTACGTGGCCTGCTTAATATCCTCATGTATCAATGATACAGCAATGCTGCTACCCACAGTCAATATGCAATAACTATCATTTTCATGGTTGCTCGAGGAACTCCAGCTCAGAGTTGATGAGTTGGATTCTGAGCTTCGGGCGTTACACCACATCAGGGAGATGGGGAGAGTTACCTGGATGCTGTGTTTCAGGAGACAGTCACACCCCTTAAACTAACTAACTTGAATTTGGCCAGTGGTCAGGGACAGGAGGATGTGGCTGTGAGTGAGGCAGGTAGAGGGATCCAGGAGGCACATTTGCAGGAAACTCAGCCCTTGTCCTTTGTCCAACAGGTTTGAGAGTCATGCCCCCTGTGTGGATGGGAATGGGGACTGCAGGGAGGATAAGCCGAATGACCGCAGTACTGTGGTGCAGGGAGCCATTCAAGTGGGGAAAGAAGAGAAGTGTAATTGTGATCGGGGATAGTATAGTTAACGGCAGAGACATTGTTCTCTATGACCAGGATTGAGGGTCCCAAAGGTTGTGTTGCATAGCTGGTGCTTTGGCTTCAGGACATCTCATCTGGGCTGCAGAGGAACTTGGAGTGGGAGGGTAAAGATGTAGTTGTTGTGGTCAACATAGGTACCAACGACACAGATAAAACTAGGACAGAGGTTCTACTAAGGGAGTATGAACAGTTAGGAACTGTTAAATTAAAAAGCAGATTATACCCAAGCTACAAGGTAATTGACACAGGGTCAATAAGATTAGATAGGTAAATGCATGGCTTAAAGATTGGCGTGAGAGAAATAGGTTTGAATTCATGGAACATTGGCACCAGTATTGGGGAAGATGGGACCTGTTCCGATTAGTTGGTCTTCATCTGAATCATGCTGGGATCAGAGTCCTAGCAAATTGCATAACTAGGGCTGTACACAGGGCTTTAAACTAAATGGGGTGGGGGGAGTTGTAGGGGAAATGAAAAAAAGCCCAAATTAAAGGAGGGCAGGTTAGCATTGGGGTGGATGACTACCAGACAATAAACAGGAGGGACAGAACAGGTGATTACCTTTATGCACGAAGGATTTATAAAAGAGTAGGGAAATTTACCAGTAGAACAAATTTAAAAACTTTGCATCTAATTGCAGGAAGCATTCGAAACAAAATTAATGAGTTAATGGCGCAAATAGAAACAAAAGGGTACAATCTGGTAGTGATTACTGAGACATGGTTACAAGGAGACCAGGTCTGGGAATTGAATATCCAAGAGTACTTGGCATTTCGGAGGGATAGACTGAAAGGAAAAGGAGGTGGTGCAGCTTTGCTGGTGAAGGAAGGGATCAGTGCTGTGATGAGAAATGACATAAGCATGGGAGAACAAGATGTGGAATCAGTCTGGGTAGAAATAAGAAATAGCAAAGGGAAGAAGTACTTGTTAGGAGTAATCTATAGGTCCCCAGACAGTAGTTCCACAGTGGGGCACAGCATAAACCAGGAAATGTTAGAAGCTTGCAAGAAAGTTACAGCAATAACCATGGGTGGTTTTAACATGCACGTAGATGGGAAGAATCAAATTGGCAAGGGTAGCCTGGAGGCATAGTTCATTGAATATATTAGAGATTGTTTCTTGGAATGGTATGTTGTGGAACTAACTAGGGAGCAGGCTACTCTGGATTTGGTATTGTGTACTGAGGAGAGATTAATTGGTGGTATCATAGTTAGGGATCTCTAGGGAGTAGTGACCATGATTTGATGGAATTCAAAATTCAGTTTGGGGGTGAGAAAGTGCAGTCCCACAATAGTGTTCTGCAATTAAACAAAGGAAATTAGGTAGGCATGAGGACAGATTTGGCATGAGTAGATTGGGCAGGACAGCTAAAAGGTAAGACAGCAGATGAGCAGTGGCAATTGTGTAAGGAGCTGCTCAATTCCTCACAACTGAAATATATCCCAGTGAGGAAGAAAGATGGTAAGGCAGGGGGTGAAAAACATTCATGGCTAAACGAGGAGGTCAAGGACAATATAACGTCAAAAACTAAGATATTGCAAAGGCCAGTGGCAGGCAGGAGGATTGGGAAACTTTCAAACATAAACAAAGGGATACTAAAAAATTAATAAAAAGAGCTAAGGTAAATTATGAAAGAAAAGTAGCACAAAATAACAAAAAGCATAGCAAAAGCTTCTGTAGTTATGTAAAAGGGAAGAGAGTCGTTAAGGTGAATGTTGTCCCTTGGAAGATGAAACCAGAGAGTTAATAGTGGGGCAGACAGGCTAGATCAATACTTTGCCTCAGTTTTCACAGTGGAGGACAATAGTGCCATTCCTATTGGACCGGGCAAGTCAAAGGAAATAGAAAGGGTGGAACTTAGAACAATCAACATCAATAGGGAAAAGGTACTCAGAAAACTATTCGGATTGAGGGCAGACAAGTCCCCTGGGCCTGATGGACTATGCCCTAGGGTGTTAAAGGAAGTGGCAGCAGAGATAATGGATCCATTGGTTACAATATTCCAAAATTCCCTGGACACGGGAAAGGTTCCAGTGGATTGGAAAAAAGCTATTGTAACGCCCCTATTCAAAAAGGGAGGGAGACAAATTGTGGGAAATTACAGACCAGTTATTTTAACATCTATTGTCAGCAAAGTGTTAGAATCAATTATCAAGGAAGCAATATCTGGACAGTTGGAAAGTCAAAACGCTATCCATCAGAGTCAGCATGTTTTAATGAAGGACAAATCATGTTTGACTAATTTGCTACTGTTCTTCGAAGATGTAACAAGCAAAATGAATAATGGGAATCCTGTAGATGTAATATATTTGGACTTCCAGAAGGTGTTTGATCAGGTGCTGCACAAAAGGTTAATTCACAAGGTTGGATCATATGGGATTAGGGGTAAGTTATTAGCTTGGATGATTTTAACATGCACATTGATTGGAAGGTTCAAGAGAGTCAGCATAAATGGTTTTTTTTCTGAAAATCAAAAAGTAACAAGTAGGGTGGATACACGGATAGAAGGCTCTAGCCAAATTTGTGTATGACACAAAAATAGGTGGGATGGTAAATAGCAATGAGGAAATAAGAACTTTACAAATGGAGAGTGGACCAAAATGTGGCAGATGGAGTTTAACGTTGATAAATGTGAGGTCATGCATTTTGGTTGGAAAAATGGGAAGGCAACCTACTATCTAAATTGGGAGAGACTTTGGTGTGCTCTGGTGCAGAGGGATCTGGGTGTCCTCGTTCATGAGTTACAGCAAACTAGCATGCAGGTACAGCAGATAAATAAAGAAAGCAAATGGAATGTTATCTTTTATAGCTAAAGGAATAGAATATAAAGGTAAGGAAGTATTGTTGCAACAATACAAGGCATTGGTGAGACTGCACTGGAGTATTGTGCACAGTTTTGGTCTGCTTATTCGAGGAAAGATATAGTGGCATTGGAGGCAGTTCAGAGGAGGTTCACTGGATTGATCCCAGAGATGAGGGGTTTGTTGTATGAAGAGAGATTGAACAGTTTAGGCCTATACTGTCTGGAATTTAGAAGAATCGGGGAGATCAATTTGAGGTATTAAAGATGATAAAAGGTACAAATAAAATAGACGTGGAGCAGATGCTCCCTCTTGTGGGGCATTCTAGGACAAGGGGTCATAGTCTTAGGATAAGGGGTAGCATATTTAAAACAGAGTTCTCCCAAATGGCTGTGAATCTGTGGAATTCACTACCCCAAAGTGCAGTGGATGCTGGGACAGTGGGTAAATTTAAAGAGGAGTTAGACAGATTTTTAATTGGTAGTGGGTTGAAAGGTTATGGGAAGAAGGCAGGAAAATGGGGGTGAGGAGCATATTAGTCATGATCGAATGGTGGACCAGACTTGATGTGCCGAGTGGCCTAATTCTGCCTCTATGTCTTATGAACTTATGAACTTACAATTCACAGGCCTCAGCAGAGTACAGAATGCTGCCTTAGAGCAGCCTTCTAATATACTTACTGTGCATTGTACCTGCAGTGTGAAAAAACCTGTTTTATACACAACATGGGATTAATGGAATTGAGAAAGAATCATCATTGAAGTGGATTATCCTTAATGGGAATTCGAGTCGGAGCTGCTGGGCCTACTTGAGTCTGCGCTGCTGGGCCTACTCAAGTCTGAGCTGTTGTGCCTACTTGAGTCCAAGCTGTTGGGCCTACTTGAGTCTGAGCTGCTGGGCCTACTTAAGTCCATGCTGTTGTGCCCGCTCGAGTCCAAGCTGCTGGGCCCCCTTGAGTCTGAGCTGCTGGGCCTGCTCAAGTCTGAGCTGCTGGGACTACTTGAGTCTGAGCTGCTGGGCCTACTCGAGTCCAGGCTGCTGGGCCTACTTGAGTCCAGGCTGCTGGGCCTACTCGAGTCCATGCTGCTGGGCCTGCTCAAGTCTGTGTTGCTGGGCCTACTCGCCTCTGCTGATGCCATCACTATTTGCAAGCACTAAGGTCAGATATCATAACCTGGAATGAGTGGATTACATTATGAGGAAACACTAGACTATCTTCTGGAGTTTAGAAGAGTCAGAGTTGACTTAATTGAAACATATAAGATCCTGAGGGGACGTGATTGCCGAATGTGGAAAGGGTAATTCCTCTTGTGGGACAACCTAGAGCTAGGGGTCACAGTTCAAAAATAAAGGTACACCCATTTAAATCAGAGGTGAGGAAAACATGTCTTCTCTCTGAGGATTGAGAGTCTTTGGAATTTCCTTCCTCAAAAGGCAGTGAATGTAGAATCTTTAAATATTTTTAAAACAGATGTAGATAGATTCTCGATTGCCAGGGGGATGAAAGATTCTTGGGATCTGCAGGAAAGCAGAGTTGAGGTTAAAATCAGATCAGCCATGATCTTATTGAATGGTGGAGCAGGTTGGAAGGGCCAAGTGGCCTAGTATTGTTCCGTGTTTGTGTGTTTGTTTATTCATAATGAACATTTCTGAGTGACTGACTTACTGACTGGAACAACAAAGGTGAAGCCCAGACTGAAACGATAATCATTTATTTCGATCCTATGGTAGTTAGGCTCCATGCCGAGGTTGACATGGTATTCAGCAACGTCCGCTGTTGCAGTGTGAATGGAATGATGCCACCAGGAATGGATCACGGAGGGCAGGGGGTAGGTATGTAGGAGATGGCTTAGATGGCCAATCTGAGCTGTTCCTCAGGTACCAACTTGTGAAGCCATATCCTCTTTGTCCCCTCCAAGGGCAGCTGAGTGTTGACCGGACTTTCCACGGATCACCGTAACCTGGAACTTCACCACTTGGGCTGGGCACCAAATTGCGGGCAGGTTGGCATTTGCAGTTAACCAGGAGATGAGGCTGAGGTCCATTTTTCCCGTCTCAGTGGAAATACTTCTTTAGCTCTCTCCCTGGTTCTGTGGGGGTTAGTGCGGAAAACTTGCATTCAGCTCCAGCCAATCAAATGACGTGAAAAGGACTTGGGTGGGAAGGATAGCCGTGTGTACCAAAAGGGGCAAAGCAACATTGAGATCTCCCTTGCAGCTTCATTAGCAATGTCTATCCCACCAGTATAACTCTATCTAGTTGCTATCAAGCAATAATTTAAGGCAGGAGCCCCTTCTCATTCGATTACCAACTTTGTCCAACACACTAGACAAAGATGACAGTGTAGTTCCCAAGCTCAAAGGAGAATGTTGCCATCAAATCCATCTTAGGGTGACCAGCCCCATCCAGAGAACTCAAACCGCAGATGCTCCTGTGAAGGTTAGCTCGGCCGCACCAATCATGTTCTTTGTTCTCCCTGTGGTGATTCGGTGTGCGCCAACAGAGGAAGCTGGTTTAGCTGTGCTTGTCTCAACATCCAAGAAATAATCCTCATGACTTTCTGGGCATTGGATATTTGTTACATTTGTGTAGACAACCCTGATCTAGGTTGAGCAGTGTATCTCATGCTGTTGGATGACCCGGGTTGAGTACCTACTATACCAGCTGTGTTGCCCCGCTCGGCATCCACCAGCTCCACTCTCACCTTGACTTGGACTGTAGCATACAATTGTTTTGTACTTGATTACATGTTTGCTATTGATGCTCATTGATTGGTGAAACTTGGGTGAGGATCCAGAGAAACATAAAGCTGCAGTAAGCTCTGGAAGCTGGTGATAGAGCATGTTGTTGGAATCTGCAGCTTGGAACATGGGATGCCTACAGCCAATAATGATAGAAATCACGATGAACCAACCCACCCTTTCCATTTTATTGGACTTCTCAAACTGGCAACCACCAAAATTGTTCCCCAAGACTTCAGAAATACTTCCATGAAATACTCTATTGCAGAAAATACGGAGGCATGGGATTGAGGGTGATTTAGCGGTTTGGATCAGAAATTGGCTAGCTGTAAGAAGACAGAGGGTGGTGGTTGATGGGAAATGTTCATCCTGGAGTTCAGTTACTAGTGGTATACCTCAAGGATCTGTTTTGGGGCCACTCCTGTTTGTCATTTTTATAAATGATCTGGATGAGGGCTTAGAAGGATGTGTTGGTAAATTTGCGGATGACACCAAAGTCAGTGGAGTTGTGGATAGTGCGGAAGGATGTTGCAGGTTACAGAGGGACATAGATAAGCTGCAGAGCTGGGCTGAGAGGTGGCAAATGGAGTTTAATGCGGAAAAGTGTGAGGTGATTCACTTTGGAAGGAGTAACAGGAATACAGAGTACTGGGCTAATGGTAAGATTCTTGGTAGTGTGGATGAGCAGAGAAATCTCGGTGTCCATGTGCATAGATCCCTGAAAGTTGCCACCCAGGTTGATAGCGTTGTTAAGAAGGCATACGGTGTGTTAGGTTTTATTGGTAGAGGGATTGAGTTTCGGAGCCATGAGGTCATGTTGCAGCTGTACAAAACTCTGGTGCGGCCGCACTTGGAGTATTGCGTACAGTTCTGGTCACCGCATTATAGGAAGGATGTGGAAGCATTGGAAAGGGTGCAGAGGAGATTTACCAGGATGTTGCCTGGTATGGAGGGAAGGTCTTATGAGGAAAGGCTGAGGGACTTGAGGCTGTTTTCGTTAGAGAGAAGAAGGTTAAGAGGTGACTTAATAGAAACATACAAGATGATTAGAGGATTAGATAGGGTGGACAGTGGGAGCCTTTTTCCTCGGAT
>NC_063352.1:46554730-46571659 GCF_021869965.1 Rhincodon typus | reverse complement strand
TGAGTTTCGGAGCCATGAGGTCATGTTGCAGCTGTACAAAACTCTTGGTGCGGCCGCACTTGGAGTATTGCGTACAGTTCTGGTCGCCGCATTATAGGAAGAATGTGGAAGCATTGGAAAGGGTGCAGAGGAGATTTACCAGGATGTTGCCTGGTATGGAGGGAAGGTCTTATGAGGAAAGGCTGAGGGACTTGAGGCTGTTTTCGTTAGAGAGAAGAAGGTTAAGAGGTGACTTAATAGAAACATACAAGATGATTAGAGGATTAGATAGGGTGGACAGTGGGAGCCTTTTTCCTCGGATGGTGATGGCTAGCACGAGGGGACATAGCTTTAAATTGAGGGGTGATAGATATAGGACAGATGTCAGAGGAAGGTTCTTTACTCAGAGAGTAGTAAGGGCATGGAATGCCCTGCCTGCAAAAGTAGTAGACTCGCCAACTTTAAGGGCATTTAAATGGTCATTGGATAAACATATGGATGATAATGGAATAGTTTAGGTTAGATGGGCTTCAGATTGGTTTCACAGGTCGGCGCAACATTGAGGGCCGAAGGGCCTGTACTACGCTGTAATGTTCTATGTTCTATGTTCTATGTTCATGCCTGCTTGGAAACCAGAAAGTAATTGTTTCCTGGAAGGACAGAAGGGAAGATTAAGCGAAGCTCCTTCCTTCACTGAGTGGAATGGAATGTGTTTTGCGCTGGGGGACAGGATTTAGATTATACACAGAAACCCAGGCTGACAGCTGTTCTGTTGTGGTGTTGTTGTTGAGTCATCCAACATGGGCCGATGGCCACTGGAGTTGCCAAAGCAGATGGTGAGTGTAGTGCAATGTTGGGTTACAGTTCGTCTTGTAGCTTGTAGACATTTGTGGTGGATACATCTCATGTTAGGTCTCCCTTGTGCTTTCCCTGGTGTGGGTGACTGCATTGTATGTCTTGTTATCCCTGAATTGATGGCCAAAATATCCATGGAGTGCTCTTGCAGAGTGACTGGTACTAAAGCTCCTATGTCTAGTGTCTTTTTGTGCATGACAGGCATTCAGCAATGAGCTGGTATATTCCTAACTCTGGCCCTGTTTGTCAGTTTTGAGGCACTCTAACAGAATCAATTTTCCAGTGGGACTGGGGGCCCAGTGTACAAGCTTCAGTTGCTTTCTGGATAGGATTAGTTCACAGGTTTTCAAGTTGGAACCTCTACTTTTGACAGGAACAGCACCTGAAAGCTACTGTACCCAGCAACCATCCCACAGTCCCGCCTCGCTCCCATTGGCAACCACTCTAACATGGTGTCCAAATAGTGTGTGCTAACCAAGTGAAGTTAATGTCTTGAGGTGAAAAGATTAGGAGTCTAACAAGGAAATATTAATGGGAAACTTCAGTCTCTCCCTCCCAGCCACTGTTAAGGTATTTCAAAATCAGGCTAACAATTAACAATGTGTAGAGCTGGATGAACACAGCAGGCCAAGCAGCATCAGAGGAGCAGGAAGGCATTTTTCCGGAGGGTAACTTCTTCAGGGTAGGCATCCTTAGAAGAGGCCTCGCAGTGCGGTTAAAATTGTTTCAGAGATAGTAGGAACTGCGGATGCTGGAGAATCTGAGATAACAAAGTGTAGAGCTGGATGAACACAGCAGGCCCAGCAGCATCAGAGGAGCAGGAAGGCAATGCATTTTTGTTTTATTTCTAACCAATAAACATAAAAGGTGTTGTGCATTAACGCTGCCAATTCCTTACCTTAGACATTATCGGAGTTTGTCTCCTGTGAGCTCTATCTGAAAGCAATGGATGTACTTTTTATTATTTTAGTCTCCATCTGCCAAATTATTTCCATTTGACACAACTTTAATTAGCACCCATAAGATATTCATCAGATTTTGAGACACGGACCATAGGAGAGGCAAAAACAGTCCCCATCAGACAAATGTTTAATATCCTGCTTTAACATTGGCAAGGCTTTCTTTCTTAGGAACTGGACTGCATTTGATTTTCATTCCTCCAGCCTCTTGATTTTAATAAAATCATACAGCACGGAAACAGACCCTTCAGTCCAGCTTGTCCATGCCAACCAACTTTCCCAATCTTAACTAGTCTCACCTGCCTGTGTTTGGCCCATATCCTTCTCTAAACCTTCCTATTCATGTACCTGTCCAAATGTCTTTGAAATGTTGTAAGTGTACCCACATCTACCTCTTCCTCTGGCAGTTTGTTCCACATACAAACCACCCTCTGTGTGAAAAAGTTGCCCCTCAGATTCCTTTTAAATGTCTCTCCTCTCAACCTTGATTTTATTCTAGCTGTGAGCTGCAGCTTCAAGACAGAATGGATACAACAGCGATGGCAAGGCTTTTTTTTATTCAGGAGATGTGGAGTGTAATTCTAGATTGAGGGAAGAGCACATGGTGAGGCATACTCCTCCCATGACTAGAATAAAAAACATCACTTGAGGAAGTATTGGCAGCCCCTCTGCTGATAGGATGTAAAATGGTGTGTACAAATATCTGCAGCTTCTTCCAGCCCATTCCTGTTTGACCAACTTGATTTTCCACCTGGGAAATGGGGAAAGAGGATTTCAGTCTCTTCGTGAGTCAGAGTTCCATCTTTGGGTGGTGGAGGGAGGGGCTGATGTCGGATAAAAGTCAGATTTTCACATGGGCTTGCTCTGAGTTGGTTTCCAATAGCATTCGAGCCAGAATAGTACAGGGTCAGCTGAAGTGAGGGATTCCTTTAGACAAGTCTGAGGTAGTCTCGCTTCTTGTCCTGATGTGAAGGGGCAGGGTTGGACTTGGGTGGACAAGATCAGACGTCACACAACACCAGGTTATAGTCCAACAGGTTTATTTGAGATCACAAGCTTTCGGAGCATTGCTGCTTCACATGGTGTTGTCCTGATGGAGAGATCGGTTTATTGTCCAAAGGCTTGTATTGCTCCAGAGAGAAGTGGACTGTCAGAGGAAGGCAGGGCAGCACCTAGGGATGGGCAATAAATGCTGGCCTAGCCCACATTCTGTGAACGAAGAGAAAAAAATGACCAGATGTAAAGTCAAATCAGTTATCTCAATAAGAAAGTGGTTAGAGTGCATTGTGACCCATGACACCAAAGTGTCCTCAATATGTTTTCTCCCTCCTCTACTTCCTCCTAGGTCCCTCCTTGGTCCCTCAGCTGGGCTAGAGGGGACCCGCTCAACAGAGGAGCCCGTTGTGCCTGGAGATTGGATTGGGAGACCCCCGGGTGTGATTGTGTCTGGATGGCCCAGAGATATCAAGGGTCTTCTAGCCTAAGGCAAGTAAACCCTCCTCAGAGTGAACTTCCAAGGTCGTGGTGGGGGGCAGGCAGGGTGAGGGTGGTGGGCATGGCCTTGGGAGTGATTTGATTGGATAATTGTGATGGAGGTTAAGTGGGGACGGTGTGTGGTCCTCCTCTGGTTGGGTACTGTCTGGCACTGCCCTTGTGAGGAATGGGCATCAGGACTGGGTTGTCCAAGGTTCCCCATGCCCCTGTCATCATTGACTTGGTCCTGAGGCGCAGTGGCTGGGGTGATGGACAGCAGGTGTGTGCCCTTCTCCAGCAGAACCTAAGAGGGCTGGGCCTGGTGCTCCGTGGCTGTGCCAGTCTGTCCATTGAGGCAGCCAGATATTCACATGATGCACGTTCTGGGCAACAAGGGCCATTCTTCCCACATTCCTGCCTGCTGCTCTCCCTTCCTGTGCATGTAGATGAAATCCCTGATTGCCCACACCCTCGCACTCCTCTCCTGCCTTGGCCAGAGCCGGTACCTGGTCTCTGAGGGTCAGGGGCCTGGGCTATCACTTAGCCAGCTATGGGACTGTCACTGTGAGGTGCTCACAACAGAATGTGCTCCCACACTCTCTAAGTCTTTCTACACAATTATTTCCAAACACAAATTCTAAGCTTGCAAACACTGTTCAAATAGAATAGCCGTAAAATTCAGTGCAAAACAGTTATGGGTTTCTCCTGAATTATGTTCAGGCTGCCATGACTAGGAATTATTCCAAGCCCCAGGATTTCTAAGAAGGCTTGATACAAAGAGATTCCAATACTTTTCCAATAATGTTTTTAAAAAAAATCTGGGCATCTTATGTTTAGAACATAGAACAGTACAGTACAGAAATGGGCACTTTGGCCCACGATGTTGCGATGAACATGATGCCAAATTAAACTAATCCCTTCTGCCTGCCCTTGGTCCATATCCCTCCATTCCTCAGATATTTATGCGCTTATCTAAAACTCTCTTAAATGCCCCTATCGTATCTGCCTCCACCACTACCCCGGCAGTGTGTTCCAGACTCCTACCACTCTCCGCGTAAAAAATGTGCCCTTCACATCTCCTTTGAACTTTTCCCCTGTCACCTTAAATTCATGCCCCCTAGTATTGGAGATAGTTTCTTCAAACTTAAGCTCTCAAATTAATATTAAATATGATTTAATTTGTTAACACAGTCACAAAATGCTTGAGACATTCTGACGTCATCTAAGATGCTGTGCAAATATGGGTTCTTTCTCTCTTTAGACATTGTACAGATCCCTGACAGTAGTCTCAATTTGCAAAACACAGATCAATACACAAATCTCGTTCGGTTAAACCTGCTTAATTCATGTGCCTGAACAATTGCAAGCGACACTTAAAATCCTCCAACTGCTTTTTAACTCTAAATGCTTAATTCAAATTACTGTGGGATTGTTTCTATTAAAAATATAAACAGGTTGAATTAATAGTAATATATATATATCCAGTGGAATGTCTGGATCAAAACAAAATTGCTTGCTGTGGGGGACAGAGGGAGGAACTACTGTCAAGGAATTTAGCTAAATAAGGCAGAATCCTATTTAATTTTACCCCGGTCTTTCTCAAGTGGTAGCAGCAAGTTTATTATTTCAAACAAATCATCCATTTCAAACATGGAACATCCAAACAGCTGACACTTGGGTTAAGTATTCTCATCAGGAAATAATTCACTGCATGGATGTCAGATAATTGTAGCAAATTCTTTGCCTTTTCCCTCCTTCTCCAGCTTCAGGTAGCTTGTGCAGGTTAGGAACAGCAAATGCCAGAAGCACTAAGCAACATCTGTGGAGAAAACAGATAGGTTAATGCTTAATCATAACTGTAAAAGAAAAGGACGGAAAAGTGCCACGTACAAGCACAAGTAGAAAGAACAACGACCTGCACAGCTTTCAGGTTAAATGGATAATGTTGACAGAAAATTCTACACTAGCTCTTCTCACAGTGTCTCTCACTTCTAATACTGACTTTCCACCAACTCTGAACTGGCCTGTGCTTAATGTTGATTGGATATTAATAGGTTTGGAGTCTTAAAAAGATAAATTAGACAGGGAATAGATTTTGTTGGCCTTGCCTTTGTGAATATCTTTCACTTTAAGGATAGTTATTAGTTAATTTCCCTTCCCATCACTGTTACCTGCACACTCAGATGCAGAAACAGAAAGAAATGGAAGGACGTATGGTAATATTGTAGAACAGAGGGACCTAGGGGTTCAGGTACATAATTCTTTGAAGTTTGCATATAGACAGGGTGGTTAAAAAGGCGTTTAGCACGCTTGCCTTCATTGCTCAGACCATTGTGTATAGGAGTTTTGACATCATGTTAAGGAGATTGGTGAGGCCTCTGCTGGAATACTCATAGAATCCCTACAGTATGGAAACAGGCCCTTCAGCCCAACAAGTCCACACCGACCCTCAGAACATCCCACCCAGACCCATCCCCTTATAACCCACCTCGTCTACACATCCCTGAACACTACGGGCAATTTAGCATGGCCAATCCACCTAACCTGCACATCTTTGGACTGTGGGAGGAAACCGGAACACCCGGAGGGAACCCACGCTGACATGGGGAGAATGTGCAAACTCCACACAGACAGTCACCCGAAAGTGGGGTCAAACCCAGGTTCTGTGGTGCTGTGAGGCAGCAGTGCTAACCACTTAGCCACCGTGCCACCCAAAGTGAGATCGGCTTTCGTCTGTGTCCAGTCCTGGTCGCCCAGTTATAGGAAGGATATTATTAAGCTGGAGAGGGTTCTGAAGAGATTTACCAGTATATTGCCAGGAATGGAAAGTTTGAGTTATAAAGAAAGGCTGGATAGGCTGGGGCTCTTTTCACTGGAGTGTAGGAGGTTGAGGGGTGACCTTACAGAGCTTTATAAAATAATGAGAGGTTTAGATAGGGTTAATAGTAGGTGTCTTTTCCCTAGGTGGGGGATTTCAAGACAAGGGGGCATATTTCTAAGGTGAGAGGAGAGAGATTTTAAAAAAGACATGAGGGGCAAATCTTTTACACAGGGGGTGGTTCATGAACATCCAGAGGAAGTGATGGATGCAGGTACAGTTACAACATTTATAAGACACAGATAAATCCATGAATAGGAAAGGTTTGGAAGTGTTTGGGCTAGGAGCAGGCAGGTGGGATTAGTTTAGTTTGGGATTAGGCTCAGCATGGACTGGTTGGCCTAAAGGGTTTGTTTCTGTGCTGTATGACTCTATGACAGAGAGACCGGCATCCTGCATATGAACAAATAAAATGAAAACTACATAGAACATAGAACATAGAACATTACAGCGCAGTACAGGCCCTTCGGCCCTCGATGTTGCGCCGACCTGTGAAACCAATCTGAAGCCCATCTAACCTAAACTATTCCATTATCATCCATATGTTTATCCAATGACCATTTAAATGCCCTTAAAGTTGGCAAGTCTACTACTGTTGCAGGCAGGGCATTCCACGCCCTTACTACTCTCTGAGTGAAGAATTCAACTAAACAATTCAACTACTCTTAAGAATGGATTGTGTTCTTACATTTTTTTCTTGGTTCTTTCATTGGATCCCTGGCAAGTTCAGGATTTGTGAACCATCCCTATTTGCCCCAGAACCAGTGGCTTACCACACCCTTTCAGGGGTAGGGGGCACAGCTAAGAGTCAACCACATTGCTGTGGGGTTGGAGTCACATGCAGGCCAGACGAGGTAAGATGGCAAATTTCCTGTCCTTCCTGCAGATGTTGGAAATGTGAAACAAGCACAGAAAATGCTGGAGAAACTCAGCAGGTCTGGCAGCATCAGGGGAGACAGAGAGAGAGAGAGAACGAACAGTTTATTAAAATGGATGATCACCATTATTGAGAACAGATTCCAATTCCAGGTGCTTTATACAGTAACCACATTAGTAGGACTTGAATCTACATCCCACAGCACCAGCTTCAGGGATAACAAGGTGTAGAGCTGGATGAACACAGCAGGCCAAGCAGCATCAGAGAAGCAGGAAGGCTGACGTTTCGGGCCTAGACCCTTCTTCAGAAAAAGGTACTGGTTTACCAAGCCAGTGATATCACTCATACACCAGTTTCTCCCAGAATTGGAACACAAGGACTTTTAATGTTGGATAGAACTTATCTGTTGCTCAATCTGCAAAAAAGAAGTGTGGAGGTTATGAGTTTGAGTGAGCATAATAAATTCTGTACAAGTGAATGGAGAGTGGATTTGAGCACCTTGACCCTTAGACAGTGTAACTGATGGCAGACACACACTGCACTGACAGGTGTAAGGGGAGTGAGCGCTGGGGATCAGGCAGCCTTGCAGCAGACCTATGCACTTGTGATGTTGATTGACATTAGCCACCTCCCTATGGCCTGTGGAACACGCAGAAATAATCTCGTCAGCCTGCACAGTGAGAATGCACAGAAACAGCTCTACCTTAATCCTTAGCTCCAGGAAAATCAAATGCCAGTGCCCCATGAATGAGACATCTTCTCTGTGAGCTCAGGAAGATTTAAGAAGATGATGCACAGAGGAATTAATGATAGTCACCCTGAACATCCATAATCTGTAATAATCCACTTGGTCAAACAGACCTTCACTTAGTCTAGCAGCAGCAAACTATTGATAGTCTGGGATCAAAGGAGATGAATGTGGAAGTGGGAGTAGGCCATTCAGCCCATCAACCCTGCTCTGCCATTCAATATGATTATAGTAGAGTCAACACTTTAATGTGTTTTAACCCTCACTATCACAGATGATCATCAATCTCTCAAGTTATCTCTGTGTTCTGCTGGCAGGACCTTGATTTTGGATGTAAATATTCCTTCTGGAAATCAGGATTGTGTCTTTGGAATTCCTTCCTACAAATATCTTGTGAAAATTGTAAAGTTCGATTATTTTAAATTACCTCGGGCCTGTTTTTTTTTGCAAAAGCTGCATTGAGTGCACACTGTAAGATCTTGACAGAACCAGAGATACATTCCATTGTATGCCTGGTGGAAAGCTTATGTGAGCTATCATTTACAGTAAGATCTGAGTTTATTCAGTGCCTTGCATGTGTGAGAAACCATCTGCAGTGACAGCACTTGCTCAGCCATTAGAATGAATCATTTATTTGTCCTTGAAGTTGTATATGTGTCACACAGGAAAGAAACACTTTTTCATCAAAGATGCTCTGTTGTAATGTTCTCTAACTTTGGCACAATGTGAGTTCAATCCTTTCAGAACCATGGCTCAATATGAGCTTACTGCTGACGTTATATGAAATTCAGTATGTTCATCTTTTACGCACAGTTTTAGTTCATAACAGCAATTGAGTTAGCGCAGTTATTTTAGGTCGCAGTCACAAAACATTTCGATAGTGCCTTCAATGTTTGATCAGAAATGTGGTTCATAACAGCCTGAAAAGTGAATGTAGACAGGAGAGGGGAGAGGGTTCAGGGAAAGGATTCAGGAGCATGGATTATTGATGACCTCAGGTATCACTGGTGTGGACTGGTGGCTCAGTGGTTAGCACTGCTGCCTCATAGCACCAGGGACCCAGGTTCAATTCCAGTCTTGAGTGACTGTCTGTGTGGAGTTTGCTCATTCTCCTTGTGTCTGCGTGGGTTTCCTCTGGGTGTTCCAGTTTCCTCCCACAGTCCAAAGATGTGCAGGTTAGATGGGTTGGCCATGGTGTACAGGGATGTGCAGGCTAGGTGGGTTAGCCACAGGAAATGTAGGATTACAGGGATGGGGGAGCTGGGTCCAGGTGATCTGGGTGGATTGCTCTTCAGAGGGTCAGTGTGGACGGGATGGTCCAAATGGCCTACTTCCACACTGTAGGGATTCTACAACAATGGAACAGTGGGGAAAGGGAGGGAATATGGAGATCTTGGATTAAGGGAGGGTTATGTTTGGGTGTTTTAGTTGGTGAAATTAGGGGTAGAGGAAGTTACAGCGATAGAGAGGGGAAGACCATCTGAGAATTTTAAAACATTCATGAGAAATTTGCATTGGGATCCAATGTAGCTTAATAAGGAAACACAGTGGGTGAATGGGAACCGGCGAGGAATACGGTCTGGATAACAGAGATTTGAAGTAATTGAAGTTAACGGTATGTGACGGACATGAGAGCTCTGGGATAGAGAATTCCGAAAGGAGTGAAGGCATCAGCAACACAAGGATTGAAGCAGGGCAGAGGGGGCCAATGTATCAAACAAACTGCAGCAGTCTTTCTGACTGAAAGGCTCTGGAGTTGCAAGGTCAGTTCTGAGTTGCATATGACACTATGTTTACACATAACTTGGTGAGACAACGTCGGGGAGAGTGTGGGAATCATTGACGAGGATAGATTTAACAGCAGGAAGTGAAGACTACAGGATTGAAACTGGACTTTGGCAGGATCATAATAAACTAGCCCATTGTTTGGTTGTGATCAACGTTAATATGTATACATTACAATAGTTTACAAATTAGATTTTTAAAAATGTATTCATTCATGAGACACTTGGTGTTGCTGTCGAGAAGAGGCAATTGTTTTCCATCCCTAACTACCCTGGAACTGAGAGGCTTAAAAACCCATCTCAGAGGGCAATTAAGAGTTAACCACATTGCTGTGGGTCTGGAGTCACATATAGGCCAGACCAGGTAAGGATGGCAGATTTGCTTTCCTAAAGGACATGAGTGAACCAGAAGGGTTTTTACAAAAATCAATAATAGTTTCATGACCAGCTCAATATCCCAGACTTTATTCAAGATCAAGGCTGTTGACCGAACAATTAAATTTTGTTCTGACTTTTCTCTCTTACACCACTCGCAAGTTAATATCACCTTGAGGATCTGCATTAGTTCTTATACTGATGGTCGCTGTCATTACTGTGCAACATCCTATTTACAGTCGACAAAATCTATATGAAATAGTGGAATATCATCTTTTACAATTCTTGGGTCACTGGGGGTAATTTTGACTTTGAACAGTTGTGTAAAGCTGTTGGTAAGGGATCAGGCATGAGTAATACATCACTTCCAATATTTCAGCAAAGCCTAATGATTAATCAAGAATTTTGAATTAAGTTTTGTTGCCTCATGTATTCAAGTACAGAGAGACAGGAGTACAGTGAAAAGTGTACAATGTCGCCATTAACACCGCCATCTTAGGTACAAGATACCTAGGTACAAAATCTTAGGTAAAGATAGAAACATAAAGAAAGAAGTTAAAAGTTCAACATTACAGTCCTTGTCAATATAAAATAGTAAGTAAGAAAAACAGGCCAGGCAGCATCAGAAGAGCAGGAAAGTTGACGTTTCGGAGGGGTCCCAACCCGAAATGTCAACTTTCCTGCTCCTTTGATGCTGCCCTGGTCTGCTGTGTTCCTTCAGCTCCACACTGTGTTATCACTGACTCCAGCATCTACAGTTCTTACTATCTCTGAATAAGAAATACAGTTGAGTTCCAAATTACAGTCCTTCTTTAGTCAGAGGTCTGCAGTTGCTCTGAATATCGCCCAGTTTAGATTAACATCCAAAGACAGTGTTTAAGTCAAAGCTCAAATTGACCAATAGCCAAGAAAATGAGCTTAGCACCACATCATCATCACACCAGCCAATGGCAAGTGTGTCCTTGTAATGCAGGAAGTAGTCACTTCCTTTTGGCAGGAATGGACAGGAAGGTGAGAAGGTCAGTGAAGGATGAGTTTAAAATCTCTGCTGAAAGAAGCCATTTAAAGCTTTGACATAATTAATGCAGGGTTTTGTCAAACAGTGAAGCATTGATTAAAAAAAGAGATGTAAAAATAGCACACAGCTAGGAAATAAGGCAATAATAGCGAAGATGCCTGTCAGTGCTAATGTTCGATATCAGAAACATGCACAGTTTTGCTTCACATTTCTTGGCTGCATCCCAAGCAATTCTCAAAGGTTTTTATTTTTCCCACTCTTCCAACAAACATACAGAGTCCAAATACCAGACGAAGAATTATTTCTAATCAATCTATTTGGATAGGGTATTACAAACCACTGGGACAGATAGGAAAACCCATCTGGCTCACGAATGTCCTTTAGGGAAGGAAACTGCCATCCTTATCTGGACTGGCCTACACATGACTCCAGACCCACAGCAACATGGTTGACTCTTGACTACACTCTGGGCAATTAGGGATGGGCAATAAATGCTGGCCTAGCCAGTGACGCCCTTGTCCCGTGAATGAATAAAAGCAAAGCACAGAGGGAGGTCAATTGACCCATCATCCCTGAAATAGCTGTAGATTATCCCCACTCCCCGTAGTCCTGCAAGTGTTACCTTATTCATTACATAACTAAGTTTCTTTGGACAGTTCCTACTGCTTTCCCCTTCCCTTCAGGCAGTTCATTCCCTAGCTGAAACAGAGACTACCAGAGAAACTCAGCTGGTCTGGCAGCATCTGTGAAGGGAGAAACAGAGTTAATCTTTTCAGAGACAATGACCTTTCATCAGGAAAAGTTTTCTGTTTTTCTTTCAGACTTCCAGCATCTGCAGTTCTTCATTTTACTTCATTCCTTAAGTTGTTGAGATAAAAGAAAAATCCTCCTTTGCTTTTATTTTTCACCAATTATCTTTAAGTGTGTGTCCTCTGGTTTACTGATCCCTCTGTCATAGAACCCCGACGGTATGGAAACAGGCCATTCAGCCATTGACTCCACACTGACCCTCTGAAGAGCATCCCACCCTATCCCTGCATTTCCCATGGCTAACCCACCTAGCCTGCACATCTCTGAACATTATGGGCAATTTAGCATGGCCAATCCACCCTAACCTGCACATCTTTGGACTGTGGGAGGAAACCAGAGCCACCCGGAAGAAACCCATGCAGACACAGAGATAATGTGCAAACTCCACACAGTTGCCCGAGGGTGGGATTGAACCTGGGTTCCTGACACTGTGAGGCAGCAGTGCTAACCACTGAACCACTGTGCCAGCAGAAACTATGTCTTACAACCTACCTTCTCAAATACCCTCATTTTTAATAATTCTATGAAATCTTCTGTTAACTACTTTCGCTGTTGTTATTGTTATTTACCTTTCTTACAAAATGTCATTCTCATTTTGTATGTTGAAGAATTTTCATGAAGATGTGCTGCTTTGAGAAACCAGCAGGAATTCAACAAAAATACGCAGCAAGTATATCATCTGGTGTGACTTAATCAGACTTAATGCAACTTCAGTGTTTTCAAAGACTCGAGGTCTACTGTGTAATATTTGAAGCCTTTTCTTTAGAAATATAATTGTAAATGCAGCCTACAAAGGAGAGATATTTATACCTAAAAACTCCAATCAGTAAGACACATCATTAAAACAAATGCGGCTTCCAAGGTTTAACAAAAGGATGTAGATTATTCTGAAGACTCACTAATGGTTTAGAGTCGATTTTGAAATGTGAAAACTTCAAATACAAAATCAAGAAAGGGTAGAATTTAAAACGCTTACAATCACCAGGGAATGGTACTGGGAAGACTTTTTGATCTAAAGGCTCACTAGTCCCCTGTCTTGATAGACTACATTCTAGGATAGAGTCATAGAGTCATACAACATGGAAACAAACCCTATAGTCCAACTTGTCCAGAACAAACTAATCTAGTCCCACTTACCTGTATTTGGCCAATATCCCTCCAAACCATTCCTTTTTGTGTATTTATCCAAATATCTTTCAAATGTTCTAATTATACCTGCATCCACTACTTCCTCTGGCAGTTCATTCCACACACGAACTGCGCTCCATGTTAAAAAAAGTTGCCCTCATGTCCTTTTCAAAACTTTCTCTTCTCAATGCAAACCTATGCCCTCTAGTTTTGAACTCCACTACGCTAGGGAAAAGACCCTTGCTATTCACCTTATTTGTACCCCTCATGATTTTATAAACCTCTATAAGGTCACCCCTCAGCCTCCTACACTCCAGTAAAAAAAAACCCAGCCTATTTTTAATAACTCAAATCCTCCAGTCCTGGTGACATCCTGGTAAATATTTTCTGAACCTTCTCCAGTTAATAGTATTCTTCCGATAGCAGAGCAACCAGAACCACACACACTACTCCAGAAGATGCCTCACCAATGTCCTGTACAACCTCAACATGACGTCCTGACTCCTATGCTCAAAGTTCTGAGCAATGAAGGCAAGCGTGCTAAATGCCTTCTTAACCACCCTGTCTAGAAATGACTTAAATTTCAAACAGTTATGTACCTGAGCCCTTAGTTCTCTCTGTTCTACAAAACTACCCAGGGCCCTACCAATAACTGTATAAGTCCTGCCCTTGTTTGTTTTACCAAAATGCAACACCTCACATTTATCCAAATTAAACTTTATCTGCCACCCCTTAGCCCATTGACCTAATTGATCCAGCTCTCATTGTAATCTTAGATAACCTTCTTCACTACCTGCTGTCCCACCAATTTTGGTGTCATCCGCAAACTTACTAACCATGCCTTCTACGTTCTCATCCAAATCGTTTATGTAAATGACAAACAAAAGTGAACCCAGAACCAATCCCTGTGGAACCCCGCTGGTCACAGGCCTCCACTCTGAAAAACAACCCGCCATCACCACCCTCTGTCTCCTACTGTTAAGCCAATCTTGTATCCAATTGGCAAGCTCTCCCTGAATCCTATGTGATCTAACTTTACTAATTAGTTTACCATGCAGTACCTTATCAAAGATTTTACTAAAGTCCATATAAACAACGTCTACTGCTCTGCGCTCATCAATTGTTTTTGGTTACTTCCTTCAAAACCTCAATCAAGTTTGTGAGATATGATTTCCCTTGCACAAAACCACACTGATTATCCCTAATCATTCCTTGCCTCTCCAAATGCATGTAAATCCCATCTTCCAGAATTAACTGCAACAACTTACCCACGGCCGATGTCAGAATGACAGGTCTATAGTTTTCAGATTTCTCCTTACAGCCTTTCTTAAATAAAGGGACAACATTAGCCACCCTCCAATCTTCGGGCACCTCACCTATGTTTGTAGATGATTCAAATATTTCTGCAAGGGACACCACAATTTCTTCACTGACTTCCCACAAGGTCCTGGGATACATTTGATCACGTCCTGGAGATTGATCCACCTTTATGTTTTCTAAGACCTTCTTCGACTTCTGTAATGTGAACTATTTTCAAAACATCAATTTTTATTTCCCTGAGTTCTCTAGCCTCCATTTCTCTCTCCACAGTAAACAAAATATTCATTTAGTATGTCTCCCATCTCCTGAGGTTCGACACAAAGATGACCTCGTTGATCTTTATGGGGTGCTACTCTCTCTCTCCACTAGCTCTTAATGTACTTGTAGAATCTCTTTGCACTCTCCTTAACCTGATCTGCCAAAGATCTTAAGGGAAATGACTGCAGACATTGCAGATGTAATGGTTGTGATGTTCCAAAATCCAAAAGTTTCAAAAAGTTTCAGTGGATTGGAAAATCACAAATGTCCAACAAAGGAGGGAGACAGAAGG
Organism: Rhincodon typus; assembly: GCF_021869965.1. Taxonomy (NCBI): domain Eukaryota; kingdom Metazoa; phylum Chordata; class Chondrichthyes; order Orectolobiformes; family Rhincodontidae; genus Rhincodon; species Rhincodon typus. The sequence continues at coordinate 46,556,905 of NC_063352.1, read as the reverse complement.
CAAGAAAACCTTAGTATTCAGCCTGACGTAGAGAAAATGTTTTAAAAAATAATATTTCACAGGTTATAACAGGAGTTATTACAGAATCGGTCAGAGCCAACATGGTTTTGAGAAAGGAAAATCATTTTTGACCAATTTATTAGAGTTCTTGGGGGAAGTAACAAGAAAGATGCATAAAGGGGAACGTGTAGATGTAGTGTACTCAGACTCCCAAAAGGCATTCGATAAGGGGTACATCAAAAGTCAGTTTGTACAATGAAAGACTATGGTAGCATATTAGCATGGACAGGGGACTTGGTTAACATAAGGGAAATGGGGATAAACTGGTAAGTTTTGTGCTGTAACTAACGTGTGCCAAGGAGATCAACTGTGACCTCAACTATTTACAAATTATATTAATGGCTTGGAAGAAGGGATAAACGTATCGTAGGTAAATTTGTGGAAGGCATAAAGGTAGGGATGAAAGTAAATTGCCTTGAATTAAAGTGTCCGCACTTGCACTTAGATCAGTAAATGATTTGGCAGCATTATATTATTTAGAAAGAGAGAGATTGTAGGCACAGAAGGTGCATCCGGATGCCCTTGTCTGTGAATTGTATAAAATTAATGTGCAGATACAGCAAGTGATTGCAAATGCAAATGAAATGTTGGGATTATAGAAGTAGAGAAGTGTTGCTAGAGCTGGGAGGCTTTATTGAGTCTGAATCTGGAGCACTGTGTACAGTTTTGGTCTCCTCACTTGAGAAAGGATAATAATTGCAATAGAGGCTATTTCTAGCAGGTTCACGTGACTAACTCCTGATGAAGGGATTAGCTTATTCAGAAATTTGGGCCTATAAAGTTTAGACATTTGAAGAATAAGAGGTGATCTTATTGAATTCTATACCATTGCAAGAATTTTTGATAGTGTGATTTTAACTCATGTGAGGAAATCTCAAAATAGGGAACACAGTTCATAAATAAGAGATCTCCCATTTAAGACAGAGATGAGCCCGAATTTATTTCTCTCAGATGGTGGTTAGATAATGGAATTCTCTTCCCCGGGGAGCAGTAGAGATAGGGGTCATTGAATGTGTTCTTGGGTGAGTTTGGTGCATTTTTGATTGAGAAGGGAGCCATAAGTCAAGATGGGAGAGACAGAAAGGTGGTGTTGAGGCCATAATCAAATCAGCTAGCATCCTATCGAACGGTAAAGCAGGCTGAAGGCTGAATGGCCTACTCCAAAGCCCTGGGAGGGCACAATGCAGACCATCGTCAGAGCCTGTGTCTCTAAGAGGCCTGAGTTCATTGGTTGATTGGTCTGTCAATCAAGAAGGTCAGTGTCTAAAATAGCCAATCCCAATTGATAATGAATCAGCCAATGTCGTTGTTGTTGTCGTTGTCTGAACAGCTGTAATCATTGGCCAAGCAGGAGATGCTAGATTCCTTCATCACTCTATTTTCTTACCTTAGTTTGAGGTTCATGTTGGTCGAAATCATCGGGGTGCATGTTCAGATCAACAAAACTCCTGAGGAAGGGTCACCGGACCCGAAACGTTAACTCTGTTTTCTCCTCCACAGATGCTGCCAGACCTGCTGTGCTTTTCCAGCAACTTTGTTTTTGTTCCAAAACTCCAACTGTGCCCCGACTTCTCTCTGGAAAGTCCTTCCTAACCTCCTTCCTCAATGTGGCCATGCCCTGAGCTGAGTCATTCTCTTCCCTCATTGACAATAAATAAATCAAACCAAACCTCTTTCATCATCCACTCTCAATGCTGACCCCCTCCCTCCCTCTCCTCCCTCTCCTCCCGATAGTGTCCCACTTTTCCAATCCCTTTTCTATCCCTAGGCTCCACTTCCTGAGCTGATGTCTTCCCTCTCAAGAGTGTAAGAGAGAGAGGGTGAGTGTTTGTGGGGTGGAGAGACTGTGAGAGAGTGCACCTGAGCCTGAGGGCGAGAGGGAGTGTGAGAGAATGGACTTGAGGGAGACAGGGAGCGGGAGAGAGTGCACGTGAGGAAGATGGGGAGTGGGAGAAAGTGCATGAGGGAGACGGGGAGCTGGGGAGAGTGCACGTGAGGGAAACGAGGAGTGGGAGAGAGTGCATGAGGGAGATGGGGAGCTGGAGAGAGTGCATGTGAGGGAGACGGCGAGTGGGAGAGAGTGCACATGAGGGAGACGGGGAGCGGGAGAGAGTG
>NC_063352.1:46549374-46554720 GCF_021869965.1 Rhincodon typus | reverse complement strand
GGGAGAGAGTGCACATGAGGGAGACGGGGAGCGGGAGAGAGTGCACGAGGGAGATGGGGAGCAGGAGAGTGCACATGAGGAAGACGGGGAGCAAGAGAGAGTGCACGTGAGGGAGATGGAGAGCAGAAGAGAGTGCACGTGAGGGAGTTGGGGAGCTGGAGAGTGCACCTTAGGGAGATGAGGAGCAGGAGAGAATGCATGAGGGAGATGGGGAGTGGGAGAGTGCAAGTGAGGCAGATGGGGAGCAGGAGAGTGCACATGAGGGGGACATGGAGTGGGAGAGTGCACATGAGGCAGATGGGGAACAGAAGAGTGCACGTGAGGGTGACGGGGAGTGGGAGAGAGTGCACAAGGGAGGCGGGTTGTAGGAGACTGTACACGTGAGGGAGATGGGGAGCTGGAGAGAGTGCATGTGAGGGAGATAGGGAGCAGGAGAGTGCACATTAGGGAGATGAGGAGCAGGAGAGAATGCATGAGGGAGCTGGGGAGCTGGAGAGAGTGCACATGAGGAAGACTGGGAGCCGGAGAGAGTGCACGTGAGGGAGATGGAGAGCAGAAGAGAGTGTACGTGAGGGAGCTGGGGAGCTGGGGAGTGCACCTTAGGGAGATGAGGAGCAGGAGAGAATGCATGAGGGAGCTGGGGAGTGGGAGAGTGCAAGTGAGGCAGATGGGGAGCGGGAGAGCGCATGTGAGGGAGACATGGAGTGAGAGAGTGCACGTGAGGCAGATGGGGAACAGGAGAGTGCATGTGAGGGAGACAGGGAGTGGGAGAGAGTGCACGAGGGAGATGGGGAGCAGGAGAGAGTGAACATGAGGCAGAGAGGTGATCCACATTGCTGTTACTCATCAAGAAAATAGAATGTGGGGGGATGAGGTGGATGACACAAAGATGGGTGGAGGAGCAGGTAGTGTTGAGGAAGCAGCGAGGCTGCAGAAGGACTTGGGCAGACTGGGAGACTGGGCAAAGAAGTTGCAGATGGAATACAATGTGGGAAGGTGTGTGGTTTGGACGGAAGAATAAAGGCACATACTATTTTCTAAATGGGGAAAGTCTTTGGAAATCTGAAACATAAAGGGATTGGGAGTCCTGGTTCAGGATTCTTTTAAGGTTTGCATACAGGTTCAGTTGGTGGTTAGGAAAGTAAATGCAATGTTAGCATTCATTTCAAGACAGCTGGAATACAAGAGCAGGGATGTGCTGCTGAGGCTGTATAAGGTTCTAGTCAGACCACATTTGGTATATTGCGAGCAAATTTGCCCCTGTATCTAAGGAAGGACGTGCTGGCCTTGGAGGGGGTCCAGAGGAGGTTTGCAAGAATGATCCCAGGGATGAAGGACTTGTCATTTGACGAGCGATTGAGAACTCTGGGTGTGTACTCAATGGAGTTTAGAAGGATGTGGGAGATCTGATTGAAGATTGAAGGACACTGAGAGGCCTGGTTAGAGTGGGCATGGAGAAGATGTTTTCAGTAGTAGGGGAGACTTGCTCCCAAAGGGTCTACCCTTTAGAACTGAGATGAGGAATTTCTTTGGCCAGAGAGCAGTTAATCTATGGAACTTGTTGTCGCAGAGGGCTGTGGAGGCCAAGTCATTGAGCACAACAAGGGTTACGGGGAGAAGGCAGGAGAATGGGGTTGAGAAAAACATCAGCCATGATTGAAAGGTGGAGCACACTCAATGGGCTGAATGGCCTAATTCTGCTCCTATATCTTATGGTCTATGGTTTTATGGGGTGCCAATCAAGTGGGCTGCTTTGTCCTGGATTTCATTGAGTTTTTTTTCCTATTTTGTTGGAGAGTTGCCATCATCCAGGAAACTGGAGAGTATTCAATTACACATTTGACCTGTTCTTTATATAGTGGACAGGCTTTGGAGAGTCAGGGGGTGAGTTACTCATCACAGAATTCTCAGTTCCTGCTCTGTGGTAACTGCAGTATCTGGTCCGGCTGAGCTTCTGGTCGACAGTAAGTCCTCAGAATGTTGTGGTGGATCCAGTGATGGTAATGTAATTGACTGTCGCAGGGAGATAGGCAATTATGTGGCCAGAATGTTACTTGTCACTAGTCTGGCCCAAGCCTGGATATTGTCCAGGTTTTCATACACATCGATATGGACTGCTTCAGTGTCTGATGTGTCATGAATGGTACTCAACATTATGCAATCATTGGCAAACATCCCCATTTCTGACCTTGTGTAGAAGGGTCATTGATGAGGATATATGTTTGGACCTATGACATTCATACTATAGGAGGTACAGTACTCCACCATCAAACAGACAATGTTGTAGGGACAGCCTTGACTGGCCTCCCTCTAGAGTTCACTCTGACCTACAGAAGGACTTCAGGTATTACAGGATGGTGTTTGAGTTAATACCAGACCCAAGGACTGATTTCCATCCCAGAGATTGTGTGTAATGCACAGAACATGGAGGAAGGCATTGTTGCAGAGTTGATTTTCGAGACAGTATTGGAACACAGAACTCCAAATGGAAGTGTTTATAGTCACTGTGTGAGTTCTGCTGTATCCGGATCAATCTCTTCCACCATGACCCCCACTTCGAGGCAGGAACATTATTATTGGGTGGAGGGAGACGTGGGCGAGTGAGGGTAATGGGGGAGACCTGGGCAAGTGAGGGTAATGAGAGGGAGACCTGAGAGAGTGAGGGTAAGTGGGGGAGAGAGACCTGGGGGAGTGAGGGTATTGGGGGAGGGAGACTCGGGAGAGTGAGGGTAAGTGCTGGGGGTGGGGGGAGACCTGGGTGAGTGAGGGTAATGGTGGGGGGAGACCTGGGAGAGTGAGGGTAAGTGGGGGAGGGAGACCTGGGGTTGTGAGGGTAATGGGGGTGGGGAGGGAGACCTGGCAGAGTGAGTGTGGGAGAGGGCATGGAGGGAGATAAATGAGGGTGAGGGTGATCTGGAGTGTCCCATGTCTATGGGGGTGGGGGTGGGGAACAGTTGATGTAACCCATTTAAAATCCATTTGTCGCTTTGGAATATTTTGTTGGCAAGGCCATGTGCTGCTCCTGCCTGTGGCTTTGGGAGGTGTTGGCCTGGGACATTTTGTGAATCCTTATCCTGCCCAGCTGCTAAATCAGGCACAGAATGTTTGACCTACACACGGGGAGGCTGATAATATCACCTCATGTTATATTAACATATTACATTCCAGTAACACCCACCAGCCAAATGACTGGTGTTTACTGATCCCCTCACATTGAATCCACAGAAAGATCTCAACAAAAAAATCTAAGCAGGGAGTCTTTACTTGACCAGAGATAACAAGGTGTAGAGCTGGATGAACACAGCAGGCCAAGCAGCATCAGAGGAGAAGGAAGGCTGACGTTTCGGGCCTAGACCCTTACTTATTGTGATTTGTACAACACTGTGGCCCAAAGCCCAAACTGCTCCCTGACTACAATACGTTACAATGTGGACTGGGCCCGCACTTGGACAAAGGTTTTGTGATCTGTAACCTGTTTCCACTGAAGCACCTTAAAAGCGAATGGCTGTATGATCAGCTGGGTTCCAGGCTAACCTTCAGCTCGAAGGCCACTCGTTCCCTCTCCAAGATGTGGAAAAGTAGGTTGCTGTGGACATTCAGAGCTGCGATTCTCCTGGGGGTGGTGGGGGTGGCGGGGGTGGGCTGGGGGGGAGGAGGAGCTCTAGGGCAGAGAGCGAGTGCTCTGTGCTTACATTTGTATTTGATTCTATTTGATTTAACGTTGTCACACGTACCAAGATACAGTGAGAAGTAAAAACCGAGAGAACTGAGGCTGCTGTAAATCAGGGACAAAAACAGAAGTTGCTGGAAAAGCTCAGCAGATCTGGCAGCATCTGTGAAGAAAAAAAATCAGAGTTAATGTTTCGGGTCCGGTGACCCTTCCTCAGAACTGGGGCACAGGGCTCGTCTGCTCCAACTGCTTCTCTTTTCCTTTTCTCTCTTTTCTTGTTTCTTTTTCCTTACTGTATCCTTGCTTTCCTTTACTACCATTGGCAGCGGTGAGGGTGCCCAGCGTGGATCTTGCAGCAGCGGCGAGTGAGCCCCTATTTCCTTTCCCAGGGTAAGCACAGGGCCTGGCATCGGAAAGCAGCTGCAATGTTGGCAGAAGTGACCTCAGTGAGGTAGAGCCAGTGGTGAAAGATGGCACCCGACAATCAATGACTTCGTATTTGGTTGGGTCCAGCACTGCTGGTGGTGGAAGGGCATCGTGGCAACTTCAACGAGGTGGGCCCAGTGGCTAGAGATGCCACTCCAACAGTGGTGGGTCCAGTGTGGGCAGCGTTGAGGCACTGGCGAAGGTGCATGAACCCAGCGGTAAAAGGTGGGTGCCTGAAGGTGGCCATGTCAGTGTTGGCTGCATCCCTGTGTAGATGGCAGCAAAGGGGGTGGAGGACGGGTGGGCATCGCTGATGATGACTTGGCTCAGGACCAATGGACTCTCTTTGAGCTACATCGTTCTTTATTTTCTTATTCTTAAAGCTATTCAAAATGGCAGTGGATCGGGGCAAGCTTCCCACTGTATTTTACTGCTTTTCTCACTGTAAAATACACACGACAATAAAAGTCATTCATTTACAGAAGGCATGTTCAATTGGTGAGTGGTAACACCGATGCCAAGTGCACATCACAGGCTCATGTGGCAGTTTATTAACTGAATGTCCAATGGGAAGGGCTGGCTCTCTGATGTTAGGATAAGGCCACTCATGCTCTTCACACATGTAGGCACCTTTCCAGCACGTAGTGGGTATTCCCACCCTGCTACTGCGGTCCTTTGTGGTTTCTACAGTCCTGCCAGCTAAAGGTGCTTTCGCTCCCCAGTGGCGAAGCAGCTATGCGGACGTTCTGGGCTAGAGATTCTGAGATGCCCGGGAGTGATACTGAAATCGGCACAGGGGCTTTGGAGTGGCACGGCTACCCGCTGCAGCAAACGTCACTCTGACACAGAAGATCCCGCACAAGCTCAAAATATCACGCCGCATCTGTGGAGTGAGGGGGGCGATATTAACTCAGCAGGATTGGTTCCAGTTCTGCCATTCAGCAGCCCTTTTGAGAGAAAACTCAGTGAAATGAAGGGAGAAACTGCACCCAACATGGCCCAGACTCATGATTCCATGGATGGAGAGGGCTTAAAGTTGAAGGGATTCTCATTGGAAAAGATATCAGAAGTGACTGAGGAGTAGGTATTCTGGAGATAGAAGTGGTTGCTGTTTGTCCTTCCATGAGCACTGCTCTGATTCGGGAAACTGTGAATGTTGCTCAGCAAGATGCCATCCAGTGACAGAGATACCAAGAACTGCCAATGCTGGAGCTGTGTGTTTACATGCATTACAGTGTTTTCACTCTAGC
>NC_063352.1:46532989-46548974 GCF_021869965.1 Rhincodon typus | reverse complement strand
TGATGCTGCTTGGTCTGCTGTGTTCATCCAGCTCTACACCTTGTTATCTCTGAATATACAAGATAAGTGACTTTGCTGCACAGTTTGTGGGTCAGAAGGAGCAGGAGTATTTATCTTGGTCCAACGTGCATAACTGCTTCCAGCTCCACTATCACTAGCACTCCCTCTGACAGTTGTCTTTCCCTCAATATCAACATCAATAATGTCTCTGATCACCAACCTCTACCCTGATCATCATCCCACCTCCTCAAACACTGTTTCTGTTCAGCACAGCTATCTTTGTTTTTATTCATGGGATGTGGGCATCGCTGGCTGGTTCTGGTTGTTGATTTATTGCCTGTCATAGAACATAGAACAGTACAGGCCCTTCGGCCCACGATGTTGTGCTAACCTATTATCTTACTAAGATCAATCTACCCTGCATACCCTACATTTTACTATCCTCCATGTGCCTATCCAAGAGTCGCTTAGAAGTCTCTAAAGTATCTGACTCCACTACCACTGCCGGCAGCGCATTCCACACGCCCACTACTCTCTGTGTGAAGAACCTACCTCTTACATCTCCCCTATACCTTCCTCCAATCACCTTAAAATTATGCCCCCTCGTAATAGTCATTTCCACCCTGGGAAAAAATCTCTGACTATCCACTCTATCTATGCCTCTCATCATCTTGTAAACTTCTATCAAGTCACCTCTCATCCTTCTTCGCTCCAATGAAAAAAGCCCTAGCTCCCTCAACCATTCCTCATAAGACTGCCCTCCAGTCCAGGCAGCATCCTGGTACATCTCCTCTGCATCTTCTCTAAAGCTTCCACATCTTTCCTATAATGAGATGGCCAGAACTGAACACAATATTCTAAGTGAGGTCAAACCAGAGTTCTATAGAGTTGCAGCATAACCTCGCGGCTCTTAAACTCAATTCCCCTGCCAATGAAAGCCAACACACCATACGCCTTCTTTACAACCCTAGTTGCCCCTTGAGAAGGTGGTGGTGAGCTGCCTTTTTGAACTGCTGCAGTGTTTGTGCTGTAGGTTGACCCACAATGCTGTTACCGAGGGAAATTCCATCATATCGACTCCTTCCATCACTTTACGGCTGATCAAGAGTAGACTGATGGGGCGGTAATTGCCCAGATTGGATTTGTACATTTTTTTGTGTACAGAACATATTTGGGAAATTGTCCACATCATCGGGTAGACACCAGTGTTGTATCGATACTGAAATTCCCCTCCATGCCACTCACCATCCTGACTTGGAAATAAATCTCTGTTCCATCAATGTCGCTGGGTCAGAATCTTGGAATTTCCGGTCCTAACAGCTTTATGGGTCTATCTACAGTACAGGGACTGCAGCAGCTCAAGAAGGCAGCTCACCAGCACATTCTCAACGGCAACTCTATATTGTCAATGAATCCTGGCCCAGTCAGTGATGCACAGGTCTCAGAAGGGAACAAAGAAAACTGGAACAGCTTGTCTTGGTGTGCGGCACGTTCTAGAGCACAAGTCTTCAGTACAATTGCTGGAATGTTGCCAGGTCCCATAGCCTTTGCAGTATCCAGTGTCTCCAACTGTTTCTTGATACCTTGTGGAGTGAACTGAATTTGCTGAAGACTTGTATCTGTAATGCTGGGGACCACTGGAGGAGACCAAGATGGATCATCCACTCGGCACTTCTGGCTAAAGGTTGTAGGAAATACTTATCTTTTGCACTGATGTGCTGGGCTCTTCCATCATTGAGGATGAGGAAATTTGTTGAGCCTCCTCCTTCACTGAGTTGTTTAATTGTACATCACCATTCACGACTGGATGTGGCAGGACTGCAGAGCTTAGATCTGATCCATTGGTTGTGGGATCACTTAGCTTTGTCTATCACTTGCTGCTTTCCCTGTTTGGCATGCAAGTAGTCCTGTTTGGTTGCTTCACCAGGTTGATACCTCATTTTTATATATGCCTGCTGCTGCTCCTGGCATACTCTCCCACACCTAGGCGTCCAGGTTTGATGGCAATGATTAAGTGGGTGATATGCCAGGCCATGAGGTTGCAGATTGTGTTGGGAGTATGATCCTGCTGCTGTTGACAGCCCACAATGCCTCAAGGATGGCCAATCTTGAGTTCTAGATGTGTTCAACTCTGTCCCATTTTGCACAATGATAGCGCCACACAACACAACTAAGCCTATTCTCGGTGTGAAGATTACTGCAAGGACTGTGCGATGGTCACTCTTACCGATACTGTCATGGACAGATACAACTGCAGCTGGCAGATTAGTAAGGATGAGGTCAAGTATGTTTTTCCTTCTTGTTGGTTCCCTCACCACCTGCTGCAGACCCAGTGGGACATGGTCCATTCCTGTATGGTTTGCTTCTAAACAAAGGGAATGATGTGCTCAGTTTAAACAAATTATCAACAGGCATGGTTTGTTCTGAACGGCAAAAAAATGGACCTAGAAACTCTTAAAAAGTGCACTAGCCCAAAAGCTTGACCCAAGCATTAACTGAGCTACCAGCTTGTTTAATAATAATCAAAATCATACAACAAGCTGTCATTTGACTCATAGAATCCCCAGCGCAGAAAGAGGCCATTTGGCCCATCAAGTCCACACTAACCATCCGAACAGCATCCCACCTAGACCCACCTCCCCAACCCCATCCCTGTAACCCTGCATTTCCAATGGTCTGCACATCCATGGACACTCTGGGCAATTTAGCATGGTCAATCCACCTAACCTGCACATCTTTGGCTCATTAAGCAAGTATCAGTTTGTGAGATTTTTCCTCCAGTTCAATATCCAGTTTGAAAGCTACCCTTGAATTGACTGCCATTGCCTTTTGAGGTAATCCATTCCAGATTGTAACAAATTACTAACTAAAACAAATCCTTTCAATTGACAGGGCCCAGCCATCCTCACAGTTTTATGGAGATGACTCCCCAGATCTCTCTATTCCTATACTTGTTTTAAAACTGAACAATTTAGTAAATAATGTTTTTCCTTATTCTTTGGATCAGGGATATACATGTTATTTCTGTAGACCATAAGACAAAGAAATAGGGTATTTGGCCCATCAAGTCTGCACTAGTGTTCAATGAGATCATGGCTGATCTGATATTCTGCAAATTCACTCTCCTACCTTTTGCCAATAAGCCTCCATTCCCTAACTGATTAAAAATCTCTCTCAGCCTTGAATATACTCAACAAACCAGCATCGACAGTTTGCTGCGGTAATTATAGAGTCAAAGTTGTACAGCATGGAAACAGACCCTTCGGTCCAACTCGTCCGTGCTGACTAGATATCCTAAATTAATCTAGTCCCATTTGCCAGTATTTGGCCCCTAACCCTCTAAACCCTTCCTATTCATATACCCATCCAGATACCTCTTAAATGTTGTCATTGTATCAGCCTCCACCACTTCCTCTAGCAGCTCATTCCATACATGCACCACCCTGTGTGTGAAAACGTTACCCTTCAGGTCCCTTTTAAATCTCTCATCTTAAACCTATTCCCTCTAGTTTTGGACTCCTCTAGCCTTGGGAAAAGACCTTAGCTATTCACCCTATCCATGCCCCTCATGATGTTATAAACCTTTATAAGGTCACCTATCAGCCTCCGACGCTCCAAGGAAAATAGTCCCAGCCTATTCAGCCTCTCCCTATAGCTCAAAGCCTCTAACCCCTTATTTGATATTTCCATAAGAAGTTTAAAACAAGCTTTTCACTGCAGCAACACTTCACATGGTTGTGGTAATAGCAGGGATTTTAAGCAGGCTCTGACAAAATCGAAGACTGAAAGTCACACTCTTTATTGTTTGATCTTGACTCAGGTACAGCATTATATAATCTATCGTAATCACAAACAACATTAGTTATATTCTTACATAACTTGTGTTTTTTAAATTCATGGTCACACAGTGAAAATTGTTTCGTTATTAAAGGAACATAAAAGTCAGTTAGACATTGGGTTGTAACAAGTGTGTGCAGAAAGCTCCTATTTTAATGAAAATACTCCAAGCATACCATGCATCTTCAATAGCTTTTGATGTAGCACTACATGAGTCTATAAGTAAATTCCCAGAGCAGGTTCCTCAACTGATATTTTACTCTAAGAAGAACACTGATGTGGAGGCAGGCTCCTAACCTCGGATTATTTTTTTCACTCATAGGACATTTTTCTCACTGACTAGGCCAGCATTTATTGACCAGCCCTAGTTACCTTTGAGAAGGTGGTGGTGAGCTGCCTTCTTGAACCATTGCAGTCCACTGTGCTGCATAGACCCACAGTACCATTAGGAAGGGAATTTCAAGTTCTTGACCCAGCAATCAAGTTGAATCAAAAGCTATTCTGAATTTATTCATATTAGAAGGCAGAGATGATAAGCATCAGCCAGCACACAGACTCTAGTAACTCAGTCATTACTGAAAGAATCCCTACAGTGTGGAAGCAGGCCATTCAGCCCTTCAAGTCTACACCAACCCTCTGAAGAGCAACCCACCGAGTCCAAGCCCTCTACCCCATAATCCCACATTTCCCAAGGCCAATCCACCAAGCCTGCACATCCCTGGACACTACGAGCAATTTAGCGTGGCCAATCCACCTATCTTCAGACTGTGGTTGGAAACCAGAGCACCCAGAGGAAACTCGCACAGACGTGGGGAGAATGCAAACTCCACACAGTCACCCGAGGGTGGAACCGAACCCAGGACCCTGGTGCTGGGAGGCAGCAGTGCTAACCGCTGAGACACCATGCCATACAAATGTTAATCAAATGATGGCAGACTGGAGAAGGGACCAAGGATGGCCTTATTATTGACATATGCGGATGGTTATATTGAAAATCTCAACTTCCATGCCACCCATGGTGGAATATAGCACAACTCGTCCTTTTCTGAGGGAATAATCATACAAATAACTCTTGCCCACACTTCATGCTGGATCTGACATGAGAATGGGAGTTTCTCCCTGTTCACCAGGACCTCAAGATTTTACGCTAAAACCAAACTACTGCAGCCGCTGGAAATCTGAAATAAAACAGAAATTAAACCCAGCAGCATCAATGGATAGGATGACAGTTAATCTCTGGAATCCCAACATGGATCCTCTGGAACACTATTTTGGTGTTTCCATTTTGGAATCAAAATGTTAAGACGATAGGAAATAGGAGCATGAGCAGGCTATTCAGCCCCTTGAGCCTGTTCCGCCATTTCATACAACCATGGTTAATCCAACTCTCTATTAACTCTGTTTCATTTTGGGACTCAAAGCATTAACTTGGTTTCTCTCTCCACTGATGCTGCCAGAACCTGGACTATTTGCAGTACTCTTGTTATGAACCCAACATTTTACAAGAATCAATTATGAAAGTCTCTCCTAAATTTCTAGTCAAAGGATTACAGGGCACGGAAACAGACCCTTCGGTCCAACTCGTTCATGCTGATCAGATTTCCTAAATTAATCCAGTCCCATTTGCCAGCGTTTGGCCCATATCCTTCTAAACCTTACCTATTCATGTACCCATCCAGATGCCTCTTAAATGTTGTAATTGTACCAGCCTCCACCACTTCCTCTGGCAGCTCATTCCATACACACACAACCCTCTGTGTGAAAAAAGTTGCCCCTGAGGTCCCTTTTATTTCTTTCCTCTCTCACCTTAAACCTATGCCTTCTATCTTTGGAGTCCCCTACCGTGGGGAAAAGAACTTAGCTATTCACCTTGTCCATGCCCCTCATAAATAGAGGTCAAAAATCACACGACACCAGGTTAATACTCCAACTAGCTTATTTGAAAACACAAGCTTTCGGAGCCTCAGCTGTTGGACTATAACCTGGTGTTGTGTGCTTGTTGACCTGGTCCACCCCAGTCCAACACTTACATCTCCACCTCACAAATAAATATAGTGCTCAAGCATCGCATTTCAGTAATTTAATGAAAATAGAAGATAGCAAAAAGATTGCTGCATAAAATCTGGGCTCTGGGCAGAGTCCATCCCAGTCAATGGGAACTTACTTAAAACTCTTGAAGTTGAACATTGTCAGCCATTGAAGGTGTGCTGCACCCTAGTGGGTAGTTTCATTAAAAGTGCAGCTTTCAGCACACACTTGTCAGAGCCCAGGCTTTGGCTTTACACAGAGCTTTAACCCTGAGTATTCCTTTAATAATGAAACTGTTTTCATTGTGTTACAATGAGTGCAGTTGCCTGGGGTTGTCACAGTAATAGTAACCGCCACATGGCCTTTCCCATACAGTGTAAACGCATGATGGCAGAAGTGCTTTATAAACCGAACAAACTCAACAAAACATTAAAGAAAGTTTCACATGAGCCCAAGGGAACTGAACGACGGTGAAAATCCATTAGAACATGGATGGTGGGGGTCCAAAAAAAGGTGAGATTGCTTTTTATAGCTGGACCACGTTAATAAGAAAGCATCTACTTACTCCCATCTTTGTCTTGCAATGTGGAAGATTTAAACAAATCTCCCTGTTTGGAGGCTGCAAGTCACCCCTGTGCTTTAAGCAAATGCTTGACATATTGAAGCACCTTATAATGGACTTCTGCTGTATGGAAACGAGTGACCTGTAGATGGTGTGGGATCCAAAGGAACAAACCTTGCCAAATTAAGGATACGCTCCATAGCTGGAGTCAGGTCTCTCGAACTGTCCAGGACACCCATTTCTTAACAAGGGCAGCTTTTCTCATCCCAATGACAGCAATTCAGGGCTTGAATAGATCAGAAAGGCTCATCAGAAAATTAGCATGAGGATAAAATTGAAATAATAACTTGTCCCCACCAGTGAGGAGAGTTCTGAAAGGCTCATTTGAATAGATGAATTCAGGAAGGAGGGGCATTCAGTCTTGAAAACAGCACCTCCTTCCTTAAGAGGTATTAAAAATTGTTTTCATCATTGTACAGGTGACATACATTAACAACTTTATTCTATACATAATAATCAAAGTGAAATGTAAAAAAATCTACCAGCATCTTTTAAGTGAAAACATTGCATTGAGATGTCATTGGAAATCTTCTTAAAACACAAGCCTATTAACTCCAGAAATAAATGGCAAAATTCATTGCAAGTTAGACAATACTAGGAGAGATGGCAGTGGTTTAATAAGAAGGGAAAGTAACAGAGCATGGGGAAAACAGCAGGAAGAATAAAAGTTTAGAGAGCTGTGTTGGCATGTGGGTTAACAAGGGAGGTTACTGATTTCCGCATCCTTGCAAACAGACACGGAATAATTGCACACTGAGGGGAGGGTGTTGGAACATTAAAACCACAGGAAGGTTGGCTTCTCTCACCTTATTTTAAAAAGTATGCAATAAATTTAGACTGCAAGATACTGAGCTCTTGAGGTCAAAGCAGTCGCATTGCACTGGCCTAAGACATAAGCAGGCAATTGTGATTGTATTTTACTTGTTGAGCTGATGGTGAATCCGTTTCTGTAACTCGGGGCGAACGAAAGGCTCTGCTTACATCTCCTGAATTGACCTTAGATTCATATCTCCCAAAATGAGGTTAATAATGTCTACACTCAGGAATGACAAAGAAGAACTGGTTTGTCAGGAGAGTGCTGAAAGGTGGTGGGGGTGGAGGGAGAAAATCAAAATGAAGGCTTCTCCTGTTAGTTGGTGAGTTTTGAAGGAAACATCTGGAGCAACGTGATAAACTTAAAACATTGGCTGCTGTGCTCAAGAACAAAGGTGTCTTTGAACTACACAGTTTTCAAGGAAAGGCAAACAAATAATGTCACTATTCAGGAATATTAAATCCCATGACCTAGAGACCAAAAGTAACTCTGCCTCTTTCCATCTGTGTAGAATTTTATTAATTTCCCAACGTGACGTCAGCCAGGCTGCTACAAATCCCAGGCTGTTACAATTAAATGGAATATTAACAACAATTGCAGTGTTAATGGCAAAAATGACCTTCTGAGTGAATATCCTGTAGTTTGTTGGGTAACGGGAGTGAAGATGTATTTACTTCCCTTCAGTTTCACTGTTCAAGTCAGATTAGGATTCATATTCCTTTCGGTATTGAACATCTGAGCAGCTGTTCTCCGACTCTCCTACTGAGATGGGTTTGGACAATACTGTTCAGCAGGGTGAGGAGGACAGGATTGTTCCGTGGCACGAGGTGGGCAAGCTGGAAAACATCACCAGAAAGAAAAAATTACCGAGAGCCATTGCAAGCATGTTATGCACTAATATGGAATCTGAACTCAAGTCATTCCCAATTCTGAACAGTCCTTCGACTCAGTGCCAACAAACAGCTTTGAAAGACGAAGCAGAATCCACAAGGGATTCAAACTTTTCTCTGATCAAAAAAAAAACCCAAAGAACTGCAGATGCTGGAAATCAGAAACGCAAGCAGAAATTGCTGGAGAAACTCAGCAGGTCTGGCAGCATCTGTGGAGAGACAAAGCAGAGTCAATGTTTCAGGTCCAAACAGAATACAGTAGACTAGATTGAGTGAAGTGCAGGTAAAGTGCTGCTTCACCTGGAAGGTGTGTTTGGGGCCCTGGACGGCGAGGAAGGAGGAAGTAAACAGGCAGGTGTTACACCTTCTGCAGGTGCAGGGGAAGGGGCGGTGGGTGTGTCGGGAGTGGAAGAGGAGGAGTGGACCAGTGTCCCAAAGGGAACGGTACTTGTGGAAGACGGACAAGGGAGGGGAGGGGAATATGTGTCTGGAGGCATCTCACTGGAGGTGGCGTAAATGGCAGCTTATGATTCTCTGGATGCTGTTGGGATGGAGGCAAGGACAATGGGGACCTAATTGCTGTTGCGGGATGGAAGAGAATGGGGAGAAGGCCAAAGTATGGGAGATGGGCCGGACTTGGCTGGGGAATCCTTGGCTGAGGAAGAAGGTGGACATTTCAGAGGCCCCCTTGTCGAATTTGGCATCATTGAAACAGATGCAACGGAGATGGAATACAGTCTTTACAGGAAGCAAGGTGTGAAGATGTATAGTGTGGGAGTCGGTGGGTTCGTAGTGGATATTGGTGGCCAGCCTCTCCCCAGAAATGGAAACAGAGATGTCAAGGAAGGGAAGGGAGGAGTCACAGATGGACCAGGTGAAGGTGAGAGCAGGGTGGAAATTGGAAGCGAAATTGATAGATTTTTCCCAATTCCAGACGAGATGGAGAAGCAGCAGTGATGATGTCATCAATGTATTGGAGAAAGAGTTGTGGGAAGGGACCAGAGCAGGACTGGAACAAGGAATGTTCCACATAGCCCACAAGAGACAGGCATAACTGGGGCCCATGCGGGTACCCAAAGCCACACCTTTGGCCTGAGGGAAGTGAAAGGAGTTAAAGAAGAAGTTGTTCAGAGTGAGGACGAGTTTAGTCAGATGGAGGAGGCTGGTGGTAGATGGAGTGGGTCAGGCCTTTCTTCTCGGAGGAAGTGGAAAGCCTGGTGGGGGATGGGCATGGAAAGGGATTGCACGTCTGTGGTTGGAGCCCACAAACTGAAAGTTCTCAAACTGACGTAAAGCATCAGAGGAATCGCGGATGTAAGTGGGAAAGGGCGAGGAGAGAAAAATAATCAAGTCGAGATAGGAAGAGGTGAGTTGTGTGGGGCAGGAGCAGGCAGAAACAGTGGCAGTCCTGTTTGTGGACTTTGGGTAGAAGCGAGCTGTGCGGGACTGGGGGGCTATGAGCTTGGAGGCAGTGGGGATGGAGTAAGGGGGGAGATCACCAAATGTAATTAGTGACCATTATGGACACAGCAGCCATGATGGGGTCAGGGTCCAGGGGGAGATAGAAGGAGGTGTCTGAGTGATGGCACGTAGACTCTGTAATGTAGAGGTCAGTCTGCCAGACAACAATAGCACCACCTTTATTGGCAGGTTTGGATCTGAGGGCACAGTGTGCAGTCAGTTCAGAGAGACAGCTAAGTTGGAATGGGTAAGAGGCCAGAGAAATTTAGGTGGTCAGTGTCACATTGACACTCTTCACTGAAGCTAGTCTTCACCGCTCATAATGTGGTCTCCCCTGCAGTGGAGAGATGAAGCACTGACTGGGCAACCACTTTGCAGAACTCCTGCATTCTGTCTGCTAAAATGACCCTGAACTTCCTGTTGCCTACCACGTAAACACACGGCCGTGTTTCCTGGCCAACATCTCTCTCTCTCTCTCAGGCTCGCTGCATTGCTCCACTTAGCCTCAGCGCAAACTGGAAGAACAACATCTCATTTTTTGCTTGGCAACTCTCTCCAGCCTTCAGGACTCAATATCAAGTTCAACAATTTTGGACCCTGAGCACCTTTTCCCAAGTCCTTACCCCAAACCCCACACACCAGGCGTCGTCATCACATAGGCTGCTACTATCACTAACAACCCATTGTCAGCCACTAATAGCCCCCATTAGCAGCTCTTCATTCTCCCAGGCTGACCTTCACCCATTCCTTTATCTGTCCCACTGTTGTTCTCTCTCTCTCTGGACCCCATCTCCACCTATCGTTTACTCCTACCGCCCCAACCTCATCTTCAGCCTATGTACCAACCTTTCCCTAGCCACTATCAGTTCTGAGGAAAGGTCACTGGATCCAAAATGTTAACTCTGCTTTCTCTCCACAGACACCACCAGACCTGCTGAGTTTCTCCATCAATTTCTGGTGTGTTTTTTTTTTCTTTGATAAATACAGTTTGCTTTGGAGCTGGTAACTATTTGCATTTGGACAAAGCCAGGCAGGAACAGTAAATGTAGACAGTGGCAGTGCCGAAGTCACTCCCAGACCCAAGTGAATCTCTGGCATGAGAGAGAATGTGTGTTGGCCTTTAAGTAGTTCCACTGCTCCACCAGCCATACCCACTTCGAGCAAACCTTCTCCAGCAAGCACCATTCAGTGAAAACATACAGCGGTTTCATAAAATGTCCCTGAACATTGATATCAATCAAATATTAAAGGAAAAAGTGTTTGTCAGTAAATTTTAGTTTCCTCCAGTTTGTATGTGTCAGAATGGTTTGGAAATAGTTGGTGATGCCTCTTCTGGAGTATTGTGTCCAGTTCTGGCCTCCCTGTTATAGGAAGGATATTATTAAGCTGGACAGGGTTCTGAAGAGATTTACCAGGACGCTGCCAGGAATAGAGGGTTTGAGTCATAAGGAGAGGCTGGATAGGCTGGGACTTTTTCACTGGAGGTTGAGGGGTGACCTTTTTAAAATCATGAGGGGTATGGATAAGGTGAATAACAAAGGTCTTTTCCTAGGGTGGGGGATTTCAAGACTAGGGGGCAGAAGGTGAGAGGAGGAAGTTTTAAAAAGGACTTGAGAGTCAACTTTTTTAACGCAGAGAGTGGTTTGTGTGTGGAATGAACATCCAGATGAGGTGGTGGATGCAGGTACAGTTACAACGTTTAAAAAACATTTGGATAAGTTCATGAATAGGAAAGGTTTGGAGGAATATGGGCCAAGCGCAGGCAGGTGGGACTGGTTTAGTTTGGGATTATGGTTGGCACGGACTGGCTGGACCGAAGAGTCTGTGTGCATGCTGTATGGCTCTATAACTCTAAATGGCGAGAGTCTTCTGTGAGTAGGATCTGCTTTTCAACTTGTGTTCGGAGATAGCATTACCTATTGGGTGAGTCACTGAAATTGGGGGTGAAGATGGCGGGTGATGGTGTTGTGGGGTGGATACAGAAATCAGCGCATACAATGCCATTAAAAAAAAAACTTTGTTGCAGCTGCATTTTTCAGCAACACCAGCACTCAAGCACCCATGCAAGAGCGCAGCGTTGCAGGGCTGCATCACTGCCCAGCAATAGAGTGGTAGCTGTCTGTCACAGCGATGGTGTTGCTCATATATTCACACACAGGGAACACAGGCGTACAGCGCGAGAGCTCAGGAAACGTGCTGAAACGTAGGATACCTGTTGCAAATTATTTCAATCCGGTTCAAGTTCAAGAGTAACGAACTCTTGAAATACTGGTGTACAGTCTGGGGAGATTGCACATTCAGAAAGCTGCGCAGTTGATGCTGCAATAGCTGTGCCAGAATGCTGCCCTCTGAACTGTGTGGGGAACATTCTTAGTACAATCACTTGGTTTGTCTTATTTTTAATTTGTAACTATCCCAGTGCTCTGCCTGTGGTAGTGATGCTGTGTTTACGTCTCCGTACTATAGTGAGGGAGCACAGAGCTGTAACCACTGTATCGGGTCCACATCAGTATTGGCAGGCTAACAGCACTTACACATGAACACTCTGGCAATGAAGGTCCCGCTTATAGCTGCCTGGCAACGAGGCAGTCACCTACTCCAGTAGAAGCTCCAACATCAGCGTTGGGAACTGATATTCCATTTTGTTGTACAAAATAAAAACAGAATGATTTGATGTCTTGTAATTGCCAGCGAGTGGCGATGGCAGTGGCCGGGCACCTGGAGTGGGAGATTTTGGTGGTTGCCCTGGCAGAACTCTGGTGATCAGTAGCGCCATGGAAATGGCTGGGGGCCTGGAGCGGCACCAGAGCGGGACAGCAGTGACCTGTGACGCCAGGTGTCTGGTGGGCACGGAAGACGGTTGGCGGTGAGACGGCAGCATGGGATGGGGGGTGGTGGTCGAGAGATTAAGCTCAGCATGGGAGAGAGGATGGTGATCAGCGGCTGGATGGCAGCGCGGAGACACGGGGATCGAGAGATCGACAGGGGGTCGGGGGGAGATCGGGCCTTTGTGGGGAAGCCCAGCTAAAGAAGGTCTGTGATTTGGAACCTTAACTTTATTTCATAATATGATGATGCTGTGGCTTTAAGAGGTTATTTTGCCCTGCTTTTTCTTGAACAGAGGTTGTAAGGCAGATGTACCAAGCAGGCTACCAAAACCACGATAGTAAACAGCTTGTGGGGCCTTGGGTTTGTTTTTTAAAGTTGGAACAATAAAAGCAGCCTGGCTGGGTGTGGCCAGCTCTCACAGACCAGGATTTCTAGTTTTCAGGTTTAGCCTTAAGCGGTTGCTGTTGTGGGCTTAAAGAAGTGGAAGCTATCTTTTCCCTCTCTCGGAAGCTGGGATTCCTCTCTGCTGCTGAGCCACCTGTGAGGCAAATCTGTTATTTTCTGGATTTTCCTTTTCGCCGAGGGGTGTGCTTATGGGATGTTACTATATTGGAGCAGTTAATTAGTAATAGTTACTGTAACTATTATTCTGTTAAGTTTTCCAGTAGAGTTATTGGAAATAATTTATTCTAAATTCCTCTTTCTTTGGTTGTATTTTAATATAATGTTTAAATAAATTGTGTTTTGCTTAAATTCAAGTATTTGACCAGTTGCATTGCATCTGGAACTTTGCACCTCATGTTTGCCTTTAAAATAAGAAAAAGTTAGGATCTAGGCTATCTTCTTAAAATACTCTGAGGGTGTCTGTTCTGGTCCATAATATTATTTATTCTTTTATACTGAGAAGAACTGTAATGTTGAACTTCTATCTTTTTATCTGAGGTTTTTTACCTAGGTACCTTGTACCCCAGATGGTGCCATGAGTGGTGACATTAGAAATTTCTCACCGTACTCCTGTACCCCAGTACTTGAGTACACGTGACAATAAAACCTAATCTAATCTAACATTCGTATTGTTCCTTTGGAGCGCAGCATTCTGTTTCGATGGGAAGGTGTCCACACCTGAACTGGTTTAATAACTGGTGGAAGGAAATGACCAACTCACCGGTTGGTTTAGCATTGCAACTGGCTATGCTCGACCGATTGGCATCTTCGGCTGTATTCTGGGGAGGGCAAAATACTTTCACCGAACCTCTTCCTTAAAACGATCAACACAACAAATTGTTACTTCATCCCCCTCTGTCCAGAATAATTTGAATGATTAAATAAGTACTATTCAATAATCATAATTCATTATAAATAAGGCATGATTTGGCAATATCCTGTTCATTTATCCACTTTATAAAATGCAGTGTTTAGCAATTGTAAGTTTACACAACTAGGCTTAGACAGTTTTTGCTGAGATCTGACAATGACAAATCACTGTTCTACTTATAAAGCTGTAAATTAAGTGATTCATATTCACTCATTTCTTTAGTCATTTATTGTGACTTCATACTAACCCACAGCGTTTTTATTCAATACAGAAATAATCGAACAACCTGCAACATAACTCTGCCATGTGTCAGTGTTGGAGATATTGCACAGACACAGTCACATACTAAAGCCCACAGGGATGCGATAGCTGATGACTGCAACACCGTATGACTGACATTTTAACACAGCCGGTATAAATATAGAGATTTTAAAAATGTATTCAATCTAGTTTTAGGCTCGAACTGAGGGGATGAGCAAACAGACGTCACATCTTTCAATAAACAACTCAACCACAAAGATTTGCTAAAATATAGATCCGTAAAGATTTTACAGAAGCCACACCCCGAGAAAAGTAAACACTACAATTCTGAAGATTAAAATGCTCACAATTGGCCAAAATGTCATCCATTGAATGGGTTTAAACATCTTCCCTGCAATGATCTCCCATTCATCTGTGAAGCCTATGGTTTCAGATTCATTCCCCTGGTTCCTGAGTGAGAGGATTCAAACAGTATCAGGCTCCCAGAATGTGGGAGTTTGATTCTGTGCATATTCCCAGGTGAACAAATCCTTGTAATTTACCGGTGTCAGTGTTCATGCTTCTCCGATACTCAGACTCATAGATAAATAGCTCAGAAGGAGGCCATTTGGCCCATCATATCTGCTCCAGTCAAAGATCCGACTACACTCATCCCATTTTCCAGATTTTGACCCATACCTCTGGAAGCAATGGCAATACAAGTGAATATCTAAATACTGCCTCAATGCTACCAGTGTTTCTGACTCACTATTCTTTCAGGCAGTGACTTACAGACTCCTACCACTTTATGCCCCTTGATTATTGACCCTCTACTGATGGATTTTTCTATCTACCTTATCTGTGCCCCTTATAATGTTAGACACCTCTGAACCTTTGTTACTCCCAGAAAACAACTCCAGCCCATCCAATCTTTCATCACAGCTCAGATTCTCCAGCCCAGGCGACATCCTGGTAAATCACATCTGCAGTCTCTCCTGTGTAATCACATCCTTCTCATAAAGTTGCCAGAACTGCGTGCAGTAATTCAGAGTTTCATACAGTTCCTGCATAACCGTCCTGCTCTTGTATCCTACACCTCAGCTGTTAAAGGCAAGTGTCCCAAATACTTGCTTAATCACCTTATCTAGCCGCCCTGCTACCTTCAGGGATCTATGGATATGCACACCAAGGTCCCTCCGGTCTTCAGTTCTTCTAGGTTTTTTTTTTACCTTTTTTATTTCAAAAATATACTTTATTCATGAAAAAATTGGATATATATACATATATAAATATAAATTATATATATACACGCGCATAGTCACAAACGCAGTTCAGTTCTGTACAGTAACATATCAAGGAAACAAACAAACATTGAAGTTTGACTTCATCCAAACAAACCAAAGGCATCTTTTACTTGAGCCAGACTATATTTACGTGTATTTGAGGCAGCTGGAGGGTTCGATAACTGAACGGACCCCCATTTAACTTCAGCAGGAAGACCTCAGACAGTGATCTTGCCTCACTGAGCCTTGGCAGCAGCTTTAGTGCGTCCCTCAGCATGAAGTCCTGGACCTTGGAATGTGCCAGTCTGCAACACACGGTCAGGGTCAGCTCCTTGCTCTGGAAGACCAACAAGGTTCGGGCAGACCAAAGAGCGTCTCTCACCAAAGTGATGGTCCTCCAGGTGCAGTCGGTGTTTGTCTCAGTGTGTCCCAGGGAACAGATCGTTGTGCACAGAGTTTTGAGTCATGGAGGTGCCTGAGGTGAACCTAGTATTCATACAGTAATCTCCTGCCTTGTTAGCCTTTCCCAAGTGCACTGCCTCACACTTTTCCACGTTAAATTCCATTTGCCACTGCTCTGTCCACCTGACTAGTCTGTTGACCTCCTTCTGCAGTTTACAGTTGTCTGCCTCATTATTTACCGTCTTCCCAATATTACCGTCACTC
>NC_063352.1:46497543-46532489 GCF_021869965.1 Rhincodon typus | reverse complement strand
TAGTGGAGGTGACACTGAAAGAACTGTGACATAACTTGCATTTACATTGCATGTAAACCACTCAACTTGTTAAAATGCTATGAAATATCTTGAAGACTATCATAAGCAGTCAAATATGGTAGAAATTTTTCAGATTGCAATGAGAAAAAATTGCAATGTTTGACTGTGCAGAGATGAGCTGAACCAGGTGGTGTTCCCCATTTGTGCAGCTTCCACAGTGCAGAGGACCTTAACTGAAAATACAGATTTTGTTTACAGAACACAGCAATTCAGCAATGGTAAGATTATCCACATGGCCTTGCACCAAGCATATTGAAAGTCTCTGCATTCCACAAGTTCCCGTTCAGGGCAGCTTACAACACTTTGCTGCAGGATGGGCTTGCAGAAGCAGAGTTGTGACAGCAACTTTATTTGTTTATTCTTGCTATACTCATCCATACAGTGCATCACCCAAAAAAAACCTGTAATGTAAAGCTGAAGTACCTAAAAAGATACCATTACTGCTAATACAAGCACATAGGATGTCAAGAATGGGACAAGGTGAAGTGGAAATACTTATCCAAGATGGAAGCCATTCAACCAACGAAGGCTGCACCATCAGCCCACAGAGTTTATTTCCTTTGAGTGTTCATCCAGATTTCTTTTGAAATCATTTATTTCTGCGTTCACCACCCTGTGACTAGCAGGGTTATTACTTGCTGCATTTTAAAAACAAAATTTCCTCACATTTCCCCTGTATCTATTGGCCAAAACTTGACAGTTGTGCCCTCTAGTCCTGCTACTCTCAGCAAATGGAATGAGATTTTCCCTGTCTGTCTTATCTAAGCCAGTCATAATCTGATGCACTTCTAACAAATCTCCTCTCAATCTGGTTTGCTGCAAGGAGAGCAACCGCAGCCTTTCTATCTTAACCTTGTGACTAAAGCCATCTTTATCTGTAGAACCATTCAGCTAAATATTCTCTGTGCTTTCTCAAAGGTTTTCACATCTTTCCTAAAATATGTTGACCAAAACTGGACAGAAAACTAACGAACCTCACAAAAGCTTCATACAATATAAGTTCAGAATAATTTTCCTTTTTTTTTGTACTCAATGCCTTTATTTATCAAACCGAGGATTCTGTATGTTTTACTCACCACTCTGACAACATGTCCTCATCAAACATACCCTGTGTCCACTCTAGAGTTGTGCCATTATGTCTGTGCTGCTTTTCTCTATCACTTCTGCCAAAATGCATAACTCCACAGTTCACAGTGTTGAATTTCATCTGTCACTTGTGTGTCCATTCTGCTGGCCTGTCTAAGTCCTTTTACAATTTGAGCCCTCACTGTTTACTCATCCATGTTTGGTATTACTGGCAAATTTTGTAACTTTTTTTTTCTGTAATACAAGATCCAAGCTGTTTATGTATAGCAAACCTTGCAGTGGTCATAAAACAGAACCTTGAGGAACACCACTGTCTGCCACCCAGTCCAAAAAAAAACTAACACAGCTCACTGGTTTCTGTCATTGAGCCAGTTTTTTTTAAACCCCAAATTCATACTGACCTCCTAATCTATGGGCCTGCATTTTTCTAACTAACCTTTTATGCAGTTCTTTGTTATATGCTTTCTTAAAATCTTAGACAGACAACATCATTGTGTGCCCTTGGTCAATCTTCTGTTTAGTTTGTCAAAAAATCAATTAAGATTAGCCAAACATTACCTGGTCTTATTAAATATTGGTGAAATCTCCCTAGCCTATACCTGAAGCACCTCTTCCTTTGAGATCTCCGTAGTTCCATTACCATTCTTCCTGTTCGTCTATGGTTCCTTTTTACCCTGACTAATTGCTTCTCTTTTCATTGAAATTAGCCCTCTTCCAATTTAGGCTTTCTGTCTTGTTCGCTCATGTCTTGCCCCCAAGGCAGATACCGTAGTGTCCACATTGTTCTCTGGAGAAACAGCACTTAAAGGGAGATCACACAACCAGCACTGTAACCTATATTCCTCTTCCTTTTCAAAAGGTGTGCACAAAAGAGTATACCAACTTGCACTGCTGCTGAAGAAAGCAACATCTTTACACAGTTCTGAGGAAGGGTCACCGGACCCGAAACGTTAACTCTTGTTCTCTCCTCCGCTGATGCTGCCAGACCTGCTGAGCTTTTCCGGCAACTTTGTTTTTGTTCCTAACATCTTTGCACAGCATGTTTATACTGGGAGCTTAGGTAATAATTGTTAGGAGGGAGCATGAGGTGAAGCACTAAGCAAAAACAGGAAGAACAAAACGTAGAGGATCAGGTTACATCTTGCCTTGGATACAGTGTTTTGGAATTCCATCTTCATTATGCCCATGTCTATAACAATACTTATCTGAGCACTTGTTTACCGATATGACTAAAACACTGCAAGTATTGATAGGTATGGAGGATTTCAGTGGCTCTGCTTGTACTTCAGTCCATCATGAAGGGTAAAGTGACTGTCGAGCCTTTTGCTGCAGAGCTGTCAAGGAATAGATGTTCCACACCCAGTTGGATTAATTTTGAACCCAATCTACAAAAGGCTACCTTGTTTATCTGGGTTCAACACTCTGTGTGCCAAATAGAATGAGTTATTATTAAAGATTCTTTGCCCTTGTTCTGTTTAAGTACATGATCCCATGCTAAAGTTAATACCTACTAACAAGGCTTAACTTCTCAAACTTTTAAGTTATGAGAGTGTTGCTTGCAAGGCCTGCATTTGTTAATCATCCCTAATTGTAAATAGCAAAGTTGATGATGAACTATCATCTTTAACATGGCAATCTATACTGTGTAGGTACGTTCACAGTACTGTTCGGAAGGTAGTTCCTGAATCTTAACCCAGTGACAGTGAAGGAATGTTGATATAGTTCCAAGTCAGGAGCTGAGTTATTTATTACTGAATTCCTAGCTTTTGACCTGCTCTTGTAGCCACAGTGTTTATGTCCAGTTCAGTTTCTGGTTAATGATAACCATCTTCTTTTGTGGTGGAGGTTGGGGTTTTTAAGTTGATTACTTCAGCTCCAGCATATCACTACAGGAGTTCCTCAGGATATGGTTCTAGGCTCAACCATTTTCCAGCTGCTCCTTCAATGAGCTTTTCTTCATCATTAGATCAAAAGTGATGATCGCTGATAATTACGCAATGTTCACCGTCATTCATGATTCCTCACATAACTAAGCCTTCTCTATCCAGGACCAGGACAGTGTTTTAGGTTTGGGTAGATGGGTGGCAAGTTAAATTTATGGCACATGAGTACCAGACAATGACCATCCTTAACAAAGAATCTAACCATCTTCGGTTTCCAATCAATAGCATTGTCATCACTGAATCTCTTACTATCAATATCTTAATTAGAATCTGAACTGGACCAGCCATATAAACACGTTGGCTATGCGAATAGGTTAGAAGCTAGGCATTCTGTGGCAGGTGACTTCATCACCTGACTCTCAAAAACCCGTCCACCATCTACAAGTTAAGTGTCAGTAGTGCAGTTGAACATTCTCCATTTGCCTGGATGAATGCAACTTCAACAATACTCAAGAAGCTTGATAATATACAGGACAGACCAGCTCACTTGACTGGGCTATCATCTTCAACATTCACTCCCATCACCAACCCGTAGTGACAGCAAGTACCATCTACAGGATGCACTGCAACAACTTGAGACTTTCTCTACAATACCTTCCAAACCTTTACCTCTGAAAAGAATAAGGGCAGCAGATGTATGTGAACACCACCTGCAAGTTTGCCTTCAAGCTCCACACTATGTTGCTTTGCTAATTTGTTGTGCAATGTTAGCATCACTTATTTTGTTCACAGTTGTGCATATAGATGGCTATGGTTGTCAGCTGCCACCTTAAGCAGCTGAAGTTTGTATGATGTCAGTGCATCTATAGTGCTGTTAGGGAGTTCTGAGATTTTAACCTGAAAACACTGAAGGAATGGTGATATAAATCCCACACTCCACTGACCCTCGGTACATTGCTGTTAATTTCCTAGTGCTGGGTAAAAATTCTGAAACTCCCTTCTTAATAGCACCATGGATGTACCTACACCATAAGAACTACAGGTCAAAAAGACAGCTCACCATCATCTTCTTGAGGGCAATTAAGTATGGGAAACACATTCTAATCTAACAGCCAGAATTTGTGCAAACTAAAAACAAACACTTTTCGTGTCTTGGAAACTGTGCTTGTCTGAACCGAGGTTGGAAAAGAATCTGAAGCCTAATATTGGGTAGGGATGGATCTGTTTGCTACCTTAGCATACAATGTATATAACTTTATAAGTTTCCTGCCTTGTTAAAATTAGTGCTTTTGGCAGGGAAAAACAAATGTCCAAAACACTGCGAACGACTACAGAGGATGAGTTGCAGAACTACCTTGTGGTCCAGCAGAAGGACTTGAAACTTCATGTAAAAAAAATTTTCTCCTGATGCCTGGTGGGTGGGCACCTCCTGCCACTGGGGGTGTATCCATAAGACGAGGAAGATTAGGAAATCTAATTCATACGTTACCACCAAGAGAAAGCACTGGGATTAAATGCAGAGTTTTGTCAAGTAATCCCAATTTACTCGGAGATCAGTTTTTCTGCAGCTTCAATTTCAGGTGAAATGACTTATTAGCATTTACAGATTCTCATTTGCCTGTTTCACTGATCACCTACAAGTTTTTCTGATACTATAAACAATAATTAGCTTGATTGTCTGTTATCAGGAACATTTTCACTCTTCTGTTTTAAAAGCCAGGAAAACTGCATCAAAAATAATTCCATTTAAAGGCCTGTGACTGTTAAATGCCATTTGATCATGTAGTTTATCTTTTTAAGATTGGGTTCAAATGGGCACGAGTAACACACTTCTAATATGTAGAGTTTCGACAGGCTGAATGAAGGCCCTTTTCATGGGTGCGGATAATGAAATTCTCACTCTGGTTTAGATGGGAGTAAATAATATGAGCATGCAATACAAGTGGAAACATTTAACAGATGAGTTTGCACCAGGAACTCGGTGGAAGTGATCAGTGCCTATTTTTTCCTAGCTCAAGATTGATTCGACCCAGCAGTATTAGTACCACTTGTCAGAAAATCCACATAGATTTCTGTATTAATCATCCAGTGTATCCTGCGCTTGTTTGAAAATAATTCCATCCTTTTGTGTGAAATAACAACATAGAATACCAAAATTAACAGATAAAAACAAAGTGCTTGAAAAACAACTTGGGTCATGCTGCAGCAGTTGGTGAGAAACTGACTTTAATGTTTCAATTTGATCATTCAGCGAATGCTTACCATTTCTAGTATTTTTGTTTTTATTTCAGATTTCTGGTATCTGCGGTAATTTGCGTTTGTATTATTGAAATCAATAAAACTGTTTCAAAATTGACCATTTTAAAAATCTGTGCTCAATCACTTAACTAAAACATAATTACTTAAATTTAAATAAAAATAACATTTCTGACATCAGTCAACTTTTATCAGTAATGGAACCATCTAGATGAAAGTCCCAAGTTTAATCCTGAATGCTGGATTAATTTAGTTCTGAGTAACCCAATGTTGTCACATATGGCCCTAATAAACCCAGATTAGGGAGGATAAAAATTCACAAAGGTTCCAGTGTTAGAGATCTCAACCAGAGAGAATTTTTCTGGGAGTTTGCTGAGATCATAATCTGAACTATCTTGTGGGAATGCAAATCTGGTAATCAAGTTATTTCTGTCTGGTTCAGAGATGTTGGGTCACATCATGGAAACATAAACTGAGATGCCTTAAGTACAAATCCTAACTTTCTGCAGTGTGTTTAATTGGTATTTAATGCAGCATCTTATTAACTCACTGAGAGGTTGACAGGAGATGCCATTTTCATCTTGCTGACTGGAACAGTGCAAATGTTCCATTGGTTTGAGGTAATTCACAATTAAGGGGGTATCTGTTCCTTAATGTACTTTGCAGGATAGTCTATGTAGAAATGGCACCTCTTGCATTATACTCACTGATTTTTTTTTTCCCCCTCAAATTCTGACCATTTGTGTTTACGTGATATGTTAAAATGAAAGTGTTGCCAGAACAGTGGTGCCTTGCCTCAACAAATGACATTTGATTAGGGTAAGGAAGGTACAACAGTTTCTGTTGATGACCACTTTTTGGATTTCACTTCCATTCTCAATTTTTAACAAGCAAGTAGTGACAGCACACTTCATTCATATTTGTTGACTTAGGTGTGTCATGGGAAAATTAAAGTATGAGGTGCAGTTACTTGGAAGGGAGGCCTGCAAATGGTTTGCAGTGTATAACATTTTTTTTAAAGCTATGTTTACATTACTGACTACTCCCTGTTGTCACTATACTTTCATTTACTGGATTACAGAGTTCGCCACGCTTCAATGCTGCCCCGTCATTGACTGGAAAAGGAACCAGTTGCGCCAGTTCTCTCTCTAATTGAAGTACTCCACCTTGTTACCTGACCAGCAACTGCTAGATTAAATTCAATGAATGCAGTTGGCAAAGAATGACACTTCCAGTCCACCCCAGTTGAGCTACATGGCCATCTGTAGCAGATGTGTTTGTAAATAAATTTGAATCCATAAATTCAAAACATTGGAAATTTGGAAAGTGCCATGAGCCCCTCACTTTCTGTAATATTTTAATTGATTTGGTTGCTAAATTGTGGTTGTCAGCAAATGCAAAATAATTATTGCCACATATTTAAAGTTTCTACCTCGTCTCATCATTCACATTTGGGTCGGATTCTGAGAGTGAGACAATCTAGGTATGCTCTTTCGGGGTTAGGTTCCATAACAAGAACATAAAATTTACATGAAAAGTTTCCTTGGGCACAATCATTTTCAGTGCTGTTTCACATTTAGCTGTAGTTACATAAACAATCAACTTTGGCATTTGAGTTGCATCAAAGAGAAATTTCTGTGTATATATGTTTTTTTTACGGCTTCCAATCCATTCATGAGCTTTTTTCTAAATATTACTGGGAGAAACTGATAATTATAGCTATAACGCCTCTTTTTTATGTATCTTCCATTCAGCCTATATTGAATTACTGACAACATTAAGTGGAAGGTTTCGCAACTGCTAAGATTGTAGTGCAAGTTTTAATGACATTTTGGCATTCTGAATCATTGTAGGAATAGCAAGTGTATTTAAAACTATCATAAAATCTAATTTTGAGAATATTTCAAAGGGAAAACAGAGCTGTTTTACATTAATGTATTAATGCTTTCCAAGTTATTAACAGCGTAAGTTTTTTTTTAAGGAAATGTTTCACTGTGCTGTTAGTTTCATCAGTACATTAACCAAATTAAAATCAGGCTTGTAATAATGCACTCTACTATAAAAAGTAAATATAGGTACAATGTCCAGATAGCAGCCAGTTTTCCAGGTGTTGCCCTGGCAACCAGGAAGGATATTAGTGTGATATTTGTCCTACTGGGCTGGTGTGAATTTTACACTGAACATATTGTACAGTACTTGAGCTGCATGTGAATGTGATTTTGAAATTTCAAGACATAACAAAACTGGTAGGAATCTGTTGGGATTGAAAATTTATGCATCTAAATGTTTCATAATACTTACTAAGAAACTAATCCTGATGCTTCAAATAATTATCTTGTCCTAGCCAAAACATTGTATATTGCAAGATGACTTGTTTAACACAAATATTTTCAACCTGACAATTTTGCTTTCAGTAAGCAAAGTCTATAAATGTAGTTCATTATGTTTAGGTTATTCAGTGACATTTCCATTTCATATTAGTCATCATAAATTTACTGTGTACAAAGTCCAGATCACTGAAGGTCTAACTGCAGTCTTGCATGTACCTATACATATATCAGTATTTTTCTTTCCTATTTTAGCGGAGGGGTTGTTAACCATGCATTGTAAGATGGAAATTAAATTATTCAGTGATTTACCCCACAGTGTAGATCAAAACTGATTATATGTATTGATTCAAAGATTAAAACAAGTTGTGTGAGTTCACAGAAGTATAATTTCCATGGTTTTCAGAATTGCTCTGGGTGGGATTGGGACAAAGCCAGAATTGCCTTGGATCACCTGTACCCAGAGGCTATACAACATAACTTTAGATTTAGTGAATTATTTCACAGCTCACTAAATTGGCAAGCAAAAGGTTTGGCAAATACACATAATGTCCATTTAATGTTGCAGTAGTACATCCATAATCCCATGACAGCCAAAGTAGAAGAAAACTTTTCATATAAGTAGAATAGTTTTGCAGATTTGTACTGAACATTTATAAGATGAGATATTCACAATGTGTTTTCTTTCTTTGAAAGCCTGATGACCGTAACTCTTGGGATATCATGAATTTTGCATCTTTGATCAAACATAAATTTTCATATCTAATTGCAAATGAGCATTAAGTTATTGAACTGCTACAGAATTGATCAATAGTTAGACATTCATCTGAAGTAGTATAATTTACTTCAATATTGATTGTCTATTTTCATATTTCTTTAAGCTAGAAATTGAGTCCTGTGACTTGTCGCAAGCGATTTTTATCTTTTTTGTTAATGAACCTAAATCCCGCGTGCAGTAATTTTACGTGTAGTATGTGCTGCAGAATAGTTTATCACTGATCAGAATTTCCAAAGGAAGAGTTCCTCGAAGAGTGGAATTACCAGGGTAACAAATAACACTTCTAACATCTTGCAAATTTTGAGGCTTACAATATGCTGTATTTGATTAAAATAATTTTTTCAAAGAGCAATATCCTCCACCACCCACACCCCACCACCGATTTTCTGATCGCAATTAGAAAATGCTTTCACTTCTCACCTTTTCTGATATACGGATTGCAGTTCCGTTAATAGCGCTACCACCCAGGTGACCATTTGAACATATTTAGTACTGATGTTGCTGCTTATTGCAGAGAGACCTTGTTTAACTTTAATGATAGGTGGTTCAAGGAATTGGATGTAAAAATGGGAATTAAGATGTTGATTTGAGACTATTTGCATAGAATAAATACCAACATTGACTAGATGAACCAAATGGCTTGTTTTAGTATTATAAAAAATTCCAGAGTATGTGTGTAGCGAGACTAATTGATTGGAGGGAATATGATCTGAAGCACACTTTCTACTGGGGGTCTGAATAATGATCAGAATTAGGAACCCTTGCAGGCTATACCTTCCTTTCCTTTTCTCACCTATTCTCTAAACAGTTAACATATGCTACAGATAAAATCTTGGACCTTCCTTGATTGTGTTTATTTTGTGCATTGTGTCTCCAGGTAATGCTTTTACCCATTAAGCCTTGTAGCTGCATAACAAAATACTTCAAATGCATTACTACTACTGTATCCTAAATGCTTCTAGTATAGACTTTAATATATTTCTGAGAACCTGTCAGAATACAAGTGAATAGCTTACATGATATCCATTGGAGTTCTCTTGGACATATCATTCTCACCTTCTGCGAAAAATAATATTAAAGTCTATGTTTTATTGAGCAGGTAATGTTTTTGTTACCAATTCATTGTAGCTTAATCCAACTCCCCATAGAGTCATAAAATTGTACAGCACGGAAACAGACCTTTTGGTCTAACTCATCCATGCTGACCAGACAGCCTAAATTAATCTAGTCCCATTTGCCAGCATTTGTCCCTTTTCCTTCTGAACCCCTCCTATTCTTATATCCATCCAGATGCCTTTTAAATATTGTAATTGAACCAGGCTTCTCCACTTCCTCTGGCAGCTCATTTCATACACACACCAGCTGTGTGAAAAAGTTGCCCTTTAAATCCCTTTTATATCTTTCCCCTCTCACCTTAAACATGTGCCCTCTAGTCTTGGCTCCCCCACCTTGTCTATTCACCCTATCCATGTCCCTTATGATTTTATAAACCTCTGTAAGGTCACTCCTCGACCTCTGATGCTGCAAGGAAAATAGCCCCAGCCTATTTGGAGACAAAAATAGAAATTGCTGAAAAAGCTCAGCCGGTCTGGCAGCATCTATAGAGAGCATCAAAGTTAACGTTTCGGGTGGAGTGACCCTTCCCCAGCCTATTCTGTCTCTCCCTATAGCTCAAACCCTCTAACTCTGGCAACATCCATGTAAGTCTTTTCTGAACCCTGTCAAGTTTCACAACATCTTTCCTATAACAGGGAGACCAAAATTGCATGCAGTATTCCAAAAGTGGCCAAACCAATGTCCTGTACAGCTACAACATGACCTTCCAACTCCTATACTCAATGCACTAACCAATACAGGCAAGTATACCAAATGCCGCCTTTACTATCTTGTCTACCTGCGATTCCACTTTCAAGGAACTATGAACCTGCACTCCCAACGTCTCTTTGTTCAGCAACACTTGTCAGGACCTTACCATTAAGTGTATAAGCCCTGCCCTGATTTGCCTTTCCAAAATGCAGCACCTCACATTCATCTAAATTAAACTCCATCTGCTACTCCTTGGCCCATTGGCCTATCTCATCAAGATCCTGTTGAGGTAACCTTCTTCACTGTCCACTACACCTCCAATTTTCTTGTCACCTGCAAACTTACTAACCATACTTCCAATGTTCACATCCAAGTCATTTATATAAATGACAAAAAGCCATGGACCCAGCACTGATCTTCGTGGCACATCAGTAGTCACAGGCCTCCAGTGTGAAAAGTGACCCTCGACCACCACCCTGTATGGAGCCAGTTCTGTATCCAAATGTTCTGCGTACAAAAAAGTAAAAATTGATGCTCTAGCATAAATAGTACACAGTCCTTTTTTGAGTTGGTAGTGTGGTTTAGCCTTTGAATGGTAATGGCAATTTTTGAAGATTTGGCTACAACCGTTTCACTAGGGCAGTATGACATCCTGTTAAGCCAACATAGTAATGTTCATGAGATAGTAGGAACTGCAGATGCTGGAAAATCTGAGATAACAAGGTGTAGAGCTGGATCCAGCTCTACAGCTTGTTATCTCATAGTAATGTTCATGCTACTTTTACTGTTTTATTTTAAGACAACAGAAAATTATGAATATAAAGTAATTTGCTATCTGAGCATATAAAACAGTGACGTCTCTTTTACCCTGCCTCTAGAAGTGTGCATGCTTTCTAGTATACACTTCCGTGATTATTTCAGGCAGTTGAAGCTCTCCAGCTAATTCAGTGCTGACCCTGGGTATGTCTATTTGTGTATTTTGGCTGCTGTAGATTAATGAACCGTTCGTTGAGTATGTCTGTGCACAATAATGAGGATGTTCTAAATTTTGTTCTATCACACAGGTATCATACACATGATAAAAGTGATTTAAGTTCTAGCTATCTCAAATTTCAGCTGAATAATTTCAACAACCTTAATTTATCACTTCCATAATATTTTGTTTGGAAGTGGTTGTGGCTATAACTGATTAGTCTTTGTTCCATTTTTTTTTTAGTTAAATGTTTTGACATAGCATGCATCCAATTTGGCTTTCCAAAGTTATGTACATTAGATACTCAAAGTGCATGTCAGCTTTTTTTACTGTTTGCTTTCCTTTTTTCTACTTTAAGAGGAATTCTTGAACCAGCTAATTGCTAGCCAAGAATATTTCATTGTAAATAACATTTTCAAAATTGGACTTGATCAAAAAATAACTATGCTATTAAAATGATTTATTGTTTGATTTGATGCAGTACCATTTTATGATTCAATACTGTTAAATCATCGTTATTTAATGTGTATGTTAACTTTGTTTCTATTTTTACAGATGTGCACTCCAGCTAACACACCTGCAACGCCTCCTAATTTTCCAGATGCACTTACGATGTTCTCAAGGCTGAAAGCTTCAGAAAGTTTCAATAGTAGTAGCCCAATTGCCTCGATGGCAACATCTCCTCCTCCTCCTGTAAACTTCAATTCAGGCTGGCCCATGTCTCCTCCAAACCAGCAGGGCATGTGGACTCCAGCATCACCAACTCCACATACAGGCTGGCCAGCAGCAATGTCCCAACAAACCACCTCAGAACAGAAGGTTAATGTTGCCATGGAGGCTGAAAGATGAGGCCCAGTTAAGGCCTTGTAGATGAAACAGGAAAAATCTTGCATGGGTCAATATGAAATAGTTTCTGTTGTATTGTGCTGCAGCTAATCTGAACTGAAGGAATACAATAGGGAAGATTCACCTTCGTAGCAGAAGAATTATGGGTCCAGCAATTTTCAAAACGAAGCCTTGTTTCTGGAGTTTGCATGTGTGTGACACAATTAAAAGACTTTCAAGACCATCAACTTGACTTCAAAATGGAATTGTTAACTTTGAGAAACTTGTTTTTGATCGTTGACCCTTCAAAAGGAACCTATCAGTGGTTAGCTGCTATATCAGAGACAACCATGAAGATCACTAATGGTTTTTAAGGATTACTCCATAACTTTTTTTGCAGTAAAATTGTGGCAGTTGTCTAAAGAATTACAGGGTGGGAGTGTGCGGAGTTGCAACAACGGACAATTTAAAAAAAAATAAACTTTAATACAGGGATTGCAAATTAGGTTTTCGAATCATTGTTTATCTTTGTATTTGGTTTGTGAATGAGGTTTTCTTTTGGGGGGAAGGGAGAGCTAGGAAAAGCAGTCAATAGTGTACTGACTGCAGACAGACTACTACAGTAAGGTTTTAATGTTTTATAAAAAAAAGTGCCATTGCATGATACTGTACATTAAAATATAAACCTTGAAAAAAACCAAGTTTAAAAAAAATCAAAAAAAATGTGTTTTGCTACTCTTAACAACCGTGTGATAGAATTTAAATTCACTTTAGCAACAGTTGCAATGGATACAGGTTTGTCTTTTTTTGTCAAACTTGGACTATATAAATTTTTTGTACTACGTTTATGCACAGACAGGGAGTACCAATTATTTCTAGAATTGTTTTATCTATTTTATCACTTCCTCTTTCATAACTGTCCTATGCTGTCATGTCCCTAATCCTGGAATGTTTTATGGTCAAAGTTGACAAAACAAATCTTTGCACAAATTATTTCCTTTACTTCTAAATGGAGATTTCACGCTTCTTAAGGATTGCTTGTTCTGAATAGATTGATTTTTTTTTTTTAATGGTAACTGTTCCACAATATTTGTGGAGTACCTGATGAATAATTAACTTATCTTTGTGTTGCTAAATATTGTATGTACTAATGGTACTCCTCCTGTACTGATCTTATATTTAACCTTAGCAGGTGGTAAGTATGCCATCAGTTTAAAAAAATTAATAATTCTGAAGCACAATAAAATGAATTGAAATGATATGTATGTGAAGATTCAATTGTTTAGCTAGACTCATTCCTAAGCAACATGCATCTGCTTCAGCAAGCTTCCTTCATTCCTACAGCAGATCTGGTTCTGCTAAATAGAGGATGCTCAGCAAACTGAAAAAGTTGTGTTTGAAAGGTCTATTTCTATGCTGTATGACTATAACACTCGAGCCCAAAGACTTGTTCATGTAACCCATTTTGATAGGTTTTTTTTAATGCAAATTGGCAAGTTGTAAAGTGTTTTAATTTTTTTAAATTCGTTTTGATAACAGCATAATTGTAAGGCCCAACATCTTAAATGCACAGACTGTGAGAGAGGTCTGTGGTATAAGGTGGCATAACCATTCGGCTGAAAGCTGAGGTGCAGGTGGCTTGATATTGTACATGGTGAGAAATTGTATAAATACTTAGTTATTAAATAATATATTTGCTAAACATTTTATCTCCTATGTATACAGTATATACTAGCAAACTTATGCATTTGCTACCTAAAGTGATACACTTTTAGGTAACACAGGAATGTTGATTCACTCATTATCCACTACAAATAAGCCAGTAATGCATCTTAGCAGGTGTGTCAACTATCTTCTCATATTCATCTGCACACTTATTGGAAAAGACAATTTTCTTTTGAGGGCACCTTGTTTCACTCTATGGAATTCTGAATAATTTCTCTCTTATTTGCAAACTTGCATTTTAAAATACTGCAATTTAACCTAATTTTAAAATGCAAGTTTGCAAATAATCATCATCACTAGGGGGGAAAAATATACTAAGCAAACTATTGGGATTGAAAGCAGACAAGTCTCCACAGCCTGATAGCCTGATGGCCTATGTCCTAAGATTTTGAGGGAAGTGGCAACAAAGATCGTGAATCCACTGTTTATAACATTTCAAAATGCCCTGGATGTGGGAAAGATTCCAGCAGATTGGAAACGTGCTAATATAATGGCCTTATCCCAAAAGGAGGGAGGCAGAAAGTCTGGAGTGGCCCGGTGGTTAGCATTGCTGCCTCACAGCGCTAGGGGTCCACGTTCAATTTGGGAGACTGTTTGTTTGGCTGTGTGGAGTTTGCACATTCTCCTGTGTCAGCATGAGTTTCCTCTGAGTGCTCTGGTTTCCTCCCACAGTCCAAAGATGTGCAGGTTAGGTGGATTGGCCATGCTAAATTGCCTATAGTGTCCGGGGATGTGTAAATTAGGTGGATTAGCCATGGGAGGTGCAGGGTTGCAGGGGTAGGGTAGGGCGGGTGTGTCTGGGTGCTATACTCTGTGGAGAGTTGGTGTTGACTTTTTGGGCTGAATGGCCTGTAGGGATTCTATGCATATTACTACCAGTTAATTTTCCAATGACATGTTAAACTAAGAATCCATTCTTAACAAAGTATGACAGGACATTTGGAAAGTCATAGCATAATGCATAAGTCAGCATAACTTCATGAAAAGTAAATTGTGATTGACTAATTTTACTAGAGTTCTTGGGACTCTTGGACAATGGAACAAGTGAAGTGGATAATGGATGCCACAGGACTCTGTTCTCGGGGCCCCAGCTGTTTACAATCTGGATAAATTATTTGTTTGTAAGGATAGAAATTGATCTTGCCAAGTTTATAGATGACACTGAAAAGGTGGAAAAGTAAGTTGCTGTAAAGAAATTTACAAATGGGTATGGTTAGGTTGGGTGAATAGGCTGAAATTAGAATGGAGTTGTAATATGGATAAGTGAGGTTATCCATTTTGGTTGGAGGAATAGAAAGGCAACTTATCTAAGTGGAGAGATACTTGAGTGCATCGGTGCAGAGGGATCTGGGTGTCCTCGTGCATGAATCACAGATGATAAAGGAATAGACTGTAAAAGTAGGGAAGTGTTGCTGTAACTGTGCAAGATGTTTGGGAAACTGCACCTGGAATATTGCATACAGTTTTAGTCCCCTTACTTGAGGGATATAGTTGCATTGGATGCAGTTCAGAGGAGATTCATTAGATTAATACTAAAGATGAGGGTGTTTACTTTTGAAGAGAGATTGAGAAGTTTAGGCTTATACTTGCCACAGTTTAGAAGAATGAGAAAACATCTAATGGGGGTATAAATGGTATTAAAGGGGATTGACAGTATGTAGAAAGGATGTTTCCTCTTGTACGGCAATCTAGATCAAGAGGTCATAGTTTCAGGATAAGGGATGGCAGGCTTAAAACTGAGATGAAGTGAAATTACTTTTCAAAAGATTGTTTACAACCCTAGAGTGTGGTGGATGCTAGGACAGTGAATAAATTTAAGGATGAGAGATTTTTAATTACTAATGTGTTGAAGGATTATGAGAAATAGACAGTAAAGTGGAGTAAAGGCTTAGGTGGCATCAGCCATGTTTGTATTAAACACAGAGCAGCCTTCAGAATTATCTACTCCTGCTCCTAGTTCTTAACTGTTTCAATTGACTCTGTCAGATGAGCTGTCAGGTTCATATTTCATATGATTTCTGATTTTCCTTTTTCTATTTTTTTACTAGTAGTTAACAACTATTGTGATGTACAGTACTACCAAAGCACATTTTCTGCAATGGTGGCTTTGTTTCAACTTTTGAGTAAAATGACCCTGTCACTGGTTAGGAAGGATAGCGCTCTGTCTAGAGTGTTGCACTGGCTTCCAGACCCAAATGTTTGAAAGCTCTAGATTTCAGACTGTGTTAATTTTAGCATCTGTTACAACTCACTAAATTGTTCATTAAAGCCAATTTCTTAGGCTAATTTGGGACAGAGCATGAAATGGAAGACAAGCTAGAGTTTCCCCCTACAACCAGTTGACAATTTGCTTTTTCACTGCCCTAACAGCCTTGCATGCATTATTGAGTCTCCTCAGTCCCTCCAGTCAGACTTTTTAGTCCTGACATCTTCCTGAAATAATCTTAACTAGAGCTATAGACATTTAGAATAATTTATGGCTGTTAGAAAGTTTTAGCATTTCCTCTATGTAAGTGATTCCAGACCTTGAGTGCTAATGGAATAAAGTTTCGAACAACTCTTAAATTCAGAATAGATATGGTGAATGTGGAACATTTCATTCCTTTTAAAAAGTGAATAGATAGTTATGCAATACATATGTAGAGTAATAAATACAGCCATAATTCCATTCTCCTGGAACATGAAATTCTCTGGGCTTTTCATGCTGGTTATTCACTTGCCCTCAGGCTTAATCGAATTGAGGTAAATCAACAGCAGTGCACAGTTCTTTTTTCCAAAATTACAAAATTTGCAAAAGTACATTACAGAGTCAGGCGGAAGAATCCGTGTCAGTATGCCAAATAGCATTTTCTCACCCCATCCTTTCACGTAGGAAACTAACTTAAGTAGCTGAACTTTTAAAATGGCTTCTTTGAGATCTGATCTGCTACTTAAAAGGATTCTGGGAAATTTTAACAGGAAGGTCAACATAAAAATCCAA
Source organism: Rhincodon typus (assembly GCF_021869965.1). Lineage (NCBI taxonomy): Eukaryota > Metazoa > Chordata > Chondrichthyes > Orectolobiformes > Rhincodontidae > Rhincodon > Rhincodon typus. The sequence continues at coordinate 46,515,790 of NC_063352.1, read as the reverse complement.
ATGTCATTCATAATGTGCACTATCCAGTAAACCCACTAGAAATGCAATCAAACTTTGCATTGCTGATTTAAATCCTATGAGTTATAAATCACACTGATCATTTACCTATTTAGACACTTGAGCTAAAATCTTCCCAACAAGGAATAAAAACCTATAGAAGTATGTTTTAATGGTCTAGGTTTTTTTTTGGTTTCTGCATCGAGAATACAATTACAACATTTAAAAGATATTTGGACAGGTACATGGATAGGAAAGGTTTAGAGGGATACGGGCCAAATGCAGGCAAATAGGACTAGTTCGATTTGGGGAAACTTGGTCAGTGTGGATGAGTTAGTCAAAAAGGTCTGTTTTGGTGCTGTATGATTCTATGATTGCATAACACAGGAATTCTACTGCTGCAAGAGATTTCAGCTGAATTTTGAAATCTGCATTTCCTAGTTTTCTTGGAACCAGAATAAATCAGAATGCACCTTTACCCCTATCACCCCAAAAAAACTGAGATGGAGCTCTTTCCATTGGAATGCTGTAGGCCTACTGCTAATCATTGGGCAGGAGAAGGCAATATTGCAGCTACACTTGGCATGAAGATGAAGATATAGCACTCCTCCCTTGTATTCCTAACTCTGCTAATAAGTCCACATTTTTCCAAACCTGTCTGATTATGGAGCTGAGTTTAGGTTCAATAAAAGCCCTAAATTAATTTACACCCACTCTTCTGTCTTTCCTCAGTGCCACAGGATGTTTTGCAGGCATCAAAGAGTCATTCAGCGTGGAAACAGACCCTTTGGTCCAACCAGCCCATCCTGACCATAATCCCAAGCTAAATTAGTTCCACCTGCCTGCGCTTGGCCCATATCCATCCAAAAGTTGCTTATTCATATGCTCATCAGAAAGGGCTTGTGATCCATTGGTGACTATCTTCAATGTAAAGCCCTTCTTCAGTGCTGCAGTGTCATTTGAGATAACGGGCCTGGATATGATGGAGTTGAATCCACTCATTATGACTGAAGTGCAACATATGCTACCAAGCCAAAGATGGTTTGCAAGCTGCAAAATATAAACATTTGGTTGGGTGTCTGTTGTGTTATGTACTTCGAAAGGAAGCGATACACTTTTCACAGTGATTTATTCTGCACAATTGTCAATTTGACTTGGATAAATTGACCTACTTATTAAGTAGCAAAGTGATAACCAAATTTGTTACTGCTGCAATGATGGGCAACATTGTGGTTGCTAGTGTCAGATTGTAGTGGTAATCATGGGTTGAATTGAATGGACAAAGCTAGTAAATAGATTTCAATGTAGTACAGTGGCCCAGTGGTCAGCATTGCTGCCTTACAACGCTAGGGACCTGGGTTTGATTCCATTCTTGGATGGGTGATTGTTTGTGTGGGGTTAGCAGGTTCTCCCTGTGTCAGCATAGGTTCCTTCTGGTGGCTCCAGTTTCCTCCCACAGTGCAAAGATGTGCAGGTTAGGTGGATTGGCCATGGGAAATTAGCCATAATGCCCAGGGATGTGCAGCCTAGGTGAGTTAGCCATCTGGGGCTACGGGGATAGGGTGGAGAGGTCTGGCTAGGATGCTTTTCAGCTGTTTGAAGCATACTTAAGGCCCATATGGCTTCTATCTCTACTGTAGGGATTCTGTGATTCAAATGTGATTTCATTGACATTAGCCCAAGAACAATAGAACAGGTGGTTTCTAAATGATGAAAAGCTATAAACAAAGAAGGTCCAGGTACACAGACTATTAAAATACCATGAACAGGTACAAAAATAAAATCAAGGGGCTAATTGAATGCTATCCTTTATAATATGTAGGGGATTCAACAGGTTGTACAGTCCTACTTGACCATTCAAGAAGATTACCTTCATAAAGGACTGGCAGTGGCATTGTGGTAATGTTACTGGATAAGTAATCTAGACCCCCAGGTTAATGTTCTGTGGCCATGGTTTCAAACCCCAACATGATAGGTGGTGAAATTTGTATTCAATAAACTGGAATTAAATGCAAGAATAATGATGACCACATAATCACTGTTGATTATTGTAAAAAATCCACTGGTTCAGTAAATCTGCCATCCCTATCTGATCTAGCCTACATATGACTTCAGACCAACAACAGTATATAACCAGAGATAGTAGGAACTGCAGATGCTGGAGAATCCGAGACAACAAGGTGCAGGGCTGGATGAACACAGCAGGCTAAGCAGCATCATAGGAGCAGAAAGGCTGAAGTTTCAGGCCTAGACCCTTCATCAGAAAAGGGGGAGGGGATGGGGGTTCTGAAATAAATAGGGAGAGAGTGGGAGGCAGATAGAAGATGGATAGAGGAGAGGATAGGTAGGTGGAGAGGAAACAAACAGGTCGAAGAGGTGGGGATGGGGCCAGTAAAGGTGAGTGTAGGTGGGGAGTTAGGAAGGGGATAGGTCAGTCCAGGGAGGACGGACAGGTCAAGGGGGCGGGATGAGGTTGGTCGGTAGGAGATGGAGGTGCGGCTTGAGGTGGGAGGAGGGGATAGGTGGGAGGAAGAACAGGTTAGGGAGGCAGGGACGAGCTGGACTGGTTTTGGGATGCGGTAGGGGGAGGGGAGATTTTGAAACTTGTGAAATCCACATTGATACCATTGGGCTGCAGGGTTCCCAAGCGGAATATGAGTTGCTGTTCCTGCAACCTTCGGGTGGCATCGTTGTGGCACTGCAGGAGGCCCAGGATGGACATGTCGTCTGAGGAATGGGAGGGGGAGTTGAAATGGTTCGCGACTGGGAGGTGCAGTTGTTTATTGCGAACCGAGCGTAGGTGTTCTGCAAAGCGGTCCCCGAGCCTCCGCTTGGTTTCCCCGATGTAGAGGAAGCCACACCGGGTACAGCGGATGCAGTATACCACATTGGCAGATGTGCAGGTGAACATCTGCTTGATGTGGAAAGTCTTCTTGGGGCCTGGGATGGGGGTGAGGGAGGAGGTATGGGGGCAGGTGTAGCACTTCCTGCGGTTGCAGGGAAAAGTGCCGGGTGTGGTGGAGCTGGAGGGGAGTGTGGAGCGGACAAGGGAGTCACGGAGAGAGTTGTCCCTCCGGAAAGCAGATAAGGGTGGGGAGGGAAAGATGTCTTTGGTGGTGGGGTCGGATTGCAGATGGCGGAAGTGTCGGAGGATGATGCGTTGGATCCGGAGGTTGGTGGGGTGGTACGTGAGGACGAGGGGGATTCTTTTTTGGTTCTTATTGCGTGGACGGGGTGTGAGGGATGAGTTACAGGAGATGTGGGAGACACGGTTGAGGGCGTTCTCGACCACCGAGGGGCGGAAGTTACGGTCCTTGAAAAACGAGGACAACTGAGATGTACGGGAGTGGAATGCCTCATCCTGGGAGCAGATGCGGCGGAGGCGAAGGAATTGGGAATAGGGGATAGCATTTTTGCAGGAAGGTGGGTGGGAGGAGGAGTATTCTAGGTAGCTGTGGGAGTCGGTGGGCTTGAAATGAATATCGGTTTCTAGGTGGTTGCCCGATATGGAGACAGAGAGGTCCAGGAATTTGATTAACCCTTAACTGGCCTCTGGGCATTTAGGGATGGACAATAAATCCAGGCTTAGCTAGTGACACCTACATCCCATAAGATTCTAATAATTATTGCTGAGTGATCTCACAATAGTACTGTGATAAGGTTAAAAATTCAGAATGAGTCGTAAAGTTCAGTCCCACAAAAAATTCTGCTCTATTTAAATTCATTAGCAAAATCCTATATAGAAATTCCTTCCTAGCTTTGTTAATTCTGAACAATTATTTGGTTCTGGGTTTTTGCCCTACCACAAACAAAATCTCTCACCACCCTAAAATGTGCAGGAACCACCATTTTTTAAAATGTATATTTAATTGTTTACATCTATGCCCATAATTGTTAATTCCATTCTCAACCACATATTTGTCTGGCTTAAGAAACGTGCTCATTATTTGTCTCTGAGCAAAAAATTCCAGGGGCTTTAATTATTTGGTAATTGCCTTCACTGGGTTGGAAGAAATTCTGACAGTGTTATGCCATGAGGTTTAGTTTCCTGATCTGCCAACTATCATTCTTCAAAATAAATACAGGTTGGCATAAATAGATTTGCCATTTTATCATTAATGTCAATTTCAACATTGCCACTGAGTTACAAATTGATTGCACTACCTTATTTAAAATGGTTACATGTTTTCAGTTTTCACCACACACTGGTTGCATTTTGCTACAAAGAGCAATGCCTTCTGTCTAGTCATGGTTTTCATGGTAATCTTCATGGACTTCAGAGCTGTCCATAGGTGTAGGGTAATGATGTTTATTGAGATCATTACATTTCCTACTTTTTCAATTCTGATTGTTAATTTCTGAATGGATTCTTCTCAGGATTTGGATTTTGCTAGTTGCTATATTTGTTACTTCTGTTTTTTTTTAAACCTACATACAATACTTAGAAAGTGAATTAGTTTAACCTTGGTGTTAATTATTACTAGTTGTGTTAAAATTTTTTGTTTAACAGATAAACTTAATTATAAAAGGAGCAGAATGTATTTCCTACCATGCTTGTACACCGTTGGCTACTTGCCTCTGAAAGAAAGTAAAGAGTATCATTAGGGGCCCAGTGCTTTACAACAGAGTTTATAAAGTGCAGTTTTAAACCAAGCCACATAAGAAAATATTAGACTGGCTGATTTTGTCTCAGACCTCACTGTTAACTATATCCACAAATTTTGATACTTGTGGCACAATAGCTCAGTGGTTAGCACTACTGTCCCACAGTGCCATGTACCCAGGTTCAACTCCAGCCTCAGACAACTGTCTTGTGGGTTTCCTCCAGGTGCTCTGGTTTTGTCCCACAGTCCAAAGATGTGCAGGTTAAGTGGATTGGCCATGTTAATTTGCTCATAGTGTCCAGGGATGTGCAGGCTGGGTGGGTTTGCCATGGGAAATGCAGGGTTGCAAGGATAGGGTAGGGGTTTGAGTCTAGGTGAAATGCTTCTTGGACAGTCAGTGTGGACTTGATAGACTGAATGGCCTGTTTCCATTCTGTAGGGATTCTATGACCAACCCTTTTTTTTATAGATGGTGAATAGTGGACCCAGAACTGAACCTTGTAAAACAAAAGCTCCCCAAATTTTGCTACTCTAAGTAACTGCCAATAACTTTTCTGTTTTGAAACGAACTCACTATCTATTCTGCTGATTATTCCTTGACTTCACCTTAAGGGGATGAGTCTTCTGCGTAAGCCCTTACTGAATATCCCACAAAATCCAAATATATTAAATTGCCCTTTGCCTCTTTCTTTTACTTCAAAGATTTCAACGTTGATCAGGTGAAACTTTGCCTTTGGAAATTCATGCCATCTGCACTACAATATGCTTGCTTTCGAAATATTTTTCTATTTCATCTTTAAGTAAAAATTTGATTATCTTTCCCACAGCCGACTTTAAACTAACTAGTATGTAGTTCCCTGGATTTATTGTATATCCTTTTTTAACATTCGAATCATATTTGCAATCTCCAAGTCCTCTGGCAATACATGAATTTCAAATGAAAATATATTTGTAAATTTTTTTCTCTTTCATGGGTGTGTGATTTGCAGCAAGACTAGGATTTGTTGCATATCCCTAATTGCCCTTAAACTGACTGGCTTGATAGGCCATTTCTGAGGGCATTTGAAGTCCAAACTCTTCATCTTTCCACCTTTCCCTCTCTTTAAGATGCTTTTTGCAACCTATCTCTTATATGTCTGTCACTTAAACCAGACAAGGGAATATCAGAATTTATGCCTGATATTGCACCTACAAATTGGGATGTTTTAGTAAATCAAATGTGCTTATGCAAATATAAATTGTTGTTGTACCCAGATATCAGCTGGCTATTTGAACGTGAGGATTATTATATCCTATTCCGAATATGTCTTCCTACTGCATCCACATTCACACAGACTTCCAGATCACATTATTCAAAAATGGTTAGTAAGGTAGCCATTCAGAACTAAGCCAACTTTTCTGCCTCTATCTGTACAGGTACTGAGACCAACTGCAGTGTGCTGATACCTCCCTAACCAAACACCCCTCAATCTGTTCAAATAAAGATTGAATTTCAAACAGTTTGTGCTCCTTTGGCAACTGAATAAACAAGGGAGCTCAGCCAACTGTTTTCAGTTTCTGTTCCTGTAACTGGTTGGATGAGTTCAGACACTGTGCCCATTGCCACAGAAAGTTTCATGATTGTGTTATAATCCTTACCACCTTTGTTGAGATAAGATTTGATATTGATGCCTGCATGTTTTGTGACTATTATACATTATACTAGTTAAAAATGTACCAATAATTCAACCTTATTTTATCTATAGGTATATTACTGATTGTATGTGCAGGATACATAAGCATTTAGAGTCATAGAATTGGACAGCATGAAAACAGACCCTTCGGTCCAACTTGTCTATGCTGACCAGATATCCTAAACTGATCTAGTCCCATTTGCCAGCATTTGGCCCATATCCTTCCAAATCCTTCCTATTTGTATACCCATTCAGATGCCTTTTAAGTGTTGTAATTGTACCAGCCTCCAACACCACCTCTGGCAGCTACTTCCACACACGCACCACCCTTTGTATGAACAAGTTGTCCCTCAGGCCCCTTTAAATATTTTCTCTCTAACCTTCAACCTATGACCTCTAGTTTTGGACTCCCTACTCTGGGAAAAAGACCTTAGCTGTTCACCCTATCAATGACCCTCATGATTTTATAAACTTCTATAAAGGTCACTCCTCAGCCTCCAACACTCCAGGGAAAGTAACCCTAGCGTATTCAGCCACTCCCTATTGCTTTTAATCAAAACTAATCTTACCAATAATTTACTTGGCTATTAAAACCGCCAATCTTTAAGTCACAAGTTACCACAGTAAAATATGTTCTAATCATAAAACAGATTTTCTTTGGCAAGTAAGAAACGTCTTATGACATGTATTGTAGACCTTCAGCAATTACTGTTCACTCATTAACATAGTCATTACTCTTTTCCAATATCAAGTCAGAATAGCTAGTTCAGCTCAAACAAATGAATTAGGAAGGATCCATTAGACAAGAGTGGTGATAAATTCACGTTCAGTTTGAGGGTGGGAAATGTAGGTCTGAAACTCTTAAAGGCAGTTACACGAATATGAAGACCGTTGGATCAAGTGGATGGAAAAAAAATGGGTTAATATATAAGATGGTAAACAACCAGTGGCAGACATTTAAGAAGCTAGTTCATAACTCCCAACTAAAGATAGTCTTAAAAATATACTTTATCACCCAGTCAGAGCTGGGAGGGTGGCACGGTGGCTCAGTGGTTAGCACTGCTGCCTCAGAGTGCCAGGGACCCGGGTTTGATTCCAGCCTTGGGCAACTGTCTGTGTGGAGTTTGCATATTCTCCCCATGTCTGCGTGGGTTTCCTCCCACAGTCCAAAGGTGTGCAGGTTAGATGGATTGGCCTTGCTAATTTGCCCATAGTGTCCCAGGATGTGTTGGTTAGGTGGGTTAGCCAAGGGTCACAAGGATGGGGTTGGCCTGGGTGCTCTTTGGAGGTTTGATGTGGACTCGATGGGCCAAATCACCTGTTTCCACTCTGTAGGGATTCTATGAGATACACTGCAGATTACAGAACCTCCTAATGAACTGCAAAACAAGAAGTAGTCTTCCTTCCTTGAGATCAGGGTTCACATACTTAGTTATCAGATGTAAATCAAGAAGTTCTCTAGCTATTGGTTGCCTCCTGTGAAAAGCATGGGGGATCTGGCCTGCAGCTTTTAAAATGGTGTCTGTAATTTAAATATCAGGCAGTCCAATCCCTGACCTTTCCCATGCCAGTGAAAATAACTGATACTGGCAGTGGAGGTGGGCTTTAGGACTCAGTCCCTGGCTGTTCTTTTTATCCGACCTTACCCCCATTTAGAACCAGGAAATTCAGACCGAGAGACAGTTTAAGCTAGCGAACAATAGTTTGGCATGTAGAGTATAAAGTGGGAAAATGTGAGGTTGTCCACTTTGGCAGGAAGAATAGAAAAACAGGATATTATTTAAATGGAAAACTTCTGCAGAATGCTGCATTGCAGAAAGGTCTTGGTGCACCTAGGACATAGGAACAGAAGTAGGACCATTCTGACCTGCTCCGCCATTCAATGAGATCACAGTTGATCTGATAATCCTCAACTCCACCATCCTGCCTTTGCCTCCACCTTTGATTCCTTTACTGATTAAAAATCTGTCTCAGAATACACTTAATGACCCATTCTTGACAGCCCTCTAAAGTAAATGCTCCCACAAATTTACCGCTGTTTTGAGAGAAGAAATTCCTCCTCATCTCTGTCTTAAATGTACAACTCCTTATTCTGAGATTATGCCCTCTGGTCCTAGACTCTCCTAGAAAAGTAAACAATTTCTCTGCATCTACCCTGTCAAGTCCCCTAAGAATTGTGTATGTTTTAATAAGGTCACCTCACATTCTTCTAAACTCCAATAAGTATAGGCCCAACCTCCTCAATCTCTCCTCACAAGAAATCCCTCCATATCCAGAATCATCCGAGTGAACCTTCTTTGGACTGCCTATTTGCCAGTATGTTTTTCCTTAGATAAGGCGACCAAAACTGTCCATAGGATTCCAGGTGAGTGTGACTAGCTCCTTGTATAATTTTAGCAAGACATTATATTTTTATGCTCCATTCCCTTTGAAATAAAGGCTAACATTCCATTTGCTTCCCTATTATCCCTGAACATGGGTGCTAGCTTTTCATGTGTCATGCACAAGAACTCCCTAATCCTGCTGTCCTGCAACCTTCTGCACTATTTTTCCACTTAAATGATATTAAGCTCCTTTATTCTTCCAGCCAAAGTGCATAACCTCACATTTTCTCATATAATATTCCATCTGCCAAGTTTTTTTTGGTTCACCTGTCTATATCCTGCAATGATGATCAGTGAAGATCCTACACATCTCTGCAGGCAATGTTTTATTCTATCCTTCCAGGGAATGCACTGCCATTCAATGCTGGGAGGTATACAATAGCGCAGTGGATTGCCAATACAAGCTGCACAAAGCACAGCCTATGTTAGGTTAAATGCAGTTCTACAACATCCTCAAGCATTTCAGGGCCATTTAAGGAGCAGTTTACGCAAACTTTGCCACACTGAAAGCTACCTGATGATGGAAAGGAAGTACCTCAGGATTGCTTCCTATTACATGGATTGCACTGGACAAAACTCAGATATTGTATTGATGATTGAAACCTTAGAACTACCAAACATCAATGCGAAGCGATGTTACTGCCCTGTCATAGAAGCCCTACAGTGTGAAAGCAGGCCATGCAGCCCATTGAGTCCACACTAACCATCTGAAGAGCATCCCACCCAGACCCATTCCTGTAACCCTGCATTTCCTATGGCCAATTCACCTAGCCTGCACATCTTTGGACCGTGGGAGGAAACCGGAGCACCCGGAAGAAATCCACGCAAACACAGAGAGAATGTGCAAACTCCACAGAGACAGTCACCTGAGGGTGGAATGGAATCTGGACCCCTGGCGCTGTGAGGCAGCAGTGCTAACCACTGAGCCTCCATTTCATATTGATTGCTTTCTTTTGAATGGTGAAGAGGACCTGTAATAAGCAGAGGCTTGTTAGAAACATCAAAACCAGGAGCAGGAATAGGCCATTCGGTCCTTCGGGACTGTTCTGCCATTAAATATGATCAGTGTTTGTCCCCTTTTTCAAAAATCCTGCTTTCTTCCCATCATCTTAGATGCCTTTGAAATCTGAAAAACTTATCAATCTCTTTCTTGTATATATTCAATGATTTTGCCTCCACAGCCTTCTCTAGCAGAGAATTCCACAGGATCACCAACCTCTGAGTGAAGTATTTTTTCCTCTTTTCATTCCTTAATAATCTACCCTGTATCCTGAGCCTGTGTCCATACAATTCCGGTCGACCTGCTGCAGGAAAGATGTTATTAAAATGGAGAGAATTCGGAAAAGATTTACCAGGATGTTGCTAGGAATGGAGGGTTCGAGTTATAAGGAGAGGCTGGGACATTTTCCACTGGAGCGTAAGAGGTTGAGAGTTGACCTTGTAGAGGTTTATAAAATCATGAGAGGCATAGGTAAGGTGAATAGCAACGGTCTTTTCCCTAGGGTGGGGGAATTCATAACTAGACACATTTTTTAAGGTGAGAGGGGAAAGATTTAAAAGGGACCTGAGGGGCAACTTTTTCACACACAGGGTTGTTCATATGTGGAATGAACTGCCAGAGGACGTGGTAGGGACAGGTACAATTGCAACACTTAAAAGACATTTGAACAGGTACATGAACGGGAAAGGTTTACAGGGATATGGGCCAAACGCAGGTAAGTGGGACTAGTTCAGTTTAGGAAATATGGTTGGCATGGACAAGTTGGACTGGAGGGTCTATTTCTGTTGACTGTTATGACTCTCTAAGACTCCTGAATCAGGGGAGACATCCTCCCTGCATCTAGTCCGTCCAGTCAGTTAGAATTTTATATGTTTTGGTCAGATTCCCTCACGTTCTTCTAAACTCTAGTGAGTGCAGGCCCAGTTGAACTAATCTCTTCTCATATGATAGTGCTACCATTCTCCCTCCACGGTAAGTGTAGACTCTATTAGATAGGGAGACTACACCTGCACACAGTACTTCAGCTGTGGTCTCACCAAAGCCCTGTATAACTGTAGTAAAACGTCCTTTCTTCTGAACTTGCAATGAAAGTCAACCTACCGTTTACCTGATGGTGGGATCAACTAAAAATAACAAGTATGCAATCATAACATGTCCAAACTGGTTGATTAAAAAAAAAGCTGCAATCATAAGGGATAATAAAACATTTGTTTAGTAGCACAAAAGTTCAAGGCGTGCAAAAATAAACAAGTCCAACTGCCCAGGGGCTGGTTGCCATGTAACCAATTACAGAATGTAAGAAAGTTCAACCCCAGCTTATTCATCTTGGAAGTGGATTTTATTGAGGTTCTGTCTGATCTTTTGCACTTAATGGTGCATAGCTCTATCACGATCAACTGGATGGTCCTCCTGATCAATCTCCTGATCCTCACCCTCAAGTTTAGAGGATTGGTCCCAATCCCCTTATTGTGTGCATCCCGGACTCCCCGTTTGTCCACTCCTGTTGTGAAGGGCACACAGTGTGCCAGAATAATGTGACATGCCCTTTCTGAGCTAAACTGCAAGGCTTGCTGGAGAGGTCCAAGCATTATCATGAGGAGACTTATGGTCTGTTCCAATGTGGCCCTGGTAGGAACACAGGCAGCGAGGCATCTCCGTTCTGCATCTCACCTTGTAAAGATGACATCTGTCATGTTTGGAGCGCTTGTCCCTCATCAGCCAATCCCACGTGGGCCTGGAAGGAGGACGAGCTTGTGAGTTCTCCAGATCTTACACATCATGGCAGCTGCTTGGATATCTGGTGCACACCTTCACAATCTGGCACCAATGGTCACAGATTAGCTGGACGCTGATGGGGTTGAAGCCTTTTTTGGTTAATAAATGCTGCAAGTTTGTGATAGGTTGCCCTCAAAGCAGTGTACAGTGCCCTGCACCTGGGGCAGCCAATGATTGTGGCAAACCCAATGTCTGAGCAGCTTGGCTCCCCTTGACATGGAGCAAGGATATTAGATGGTGTTATTTGGGGAATGTTGTAACAGTTACCTCCTGGATGCTCTTATAGGTCAAGGATTGGAAGATGCCACACAGCCTGCCCAGATGCTCTTTTGAATGAGTTGCTGGCATAAACATTCAGTTCTGTGTTCTCCGGCTATAGGGAGAGACTGAATAGGCCGGGGCTGTTTTCCTTGGAACATCAGAGGCTGAGGGCTGTACATCTCTATGACTCTATGACTCTAATAGCTGTAGATAGGGTCATGGAGGTTGGTAGATTTAGAGTCTGGTCACTCTCCCCTGTCTTCTGCTGATTCTCCCTCTGGAGGCTAGGCAGTTTTTACTGGATTGGCTGACAATGTCTTCTTGAAGTCATACCAATGAATCTTCCAACATGGGCTCCATTTCCATAAACCCAAAATCTGTAGGGAATGCGGAGACAGAACAGCATGCCAGTAACACAGCTCCTAAGCCCTTACATCAATCATTCTGAAGTGTCATTTTATTCACTGACATTGTGTTCAATGGGTCTTTTGCAAGGAGGCCTTGATAAGAAGCTCTGAGATATGTAACTTATGCAGTTGTACATTGCATTATGACAATACTAATGCTACATTGTGACAGTGACTTTCAGGCACTTATCTACCATAATAAGAATCCCAAAAAAAGCCTTCCTTGACCAACAATGCCATTGCATACTTATAGTACAATGTGTGAATGTGGCAGCTCCCAAAGAGTTGTCTTCTAGCATTGGGTGGCAATTGATGCCAACTATGTAATTGTCCATTCAACCGGACAAGTCAGAGTATATACTGAACACCAGTTCTATGGAAGGGTCACTGGGTTCAAAACATTAACTCTGCTTTCTCTGCACTGACCAGACCTGCTGAGTTTCTCTAGCAATTTCTGCTTTTGTTTCAGATTTCTGACATCAACAGTACTTCCACATTTATTTGAAGGCATGCAATGTAAGAGAGAGGGGAGGAAGCTATCGGCTAGAGATCATTTCCGTGCAGGTTGTTCAGGGAGAAATTCTCCACTGAGAATTTCAGCGAGGAACAATGTATGTGTTTCAGTAAATAAGTACTCACTGAAATCTGACGCCCACTGTAACCACAACTGCACGTTATGGACCACACTCAGTGGCTGTATAGTTGGCCATAGTATTTCTATGCTAGACTTCTCCCAGGCTGGAGGTGCAGATATCTGGAACATCTCACAGTTTATTGTCTGTTATTGTGTAAGGAGCATCCTTGATAATCTCCCTTAATAGAGGGCTCACTGTGTTTCATTCTGCATTACCAGAGAGTGGCAGATGAATAAAGATGGGGTTTGCAGACTGGCTATGATTCAGCGTCTCAGTGGTTGTACACATGTCACTTTGCTGACAGTGCATATCAATAGTGGTACTGCGACCTACAAGGGTGATACTCCTTTAACCTCCAGTTATAGAATCACAGAGTTATAGCGTTATACAACGCGAAAATAGCCCTCTAAACCCTTCCTATTCATGTACCTATCAAGATACCTTTTAAATGTTGTAATTGTACCATCCTCCACCACTTCCTCTGGCAGCTCATTCCATACACACACCACCCTCTGCGTGAAAAAGTTGCCCCTAAGGTCCCTTTTCCCTTCTCACTTTAAACCTATGTCCTCTTGTTTTGGACACCCCCACCCTGGGGAAAAGGCCTTGTCTATTTACCCTATCCATGCCCCTCATGATTTTGTGAATCTCTATAAGGTCACCCGTCAGCCTCTGATGCTCCAAGGAAAATAGCCCCAGCCTAGTCAGCGTCTTCCTGTCATTGAACAGCAGGTCAATGTCCATCGCACTTGGAAGGTTCCCGATGGCCTTTGGGCATTAAGGGCTATCCACTGGCAATTGGCCTGGATTTTGGCAAATTCCGTTAATCCTGCTTCTTTGATTTAACATACTCTTAGTGGCAGGGTTCACTGACCACATTAAAACTGCAGGACATGTCTCCTACTCTGTATCTGACCATCTTTTTAGAACTGACAACTGATATGTGATCTTCCAAGATGAAACAGACGGTGGAATATGTTCCATTCCACGCAGATGCTGGCCTGAACTCTGTGAGCTGTTAACCTGGCACCCTGCCTGGTACTCCGTTAGCATTTTCTTCGTGAATGTTACAGTGTTCTGTCATGTCTGTGTTCTACAACAAGATACTTAGCCTCTGTAATACCTTTTACAATCTACTTCAAATTTGAGTCTACACTAGATGGTTACTTCAAACTGAATGATAACAGCTAAGTTAATGTTGTCTTCTCAAAAAAAAATTCTCTAGTACTACAAATAACCATTGTGCGACTGAAACCTAAGAGCTAACAGCAAATTCTTAAAGCAGGACTGTGCAGTTATGAGAACAAAATCTAAGGTAAACAGGCGAAATATTATATTATAACCACCTAAGGCATTCTGTTGAAGAAAACATGTACATAAATGTTTATGGCTCCTCAATGATTCATTCAGAAATTCTTTTAAGTCATTTGTTTGTTTCCTTGAAGAGAATTTTGGACTTCCGTTATGAATGATCAATAAAGCACTTGGTGTAATGATAATGTACTTGATGGAAAAAAACAGCAGTGTTTGTTGGTATTCAATTAATGAATTTTCTGAATTCAAAGTGCAGAGTTGCTACAGGAAAGATCAATAGAATTTTGTGGCATTGAAGGAGAATACAAGACTATGGTAAGGAAGTAATGATGAATTCTTTCTAAACATTGGCCAGGCTGTAGTAGGCATAGTGTTTACGATGTTGGGTACTTCATCTGCATTGGGTGTGAGCATTGACTTTGCAGGATGGTATCAGGGCAGCAAAACAAATGTTATTACGAGAGAGATAAAATACCAGGTTTAATTCCACATCAATAGTACAGGCTAGTGGGTAAATTAGTGGAGATTTTAAATAATATCGTAGGTTTCGATAAAGTGAATAGAGAAAGACTGTTTACTTGAACTGGGAAATTAGCAACGAGAGATTAACAGCTTAATACATGACCAAGGAAGCAAGACGTAATGCTGGAGAAGAATAGAGAGCTGTTGGAATATGGAATGCTTTCTTATAATAATTAAGCAGACTTGGAGAAAATTAACTAAAACAGAGAAAGGTGCAAGAGAAAGGGCAGTGGAAGGTTTATTCTTGATCCCTACAAGGAGACAATATTCACATAATGGACCAAATGGTCTTCAGCAGAGTGAAGCTCTATAGATTCCAGCATGTCGACAAGGTACATGGTTAATACGTGGGGCTTGGTTTTCAAAATGTGGGGTTCTCCTGGAGTCAGGTGGGCGTGAAATTTTTTTTGTGTCAGCCTCCATGCCAGTTAAATGCCTCCATCCTGACCTTGAGTCATTTTAATTGAGGGTGGCTTGGGATTGGACCTAGATCCCTGCTAGGATGGCAGGCCCCCTCCCTGGTCTTTAAATGGCTGAACATCTGAGTCCTAACTCCAGCGTACACTTTTGGGACCACCGTACTCACCCAATTTTCAGTTCCCAAGCTGTGGTTAAAAATACTGCCTCACACTTCACTATAAAAGACGTTTGACAAGGCTAAAGGCAAAGGCTTGATCCACATAAAGCTATTTCATTAAAGAGAGAATTGTAATTGTATAATAAATGGGCAAGTCTGATGTAGATTGCTAAAACAGAATCGCCTGCGTTTTCATTGAGATGTGTAGTGCTGTACACATGACTTTCTTTTACAGACTAAATAACTATTTATACTCAGTACATCAGAGGAAATGTGCCTCTGACATCCTTAATGCAATTGATATGATTGGAATCAATGGTGATCACTGATGCTAAGTAATGTAAATTCTAGACAAAACAGAAAGGTTATTTCCAGGGAAGAGAACATTGGATATTAGGAAACAATAGGTGAAAAAGGAAGAGTTTTTTTAAAGTGCTTTTTTCAGTTGGTACATTGTTTCTGCAACTAGGAACCAAGAGCAACTCGACCTGATGTGTAGAGCGATTGGCCAATCTAAAAGGAGGGAACCATTGGGAAAATAACGACTACAATATATTGAAGTTCAGATGTATAAAAGATGAAAAGGGAAAGTCAAGGATAAGAGAGCTTGATTTGGAGACAAACAACCCATAGCAAGATTGAAAGGACCTTCCCCACTAAAATGGAAGGAAAATAGAACAGCGATGGGAAATATTTAAACGGGAAATGGAAAGGACTGAAATCAAATTCATTCCAAAAATAAGTTTTCTTTGAAAGCTGGACTTCCACAGGTAAATAAAGAGATGCATTTAGTGTTTCGAGGGTGGGTAATAAATATGACACCAGGATAAATATAAAAATACAGGCGAAGTATCAACATGAACGCTAGAAAGAGAAAAGGTCAGAGAATGAGAAGTCAGGAAACAAATGGCAGAATGGATTGCTAGCTGGCTTCAAGGCGCACACAGAGAATGGCAGTAAAGGGTAGCTGTTCAGAGTGACAGTAGGTTGGAAGTGGTATTTCAAGGGATGGAATCGCTGCTGTTCACAATTTATGTCAACAAATTGAACTTTGGAATTGAAAACACAATTTTCAGATTTGCATTGACACACAGGACGTTGGTGAGGCCTCTTCTGGAGTACTGTGTACAGTTCTGGTCTCCCTGTTATAAGAATGATATTATGAACCTGTAGAGAGCTCGGAAGAGATTTACCAGGATGTTGCCAGGAATGGAGGATTTGAGTTATATGCAGAAGCAGTCTGGGACTTTTTTCACTGGAGTGTAGGAGGTTAGGGGTGACCTTATAGTGGTTTATAAAATAATGAGCAGTATAAATAAGGTGAATGGCTGGTGTCTTTTCCCTGGGGTGGGGAAGTTCAAGACTAGGGGGCATATTTTTAAGGTGAGAAGAGAAAGATTTAAAAAAAGACACGAGGGGCAATTTTTTTTTTACACAGAGAGTGGTTCATGTGTGGAATGAACTTCCAGAGGAAGTGGTGGACGTGGGTACAGTTACAACATTTAAAAAGAGATTTAGATAAGTACATGAATAAGAAATGTTTTGAGGGATATGGGCCAAACGCAGGCAGGTGGGACTAGTTTTGTTTGGGATTATGGTTAGCGTGAACTCGTTGGACTGAAGGGTCTGTTTCCATGCTAAATTGCTCTATGACTCAAATGGCAGTGGTGGGGATGTGGGTGGGGAGCACAGTGGAGAAATAGTCAGTACTGAGGAGGGCTGAAACAAATTGAAGGAAGGGCAAATATTTGCCAAATGAAATTCAACTCTGATAAATGAGAGGTAATACATTTTGACAGGATGAATACAGAGGTCACTTATTATTTGGAAGGTGCAAGTCCAGGTGGGGTGGAAGGACAAAGAGATTTTGGGGGACAAATGCACCAGTCAATAAATACCCCAGAAATGTGGGGTATCAAAAAGGCTTAGTCATTTTCTTGATGAAAGAAGATTAAACACTGACAGAGGTATTTAAATGATGAACAGTTTTTGATAGAGTGGATGCATAGGGAATTTTTTTTCTTCTGAGGAAGAGCGTGACCAGAGACCATCAATATAAGATAGTCACCAAGAAATCCAGTGGAGAATTCAAAGAAAACTTCTTCAGCCAAAGATTGGTGAGAATATTGAACTGACTAGCACTTGTCATGGAATAGACACACTTAAAGGTAAAGTGGACAAGCATAGGAGGGAGAATGGTTACAGTGGTAGCTTTTGATGAGCAAAGCTATGTGGCAGTTTGAGTGGACATACACACCCAACGGGCAGGCTTGGACAAATAGCCTAATTTTGAGCTGTGTATCATGTGTAATCCAATGTGAAGTCAGAAGTGTTTATGTCGATTCCTCCAGTCTGTTTTCCCGTTGGGTGTTTGTTGTACTTGTTCTAATGTAGGAACCGGTCACATAGCAGGATTAATAATCCAGCGCCCTGGCCTAGTCCTTTGGAGAGACCAGGTCAAATCCAATTGCAGCATTAAGTTCAATGACTACATCAGGAATAAAATGCTAGTGTAGGCAATGGTAACCATGAACCAGATTGGTGTAAAAGCTCATCTCATTCAGTTATATGCCCCTGGGGAGGGAATCTGCCACGTTTACCCATCAATACCAGAGGTGCTTGACTTTTCTTCTGTTAATTTTATGCTCAGACATAAAGGGCTGAAGTTTACTCTATCAATTCATCACAAAAATGCAATAGCTTGTCAGTTATATTTGGTTCTTAACAATGTCTGAAGACAGACTTTTAGGCCAGTTACACAAGTCTGTGACTGGCACTTGTTTCAGCACAGCATTCTCCATGTCCATGGCTTTTATCATTCAAACTGCAAATTTGCTCAGGGGCAGCATGTACACAGAGTTCCATTCCCTGAGCTGAAACGTCTAAATATTTGGAGAGTATAGTGGCAGCAACTGCATATGGTAAACATTTCAATCAGAAGGAGTTTGTGAACCTGGTTTGACACTCCTTCAGAGTTCAGTTCCATATACTGAAGTGTGGTGTGAGGATGACCGTACTACTGTAATCTCAGATAACAAGGTGTAGAGCTGGATGAACACAGCAGGCCAAGCAGCATCAGAGGAGCAGGAAGGCTGAC
>NC_063352.1:46467333-46497143 GCF_021869965.1 Rhincodon typus | reverse complement strand
GTCAGCCTTCCTGCTCCTCTGATGCTGCTTGGCCTGCTGTGTTCATCCAGCTCTACACCTTGTTATCTCAGATTCTCCAGCATCTGCAGTTCCTACTATCTACTGTAATCTCACATTGCTTCGCCTTCAAATCAGGCCTGACACTTAATTTAAATATATGCAGTAATTTTGGCATCTAGCAGAAACCAAAACTGCCTCAAAACTAGAGAAGAAATGCACACAAAGAGATATTCTGCAAGGTCATTAAATATGACATTCCATAATGGGAGATGATGATGTAGAGATGTTGCCACTAGACAAGTAATACAGAGATCCAGACACTATTCCAGGGATTCCAGCACAACAAATGGTGGAATTTGAATTTAATAAAATCTGGAATTAAAAGTCTAGTAATGTCCATGAATCAATTGTCATGAAAATTCATCTGACTCACCAATGCCCTTTAGGGAAGAAAATCTATCACCCTGACATTGTCTGACATACATGTGTCTCCAGATCCACAGCAATGTGGTTGACTGTTAAATGACCTCACAAGCCATTCAGTTGTATCAACCACTAAGATGTCTCAAAAAATGAATGGAACTGGACACACCCACTTTGCATTGATCTGGGCACCAGACTGGAACCTCCTAAGTGCAAATAGTTTGGATGGAGCAGATTTTGTCAGTTGTGTCCAGGAAGGATTTCTGACTCAATATATAGATAGGCCGACTAGAGGGGAGGCCATATTGGATTTGATGCTTGGCAACGAACCAGGCCAGGTGTCAGATCTCTCAGTGGGAGAGCATTTGGTGATAGTGATCACAACTCCCTGACCTTTACTATAGTCATGGAGAGGGATAGGACCAGGCAGTATGGAAAAGTATTTAATTGGGGGAGGGGGAATTACAATGCTCTTTGGCAAGAACTGCGGAGCATAAATTTGGAACAAATGTTCTCAGGGAAATGCACAACAGAACTGTGGAGGTTGTTTAGGGAGCACTTGCTACAGTTACTGGATAGGTTTGCCCCACTGAGGCAAGGAAAGGATGGTAAGGTGAAGGAACCTTGGATGACATGACATGTTGAACACCTAGTCAAGAGGAAGAAGGAAGTTTACTAAAGGTTGAGGAAGCAAGGATCAGACAGGGCTCTAGAGGGTTAGAATGTAGCCCAGAAGGAACTGAAGAATGGACTTAGGAGAGTTAGAAGGAGGTATGAAAAAACCTTGGTGGGTAGGATTATGGAAAATCCCAAGGTGTTCTATACTTATGTGAGGAACAAGAGGATGGCCAGAGTGAGGGTAGGGTCAATCAGGGATAATAGAGAGAACTTGTTCGTGGAGTCAGAGGAAGTAGGGGAGGTCCTTAATGAATACTTTGCTTCAGTATTCACCAGTGAGAGGGACCTTGATGTTTGTGAGGACAGCATGAAACAGGCAGATATGCTCGAACAGGTTGATGTTAGGAAGGAGGATGTGATAGAAATTTTAAAAACATGAGACTAGATAAGTCCCCTGGGCCAGACGGGATATACACAAGGTTGTACGGGAAGCGAACGAAGAGATTGCTGCCCCTTTGGCAATGATCTTTGCGTCCTCACTGTCCACTGGAGTAGTACCAGATGATTGGAGGGTGGCAAATGTTATTCCCTTGTTCAAGAAAGGGAATAGGGATAATACTGGGAATTACAGACCAGTCAGTCTTACTTCTGTGATGGGCAAATTATTGGAGAGGATTCTGAGAGATAGCATTTATGATTATTTGGAAAAGCACAGTTTGATTAGAAATAGTCAGCATGGCTTTGTGAGGGGCAGGTCAGGCCTCACAAGCCTTATTGAATTCTTTGAGGATGTGACAAAACACATCGATGAAGGTAGAGCAGTGGATGTGGTGTATATGGATTTTAGCAAGGCATTCGATAAGGTTCCACATGGACGCTCATTCAGAAAGTAAGGAGGCATGGGATTCAGGGAAATTTGGCTGTCTGGATGCAGAATTGGCTGACAATAGAAGACAGAGGGTGGTAGTAGATAGAAAGTATTCAGCCTGGAGCTCGGTGACCAGTGGTGTTCTGCAGGGATCTGTTCTGGAACCCCTGCTCTTTGTGATCTTTATAAATGACTTGGATGAGGAAGTGGAAGGGTGGGTTAGTAAGTTTGCCGATGACATGAAGGTTGGTGGAGTTGTGGACAGCATGGAGGGCTGTTGTAGGTTGCAATGGGACATTGACAGGATGCTGAGCTGGGCAAAGAAATGGCAGATGGAATTCAACCCAGAAAAGTGTGAAGTGATTCATTTTGGAAGGTCGAATTTGAATGCAGAATACAGGGTTAATGGCAGGATTCTTGGCAGTGTGGAGGAACAGAGGGATCTTGGGGTCCATGTCCAAAGATCCCTCAAATTTTCTACCCAAGTTGATAGGGTTGTTAAGAAGGCGTATGGTGTGTTGGGTCTCATTGGCAGGGGAATTGCGTTTAAGAGCCGCGAGGTTATGCTGTAGCTTTATAAAACCCTGGTTAGATCACACTTAGAATATTGTGTTCAGTTCTGGTTGCCTCATTATAGGAAGGATGTGGAAGCTTTAGAGAGGGTGCAGAGGAGGTTTACCAGGATGCTGCCTGGACTGGAGGGCAGGTCTTACGAGGAAAGGTTGAGGGAGCTAAGGCTTATCTCATTGGATCGAAGAAGGATGAGAGGTGACTTGATAGAGGTGTACAAGATGATGATAGGCATGGATAGAGTCGATAACCAAAGACTTTTTACCAGGGCAGAAATGACTATTACAAGGGGGCATAATTTTAAGGTGATTGGAGGAAGGTATAGGGGAGATGTCAGAAGTAGTTTCTTTACACACAGAGAGTGGTGGGCGTGTGGAATGCGCTGCCGGCAGTGGTAGTGGAGTCAGATACATTAGGGACATTTAAGTGACTCTTGGATAGGCACAGGGATGATAGTAAAACGTTGGGTATGATCTTAGAGTAGGATAATAGGTTGGCACAACATCGTGGGCTGAAGGGCCTGTACCGTGCTGTACTGTTCTTTGTTCTATGTTCTATGTTTAAATGACGATAGCAAATACTTACCAACAATTGGGGTCTTGTCCAAAATTGGGAGGAGGTGACTTTTGATCATCAGTAAGGTGGTGGAAACAGTCATCAACAGCGCCTACTCAGCAACAACCTGCTCATTGATGCCCAGTTTGGGTGCCTACATGGTCACTCAGCTCCTCATTACAGCTATGGTTAAAACACAGTCAAGAAAGCTGAATTCCAGAGAATGGATGACAGTGGCTGCTTAACCAAGTGCAACGTCTTGGAGCTCAAGCAAAACTAGAACCAATGGGAGTCAGGGGAAAACCTTCCACTGGTTGGAGTCACACCTATCATAAAGAACAATGGTTGTGGTTGTTGGAGGTCAGATATCTCAGCTCCAGGAGTTCCTCAGGGTAGTGTCCTAGGCCCAGTCATCCTCAGCTAGTTCCATCAGTGGCCTTTCTTTGATCATATGGCCAGAACTGGGGATGTTCGCCAATGATTGCACAATGTTCAGCTCCATTCACGACTCCTCAGGTACCATGTTCAAATACAACAAGTTCTGGATAATATCCAGTCTTGGTCTAAAAAGTGGCAAGTATCATTTGTGTCATACATGTACCAGGCAATGAGCATCTCCAATAAGAGACACCTCCCTTGACATTCAATGGCGCTACCATCACTGGATCCTCCACCACCAACACCCTGGGGGATACGAATGACCAGGAACTCAACTGGTCTAGCCATATAAATACAATGGCTACAAAAGCAGGCCAGAAGCTGGGAATCCTACAGAAAACAACTCATCTCCTGACTCCCAAAAGCCTGCCCACCAACCAGAAAGCACAAGTCAGGCATGTGATGGAATACTCCCCACTTGCCTGGATAGGTACAGCCCCAACAACACTCAAGAAGCTTTACACCATCCAGGTCAAAGCAACATTATGAATTGACACCACTTCCACAAACATCCCCTCTCTCTACCACTGGACACTCGGTAGCAGCAGTGTACACTATCTACAACATGCACTGCAGAAATTCACCAAAGATCCAAAGACAGCACCTTCCAAACCCACAACCACTTCCATCTGGAAAGACAAGGGCAGTAGATACATGGGAACACCAACACCTTCAAGTTCCCCTCCAAGCCACTCACCATCCTGACTTGGAATTATATCACTGTTGCTTTAGTGTTACTGGGTCAAAATCCTGGATTTCCCTCCTTAAGGACATTGTGGGTCAACCCACAGCATGTGGACTGCAACAGTTCAAGAAGGCAGCTCACACCACTTTCTCAAGGGTGCAACTAGGGATGGGCAATAAACGCTGGCCCAGCTAGTGATGTCCCCATCCCATGGATGACTAAAAAAATTCTCACTTGTCTCTAGATACTTTGTATGACAATCGTATGGTGTGCAGATAATCACTTAAAACACTAACATCATTCTTTTGTTGTAAAATGCTGAATGATGTGCAACTGGGTGACTTCCTGCAGTGTAGGTAAGTCAGTATATTCAAACATTGTCGGTTCATAGAGTCACAGCAAAAATGCAACTGTTATTTTATTCTACACTAAATAGCTGCAAGTGTACTCACCACCAAGTTTTGACTGTGGTATTATGATTTGACCAAGTTTTCAATTGTATTTTTAACAACGATACTCCCCAAATTTTGACATAGACTTCTTGAAGCCCTTCAATTTGTGGCTCAGAGCAAAATTTAAGGTAAATGTATGAACAGCCCTATTGTTCTTACTCTACACAGGTAATATCTGTATAATAAATTTCTATCAAGTATAAATCAAGTATAAATATACGATTCCAGTATAGACCTTAATGTTCACTTTTGAAAACATTCATCGATTTTTTTATTGGCATCACTTATTAATCTGTGAGGGGCTAATTCCTTGGCTTACATCATTCGCAAAGCTTAAGCAATAAGTTTTGCACCTTCCTGAATGAAACACTTTCAACACAAATATTTGATTTGTAATTAAATCCCAGACTATGGCAAGCAAGCAGCTAACAAGAGTGGCTGGAATTGCTGGTATAAGGGTGTGAATTCTAGAAAGCCTGACTCAACTTGTCAACTTCAGTTTTCCTCCTAAGCTAACATTGATACAATAAGTATCATTCCATTGTAGCTCTGTTAATAGGGTGTAGAGAATCCTCTAACTCTAATTGTCAGCTTCATGCACACATACACACAAACACAAACACACACACACTCTCTCTCTCCTTGTCTCACACACACTCACACACACACACACACTCACTTTCTTTCTCTCTCTGTCCCTCTCTCACACACACACGCATGCACACATATAAATGTATGGGGTGAATTTGCATTTGCAGATTTGTAACTGCAGATACGTTTTATTTGTTCAAAAAGCACACAATTTGTTTTAGTTTCTCAGGGCAGTGACTTGAAAGTAATTCTGGGATTTGCATATTAATCAATCAAAACCTGCATCTCCTTTCTAACTGATTAAAGATTAAACAGCCATCTTAGGTTTGTTCGATACATTCACATCAGTTCTCTGACCCTTTGATCTTTTGCTTATAAATTCTGTATCTGATGCCACTTCTCTCACTGACACCTGAAAAAGGAGCAAGACTCCGAAAGCTTGTGATTTCAAATAAACCTGTTGGACTATAACCTGGTGTCGTGTAATTTTTGATCTAGTTGTCAGTACAATCAGAAACAATAGCAACCAGTGAACTGTTGAGGTTAATTATATACCACCAGTAACTTCTGTATAATGCCCTTAACATGGAAAAACATTTTGTGGTATATTATATGTTTGCAATAAAATGTTTAAAGTATTTTGCAAACAAAACAAGGATGATGTCAGAAAAAAGCATTTTCACACAGAGAGGAGTTAGGGTCTAGAATGCACTGCCTGGAAATGTGGTTGAGGCAGATTCAATTGAAACATTCAAGAGGGGCATTGGATTGTTGTTTGGTTAGAAATGGTGTGTATGGATATGGGGAAAATGTAGGAGATTGGCACTCAGTAATAGAACTGGCACAGATGGCCTGAATGGTCTCCTTTTGCCTCTGTGATTCTGAGATAAATATGTATAATTCACTGAAAGAGCCTGCTCTAAGAGGTAAATTTCACCATGGAACTTAAGAGAGGTGAAGAGATAGGGAAGTTTAGTGTGAACATTCTAAGCTTTAGGAGTGAGGCATTTAAACACATGGCTTGCAATAGTGGGTGGAATTAAACTGGGGATTTATAAAACATCAGAATTAGAGGATTGAAGAGTTCTTTGCGGTAATTGGTTATATCTTGGAGAATCTTGCTGAGGTTATCCAGGAACAAAACCTTAGAACATGATAATGAGTGCTTTAAAATGATAAGGCTGGTGAACTGATAATGGAGAAGATGGGAATAATGAAAGTGTAGAAGTTCTGAAAAGGAGAGTTTTGGAAGGGCATAAGTTTACGCAGAGTGACAGATGGCAAAGAAACAAATTGGAATTAGCTGAATGTAGGAGCAAATTACTGCAGATGCTGGAATCTGTACTGAAAACAAAAAATCCTGGAAATCACAGCGGGTCAGGCAGCATCCGTGGAAAAAGAGAAAGCTAACATTTCAAGTCTAGATCAGATCACTGATGAAGAGTCATGTAGACTCGAAACATTAGCTTGTTCTCTCTCCACAGATGCTGCCTGACCCACTGTGATTTCCAGGACTTTTTTGTTTTCAGTTGGAATTAGTTGATTTTGACAAGTCACACAAGGATCTCTGCAGCCCATCAGTTAAGTCAGACGTGGAGATGAGTGCTGTTATGATGGTGGAAGTGTTTGCAATGGACTTGATGTGGGTTCGAAATCTCAGGTCAGGTCCAAATAGAATGCCAAAGTTGTGGACAGTTTGGTTCCACCTGGGATTGTAAAGAGTCAACAACATTGTCTTCACAACTTTTAATTGGAGTAAGTAGAGGCTCTCCCTGATTGGATGCAAGCAGAGAGTGGAGGGGCCAAGACGGATGATTGTCAGCTAGAGCTGGGTGTTGTTAGTATACCTATAGAACAAAAGAATAAGCAGAACACAGTTGGAAAATATGAGGGGCCCGAAGCTAGATGCTGGAAGAACTGCTGAAACAATGAGCAGGAGTTAGAAGAGAAACCATTGCAGATGTATCTTCAAGGCAGTTTCTCTCTTCACTGAAGAGTATAGGACACAGCACAATCTATTTAGAAAGTTAGCAGCAAACTATAACTTATGAGACATCAACAAACCAGTGTACAGACCTTGTTGGACATCAGGGCATAAATGTGATTGGAGCAGGCTGCGTAGGCATAGTGCATACATAGAATTAAGACCTTGAAATGTGTTAGCCTGTCAAAATCCAAAGTGATGAAACTTCTTTTCTTTTAAACAGGGCAAGTCCAGAGATGTAGAGGAAACACCCATGGTGATGCTGGATCTGCCTTTGAAATATACAAACAGGTCATTAATTCTGACTTCATTCCAAAATGCTGGCTTTAGCAGCAAGCACATGAGTTGTCTGAAATTTGCCTGGGATTGACAAGGCAAGATCAGATGGGAACCATGTCTAAAAACTGCATTTCCTTCCAACGTGAAAGGCTTTTACGCGCTGCTTGTCTCTGAGTCTGCTTTACTGCCACATTAGAGACTGCCAACAAAATCACTCCATCCATCATGGATTTTACTCACCTGGATCTGATTGCTCTAATGGTCAGCCTTTACCACAGCACAGGAGCAACTTATAACACAACTATCATAAGATAGTGGCATAGTGGTAATGTGAGTGGACTAGGCATTCAGAGGCTTGGCCAATGCTCTAGTGACATGGGATTGAATCCCACCATGGCCAATGGTGTAATTTAAAATTAGTTAATAAATTGGGAATCATGAAATCATGGGAATCAAAGAATGATCATGAAATTTTTGGTGTGAAAATCCATCCGGTTCACTTTTGCCCTTTAGGGAAGAAAATTAGCCAGCCTTACCCAGCCTGGCCTACATGTGCCTCCAGATACACAGTATTGAAGTTGACTCGTAACTGCCCTTTGTAAATCAAACCACTCAGGGGTATTAAACTGAAATCTTACAAAAAGGAACAGGAGTGGACAGTGCGCCAAGCATTGACCTAGGCACTGGAAGCCATAAAGATCTGCTGGCCTTCTTCCTCACTAGCACTGGGGAGCTTGTGTTAAAATTGGGAGGGATCTTCCACAAACCTGACTTACTCAATGTCCCAGACAGCTCTGTCACCATCCCTGGTATGTCCTGTACCACTGTCAGTAATGGTCCCACCAGAGGGAGTGGCACAGCCACATGTAGTTAGGAAGGAGTTGTCCTACAAGTCTGCAACATTGATTCTGAACCCCATAAAATCTCATGAAATCAGGTCAAACATGGGCAAAGAGAGGTCCTGCTCATTAACACATGCCACATATCCCCTGCTCCCCCTTAGCTGATGATTCAATACCACTCCAAGTTGAAAGCCAATTGGAGGAAGCACCGAGGGTAGCAAGGGGCACAGGATGTACTCCATGTGGGGGAACTTCATTTAGAATGGCTTGGCTGCATCCCCACCGACAGAGCTGACTGAGCCCTAAAGGATGTCATTGCTGGATTGGTTTGGCAGAACCAACAAGAGGAGCTCAGCCTTAGCTGTCACAAGCACATTGTCCATGACACTATCAGTGGGAGTGACTGTCGTATAGTCCATGTACAGATAAAATCTGCACAATTGAAGATACCCTTCATTATATTGGGTGGCACTGTGCGAAATGGGGCAGACTTCAGACAGATCTAGCAACTCAAATCAAGGCATTAAGGAGGCACTGTGGACCATCAGCAACAGCACAACTGTAGTCAACCACAAACTGTAAGCACATAGCCTGGAACATTCCCCACTCTCTCATTCCCAAGTATCATAGGCAAATAAAGTTACAGGAAGGCAAGTCAGGGGCATCACCAGGCATATTAAAAAGGAGATATCAACCTGGTGAAAATACAACACAGCTTGACTTGCACGCCAGGCAGCATAAGTAGCATGCAACAGATAGAGCTAAGCGAATCCACAACTAACGGATAAGGTCTAAACTCTGCAGTCCTGCCGCGTCCAATTGTGAATGGCGATGGATAATTAAACAACTCACTGGATATCCCCATCCTGAAAGATTGGAAGAGCCCAGCACATCAGTGCAAATGATAGGATGAAGCATTTGCAACAATCTTCAGCCAAAAGTGCTGAAAGTATGATCCATCTCGGCCTCCTCCAGTGCTCCCCAGCATTACAGATAACCAGTCTTCAGCCAAATCGATTCACTCCATGTGATATCAAGTTGGAGACACTGGATACCGCAAAGGCTATGGGCCCTGACAACATCTGGCAATAGTACTGACAGCTTGTGCTATAGAACTTGCCGCTCCCCTAGCCAAACGTTCCAGTACAGTTACAACACTGGTATCTACCCCACAATGTGGAAAATTGCCCAAGTATGTCCTTTGCACAAAAAGCAGGACAATTCCAATCCGGCCAATTACCACCCCACTAAGCTCCTCTCGATCATCAGTAAAGTGATGGAAGATGTCATCAACTGTGCTATCAAGCAGCGCCTGCTCAGCAATAACCTGCTCAGTGATGCCCAGTTTGGGTTCCGCCAGGGCCTCTCAGCTCCTGACCTCATTACAGCCTTGGTTCAAATGTGGACAAAAGAGCTGAATTCCAGAGGTGAGGTGAGAGTCACAGCCTTTGATATCAAGGCTGCTTTCGACTGAGTGTGACATCAAGGAGCCATAGCAAAACTGGAATCAATGTGTACCAGGGGGCAAACTCTCCGGTGGTTGGAGTCATACCTGACACGTAGGAAGATAGTTCTGGTTATTGGAGGTCAATCATCTCAGCTCCAGGACATCTTGTAGGAGTTCCTCAGGGTAGTGCCCTCGGCCCAACCATCTTCAGCTGCTTCATCAATGACTTTCCTTCAAGCATAAGGTCAGAAGTGGGGATGTTTGCCAATGATTACACAATGTTTCACACATTCGTGATTCCTGAAATCCTAGAGCCTTACATGCCCAAAAGCAATAAGACTTTGGAAAACATCGATGCCTGGGCTGATAGGTGGATTGATGATACACGAATTACAGGCAATGACCACCTCTAATAAGAAAGAATATAATCATCTCCCTTGATACCCAATGACCTTACCATCATTGAATCCTCTAATATCAGTATCCTGGTTTTACCACTGGCCTGAAACTGAACTGGACTAGCTGTATAAATATTATGACTACAAGAGCATGTTAGAGGCTCGGAATAAACGAGTAACTCACCTCCTGACTTCCCAAAGTCTGTACACCATCTACATGGCACAAGGAATACTCTCCACGTGCCTGGATGAGTGCAGCCCCAACAACACTCAAGAAGCTTGACGCCATCCAGGACAAAGCAGCCTGCTTGATTAGCATCACATCCACAAGCATCCACTCCCTCCAACTGATGTTCAGTAGCTGCAGTGTGTGCTATGTACAAGATGCACTGCAAACATTTACCAATTCTGCCTAAACAGCACTTTCCAAATGCACGACCACTTCCATGCAGAAGGACAAGGGCAGCAGATATATGGAAACACCACATGTTGCAAGTTCCCCTCCAAGCCACTCACCAACCTGACTTGGAAACATATCGCCGCTCCTTCAGTGTCACTGGGTCAAAATCCTGGAATTCCCTTTTTAACAAATATTAGTCCATCTGACTCAAGCAGGTGTCTCACCACAATCTCCTCAAGAACATTTAAGGATTGGCAATGAAGGCTGACCCAGACAGATATGTCCATGTCCTTCTACAGCCTGGCACATCAAGGTGCCTCTGCAAAAGAACTAGTGTGTGAAAATGCCCAGCAGCAAACTGGCTCCTGTGCTTCATTCCCTTCTGCCCTGCCTTATGTGTATGTGCATCAAATGGATTGTCTGGTACTGATCTCTCCGCTACGCTAGCCTCTAAAGTACATACATTGTCTGTGTCTGAGATTGTGCTGTTATTGTAAGATTGAGTGACAGTGCTTCTATCTTCAACATCTTTGTCCTCCTCATCCCCCATTGACTGGTTGGGTAACTAAAATGGAAACAAGGCGAAGATTGGGTTATGGTGACAGAAGGGGTAGTCAGTAATCTGTGCCAAAACAATCTGCAAATTGTGAGTCAGAAATGATTGAGGGATGATGAAACATTAGGATTTGAGAAGGTGTGCAAATGCCTTCAATAACAATTGCCTCAGCTCTACCAGTTGCCACATGGATGGCCAGCATAATCTCTCCCTGGAGGTTAAAACACTCAGTGAGCATGTCCTCACCTGTGTGAACTGCTGATATGAGTCTAGCAACAGTGCTGGATATGTGACAATAAGATAAAGCCTAGAAACTTCAGGGTTGGGTGCTGATTAGTGGAGCTGTTAGTTGATAGAAGATGGGGGTCTATAGTACTGAGCAGTAGATAAGCTTAGTGGTACTGTTAGTGGAATTGCCAGTACTCACTGACATTGATAACTTGACTTGGGTTGTTAACCATTTCCTGTTACGCAGCCGCATTCTTGTAGAAACTCTCTTATCGCTGACCTACGCCTCTACTTCATAGAATCCCTACAGTGTGGAAGCAGGCCATTCAGCCCATTGAGTTCACAGCAACCTTCCGAAGGACGTCCCACCCAGACCCACCCCCCTTCCTATCCCTATAACCCTGCACTTTCCACGGCTAATCCTCATAGCCCGCATATCCCTGGACACTATAGCCAATCCATCTAACCTGTACATATTTGGACCGTGGGAGGAAACCAGACCACCTGGAGGAAACCCATGCAGACACAGGGAGAACGTGCAAAATCCACACAGTCACCAGAGGGTGGAATCGAACCAAGGTCCCTGATGCTGTGAGGCAGCAGTGCTAACCACTGAGTCACCGTACTGACAATTCATCCTTCCAACTCCTAAGCATCTATCTGAAGAGCCTTTCCCTCTTTTCACCTGTCCCACAAAATCCTCCAAGGCAATCACTGAAAATCTTGGGACCCATTCTGTTGCAAGGTTGGTCATTTCTCCAAATTATCAAAATGCAGACACAGTTGTCAAATGGGTCCCACACTTGTGGCCACAATGCAGCTCCCTTTTAAGATACATGCAGTTGCCTATACAACTGTAGCCACTCAAATGTCAGATCTCCCAATGATGTATAGGAGTACCACCGGATGAGTTAGTGGTGGCATCAGCAATCATGTGAAACAGTTGACACAACCAGTTTACTATGATCTCCTCACCAACAGTCAAGGGTTGGCCAGTTTGCTCCATGCACTCCTACTTTTTGCCAATATTACAAAAATCAGCCGAGACTTGCTGAAGGGAAAGGCTGCTCTAATTGACTCAAGGCTCACAGTACAACTTTAAACACAATATAACATTACTTGTTGGTCAAACTTTTGCACGTCAAACACAGTTTCTGAATGTAATTGGTGGTGCATTTGCCCCAGTAACACCTTTGATTTCTGGACCTTTGAATGTACTCCGACCTGAGAGGGCAGAGTGCAGCAGGTTCGAAGGGAAATAAGTTAGAGTGAGGAACAGAGTAATGGAGACGGCTGATGTCACTCTGACAGTTTTCAGTGGAAAGATCTAAAGAGGGTGAGAGGCTAGATGGAGGAGTCCAAATGGAGAGACAGTATTGAAAGGATCTATTAAGTGAAGGGACGGTTCCGGGTCAAAGCAATGAGTGCGCAATGATAAAGGAGTGTAGTGCTGTGCCAAGGCGGGGACATAAGGGGATGAAACTATTGAGAGGATCTTCAGAATTAGAGAGGGTATGATCAGAGGGTATTGTGCACACACAGCAAGGGGTGAGACTTGAGCAAGACAGAAGAGCTTGGGAAGGATCCAGCTGAGTGTTGGTACCCATGAGCTGGCAAAGATTGTGATTCTTCACTGTCACTGGTTCAAAATGCAGAAACTCCCTTCCTAACAGCACAGTTTTCTGTTAACGTGCTGAACAAGGCAATGGATGAAATGAACATGCAGAGCCAGACTGATTTTTGACAGGGTCAGTCAGTGTCGCTAGAGCAAGAGATCAAGGGTGTGCATTTTGGGGCACATGACATCAACAGTGTACCTAAACATGCAGCAGAATCAGCAGTTTGAGGAGCTCTGGAGATATCTTTAAAATGTAACACAAGGGATGGAATTTCAGTTGGAGCCCACAAGGAATGATTTGAAGCTGAAGGAGGAGAGAGGGCTGTGGAAGTGCGTTTTGAGACACCTAGCCAAATATTAGAAGGGAAATAGGAAGCAAAGAAGGTGAATAGTGTAGAAAAGACAAACATAAATCCTGAGAAGGGAGAATCGCAGAACTTCTTCA
The DNA here is from genome assembly GCF_021869965.1 of Rhincodon typus. Taxonomy (NCBI): domain Eukaryota; kingdom Metazoa; phylum Chordata; class Chondrichthyes; order Orectolobiformes; family Rhincodontidae; genus Rhincodon; species Rhincodon typus. The sequence goes on along the minus strand of NC_063352.1, from coordinate 46,483,746 downwards.
AGGTCGGCCTCCCTGGAAGAGAGACGGCAGTGAATTAGGTGTGAGGTGTTCCCTCTGCCTGAGGGAAGGTGCAACCCACAGTTCAGTGATCTCTATCATGGCAAAAGAAGGCAGGTGCCCAATACACTCCAGGTCCGGAAGGAACCTTGAACATTGTGCTGTTGGCACCTGGTCTACAATAGCCACCCGCCTTAAAGATATGACTTACACCTCATTAACATCACCCAACTCTGCCCCTGCTGTCCTCATTAATAGACATTTAATCATAGAATCCCTACAGTGTGGAAGCAGGCCATTCAGCCCATCCAATCCATACCAACCACCCAAAGAGCATCCCACCCGAACCCACCCCATCCCTGTAACCCTGCATTTCTCGTGGCTAATCTACCTAGTCTGCACATCCCTGGATACTGTGAGTAATTTAGCATGGCCAATCCATCTAACCTGCACATCTTTGGACTGTGAGAGGAAACCAAAGCACCTGGAGGACACAAACGCAGACACAGGGAAAATGTGCAAACTCTACATGGACAGTTGCCTGTGGGTAGAATCAAACATAGGTCTCTGGTGCTGTGAGGCATCAGTGCTAACCACTGAACCACTGTGCCACCCCCTAATGGGGCAGCCAAAGCTGATTGTACCAGTTCAAATAAACTCTGATATATGACCTTCCACAAACTCACCTATCCAAGTTCAAATACATAGTTCAGCATTTGCAGTCTATGTTTCTGAGACCTGTGTTTACTTTGTTCAGTACATAACAATTAAACTTGACTTATTACTTTTTCTTGTAAAGAGAAGTTATCAAAATCTAACTGGTTATAATTGCTGGGAATGAACGTGCTAATGGTGACAAAATAACTTTGAAATCAGCAATCCCATGTTATGGAAATTCTGAGGAGAAAGGATTGGAAGAACTGTATTAGATAGTAATAATCAAAGCAATAATATCACTCCAGAATCTATCAAAGGAAATCTTTTATTTGTTTACAATGTTATTCCACGCAGTGACTCGAGGCAATCTCCCTGCAGATGTCTACATATACACACATCAAGCATGGGTCACTGGATAGTAATCTAGAGAGGAAATGCTGGCTTAGTTTTAACTTCTCAAGCTTGGGAACTTTGAGGTCACTTGCAGCAATCACTTTATTGCCTTGGCTCAGAGCAACAAACTCTGTGCAAATTTAGGATTAAGTCCAAAGGCTTCATGGTCTATATACTCAGTATCACAAGGTATACAGACCCAAACAAACTATTTCAGGTTTCACTTGTTATGACAAATGATTGTGCGAGTGCTTCGCTGTTCCTTCTGAAGGCATGACCGTGAGCTTTCAGTAGGCTGTCACTTTAATTGGCTACCTTAGCTTCAAGCTGACATCTCTGTCCTTGGCGTGCTCTCTACTACTCTCTTAACATCCTGACACTTTACAGTCATATGTTAAGTTCAACAATTTCAGACCATAGTCTCTGCCCTTTAACGTACCCCAACCCAATTTTATTCCCCTTCCTCAGCACACTTTAGTTTCTGGCTTAATTTTTTGCTGTCAGACATCTCCAGGCTCTCCTTTGTTCACTTTCTTACCCCATCACTGACGCTTTGGTCCTGCAAAGCTAATCCCTCTAACATTCCATCTCTCCTGTTTTTCACTCTGCCAATGACCTTCCTTTTGCTTATCTCCTTGCTTATATCTAATCACATATTTTATACTATTCCCAGTTCTGCTGAAGGGTCAGTGAGTTGAAGCACTAACTCTGTTTTTCTCTCTCCCCTGCCAGATCTGCTGAGTACCTATTGTTTTCAATTTCAATTTCCAATATCTGCAATGATCTGCATTTTGATTAGTTTGAGTTGAATTAGCTTTGTACTCCATATAATTGGTAAATCACCCACAGACGAAACCAAAAGTCTTTCTGAGACCAAAATGTTTGCACATCGACTAAGAGTAGAGTCTTAACAGGATCCACTCCAATGAACTGATCTAATCTGACAGTCAGTGTCAACAGACATCCTACACTTGAGAAGTGGCATCGCTTTCAAATCTGCATGTGTTATATAGCAAAAGCTAAATGTAACAGGAGCAAGCAAAATAAATTCAAAATAATTAATTGAAGTAGATTGTCACAATACGGCAGTATTTGTCAGTGAGATCAATGAACACCTAGCCAATCACAAGGCAGTTTATTACATAAAACAAGCTAAATTGCAAACCACTTAACATGACTGAGAGAAGATATTAGCAATGTTTTATGAACTGAAAGACAACTCTTGCAGTAACAGCATCTTGGCTAAGCTTTAGCAATTGATTATAGTCTGGGTTCAATGCCAACTATTTTTTTAACAAATTCCACATGTTCTTTTAATGAGAGGCTGGTGCTGTTTTCTGTGGCTAGTCAGATCCTGATCTGCTGCATAAGTTTTATAAAATAAAAGGAAGATTTTGTTTTAGTTCCTTTCTTGGCTTGAGCTGTGGTTAGACTTTTTTTTGTTCTCTCATTGCCCTTTTTGCATCACCCAGTATTAATTTTCAGGGCCTGGAGATCTTCCGGCTTTGAAATATCCTGCCTCATGGGCTTCCATGTTCCAAACTCCAGATGCTCTGTTTAATGAAATGATGTTTAAAGGATGTTCTGTGTTGCACCAATGCCTTTCAGTCAATGAAGAGCTTTTGAAGTGTCTTAATGTAGGAAAAAGTTTGTGGTCAATTTGCTGACAGCAATGAATTCAATGAGCAGTCAATGTTCATTGAAGGATAAACGTTGGCAAGAGCATTAGGAAGTCTCCCCTGTTCTATTCAGATCATGGGATCTTTAAGTTCATCAAAGAGCGCACACAGGACAAGTCTGATGAAGAATCACCCAAACTCGAAATGTTAGCTTGCTCTCTCTCTCTCCATGGGCATTGCCCAACCCACTGTGATTTCCAGGACTTTTTGTTTTCAACAAAGGACCTTTGCCCGATGTCTCACAGTAAGTATGACTATACAGGACAACACTGCAATGCCAGCTGAGATTATGTGCTCAAGTCCAAGAGTGGAATTTGTATCTTAATGTTTTGATGTTGAGGTAAGATTATGGCTCCCATCGCAAAAACTATAATTTCCAAACTTCTTAACCTTGCCTGTTTCAGCTTCTACCTCAGCTCATCTCCCTCAAAAGTATCATCCATATCTTTGTTTCCACCATCTATGGTAATCCTGACAAATCTCTTACACTTTCTTACTCATTCTTAGTATGTGGGCTCCACTGCCAAAGTCAACATTTATTGCCCATTCTTTGTTGGTCTTGAGAAAATGGCAGTGAGCTGTCTTCTTATACTGCTGTAGGGTCACACAATGCTGTTTGAGTGGGAGTTTCTGGATTTTGACTTAGCAACAATGAGCGAATAGCAATGAAAGTCCCACCACATGTGGAGGTGTGCAATAACATCCTTGAACAGGTTGAATAGAAAATACCTAGTTTTTGAGAAGATTTGTAGCTTGGGCTGTGGATGAGGTTGTAGACATGCTCACTGAGCCGGTGGGTTTGGTTGGAAAAGTTTCATCACCCTGCTCGGTAACATCGTCAGTGTATCTCCGGTGAAGCGTTGGTGTTCTGTCCCACTTGTAAATTGTATGCCTCAGTTTGCTGGGGTGGTTGGTATAACTTCCGGTTCTGTTTCTCAGTGGTTTGTACATTGCGTCCAGTTCAATACGTTTGTTAATGGAGTTCCGGTTGGAATACCAGGCCTCCAGGAATTCCCTGGCATGTCTCTATTTGGCTTGTATGATTATGGATGTGTTGTCTCAGTCGAATTCGTGTCCCTCGCTGTCCGTGTGTAGTGAAACCAGTGAGAATTGGTTCTGTCTTTTGGTGGCTAGTTGGCGTTCGTGTATCCGTATTGTCAGTTTTCTTCCGGTTTGGCCTATGTAGAGTTTCTCACAGTCCTTGCATGGTATTTTGTATATTACATTGGTTTTATTGGTTGTGGGTATGGGATCCTTTACGTTCATCAGTAGCTGTCGCAGGGTGTTTATTGGTTTGTGGGCTACCCTGATACCTAGGTTCTGAGTAGTCTTGTGGTCATTCCTGAAATATCTCTGATGTATGGTCGGGTGACTAGTGTGTCTGGCCGTGTTGTGTCTTCTTGTTGTGGTCTTTCACAGAGGTAACAGCGGACTGTGACAGAATGTTACACCTGATAAGGTGTCAACAAAGCTTCAAAGGGCTAGACTTAAAAGTGGATAAATTACAAACTGAATTCTAATCCTGGGTGAGTATCTCAGATATAAACATGAGGGGGAAAAAAAATAACAATCCAGGTGAGAGACATGTTTTGTGTCTTCTTTTTCTTGTATACACAAGAGCAAGACATTGAAAGCCAATTCAGCCATGGCTTAGTACAGCAGGCCAGGCAACATCAGAGGAACAGGAGAGCTGACATTTTGGGTCAGGACCCTTCTTTAGATTTCAGCTTTCTTGAGCTTTCCTGCTACTCTGATGCTGCCTGGCCTGCTGTGTTCCTCCAGCTCCACACTGTGTTATCTCAGACTCCAGCATCAACAGTTCCTACTATCTCAGCCCTAGTCTATATGTGCTAGTAGGCTGAGCTGTATGTCAGTTCTTGTCTAGGTCATAGGGCTACTGTGCTGTGAATATCACAGTTGAAAGACCACCTATTAGTCACCTTGCATTGCACGTAAAAATAGAACTCATCCATTCTGAAAGCTAGAAACTAGCTAGCCAGCAAACCAGTCAAAAGGGAACAGGACTAAAAGATCTAATCTGCAACCTGCAAAGACAAGATTCCCAAAATCGACTTTTCAATTATTACAATCTACTCTTCATGAATGACCCATGACTGAACCTTCTATCTTTTAAGTTTCATTTTCTTGGACTCTTTTACAATTTATGTACTTGTGCATTGCTTTATTATTTCTTTTTATATTTAGTAACTAATAAACTTACTCTGTTGTTAACTCAAGAAAGCTTTGTTGAATTCACTCCTTTCAAAGCATAAATTAATTGGGTGGCATGGCAGCTCAGTGGTTAGCACTGTTGCCTCGCAGTGTCAGGGATCTGGGTTTGATCCCACCCTTGGGCACCTGTCTGTGTGGAGTTTGCACATTCTCCCTGTGTATGAATGGGTTTGCTCTGATTTCCTCCCACAGTCCAAAGATGTGTGGGTATAGTGGATTGGCGTGTAGTGTGCAGGCTAGGTGGGTTAGCCATGGGAGATGCAAGGTTTCAGGGTAAGGGGCTGGGTCTGGGTGCGATGCTTTTCAGAGGGTCAGTGTGGACTTGATAGGATGAATGGCCTGCTTCCACACTGTAGGGATTCTATGAAGATGCACTTTAGAACTAAACCTTTGGTTATATAACCTACTACCTCATTAGTTAGCTTGATGTCATATCTTATTTCATGACAAGGTGAAATGCCCCAGTATGTTCTATGTTAAAGGCAGTATATAAATGCTCCTTCTTGTTGTTGTAGTGCAGCAGATTCTTTCACACTTCCAACAAAGTTATGATGCACTGCAGGAGTGGTTCCTGTGTAGTTTCAGGTGAGAACCCTATTTGTAATCCCATTGGAGTGACATCTTTTGTGTTGTGAATGCTGAATTGAATGAAGGAGGTCTATTATTATGGAGAAAAATCCTAATAACAAGGTCTCTTTGTAACAATTCGTTGTTTGTGAATGGGCCATTGAAAGTAAGAGTTAAAGTGTTCTAGTGTTCTTCCATTAAATATTCAGATTCAAAAACATTTATTCACATTTTAACACAATCTCAATAGTTTGATTTAATTATTAAATCTGGATTATACACACGCTGTGCTCAAATTGGTACAATTCTGAGAAACAAAAGGATCTGTGCTAAGTGTTAATTGCATTGCCGTATCTCCGGTTGTAGAACTCACAGCAGACAAACATGACAGATATCAGATGCGTTTGTGTACACTATCTAATAAAACTTTAACCTTTCACCTAACACGGGAGTCTCCAAATTTGAATTAAGATTATAGAATATCTGGAAAATATGTTGCAGTATTATTGAAGTGACCATGAAGTTTTCGAATCAATGCAACCATGAAACTGGTTCTCTCTGGGGAAGGGAGCCTGCTGTTTTTACAAGACTGGCTAATATGTGACTCCTGTCTATGTGCTTGACATGTGATTGCCTGGTGAGTCACAAAGTTTCACCAAAGCACAACAGAGAGACCCATCAGCACCTTTTCATCAACCAGGGATGGGGAAAGTGTCCCTGCCATGCCATTGGCACACATGTCCCCAGAATGAGTAATAACCTTGCTGTAAGAGTCTTTTTTATGTTCATCATTATGGGCATCACTGGCCGGGCCCAGCAGTTATTGCTTGTCCCTAGTTGCCCCTTGAGAAGGTGATGGTGAGCTGTCATCGTGATCTCCTGCAGTCCTATGTGCTGTAGGTAGACCCACAATGCACTGAGGGAAGGAATTCCAGGATTTTGACCTGGCAACAGTGAAGGAACGGCGGTACATTTCCAAGTCAAGATGGTGAGTGGCTTGGAGGGGAACTTGCAGAGGGTGATGTTTCCATGTACCTGCTGTTGTTATCCTTCTGGATGGAAGTGGTCGTGGGTTTGGAAGGTGCTGCCTGAGGATCTTTGGCGAATTTCTGCAGTGCATCTTGTACATGGTACACTCTGCTGCTACTGAGCGTTGGTGGGGGAGGGAGTGGATGCTTGTGGATGTCAAGCGGGCTGTTTTGTCCTAGATGGTATCAACTTCTTGAATGTTGTCGGGGCTGCACACATCCAGGCAAGTGGGGAGTATTCCATCACATTCCTGACTTGTGCCTTGTAGCTGGCGGACAGGCTTTGAGGAGTCAGGAGGTGAGCTACTTGCTGCAGTATTCCTAATCTCTGACCTGCTTTTGTAGTCACTGTGTTTATCTGACTGGTACAGTTCAGTTTTGGGTTGTCACAGCATCATAGCTTCCTAACCATTATGGTCTTGAATCCTTTTGATGTGAATTTTCTCCTGTTTCGTGTCTTGTTTTAAAATGAACCCTAGGCATCACCTGTTATAAAAGTTGCTAGAAAAATTCCAAGAATTGAAAGGGTAAAATCAAAACAGTCTATTCTGTTTATTCTCTATGTCTTCATGAAAGGAGAGTTACAATGAGGGATTTATGGTTTGTAAATTCAAGATTCAAATTAATGAACACTTAAGATTTTGTGTCAGAATTGAAGTATGTGATATTGGTGAAAGCCTGTGTCATTAATGTAAACGGGTAAGCTTCAGTAATAAAATGTGTTTTGAGCAGTAGATATTCATTGTGGAAGATGTGTTCTTCATTCAAGTGCACAGAAAACGTTGGGATTTCAACTTCTGACCTCTCAGGCTCAAAGAAAATACTCAAACCATTTGATATACAGGACCTGGTGATCTCCAACTGCACAGTAGCTGAAGTAAAACAAAATTGTCTTATGTGATGTAGATGAAAATGTCCTTTACAGAGATTGTACACAGAGTAATATTAACCCAATACCTATGAAATGTCATTGAAGTCAATGTTTTCAATAGGATACTCTATTATAACATTGAGCTTTATGAGATTAGATGAATTAACTTGACTGTACTACATGACAACCCTGACACAATTTCCAGAACTCTGTCTGGCTCCTGAGAAACAATCTTATAATTATGTATCAAACTGTTCACCAATTACTGTAACCCAGCCTCTTTCCAAATGGTTATCAACATTGGGACAATGAATATCCAGTGAACAGCTGGCTTAAATATGTATCTTGCAAATTTGAAGTTTAACTGGTTTAGTTTTCCACTGCAATTTCAATTAATCTCTTAACATGAGAGAAAGTTCCTGTAAATGCTATCTTTATTTAGACCTTGAAGCTTTACGTACCAGAGATCTCAGTGTTTCACATTTAAGTTTCATGTCAATACTGTACTCTGTGTAGGAAGTATTTCTGAGCATATTGTTGATGTAAGTGATGTAGCTGCCCTTTTGTCACTTGATGATACTGGGGCTAATTTTAACATTTGTCCGTTGTTTGTGTATCCTGTCCGCTTTCCCTATTCACTGACTAGAGTTTAGGAAGTTAGGCCTGGTGCCCAATTGCATCTGAGGTGTTCTTATGGTGTAGCAGTACTGTCTCTTCCTCTAAAACCATATGACCATAAGAAATAATAGGCTGTTCGATCCCTCAAGCCTGCTCTGCCATTCAATAGGATCATGGCTGATCTCACGTCTCTCACATTCACTTTCCTGCCCTTTCCCCATAACCCTTGATTCCCCGACTGATCGACAATCTATCTCAGCCTTAAATATACACAAGGACTCCTCCCCCACAGCTCTCTGTGGCAAGGAGTTCCAAAGACTCACAACCCTCTGAGAGCAGAAATTCCTCCTCATTTCAGCCTTAAATTGATGCTTCTTTATTCTGAGACAATGCCCTCTGATCCAAACTCCCTCGGGTTCAAGTCACACCTGTTTCAGATGTGGATTGTAACATCTATAATGCCTATAATTCACACAATCACCAAAGTTAAAATGTTTCCCCATTGAATATAAATTGTAATGCTGTATCTCTGCAGGGAAAACTCTCTGTCTTCCAGCTGCTATTTCATTTGTGTTCACAGAATAGATTGGACCGCAGTTGTTGTGGTTTCAGCTAATAGCCATGAACCTTCATTTTACTTTTAGAAAAATGGATTAAAATGATTCACTGTGTCAGTGTAAACTGCACTGAGGCCAAAATAGATTATAGATTAAAAAGGAAGGCACAACAAATGAAGCTAGAGTGATCCACATCCCTAAAGCAAGCACAAATAATTATATTCGTGCATGGTATCAAGTGTAAAATGGTCATTTCTTTACAGTATTAATTGCGCTATATTATTTGACATAGATTTGAATTCTCAAGTATAAACATTTCTCAATTACATTGTGGTATCTACGCTTGAAATGACACTACAGTACGCAAATGACCTTGTGTAGCGAAATGATTTATGTGGTTGTTGTCATTGTATTCTTTTAGTGACATTTGAGTTCTTTGATGTTTACAAAGCAACATTTAATCTCTTTATTGCTTGTTATCTAATGATTCAATGTCATGCAACATATCAAAATATGAATGCAATGAATTTTGTTGTGACCGCGCTTTACACAAAAAACATTTTGTTCTGACCTAAATATAGAGATGTGGCAAAACCAGTACATGGGTTTAAAGTGTGATCATATAATGAGTCACACAGAGAAACCTCCTGCAACAGTGTGAGAGTAAGCCTCGTTAGCACCATGAACTTTTGGTTGAATTTAAATGTTCCGATAAATTGCTGTTTAGAGCTAAGAAACTTAGAAAAGGAATGGTAAGCTAATTTCATCCGTGCTAAGAATTTGATTAGCAATCTCTACTTTCAACTTTGAAGATAAGGAGTCCCACTTCCTACACCTCCTTATTGCAAACTTCTTCCTATGCTTCCCTCATGGGATTGGTTCCTCATTGGAATGCAGATCCACTGTTGCTAGTCTTTCTCCAATACCTTCCCAACGTGGTAATTATACACATGTGACCTTAAGAATAACAGCATGGTATTTAATATAGGATTAACCCAAATCTGACTGCTCCTGACCTCCAAACATCAACACTTTACAATATAATACTTGCAGAACACGTAAGCCTATAGGAACCTGAACAGGGATAGTAGGAACCGCAGATGCTGGAGAATCCGAGACAACAAGGTGCAGGGCTGGATGAACACAGCAGGCCAAGCAGCATCATAGGAACAGAGAGGCTGACGTTTCGGGCCTAGACCCTTCATCAGAAAAGCTATCCTATGAAGAATAAAAAACAGGAGAGGTCCTTTGCAGGTCTGGGAGAGGGAGGCTCTGAGCTGGGGTAGGCTTGATTGTAGTGCCTGGAGATGCCGGCGCATTGCTGCAAGTGTGTGTTTCAGGAGTCGCAGGGAGAAACGCTTCTGAAGGATCTCAATGCCATTGATAGATTGTAGATATTGTCACGGTTGGGGCCAAATTGGGAAGGCTTGAATGTGGATTGTAGTCCATTGGGGATGATCTGGTTTCGTAGGCAGGTGCTAAGAAAGGTGGTGTGGCTGTAGTACCTGGTTTGCTTCAGGACATGGTTGAGCAGTTTCAGGGCCAAAGAGATTATGAGAGAGTTGCAGTGGGAGAGAGATCCCCTGAGGTTTGTCCGGAGGGAGGAGGGTAACTTCTTCAGGCTAGGCATCCTTGGAAGAGGCTTCGCAGTGGGGTTAAAATTGAATCAGAGATAGTAGGAACTGCAGATGCTGGAGAATCCGAGACAACATCAGATGAAGGGTCTAGGCTCGAAACATCAGCCTCTCTGCTCCTATGATGCTGCTTGGCCTGCTGTGTTCATCCAGCCCTGCACCTTGCTGTCTAGGAACCTGAACAGATTTCCTTTCTCCAATAAAAACACACTGAGCCCAATTGTCGCACTCCTACCATTGCCCAGCTAAAATGTGTTATCACGGCACAAACACAGGTTAAACTGTTCAGGGTTCTTGTAGTTCAGTGGTGATGTTCCAACTTTTGAACCAGGAGGCTTGGGTTCAAGTCCCACTTACTCCATAAGCACATGATGATATCTCTGATTAGGGAACACATCCATTCAATCAAATCCGAGCACTCTAGTCTGTTCTGTTATGAGCTATTTCAGATATGAGTCAAATGATTCAGATTGCAACATTTAGCTCCTAAAACATAATCACTCAGATGATATTTATTTCCATCAAATGTTTCAGCTGTGGACAGTGTCTGTGGGTGTCGCAAGTGAAGATTTTATGCAATTAAATGAGATGTCTATTACAGTGCAGAGTTAGACTGCAGCAAGAAAATTTGGATGTCAAGCATGTTTTTTTATTCAAAAATATTCTTCATCAATCATAGAATCACTACAGTGTGGAAGCAGGCTATTTGGCTCATTGATTTTACATTGATCTTCTGAAAAGCATCACACCCAGACCCACCCTGCAATTCCCATGGATAATCCACCTAGCCTGCATATCCTTGACACTATGGGCAATTTGGCATGGCCAATACCCTAACCTGCACATCTTTGGACTGTGGGAGGAAACTGGAGCACCCGGAGGAAACCCACGCAGACACGGGGAGAACATGTAAACTCCAAGCAGGCAGTCACCTGAGGCTGGAATCAAACCCGGGTCCCTGGTGCTGTGGGGTAGCAGTGCTAATCACTGAGCCACCGTGCAACCCTTTTATTTGTAAAATTTGGAGAAGTGCAGTTGAAATATGATGTTATGTAAAGTGCAACACAGTTCAGCACAGAAGAGGAGTGGATATCAGTTCAGAATACTATGGTGGGATTTTATGATCTCCTCCAGAGTAACATTGGTAGTGGGGAGATATTTAATCAGGTACAGGGTGGGAACCAGGCACCATCCACCTCCATCCTGATAAAGGTCCATGGTAGGAAGGACCATGGAGAGAAGTATGACTGTCATTTGCAGCCCTTAAGTTAACAACTAATGCTTAACCCTACCACCACATTCCATCATTTTCCAGCTTTTGATTCTTTAGGTACAAGTTCAAGTGATTTGTTTTAAAAATGCAATGAGGGTTTCTGCCTCCACAATCTTTTCAGGTAATGAATTCCAAACCTTCATGCAGGCAAAAATAATTTCTCCTTAACTCCGCAATGTGGTCCCACTTTTTAAGAGGGGTGGTAGAGATGACCCAGGAAATTATGGACCAGTGAGTCTCATCTCAGGGAAACTATTGGAGAAAATTCTGAAGGAATGAATTAATACCCACTTGGAAAGGCATGGGTTAATTAGGGATTTGTCAGAGGGAGATCATACCTAACAAATTTGTTAGAATTTTTTGAAAATGCGATCAAGTGTGTGGATGGGGGAAGTTCAGTTGGTTTGTTTTATGTGGATTTTAGCAAAGCTTTTGACAAGGTCCCACATGGCAGACTGATTGAGAAGGTTAAAGCACATGGAATTGAAGGAAACTTGGCAAGATAGATCAGAGGCTGGGTTAGTCATAGGACACAAAGCGTTGTGGTAGAAGGCTGTTTGAGTGACTGGAGGTTGGTGTTCAGGGGGGTACCACACTATCAGTACTAGGAGCCTTATTGTTTATACATAAATGATATTGATGAAAATGTAGGGGGAATGGCAAGTAAATTTGTAGACAACGCCAAGACTGGTCGGGTGGTTAATAGAGAAGAAGATTGTTGCAGGTTACAGGAAGATATAAATGGGTTGGTCAGATGGGCAGACCAGTGCCAGATGGTATTTAACCCTGATCAGTGCATGGTGATGCACTTTGGAAGAAGAAACAAGATGAGGGAATGTTTACTGAATGGCAGGGCACTGGAGGAACAGCTTAGAGGAAACAGAGGGATCTTGGGGTAATTGTTTACAAATCCGTGAAGTCTGCAGAGCACATGAATAGAATAGTTAAGAAGGCACATGGATCACTTGTTTTCATCAGTCGTGGCATAGAGTATAAGAGCAAAGAGGTAATGTTGGAGTTGTACAGAGTGTTGGTTAGGACACAGCTGGAGTACTGTGTGGAGATCTGGTCACCTCACTACAGGAAGGATGTGATAGCACTCGAGGGGGTACTGAGGATATTCACCAGGATGTTGCCTGAGATGGAGAAATTGAGCTGTAAGGAGAGCTGGATAGGCTCAGATTGTTTTCTGTAGAGCAGAGAAGGCTGAGGGGGGGATATGATTGAGGTGGATCAGATTAAGATGGGTATGGACAGGGTGAATAGAGAGTCGCTGTTCCCTTTGGTCGAGGGGTCAATCACAAAAGGGCACAGTTTTAGGGTAAGGGGGCAGGAGATTCAGAGGAGATTCGGGAACAAACCTTTTCACTCAGTGGGTGGTGGGAATCTGGAATGCATTGCCTGGGAAGGTAGCAGAGGCTGAAAACTTTGCAATCTTTAAAAATATTTGGATGAGTATTTCAAATATCGAAACATTCAAGGCTATGGGACAAGTGCAGGAAATTGGGTGTAGTGCATTTTTAGTGTTAGTTATATCAGTGCAGACTCGACGGGCTGAAGGGCCTTTTCTGTGCTGTGTGAATCTATGAATCTATGAGACTCCCTTCTTAAAATCCCAACCCCAGGCTGTTGAAATCTTTGCAAATGGCCTGGATGAGATGTATCAGGCTGTTGAGGGAGCTAAGGGAAGGAGATTTGAGGAACTCTAGCCGGTAATTTTCAAATCCTCTCTGGCCATAGGCGAGGTGTCAGAGAGCTGGAGTACTACAAACATTGGCCCAATTGTAAAACCAAAAGGCTAGATTAGAAAACTACAGCCCAGTTGCTCTAACCTCACTCGTGGGGAAGTTATTCTAAAGAATTCTGAGGGGCAGAATATACCTGGACTTGGAGAGACTTAGATTAGTCAGGGATAGTCAGCGTGGATTTATGAAGGGATGGTATTGTTTGTCAAATTTGATTGAATTTTTTGAAGAGCCGTGAGTGTGATTGAGGATAATGTGTTTGATGTGGTCTACATGAACTTTAGCAAGGCTTTTCATAAGACCCCTTGCAGCAGACTGGAAAAGAAAGTAAAAGACCATGGTGAAAGCCAGAAAATGGGATTAGGGTAGTCACATCTTTGTTGACTGCTGCAGATATGATGGGCTGAAAGGCCTATTGTGCTGTAAATTCTGAACCTTCTCTATTGAGATCATAATCTTCCTCGAATGCTAGTTAATGACCGAGTTAACTAATGCTTTTTATAGTTTCAGTAGAACCACTCTGATCTTATCACAGAATTCTAATGATGCATCAGGAGGCCATCTGGCCCATCGTATGCTCACCAGCTCTCTGAGCACATGGACTTATCCAAATGCCAATCGCTTGTCTTTCCTTGTAACCTTGTAACCTAATTCCAACTTAAATTATCATCAAATTCTGTCTTGATTGACTCACTTGCCTCCATCAAATGTTCAAGCTATGTAGAACTGCAGTCTTACAGCTCACTCTATGTAAAAGTCATTTAATTCGATTCTTTCGTAAGTGACCTTCGATCTATGCCTTCTCATTCTTAATCCTTTCATGAGATAGAATCATTTTTCCCTGTCTACTCTGTCCAAACCTCTCTTGATTTTGGAAACTTCTATCAAATCTTCTCTTAGCCTTCTCCTCTCCAGGGAAAACAGTTCTAACATCTTCAATCTTTCATCACTTGTGGCAGTGCCACCTTGTAATCATTTATCTGGTCTCACTGTGAACTCTTTGTGAGATTGGCCACAAGCTCAGCTGGCTGTGTTTTCTGGATAGAGGCTTCCAGTGCATTTTCCAGGTGTTGCTATACTCTGGGAAGTGTTTAGGTGCACTATAATTTTAGAAAGCTATCACTATCTGGTTCATCAGTGTATAAGCGAACAGACTTGAGCTGGAGTGGCACGTTAGCTCAGTGATTAGCACTGCTGCCTCACAATACCGGGGACCTGGGTTCAATTCCACCCTTGGTTAACTCTATCTGTGTGGAGTTTGTACATTGTTGTTGTGTCTGCAGTTCTCCGCTTTCTTCCCACAGTCCAAATATGTGCAGATTATTTGGATTGCCCCGTAGTGTCCAGGGAAGTGCAGGCTGGGGTGGTTAGCCATGGGGAATGTGGGGTTAGGGTGATAGGGTGGGATGCTCTTCAGAGAGTCAGTGCAGACCTGACAGGCTGAATGTCCCCTTCCTGCACTGTAGGAATTCTACAATTTCAGAGTCAGAACGGCTTGGTGGTATCACCCTCCTGAAGTTAGAGATTGCCTTCGTGGAAACAGCCAAGGCAATCTCGAGTCAATCTATCTTGGTGCTTTACCTTCCCTGTCAATGTAATCTTGTAGCTGAGGCATAGAGTAAGGGTTGGCTCTGGTTACTGCACTCACTTTCCTGTGGTCAATACTCAGCCTTGTGGGCACATCTGTCTTGGGCCCTAGCACAGTTACTGCCGTTCCATTGGCTCCAGCCCTTAAGAGAAGAAACCCATCATTTTACACACCCACGGCTGTCCTTGTGACCCTGCAGATGTTTTCACTCAAAGAACTATCTCATTCCTTTTACCGAATGTGCCTCCATAACATGCCTGCCCTCAAGGATTAAGCAGGGGCTGATTTATGAGGCAGTGTAACCACACAATGCCATTGAGATGCACCTACGTGAATATGAGCCCAATTACAGCAACCTGGCAAGATCTTCATCGAGCAGCAAAACCTGAGGGTAAAGATTAGGGTAAGTGCCCATCTCATAAGGCAATAGGATGTGCCAAGGTGCCCGACTCTGTGTGAACCATCAGCTGCTTTGGTGTTGGAGTGCCACCTCTGACTTGGCCATTTCTGCAGTATTACAGTGGTTGTGAAGATACACAATTTGTTGGCCTCTGTTCTCTTCAATCCCTCTACTTGCCCAAAAAAAGTTACGTTTCTCCTCCCCTCTTCCAAACCTAGAGGCCACAGTCATCAGTGACTGTCAATGTAGATACCTCCATTTTCAGATCTCACTTCTGGGTGTCCTTCCAGGAGATGTCTGGAAGCGTAGAGCTCAATTAGGATCCAGAGGCAAGTTTCATGGTGAAGAAGGTTTCTGGGATATGATGGTAGGTCATCTATATGAGAAAGTGACAGAATCAGTGACAGGCATCATTTAATTAGCAATGATGGTCCAGATCAGCTATGATGGAGCAATGTCAGGATCCTTTAAGATCAATAGTGGGCTCAAACTGGATTGTGTTCTAGCACTGACACTGTTTGCTGCAGTCATACAGCTACAGAAGGTGTTTACTTATACACCACAGCTGGCAAGAGCTGTTTGACCTTCCTCGCCCAACACCCAAGACAAAGGTGCAGCAACTCCCACTCAGAGAGTCACTCTACACTGATGATGCTGCATTTACACCCCATACTGAGGAACCCCTTCAGCAACCAATGGACAAGCCCTCTCACACCTGGAAAGAGCTTCATTTGACCATCAGCACCAAATCAGTAATCTTTAAACAAAGTATAAAAGTACTTTGTGATCCAAGAGGAACAGATATACACCTCCCTGCTCTAAGACTAGTTCAGAACACCCACCTCCATACCCCTTACCAATACTGGACTGTTATTACCCATGACTGACCCACTTGAATCCATACCTTCCTCACTGGCTTTCCATGAGTTCCTACGTGTCACTTGAGGCAGACTACACCTGCTTCACCACACCCATCAATTTTCAATCCAACTTGTTGCTGCTTGACTGTTAAATATTGGGTCTCTAAAGAGCTAGGAACTAATTAACTCGGAACCAACTGTATATTTCAATGTTCCAGGGGGCCACATCCATGGCTGCACTTGAATATGAGGCTTGGGATAACAAGACACAAGCATAGAGCATATACAAGGTGTAGAGCTGGATGAACACAGCC
>NC_063352.1:46456339-46457333 GCF_021869965.1 Rhincodon typus | reverse complement strand
GTGTGTGTGTGTGTGTGTGGGATTGAGAGAGAGTGTGTGTGAGTGTGTGTGTGTCTGTGTGTGTCTGTATTATTTTTCTCAGGGTGAACAGGTAATATGATTTTTTTAACTCAAGAGAACCTTCTGTTTGTCTCTTTTCTTACTTAAATATTAGATAACTACATTTTAATTGGGGAAAGGTTTAGTCTCATGTAAGACAAAAAGGTAAAGCTTTGTTGTGGTGAATCTGGGGAGGTTGGAAGGAAGGTCATTACACAGGGCTTGGAGATGCACTGGATGCAGGCCTTTCCTAACCTCATGGAACTATGTCGGGAAAACAGGAATGACAGATTATTAGCAATGGAGGGGGCTAAAGAATGAGTGGCATAAATTCCCAGTAGTATGGAAACCTCAGATCTGCTTCCTGACTAACTGTGTGAGAGGCTTTTTCTCATAGTTCTTCCTCAGTAGGTTTCATTCCACTGTTTTACAGGATACTGTCACCAATTGGGAGATCTGTTGTCTGATTTCCTATTAATGTTGCAACCTATCAGATCAGCCAGTATGAGAGAGGATAGAATAAAATAGAATAGAATGGAATATCCATTCTTGTCACGTGTTCTCAAGTACAGACATACAGGAATACAGTGAAAAGTTTTACAATGTCACCTCTTATGGGGCCATCTTAGGTACAAGTACCTACAGACAAATCTTAAATACAAAAAGAGGAATAAAAAAGTAGTTGCATTATTTTACAGAAATTAGACATAGTTAAAATGATAGTCATTACAGTCAGATAAACAAATTACAAATGAACATTACATTGCAAGAGCTCAGCTCAGGGGTTTCCACACATGATCTGACTGGCCGCGCCAGGCCCCAGTCCAAAAATATCCCCGTTCTGTTTCAAGCCTCCATTCTGCTCACAGCTGCTACAAGATCAGTTTTCTCCAGGACTCCATTCCCCCTCACTGACCCCGGCTCCGGGACTCCATTCCCCCTCACTGACCCCCGC
>NC_063352.1:46431948-46456329 GCF_021869965.1 Rhincodon typus | reverse complement strand
CCATTCCCCTTCACTGACCCCGGCTCCGGGACTCCATTCCCCCTCACCGGCCCCCGCTCCGGGACTCCATTCCCCCTCCGGGACTCCATTCCCCCTCCCTTCCCCCTC
Source organism: Rhincodon typus (assembly GCF_021869965.1). NCBI lineage: Eukaryota > Metazoa > Chordata > Chondrichthyes > Orectolobiformes > Rhincodontidae > Rhincodon > Rhincodon typus. The sequence continues at coordinate 46,456,221 of NC_063352.1, read as the reverse complement.
CCTTCCCACTCACTGGCCCCCGCTCTGGGACTGCTTCCCCTCGGTTCCGGGATTCCCCTCCAGGGCTCACCAACTCCTCTATTCCCAAATGGGTAAGTCACATTCATCAGTTGAAAGTAAAAGCAGGAAGGAATGGAAGAAGAAAGAGAGGAAAGAAAGGAAAGGAAAGTAAAAGGAACAGGTGGAGCACCTCGCTCTCCCGCCATCTTCACATGGGAGGTGGGGCTTGTGAACCATACTGATCAACCACTGGGGTCTGTTCTTTCGGGGGGTACGAGGTCAAGGAGCATTGGTGGCTTCACCCAACAGGTGACCAATCACAACAATGTTTACCCTGTGGGCGAGGCCCTTCCTCACCAATCACAGGCCGCTTCTCTCCAGCATTGGCTCATTAGTCAACCAATCAGCAGCAAATGTGGGATCTAAGGAAAATCTAAGGAAACTCTAAGGGATGATGTACTGGCATTGGAGACAGGCCAGAGAAATTTCACTAGGCCGAACCAAGGCAAGGAGGGATGATTTTAATGAGGAAAGGTTGAGTAGGTTGGGCCTGAATTAAGAAGAATGTGAGACAACCTTATTGAAACATAACAAGTTTCTTAGGGGACTTGACAGGGTAGATCAGGAGAGTTTGTTTCCCTTGGTGGGAGAATCTAGCACCCAGAGAGCATAATCTCAATGTTAGGGATCATACATTTAAAACAAAGATGAGAGCAAATTTTTTTCTCCCAGACGGGAGTGAATCTATGGAATTTTTTACCACAGAGGGCTGTCAAGGCTGGCTCATTAAATGTATTCAAGGTTGAGAAATGCAGATTTTTATCCTGTAAGGAGATCAAGGGTTACGGGCGAAGGCAGGAAAGTGGAGTTGAGGATTGTTAGATCAGCCGTGATCCCAGTGAATGGTGAAGCAGACTCAATGGGCCGAAAGGCTTCCTTCTGTTCCAATCTCTTATGGTCTAATGGAGCCAGTCTGTAATTGGAGTAGTGAAGGGTGATGGGGTTACTCATGTTGTCATTGGCCAAGTCGAGGACAAAGTCTGGGAGATGAGGGGTAGGCACTGCACTGAGCCCAGTCCTGAGGTAAATGGGGTAGGGGTGCATTGAGCTGATTCCAGGGGCAAGAGCAGGACCAGGAGAAGTAGCAGGAACTGGACCCTATACCCCATAGGAGAGAGGGACAGCTATTGGGCAGTACCTCCGGAGAATCGCTGCCAGCTCAGGTTGCATCAGCTCTCTGTAATCTCCTGCTGGATATCCCTGTGGGTGGTCCCAGGGCAGCATTCCCATCGCCCTGAACGGTTTTGCCTCTGCTTGCTTCCAGGTGCTGCCGGCCTTACATTTGACCAATCACACAGGGGCCTTAGTGCCATGTCGACCAATTCTGTGGATTCTCACACAAATTCAGAACTGTCAGGAGGGAGACCGTTCGGCCCATTGTGCTTGCTCTGGTTCTATCCCCTAGTGCCAATCTCCTGCTCTTCCCCGCTATCCTTGCTCACGGTTTCATTGATGTACTGCTGGCTGGTAACCGTAAGAAAATAGGTGTGTGTAAGATTCCCAGGCCTGTGCCAACCCAGCTTCCCTGAGCCCCTCAGGACAGACTAACAACTGGCTGCTTTTATGCATTAGATACCCACTGTAGACAGTGGCAGAGACTGCTCTGGGAAGCCCAGGAATCAATGTCACACAGCAATAGGATGTTCCAGCAGGGATGTCGGAAATGGGCTGTAGGTGTCTGAACAGGTTTGGGTCATTTTCCCTGCAGACCAGCCAGGATCATGGGAATAACTGCACCCTGTCCAACTTCACCCAACTGAGGGTCGGACACTACAGCAGCAGCAAGGTGAAGAGGCCTGAGCCTCTTCAGGAGAAAAGGAGGATCGGGAACACGAGGGGAAGAATAGAAGCAGGAGAAACGGGAGCGGAGGGAACAAGAGGAGGAAGAATGGGAGGAGGGATGGGAAGAGGAAAAAGGAGCAGGAGCAGAAACAAGAGGGGGAGCAGAAGGAGAGGGAATGGGAGAAATAGGTATGAGAGGATAAGGAGGAAGAGGAACAGGAGGAGGAGGAAGAATGGGATGAGGACATGGACAAACCAGGAAAGTGGTGTGAATATTAAAAAAGAAGTGTGCGGTTCAGAAATGAAACAGGAACTGACCAACCTGACGTTGTGTAACACACCCTCATATGGATTCTTATGAAACAACAAATCATTATTCTTCCTCTTTACTGTATTCCTCTGCGGTTTCAGCAGAGCAGGGACTTGGCTCCTGAAATTTGGGACCGATTGTGGTTGGATGTATAACCCTGTTTCAATGTCCTTTGGCTTTCATAAACGTGACCTGCTCAGGGACAGGCCTGATCACTCAAGCATGAGGCTGTGACTGGGGGAAAGGCGAGGGGAGGGGAGGGGAGGGGAGGGGAGGGAAGGGGGTGCTGGGGGAAAGGCTCAGGGCAGGCAATGGAATCGGGAGCACATCGGACAAAGTGGAATGAACCCAGGCCGTGAGGCTCGAACAGTCATCCCATATTATTTCAGGAAAGGGGTCATTTCAGGGTCAAAATTACTAAGAGATGCTTATGTTGCCCCACATATGACCCATTTTCCATTTTAGACAAGGCCAGGAAATAAGTGGGCAAGCTCCTGTATGGAACAGGCATGTATTTACTGACCTATGCAAATTGGGGTCCTTTGACCGGTACCATTTTGAATCCATTGGCCAATATTCGCATTTGGCGAGGCCACCTGGCGAGTTCTATTATTCACTTAACTCTCCCGTTTAGATGTGGTTTAGATGAGTTCTGTATTTTTGTTTGAATATTTTCCTCTATATTCTCACTGCCATGTTCTGCATTCCCACAGTCTCTCCTATCACATGGCATAATCCAGATAAAATTTTCAAGATTCTAGACTCACATTTACCATCGCTGACATTATTTTCCTCGGGATGGTGATGAGACAGCTGCCTGTGAACGGTGACATGAGTAATGGCTCAGACAGTCTCTTCTTCACTGAATTCTCTGTGACAAAGCCTCGGTAACATCTGGTTATTGCAAACACTAAGTCAACCTTCTTATCAATGTAAGAATGGATATAAAATAGGAACATAAGTAGGTTGGAGAGTCCCAAAAATTTGCTGCCAACTTCCACATGATCATAACCGATCTTCCTCAATTCCACTTACCCTCCTGATCCATATATTACTTGATTCTAAATATCTATGAAGCTCACAACCTGAAAATTTGTAGGGTAGAGAATTTCCAAGGTTCGCACTTTGCTGGTGGACAACCCTGTCCCGATCTCAATCGGCAATCTTTCTCTCAGACCGTGACTTCCAATTTGACACTGTTCAGTCTCTCAGCAGCTCCCCTGTGTATGTCCTGGTAAACCATGTCAGATTTTCTTGCCACTGTTGGCACTGCAGAAGTGCCAGGCAGTGACCACCTCCCACAAGCCAGAATCCAATCATTGCCAGTGACATTTAATAGCATTACTGCCACTGAATCCCCAACGACCAACATCCTGCAGATCATTATTGACCAGAAACTGAACTGGAGTGTTCGTATAAATGACAATCGCAGGGAATTCTGGAGAAACTCAGCAGAACTGGCAGCATCTGTGGAGAGAGAAACAGAGTTAATGTTTTGAGTCTGATATAACTCTTCTTCAGAACTTCTGTTCTCTTCTGAAGAAGAGTCAAACCGATTTGAAATATTAACTCTCTTTCTCTTTCCATTGATGCTGCCAGACCTGCTGAGTTTCTCCAGCATTTTTGATGTTTGTTTCAGATTTCCAGCATCTGCATTATTTTCCTTTTATTTTAACTATATAAATACAGTGGCTACAAGAGCAGGTTAAAGGCAAGGAATCCTGCAACAAGTAACTCATCTGCTGACTCTCCAAAGCCTGTCCACCATCTACAAGGAACAGGCCTTGCTTCCCACTTGCCCTGGATGGGGGCAGCTCCAACAATTCTCATGAAACTAGACACCATCCAGGACAAAGCAGCCCGCTTGATTGGCACCACATCCACAAGCATCCACTCCCTCCACCACCAACACTCAGTAGCAGCAGTGTGTACTATCCACACCTAGGCTCCCTATTTTCCAAACCCACGGCCATTTCCATCTAGAAGGACAAGGGCAGCAGATGCATGGGAACACCACCACCTGCATGTTCCCTTCCAAGCCACTCACCATCCTGACTTGGAAATATATCGCCGTTCCTTCACCGTCACTGGGTCAAAATCCTGGAATTCCCTCCCTCAGGGCATTGTGGGTCAACCCACAGCACGGACTGCAATGGTTCAAGAAGGCAGCTCACCACCACCTTCTCAAGGGCAACTAGGGACGGGCAATAAATGCTAGCCAAGGCAGTGATGCCCGCATCCAATGAGTGAATAAAGGAATCATGCAGTTCTGGGAAAGATGGGAACAAATCTGGATAGTGACACAGTGGTTGAGACTGTCGGAAAGGGAATGGAGATCAGAAATGGAGTGGTAGAGACAGAGTCAAGAAGTCAAGGATCTCTCTGATTTGAGAGGAAAATGGAGATGGCAGGCTTGAAGGAAGGAGTGACAGGAACTGAGGAGAGAATATCAACTGCAATGGGAGTCGGAGGGGAAAGTAATGGAAAAGTCTTCGGTTTCTCTCCTGAAAAATTGTGCCTAAGTCTTTGAAATGCAGAGTCTGCTGGTGGTAGTGTATAAGGTCATCTTTTTGTCCTGAATAAATTGATATCCTGATCTGATCCAGTCAGCAGCATTTATCACCTCTGTTACTGGGAATCCCATCCAATCTCTTCCGTTACATCAAATATTAATGTCATTAATGATGATCAGAAAATGAGATACCATCAGGCAGCCATGTGTAGACCGGTAAACAAGTTTTATCGTAATTTTAAAAAAATCTTAGATTAGATTGAAACCTTGGCTGAGGTAAAGATAAATATTATAGATAATTTATGTAAATTGGGAACTGAATATCCAAAGGTCAGATAGCAGGGTATGGACTGTTGATTATATTATTAAGCTTTCATGATCTGAAAAACTCTGGAGTATTGATTCATCTACTTCTGTTTGCTTTAGTTGTCATTGACAATGGAAGATGATCAAAGTGTTTTTCTTTCACTGAGTAAGTGCCTTTTCTCCCTTTGCCAGTCAATGGCCTAGCAACTGCCATACTAAGTTTCATTGCCAGAAAAATAATGAATCACTTTCATCCTTTCAGCTTTGTTGTTGAGTGCAAACTGTAATTTCAGAATACCACGGAACAATTTTGATGTGGTCCTGTCCATAATGAAAATTACACCATGCGACTGAATAATGCAGTGTTAATATCTGTGACAGCGCAATAAGTACACTGTTGAAAATCTTCCTGTTTGTATTAACATTTTACTGTGCGTGGCTAAGGAATCCACTGTAAATCTGATCTATTATAACTGCTGAACTCCACTCTTGCTTTAATGCAATTCTAGATCATTCCTTTTTTACTTTCTGATCATAGGTTTTATTTCTACCATTCCTAGCACCTTTCAGCAGACTGGTTGTAAAGAGCTGGGCTCGCGTTGTTTGGATCAACCGAAGGAAAATGGAGCGATTGTAGTTCAGCCAGATGGGCCCATAGAATATGAGTTCCTTGATTGGGGCTGTTCACCTCATCCAATCAGGGAGGCCTGGCTTACTGATAAAAAGGGGAGTGTCAGACATTTTGTTCACTCTGAGAGCTGGCTCTGAGGGAGCTGGATCAGTGTCAAGGTCTCTCCACGTGTAAATGACATGGTAGCAGGATGCCGGCCTCTGTGGAGTTATTTCAGAAATCCCATTTTTGTATGCTTTCCAAATCTTCAGCGATATGTGGGAGTCTGTAAATTCGTTCACACATAGAAAATAGGAACAGGAGTAGGCCATTCAGCCTTCTAGGCCTGTCCTACCATTCAATATGATAATGGCTAATCATCCAACTCAGTCTCCTGTTCCCACACTCTCCCCATACCCTTTGATCCCTTTAGCCCTAAGAACTATATCTAACTCCTTTTTGAAAATGTTCCATATTTTGGCTTCAACTGTTTCCTGTGGCAGAGGATTTCAAAGGCTCACCACTCTCTGGGTGAAGAAATCTCCCTTCACCTCAGTCCTAAATGGTTTCTATCTTTAAACTGTTATCCCGGTTCTGAACTCCCTGGTCATTGGGAACATCTTTCCTATCATTACCCTGTCTACTCCTGTTAGAATATTGTAGGTTTCTCTGAGAGCCCACCTCATTGTTCTGACCTCCACTGAATGTATTCCAATCCCTCTATAGGAAGAATATCCTTCCTCAGATAAGGAAGCCAACACTGCACACAATACTGCAGACGTGGCCTCACCAAGGCCCTGTACAGTACGTGTGTCTGAAGAGTTTCAAAGGCGATGTCTGACAGAGATGAAATTAACACCCCTTTTCATGGATGGAACCTGGGGTGCTGCAGAGGGACTGTCCCAGACCTTCCATCTCCTCTACCTCCTAAACAGAGGCTTTGAAGCAACCACATATTTGCAATCAATGAATGATCACTTCTCCCATGTATTGGAACCTGTCTCCATGACATCTTCTCTGGCTTGTTGTACCCGGTGCTGCATTGCTGCATCTCGCTGGAGGTGATGTTCCTCCTGGTCAATGTCCTCATCTTCCTCATTGGAAAAATGCTACTGCTCTCCCAGATCTTCAGAGTCCATCACTTCCCCTCTTTGCCTGCTCCTGTTGTACAGAGCATTGTGCATTTTATGTGAATAATGATAAGTAAAGTTTCATGTTTATTGCATGTTTGCGTGAAGAGTATTTTTGTAAAGGGTAGGCTGTCTACTGACAAGATCACATTGGCCATTTCAGATTATTTGAAACGTTTACACCACAAGCTTCTCGAGACCATTTGAATTTGTTCGAAAAGCTTTCCAAAATAAATGATTTGTAACACTTTAATCGGGAACTTTTCAAAAAATGGTGTAAATAACTCTTGGAAGGAATTGGAGGTAACAGTGTAACAGCAGCATGGGATCAACACTCTCAGTCACATATATACTGACACAAGCTAGTGATTTGATAGTCTGTAAAACATATCAATTAGTGTTAGTGCACTTAAGCCCTGCTCCAGCAAACAATAATATCAAACATCACCATTATTTTCATTTCCCTGCCTTCCCTCCCGTTATTTCATAATGAGTCAGATATCTGAAAGTTTATTAACAACTAATTATGTGCATTAGTATGACATTTCAGATTAACAGATACAGTCTGAATTATATGGTTCCTTAGATTCCTGTTACATTACATACATAGTTGACTGACTGATGAGCTGTCTGCTTTCTAACAAATAAATTGCTAACTGCTGAATGAATGACGGAGAATAAGGTGATGGCCTCTTATACAACAGCATTACATGTCATGATATCATCTAGCTATCTTAAAGGTACAGCACCTCTTCGAGATCTGTCAACAGATACCAGAATGCTTTTCTCCATATCCCTTGATTCGCTTAGCCCCAAAAGTTCTGTTGATTGCCACTGCCACCTGCAACAACACAGTGGCTCAATGGTTAGCACTGCTACCCTACAGTGCCAGGGACCCGGGTTCAATTCCAGCCTTGGATGATTGCCAGTGTAGGGTTTGCACATTCTCCTTGAGTCTGTGTGTGTTTTCTCCCACCATCCAAAGATCTGCAGATTAGGTGGATTGGCCTAGAGTTACAGGCATAGGGTAAGGGGGGATGGATTTTGGTGGGATGCGTGGGATACTCTTTGGAGGATTTGTGTGTACTCAATGGGCTGAATGGCCTGCTTCCACAATGTAGGGATTCTATGGTTGAATATACCAACCATAACCTTTGAATGAAGAGATTTCTTGACATCTTGTCTGACAGCCCTTCTTCATTCATTCTGAGGCAGTTTTCTCATACTCAAGGTCCTTGAACTAAGGGGTAGCACAGTCTCAATGTTGTCACTGTTATGTCCTCCAAGTGACCAGTCCATGTCACTAGTAGACACTGCCTGGTTTGCTATGGTGGTCAGAATGGGGATGGCAAAGTGAGATGCCACACAGAGAATAAAGGCATCGCGAATGCTATAGAGATATCAGCCATTGCTCAAGTCACACTGAATATGTTTACAACACTAGCTGTACATAGCAAGAAATAGAATTCGTTTCGGTTGGGTTATAGCTGGCATCAGGTGCCAATTTACGCGCAATTGTGCCATCCTGTGCCACTGGGGAGCCTGTACATGCTGTAAAGCTGTGTTCTCACTCTATTCTGTGATGACAGAGAAGGAAATGCTTCCAGCTCTCTTTGAGCACAGAATTTCTTGTTCATGTGGCACTGAATGACCAACTGGGATATTATGAATATCACCAGCCTCATTGGAGAAGACGCCATAAAAGATCCTGGTCACGGTCACGTTCACAATCAGTGGTGATGCCAACCTTGCTCTGCTGTGAGATACAATTGTGGCTACAGCAGAAACAGTTTACGGTGAAGGTGTCTGCAGTAAAGGGGATGTCTGATAGTGTTCTGAAGAACAGTCTTACCTGACTCGAAATGTTAACTCTGTTTCTCTCTCCACAGATGTTGCCAAACCTGCTGACTTTCTCCAATCCTTTCTGTTTTAATGTCTGACATGGTGTTCCTCACTGAGCTTTGGGGATCTGAATGAATATCTCTTCCATTTGCAAAGCTCTCTCCTTCGTCTTCTAGCGGCATTTCCTGCTCTATATCATCTCTCTGTTTATTTCTGAGATGAGGACAAGTGTCTTCAGTCAAAAGGTTGTGAATCTATGGAATTCCCTATCCCCCAGATGGTTTTTCGTCAACGAATACATTGAAGACTGAGATAAGAGTCCTCCACGTTGCTGTAGATCTGGAGTCATGTGTAGGCCAGACAAGGTACGAATAACAGATTTCTTTCCCTTGAGGACATTAGTGAACAAAATGCCATCTCTTGAAATTTTTGTGTATTCTCTTTGCCATGGTCTCTTCCAAGGGGACTGCAAACAATTGCACCCAGTCCGGGACTAAGTGCTCTGGAAAGAATCCTTAAAATCAGGACAAGTGTTACATTTTAGGAAGGTAAATCAGGGCAGGACTTATACACTTAATGGGAAGGTCCTGGGGCGTGTTCCTGCACAAAGAGACCTTGGGGTGCAGGTTCATAGTTCCTTGAAAGTGGAGTTGCAGGTAGATAGGATAGTGAAGGAGACGTTTGGTACGCTTGCCTTTATTGATCAGTGCATTGAGTATAGGAGTTGGGAGGTCGTGTTACAGCTGTACAAGACATTGGTCAGGCCACGTTTGGAATACTGCGTTCAGTTCTGGTCTCCCTGCTACAGAAAGGATGTTGTGAAACTTGGAAGGGTTCAGAAAAGATTTACAAGGATGTTGCCAGGATTGGAGGGTTTGAGCTATAGGGAGAGGTTGAATAGGCTGGGGCTATTTTCTCTGGAGCATGGGAGGCTGAGGGATCACCTCATAGAAGTTCATAAAATCATGAGGGGCATGGATAGGTTGAATAGGCAAGGTCTTTTCCCTGGGGTGGGGGAGTCCAAAACTAGAGGGAATAGGTTTAAGGTGAGAGGGGGAAGACTTAAAAGGGACCTAAGGGGCAGCTTTTTCATACAGAGGGTGGTGTGTGTATGGAATAAGCTGCCAGAGGAAGTGGTGGAGGTGGGTACAATTACCACATTTAAAAGGCATCTGGATTGGTATGTGAATGGGAAGGGTTTAGGGAGATAGGGCCAAATACTGGCAAATGGGACTAGATTCATTTAGGATATCTGGTCAGCACAGACGAGTTGGATCGAAGTGTCTGTTTCTATGCTGTACAGTTCTATGGCTCTGTGACTGCAAGTACTTCAGATACCAATGTCTCCCAGTATGTCGAAACAAGCTTCCACATGGTAGACTAATCAGTAAAGTTAGATCACATGGGATTCAGGGAGAGCTTCCCAACTGGCTTAACATCAGGAGACGGATGGCATAATGGAGGGTTGTTTTTTGGACAGGGATCGGTGCTGGGTCCACTTTCGTTTGTCATTTATATAAATTCTTTAGATGAGAATGTAGGAGGCATGTTTAGAAAGTTTGCAGATGACACCAAAATTGGATGTATAGTGGACAGTTAAGAAGGTTACTTGAGATTACAAAGAGATCTTGATCAATTGGGTCAATGGGCTGAAGAGTGACAGATGGAGTTTAATTTGGATAAATGCGAGATATTGCATTTTGGTAAAATAACAATGGCAAAACTATACAATAAAAGTAGGGCCTTGGGTAGTGTTGTAGAACAGAGAGACCTAGAAGTTCAGATACATAGTTCTTTGAAATTTGAATCACATATAGACAGGGTCATTAAGAAGGCATTTAGCACGTTTGCCTTCATTGCTCAGACCTTTGACTATAGGAGTTGGGACATTACATTGAGGTTGTACTGGTGAGGCTTCCTCTGCAGTACTGTGTCCAGTTCTGGTCTCCCTTTTATAGGAAGAATATCATTAAGCTGGAGAGGGTTCAGAAGAGATTTACCAGGATGTTGCTGGGAATGGAGTTATAAGGAGAGGTTAGATAGGGTGGGACTTTTCTCAGTGAAGTATAGGATGTTGAGAGGTGACCTTATAGAGGTTTATAAAATAATGAGGGGTATGGATAAGGTGAATGGCAAGTATCTTTTTCCTAGGGTTGGGTACTTCAAGACTAGGGGGTATATTGATCTGCAACTAGCCCGTAATTAGTTGAGGATCTGATTGAAAAGAAGTGTCAACGAGTCCTGGCTGCCATCAAGCGTCTGATCAGCTGTGTGAGGTAGAGCATTAGCTGGATGGTGATGAATCAAAGTGGGATTATTGTAGGTATTAATGAGCTCTTGTGGTAGAGTGGTTGTATACCTACCTCCAAGCTAGTAAAGCCTGGGTTCAAATCTCACTTCAAGGGTATGGTGCCCATGATGGTTTGTCATCTAAACAAGTTGTGTTTTTCTCTAATGGATGCTGTGATCTGGATTTTGAAGACTGAACAGAACTGTAACAGGAGAAACTGATGTCAGAGAATTGAATACTTGTACCTAATAATTCACAATGAAATGTGACATCTTAGAAGTAAAACAAAAAAGAGAGATTCTCATCGATAACCCACTCTTTAGAAAAGCCCAGGGCCACTTTCAAATCTGAAGGCTCAGCTGCTAATGTACAATAATTTGCAGCTGCATTCAATCTTAAGTGAAATGAGTTTGAAATCCTGTTGAACCATTTCAAATTAAAGAACAAATTGCTTTCAGACTCCGTATTACAATGCACATTTCATTTTCGTTTGATTTCAGTTCCTGGAGCTGATTTTAATGTCATTATAAATTGTGTGGATGTGTGTTATAAAGTGTAGTTACAAGGTGCTCATTTAATCGATGAGTTGAGACAAACCCTGGACATTTTTGATCCAGGGATTAAATTCTGCATTTTCTTTGCGAAATGGGGTTGTGATTGGGCATTCAATTAGACAGCACAGTTACACAGATTTCCCCACTCCCCACCCAAGGGTTTCTCTTTAGAAGGTGAGTAGGAACTAGATACATAGGGTTTATCCTAATCTTAAAGCAAAATTACAGTGGCTGCTGTGAGGTCCCTGTCTGAGAAAGTTTGCAGCAAAGAGTTCTAACATTCCACAATACTGTGTGTGTGGTTGTCTGGCATTCATCATAGCAAATATAATTTAACACTCATTAGTGGGAAATTTATTACTCATTGACAAACTAAATACTCTAACTTTCTTAGCAGGTCTCCAGTGAGTATGGCTCCTCCAGTCACAGTTATTATCGTCACATATTTCAGTATGATCATGACAGAGATCTAACCGTCACTGTCTTGGCTGAAGCAATAAGTCACAAGACTGATGTTATTAAAAGTATGACACACCTAGCTGAAAATGAAGGATACAGTCTCAGAGAAATAATTGCCATGGAAGGCCAGTTAACTGCCTCAGTTGCTGGTTAGACCTCTTATTGTACAATTAAATCTTTAAACAATAAAGAACAAGAAAGGTTGGTTTAAGACAGAAAGTTAAAAATGCTGAAAGGAAATGCTGAAAAGTATTTTCAAGTCCTCAAATAAACTATAACTCTATATTGATAACCATTCATTTTTGATGCCCGATAACTTAATTGGCAGTAATTAACACCTAGTACATTATCAAAAGGACATTTTACTTTGGAAATGAACTAGACTTCACTATCTGTGATGAGTTGAATTTATATCTAATACACACATCATAGAAACCCTACAGTGTGGAAACAGGCCATTCAACACAAGTCTATACCAACCCTCTGAAGAGCATCACACCCAGATCCATCCCCCTACCCTTTCCTTTCCCTGTAACCCTGACTAACACACCTAACCTACACATCCTTGGACACTATGGGGCAATTTAGCATGGTCAATCCACCTGACCTGCATACCTTTGGATTTTGGGAGGAAACCGGAGCACCCGGCAGAAACAGGGAGAATGTGCAAACTCCACACAGACACTTGCCCAAAGTTGGAATCAAACCTGGGATTCTGGCGCTGTGAGGCAGCAGTGCTAACCACCAGGCCACCTATACATTTACACTGTTCAGTAGTTTTGTTTATTATCTCCTGGGTTATGAGTGTTTTGGTGAGACCAGAATGTGTCGTCTGTAGCAAATTAACCTGGAAGAAGGTGAGCTGCTTTCTTGAACCGCTACAGTCAACGTGATGTAGGGACATCCACAGTTTACCTCAGTGTTGTTAAGGAGGGAGTTTGAGGTCTTTTACCAACTGGCAGTGAAGGAACTGTGATATATTTCCAAGTCTGATCAGCTCCCTGTGTAATCCAACTTGTATTTTGCAGGGGTTCAGACCCCTGTTATGAGTAATTGTAGATTTGTCTGTTTAAGAAGCCTCCTCCCCTGGTTTGTCATCTGTTTTGTAAGGAGCGGACAGATATTACGTAAAGGACTGAAGTTACAACAGGAGACTGGTTGAATTCCTGGCAAATTTCAGGTGCCATCTGTTTTCTTTCCAAAGTACACATTAACATTTCAGCAGAAACAGACAAAAAACAAATTGAGAGATCTCTTATAATAACAGACAATGACTTCATGTAGTTTTGTGACAAGCAAAAGGTTAAGTTGAGTAAGTTACTTCTGTTAAACAGAAATTGTAGAATGTATGAATGGGGAGATGAAAAGAATGTTCCCTTTGTGTAAATGTTATAAACCTAGGCTCTTATAACCTATTTTAACAGACCAATAATTGAAACTTGTTTGAAAAATGTAAAAGTTCTGGTACTGTCATAAGGCGGTTTGACGGAATTCAGATTTTTTTCAGAATTTGGTTACGATTATCATCAAAAGACGTCATCGATCAGCAGACACTGGATTGCTAATAGGCTAAATCTCAGCTGAAGAGAAAGATTTCTATTGTTAAAACGCATCCATTTCCAGCACAAAATGGTTAGACACCCTTTGAAACACAATCGGCTTATTGTGCACTGATCTATTCAGACAGTATTTGTGCTCCCCCTGAGGGAAATGGGTCACATGAGCAGAAGTGATAGCAATGTTTGGCTCTTATGAGCACTCTTGCACATATAATTTACAACATAGATACTCATTTCTAAACCTTAAGTGTTCTGTAAATAATGACTGTGTAATAATATTTTTGCGCTCACTGCTAAGTTCCTTGGACCATGTGGATGTATAATTTAATAAAGGTTTTGGTTTATACTTTACATAAGTTAGTTCATATATCGATTGCTTCACTTCATCAAGGTGTGTACTCTAGGATTGAAAGTTTAACCAAACTGAAGCCTTTCACTTTGTTTTCTAGTCTACCTTTGAACCCTGGCAGCTATCCGAACACCATTTCCTCATGTTCCAACTAAAATAAAACAAGCAGTACTTTCTCTTTATAAGTAATTATTTCTTTATAGAGTCTCACCTTTACAAAAAGTTTTATTCGAGGTTTTGAAGCAGAAAGTCTCGAATCATGTGTTATTGTATAATGGTGAAACCCACACTTCGATGTCCTTAACATTTGATAACTAAAGTTTCTCATTACACTCTCTTAATGGTTATTATCAAAACCAACTTCAAGTGTCTGGCATATGTGTAGTGCAGTGGTAGTGTCCCTACCTCTGAGCTGGAAGACCTGGGTTCAAGTCCCACCTGCTCCAGAGGTATGTAATAACATGGCTAAACAATTTGATTTGGTGAAATGTCTGTAGTGATAGTGTCTTTACCTCAGTGCCAGGTTCAAGTCTCACTTGTCCTGGAGGTGTGTCACCGCACAGCTGAGTAGGTTGCTGCAAAATATTTTCATTTACATCAATTCAACCACATGTCCCTTGCAACAGTTACATGGGACCTGTGAGAATGCAGAGAAGAAAAGTTTCACTAGCTTAAAGATTATAACAAGACAGTGCTTCAGTACTGCTACACTTTTGTCTTTTGAGCATTTTTAGATAAACGTTATGAAAGTGCCGATGTAGTTCAGACCTCTATACATGTTGTGGCAAATCTTTTTGTTGAAATAGCTGCATTTTGTACTGTTTGCTGGATTTATAGAGCATAGATCTGTACAGTGCAGAAACAGACCATTTGATCTAACTCGTCCATGCCAACCTGATGTCCTAAATTAATCTAGTCCCATTTGCCAGCATTTGGCCCACATCCCTCTAAACCCTTCCTATTTGTATACCCATCCAGATATCTTTTAAATGTTGTAATTGTACCAGCCTCCACCACTTCCTCTGGCAGCTCTTTCCACACACACACCATCCTCTGCGTGAAAAAGTTGTCCCTTATGTCCTTTTTAAATCTTTCCCCTCTCACCTTTAAATCTATGCTCTCTAGTTTTGGACTCCCCGACCCTGGGGAAAAGATCTTGGTTATTCACCCTATCCATGCCCCTCATGATTCTATAGGGGTTGTAATGTGACCTTATAAGGTCACATTACAACCTCTGACACTCCAGGGAAAATAACCCCAGCCTATTCCGCCTCTGCCTATAGCACAATTCCTCCAACCCTTGCAGCATCCTTGTAAATCTTTTCTGAACCTTATCAAGTTTCACAACATCTTTCCTAGAGCAGGGAGACCAGTATTGAACGCCGTATTCCAAAAGTGGCCTAACCAATGTACAGCTGCAACATGACCTTCCAACTCTTATACTCAATGTACTTCTTAATATATTTCTTCTTAAACAGAGGTCATCTACAGATCGGATGCACAGATTTTGCATTTAAATGAAGGATTGTGTTTAATTCCTTCATTTAGACCCCTTTTCATCATATCAGCATTCGTGATTATCCAAATTTTCTGAATAAACTCAACCATAATTCCAATGTAAGCTATCTTATGCAAATAATCTCCCATTCAGAGTAATGTGTCTTGGACCTGGAGCTAATTATATGGGAACATGTTTAGATGCTCATGACAGTGGCCACTCATTACAGAAAACAAATTACACAATGCAGCACTTACAAAACTCAGCATTGCCCATGGCATCAAGAAACATTTTAAATGCCATAACTGAAGAAAAAACATTGTGCTCTTAACCATATTAAAAGCAAGACATAAAAAGAAATTCAAACCCCCACAACAGCACCACTCACAAAGAAATAGAACACACAGCATCTTACAGAGAGTTCAAAGAACCCATGACTGACAAATGACAACAGCATAGAAAAGCAAAAAATATTTCCATAGAAACACCGAAAATTTACAGCACACAAGACTTCAGCTTGTTGTGTCTATGTGAGGCTATATCCGGCTGAATCCCACCTTCCCATTCTGTTGTGTTGGATACAGCACCTCAGGCGATATCCAAGTATTTTTAACTGTTGTGAGGGTTTCTCCCTCCACCATCCTTTGGGCAGTGAGTTCCAGATGTCCACCACCCTCTAGATGAAATTTCTATTCCTCACATCTCCTCTAAATCTTTTGCTCCTTACCTTAATTCTATGCCCCCAGCCATGCCCCCGATCCCTTGACCAAGGGGAAAGTTTCTTCCTGTATACACTGTCTGTACCCCTTCTAATTTTATACATCTCAATCATACCTCCTCTCGGTCTCCTCTGCTCTAGGTATAAAAACGTCAGTCTGTCCGATCTCTCTTCATAACTGAAACTCTCCAGCTGTAGCAACATCCTGGTAAATCTCCTCTGCACCCTCTCCATCCCTCCTATAATATCAATTCTGTCAATTATTTGAAATCAATGGCCGTTGTCTATTAAATATATGTCTGAGACATATATTTATCTCCCATCCACCTTCTCTGGGTTCCTCATAAATGTATACTTATTTTTAAATCCTCCTTCAGCCTGTCTGGTGACCAGCAGTATATATAATACTCTACAACTTCAGTGAAAGTTCCCTGCAGTTATCTTCCATAGCTCAGTTATTGAAAAAAAGCATTTGAATGGCTTTTTAACCACCCGATCTCCCTGTCCTGTTGTGGTTTTATGTAGTATGGTATTGTGAGGAATTTTACATGACAAGGTACAGGAAGGTAGTTCAAGAAGACTTAAAGTAAAATCAAAGCCAAGTCTTAGCAGGGTGTTTGAAGTGATAGACACACATTGCGATGCCCAGGGGATGTGGGAGGAGACTTGCAGAATGTCGAAAGCATAGAGATTGAAAGATTGGCACATGGTGCTGGGACAGAGAGAAACACACAATTGACCAAAGTTGGAAGAGCTGTGTGTATGTGTACATATAAGGCAGGAGAGGACTGAAGTGATGAAGCCTTGGAGGAATAAAAGATAATGCCAAATATTTTGACATTGAAATGCTGGGGCTTGTAATCCAGCAAAGATCTGAAAGAATAGGTACAGTGTGTATGTAAGAAGTTATGGTAGAAAGGATAAGGGCTGCAGAATCTGGATCTGTTCAGTCTTGAAAGAGTATAGGGGTCATGAAATCTCGGAGATGATAAGGGTGAAATGGATGCTTTAGATGTTGAAGGTCCTTTGAGGTGCAAGAGTGTTTCAGGAGGAGTAGAAGTGATTTATAACTGCAGGTCTGAAGGTGGAAATAGGCTTTCTTGAAGATAACAAAAACAGAAGTTGCTGGAAAAGCTCAGCAGCTCTGGCAGCATCTGTGAAGAGAAATCAGAGTTAACGTTTCAGGTCCGGTGACTCTTCCTCAGAACGTTTCTGATTTACAACATCTGCAGTTCTTTCGGTTTTTGTTCTTGAAGATAAACCAGTTAAGTGAAAGAAAATAGCTCTGCTCAGTAAGACTGAAACTATATGCTGAAAACAACAGATGTTGGAGATCACAGCAGGTCAGACAGCATCCATGGAGAGAGAGCAAGCTAAAGTTTCGAGTCTAGATGACTGTGCTGATGAAGAGACATCTAGACTCGAAGCATTAGCTTGCCCTCTCTCCATGGATGCTGCCTGACCTGCTGTGATCTCCAGCATTTGCTGTTTTCCATTCAAATTCTAGCATCTGCAGTAATTTGCTGAAACTGTATGCTACTGGGTTCAATCCAAAATAAATGTAAAAGAGATTAATTTAACAACTGTGTCGCAAAATGCCTGGGAAAAGCTGAACCGGATGGCCTAAGATTTCAGCAATTGTACTTCAGGTGACATATATCCTTCTAGACTACAATCTAGTGGGCAGGAAACCAACACTTATTCCGAACTGCACACATGTTAGCTAGTACACTGGCAAAGGACACAAAAGTAGTTCTCATCCCTGAAGCAATGTCAGCTCCTCCACAGAAGCTGATAAAGGGGGTGACATCTGTTTGAGGGCTGAAGTTGTCTAACCTGAACCATCCCATGCTGGCATCACTCAGCAAAACTAGGCCAAGATATGAACTGACAGGCATCTCGTAAAGTAGCAGCTGTCAGCTGCTCCCATCAAAATGGTTAAAAATATACCTACCTCCCTGTGAAGTTACGATGAGCAGATGTGCACTTTTTGACCCCAAATTGTTCAAAGAATGTGCGTCGTTATGGACACCAAATTCTTCCCTTCTCCTCAATCACCACTAGAGTATCCAGTCATTGCCTCTGCTTGCAAATACTTGTTGTTGCGCCTATAATTTCTTTTATCCCCACCACTCCACTTCCAATGTCACACTGTCCCTGCTAATGACCACTCCATCCCGAATGACACTGTCTCTGTCTCTCCCCCGACACTGTCATAGAGTCATACAGCATGGAAACAGACCCTTTAGTCCAACTTGTTCATCCTGGTTTCCCAAACTAAACTAGTCAAGCAACAGACTCACAAGAGTATACCTTACAAACTATGTCTCAGACACCACCATCAATACCCCTGAGGTGACGGCACTGTGGACGGTAGACCCCCTTGAAGTCTCATGGTATTGGGTCAAACATGGAAAAGAAAACCCTCCAGCTGATTACCACATTACATCAGCTCCTAGACTCATCAACAATGCTCTTTCTCCTGTTGAGCGTCAATTAGAGGAAACACTGAGGGTGGCAAGTGTGCAGAATGTACTCCCACCACCAAGAATGTCTCAGCAGCAACACTGCTGATCGAGCTTGTCAGGTCCTAAAGGGCATAGCTGCTAGACTGGGTTTGTGGCAGGTGGTGAGGGAACCAACAAGAGGGAAAAATATACATTTGACCTCATCCTTCACCTCTGTATCTGGCCACCGCTACCTCCTAACCTGATCACTCACCCAACCCTTTACAATGTCCCAACTTATTGACATATCTGTGACTCCCCACAATGTCAGCAAGTACCTTATCTTCCATCACGTTGCCTGTTCTCCTCCATACAAGCTTGAGGCCCAGCATCGGAGAGAATTTGGTGTAGTGTTCATTTGTTCTATGTTTGATTATGTGAGTCTGGTAACTGATCTATGCTCACTGTGCTTGATTGGTTAAGATTGGCTGTGGACTCAGAGCCAAGTAAACAGCTCCCACTATTAGAAGCTGCACTGTAATTATGTATGCAGTAATTTAACGCTGCAAATAAACCTGTTACATACTTAGAAACTAGTGTAACCTCTGCAAAACTGAGATATATAAAATGCCTGACACTTGGGTCTCACCATTCAGTCACAGGGACTAATTCTAGCCTTCCTGTTGCAATCTCAGAAATGTCCAACTCTTTTTGCTCAAAGGCTCAATGAACCACCTTCTTGAACGTGGCATCGGGCAGCGAGAGTGGGTCTTGAGTGTAACGGCAGCAGCCTCCCAGCGATGGGATGCGGTGGTGAGGATAATGACATGGCTCCTTCCAGTATCTAGGAGTGGCAGCCGGGGCAGGGTCTTCCTGGCGATGGGAAGTGGGGGTGAAATCGCCAGCGGCAACAAGAACACGATTCCTCCTGGTGATCAATGTGAGACTGGCAGGCCGATCCTGACTCCAGGCTGTGGCTAGGCCCCAGTACCTGCAGAGTACTCTGGCAGAGTGTTCCAAAACACCTTTGTGGGGAGAAGACTTTAGACTTTAAGATCTGGACAGTGTGGTGACTTTGTACACTTTTTGCTGTACCCATGTATTCCTATACTTGAGTACATGTGACAATAAAATCTAATTCTAATTCTAATGTGGTGTATTTATACTCCAGAGAGAGAGGTAGCGAGATCAGCAGAGAGAATTCCAGGGCTTAGACCCAGGAACCTCAAGATTTGGCCACTAATGGTGGATTCATTAAAATCGCAGACAGACAAAAGGCCCAAACTGCAGCAGAACGGATATCTTGAAGCCTTCTGGGGCTGGAGGAAGTTAGAAAGAGGAGAAAGGCCAGGAAAGGATTTGAAAACAAGGATGAGGGTTTTTTTTTTACATTGCTGCATTGATGCACTGGGAACCCCTGTAACTCAGTGAACGCAGGAAGGGATAAATGAATCAAACCCAGAGTGAATAAAGATGCTGGCAGCAAGGATTTGCAAGAGTACAGGTTTCTGGAGGATGCAGAGTACTAGAATAGTCAAGCCTAAAGGCAACTAAGACATGGAAGATCACTTCAGAAGTAGATATGCTGAGGCAGTGTATTGTTTTAGAGGTGAAAGTTGACAAACTTGGTGATTAAGTAGATTTAAGGTTAGGCTCAGTGTCAAGTACAAGGGCAAGATGGAGATCAATGTATGCCAAACAGAGAAGAATGCACCATTTAGATGTGGCTGAGAGACTCTAGGAAGCTTTCAGTTTCTTTATTCGAGCTGTGTCTGTACTATTCCTTGTTGCTAGCCTGTGATCACATAGTGAATATGTTAACCTCGGTGGTGTTGCCATTGGTTTTGAAATGCCCAGCAATGCCATGTAGACTAGCCACAGTGTGGGCAACTGAACAGGGGGCATGTTTTTCAAACTGAAGCCAAGAAGGTGTTAGCACTTTAAGAAAAGGAAAAGGGAAATTTAACAAAGAATTAAGTCCTGCATGGCCAAAACCACATTCACCAGACACATGCAAACAGCTGCCTCCTAGTTCCAGCAAGCAGCTGGAAGGTGCAAAACATGTAAAAGTTACACCCTAACCTGGTATTTTGCTTCAGGGAATGAAGGACCAAAAAACTCCATCTAAAACAGCCTGATACAATCAGGCTTAGCAACTTTGAAGGCAAAGAAAACCTTCAAACAACTAAGAGACTCCATATGTCATTCTTCAATTCACAGCGGTAAATACTAGACTTGACTCTGGTCCTACAAATCTTTTTGCAACAAACATGTGCTTTTGTACATAGAAGCTCAACAGTTGGAGCTGTAAGGAGAGGCTGAATAGGCTGGGGTTATTTTCCCTGGAACAGAGGAAGCTGAGGGGTGACCTTAGAGCAATTTATAAAATCATGAGGGGCGCAGATAGGGTGAATAGCCCAGGTCTTTTCCCCGGGGTAAGGGAGTTCAAAACTAGAGGGCATAGGTTTAAGGTGAGAGAGGAAAGATATAAAAGGGACTTAAGAGGCAACATTTTCATGCAGAGGGTTGTGGTGTATGATTGAGGAAGTGGCGGAGGAGGGTACAATTACAATGTTTAAAAGGCATCTGGATGGGTATATGAACCAGGGATGGTTTGCAAAGCCTCTTCCAGGGTTTAGAGGGATATGGGCCAGATACTGGCACATGGGACTAGATCAGTTTGGGATACCTGGTCAGCAGGGATGAGTTGGACCAAAGCGTCTGTTTCTATGTTGTATGTCACTATGACTCTATGCCTGTATGACTGTAACCTGTTCAAATAGAAGGTGATTGTCACAGAGAGTTAGCAGTAAGTACAGATTTTGTTGCTTAGAAGGGTTTCTCTGTGAGCACAAGCAAGGTTAATGGGACTATGCAAATGGATGCACAGGAAGGAATGAGGCACTGTATATAAGAATACAGAGACATCAAGGGATTGGTCACAAGAAGCGCAAGTTGTCAGAAAATATATCATTGTAAAAGCCAGCATAATAAATGCAAATGCAGCAAAACTAATTGCAGGGCAAAAGAGAAGTTATAAAAGCAGACAAAAGAAGCACTCCACATGTGATTGACCAGAAAGCCACAAAGACTACATCAGCAAAGAGTCATAGCATTATACAGTACGGAAACAGACCCTTCCATCCAACTCGTCCATGCCAATCAGAGATCCTAACCTGATCTAGTCGCATTTTCCAGCATTGGGCCCATATCCCTCTAAACCCTTCCTATTCATGTACCCATCCAGATGCCTTTTAAATGTTGTAATTGTACCAGCCTCCACCACTTCCTCTGGCAACTCATTCCATATACGCACCACCCTCTGGGTGAAAAAGTTGTCCCTTGCTTCCTTTTTAAATCTTTCCCCTCACACCTTAAACCTCTGCCCTCTAGTTTTGGAGTCTTCTACCCCAGGGAAAAGACCTTGACTATTCACCTAATCTACGCTCCTCATAAACCCCTATAAGGTCACCTCTCAACCTCCAACGCTCCAGGGAAAATAGCCCCAGCCAATTCAGCCTCCCCCCACACCTCAAACCCTCCAACCCTGGCAACATCCTTGTAAATCTTTTCTGAACGCTTCCAAGTTTCACAACATCTTTCCTGTAGCAGGGAGACTAGAATTGAACACAGCATTCCAAACGTGGCCTGACCAATGTCTTGTACAGCTGTAACACGACCTCCCAACTCCTATACTCAATGATAGTAGGAACTGCAGATGCTGGAGAATCTGAGACAACAAGATGCAGAGCTGGATGAACACAGCAGGCCAAACAGCATCATAGGAGCAGGAAGGCTGACGTTTCGGGTCTAGATCCTTCATCAGAGAGGTTCTGGGGTCAGTGCTAGTGTCACTACCTCTAAGCCAGGAGACACAGGTTTAAGTCCCACCTGCTCCAAAAGGGGGAAATAACATCTCTGAACAGGTCAATTGGGAAATGTGTGGAATAGCAATTTTAACACTTCTTGGCTTGTAGAACAATCTCCTCTTTCAATCCATCAATGACAAATGATTGAAGGGGAATTTTAAGGTGACAGTCAGGGTGCATTTGTAACTGGGCGGCAGGTTAAAAGAAATTGCCATGGTCTGGAAAGTCGACATCCCAATGATTTCCACTTTAAGTTTAATTGTGCAGGAAGCCTTTACGTTGGTGGTTGTGGGATTTGGGGATGGGGATGTATGGTGTGGCTGTGTTAGTAGACAGCCACCCTCTTGAATGCATTTGTTTTAGATACACCCACAGCAGGAAAGGAGTTCCAGGATCTTGACCCAGCGACAGTGAAGGAATGGTGATACATTTCCAAGGATGGGAAGTGGCTTGGAAGGGAACTTATAGGTGGTGGTGTTTCTATGCATCTGCTGCCCCTGTTCTGCAGTATTGAATTCGGAAGTTGCTGAATAAGGAGCCTTGGTGAATTTCTGCATCTTGTAGATAGTACACACTGCTGCTACTGAGCATTGGTGGGGGAGGGAGTGGATGTTTATGGATGGAGTGTCAATCAAACAGGCTGCTTTGTCATGGATGATATCTGAAATAACTCCATGGTGACCAGTATTCCGTTACACTTTATTTACACGAGCATCATACATGACATTGATCCAGCTCCCTCAGAGCCAGCTCCCAGAGTGAAAAGAACTTCTGACCCTCCTGTTTATATCTGTCAGCCAGGGCTCCCTGATTAGACCAGGTTAGCAGCTCCATATCAGGGAATTTATTTTCTGTGAAGTCTACATGGCTGACCTTGTTACAATCACTACAGCCTCAAGTTTCTTGAGTGTTGTTGGGGCTGCACTCATCCAGACAAGTGGGGAATATTCCATCACATTCCTGACTTGTGCCTTGTGGATAGACTTAAGGAAGTCGGATACTCACCACGAGCCATTAAATCTTGAATGCTACGATTTCCCAGAGCATAGAACCATTTCTGTTGACATCCTCCATGACCTCAAAACAAATCTTTTGTGGTTTCTGGAAGAAGACTTCTGACCATGCGGAGTAAAATCTCCATGATCATCTGAAGAGCACACAGCATCATCAACTCTATCGTCACTAGAGACCAGTATGTGCAGGAGACAGATGCAAGGATACGCTTTTCCCAGCTCTCGCATACCTGGTTACATGTGTGCTCTTAAAAAGATCAAAACATCTTTTAACTCCCACGAGTGCTGTGACTGTTAAGAATAGACAAATAACAGGTTTTCTTGTATATCCTAAAAAGGATAAATGTTCATTACCCCACTTCCTTCTCTTGAGGTGAAGTTTTGAAACATTACAGACCTGTGATTCTCTCCTGGTCCACTGAAGATTATGAAGGTTGATGAAGATGGATTTACATTGCCTAACAGCCTGCAGCAAAAACCTGGTTTGCTTCTTCAAATAGAGCTAAGCAGAAAACTCGCCCAAATGAATATCCTTTATTGTCGCTTGTACTCCAACAGGGAAATGCAGGAGTACAGTGAAAAGTTTTACAATGACTGCCTTTTAATGGTGCAATCTTAGGTGCAAGTACCTAGATACAAATCTTACGGAGTAAAAAAAAATGTAATTATACAAGAGGATTGAAAGGTAAGGATTGACATTACAATTCAGTAAGAGTAACAAACAGAAGCAGCTCAGCATATTGTGCCAGACCCAACTCCAACAGCTGTCCCCCATCACACCAGCCCCCAGTCTGCTCCTCACCAGCATTCAGCAGCAACAAGGTAAGTTGCACTTTACCGGGATTCACCTCTGTCATGCTGCTCTGGAATTTGGGATTCCCCACACGGTGTTCCAAAGCTCACAGCCCACACTGTACCAGCTCGTTCCTCAAGCTGTACCGGCTCGTTCCCCACACTGCTCCGGG
>NC_063352.1:46431305-46431848 GCF_021869965.1 Rhincodon typus | reverse complement strand
CCGGCTCGTTCCCCACACTGCTCCGGGACTCACAGCCCACACGCTGTTCCGGCTCGTTCCCCACGCTGCTCCGGGGCTCACAGCCCGAGCGCTGTACTGGCTTGTTCCCCACACTGCTCCAGGACTCACAGCCTGAGTGCTGTACCAGCTCGTTCCCCACGCTGCTCCGGGGCTCACAGCCCACATGCTGTACCTGCTCGTTCCCCACGCTGCTCCGGGACTCATAGCCCGAGCGCTGTAACAGTTCGTTCCCCATGCTGCTCTGGGGCTCACAGCCCAAGTGTTGTACCGGCTCGTTCCCCACGCTGCTCGGAGACTCACAGCCCGAGTGCTGTACCGGCTCGTTCCCCACACTGCTCCGGGACTCACAGCCCACACGTTGTACCGGCTCGTTCCCCACACTGCTCCGGGGCTCACAGCCCGAGCGCTGTACTGGCTCATTCCCCACACTGCTCTGGGGCTCACAGCCCACACACTGTACCGGCTCGTTCCCCACGCTGCTCTGGGGCTCACAGCCCACACGCTGTACCGGCTCATTCCCCA
>NC_063352.1:46431009-46431295 GCF_021869965.1 Rhincodon typus | reverse complement strand
AGTGCTGTACCGGCTCGTTCCCCACACTGCTCCGGGACTCACAGCCCACACGCTGTACCAGCTCGTTCCCCACACTGCTCCGGGGCTCACAGCCCGAGCGCTGTACTGGCTCATTCCCCACGCTGCTCTGGGGCTCACAGCCCACACACTGTACCGGCTCGTTCCCCACGCTGCTTCAGGACTCACAGCCTGAGCGCTGTACCGGCTCATTCCCCATGCTGCTCCAGGACTCACAGCCTGAGTGCTGTACCGGCTCGTTCCCCACACTGCTCCGGGACTCACAGCC
>NC_063352.1:46412876-46430909 GCF_021869965.1 Rhincodon typus | reverse complement strand
TGTACCGGCTCATTCCCCACTCTGCTCCGAGGCTCACTGCCCGAGCGCTGTACTGGCTCATTCCCCACGCTGCTCTGGAGCTCACAGCCCACACGCTGTACCGGCTCGTTCCCCACGCTGCTTTGGGGCTTGCAGCCCGAGCGGTTTTCCAGGCTTGAATCCAGGACTCGCTGCTCCAGGGTCTTGTTGCCGGTGCCTGTCAGTATTTGCCTCCGGTGCTGAGGATAGATGAGGAGTGGGAAGAAGAAAAAGAGAGAAAAAAAAAGAAAAAAAATGAACAGGCAGAGCAGAGGAGTGTGCTACTCTGCAGCCATCTTAGAAATTCTCTGCCTTCTGATGAATCTCAGCAATTCCTCTGCATTTCCGGAAATTTATCTTGTTCTTCAGAACGATGTTCCCTCATGTAAAAACCTGGCATTCTATTTTTCTGTATTTTTAATTGTGGGGAAAGAAGATGTTTTGTAAACAAAGGATTTCTGCAGTTTTTAAAATCAAATGACCAGACACTCACTGAAGCACCGTTTACACAGCTGCTCGTTCCAGCTGTAGTTGAAGTGAGGTTTGCAGATGAGCTGGAGCTTAAGGGTTGTGTTCACGTGGAAATATGCTTTGCAACAAGTAGTGGATTGGGTTGTGGACGAGTGATTGGTTATTAATGACAAAGGCCCCCTGCTGACATCGGTTCCCAAGTCACTGAACAGCTTGGGGCTTTGAACAAGGTAATGAGAAACCTCCAGATCTACACCTGCTCAGGTGCTCTCTCTGTTCTCTGCAGTAGAAGCCACTTTAAGTCTGACGAGAAACAGTTTATTTTTCCTCCAGCAGCTGCTGGAGGATTTTAAAGTAATCAATCACAAGAGATCCAGCCACCTTGTGCTGCCTACAAGCCAGTGGAAACATTAGGAAAAGAAAAACCATGAAGCAGCATTCTGATCAGCACAAGAATCATCTCAGCAGATCCTGTGAACAGAGAGCACTAACATGCTTTCACAGTTTTCCTTCCACCCATAACACCCATGTTTTGTTTCTTGTCTTTGTGAATGAGTATGTGCATGTGTGTGAGCGTGTGCATGCTTACATTTGTGTGTGCTTGTGCATGTGTGCACAAATGTGTGTGAGTGCATGTGTGTGTATGTGTGCACCTGTATGTGTGTGTATGTATGTGTGTTTGCATATGTATGTCCTTGTGGTTGTGCATCTGTGTAAGTGTGTGTGCGTATGTTTGTGTGTACATGTGGATGGGGGTGTGTACGTGCGTGTGTGCATGTGTGCATGCACGTATGTTTGTGTGTTCATGTGTATGTGTGTTTGCATATGTATGTGTGTGTACATGTGTGTGTTTGTGTTTGGGTGTATGTGTGTGTCTATACGTAAAGAGGACTTTATAAGGATTTATAAGCTTTTATCAGTTTATATATTAAAAGTCTATGAGCTTCAATCAGTTAAAGTTACATGCTGATGGTTCATTATTCTTCACTTGTACCTGCAATCTAATTATTTGTAATGAATAGTATTTTTGTTGAATACAGAAAAGTGGTCAATGCTTTCTGTCAATCTGTATCGAAAAGATAGTTAAGTAAGGAAAGTTGTGAACTTTTTAAAATCTTTAACTTGTGCAACCACTCCAGGAATAACAGGATTTGATTTGTAGCATGTTACTTCAGCAAGGCTCTTATTAAATGTACATTAACCCAAATGTGGTTTCTGTCATGGTACTCTTAGTGTCTGGTTTTCAATATCCTCTCCAATGGTCTCTAATGATTTGGCCATTGAGAAACAATGAGGTGAACATTCCACCCATTCACATATCGCTGTGAGAGGCTGAGTTCTTTCTTACATGGATGCTTTGGAATTCCACTGTGAAGCTGAAATATCTGCAAGTCTATTGTGAACCATTATTTGGATAAGGACGGCCATTAATCCACATGAAAGGTCTGTTGCATTTTAATGACTACTCTATGGGATGTTACAAAGGTTCATTTGCACATTAATGTCTTGTCCAGGCATGCGGGCTGACCTTGTCTAGTTCCATGTACAATGACAGCAAAGAAAAGGTCACCTGATCACCCAACCCCTTTTTGTCTTAAAAACAGTGTCCATTCTCTAGAACTCTACGAGGTCTACACTGCCTTAGCATGACAAGATTCATCATTGGAGTGTAGTGATGTCTTAGCACCTTTCTCTGGATAACTCTGAACATGTCTACAATGCTTCAGTCTGAGCTGCAAGGGTCTCTTTAAATAGTTGAACTGAAAGACAATGTATACAGCTTCTTCATCACACCCGCTCGCTCCAGTCGAGTAGCAAATCCAGAAGCCAGAGCAAATACAATGGCTGTTTTAAAAAGTTACTAACATGCACAATTTACTGGAATGGTTTCAGGAATGAGAAACTTCAACGATGGGGATAGATTGAATAACCTGGAGCTGTTCTCCCTGGAGAAAAGAGGACTGAGAAGAGTTTTGATAGAGGTTTTTTATAGTCACTCAGATAAAAAATCTGCCTTCGTGTTTTTGATACCAAAGTGAGTAACTTCACATTCATCCACATTATGCTGCATCTGCCATGTATTTGCCCATTCACTCGGCCTATCCAAATCACACAGCAAAAACTCCGAAACCTCCTCACAGCTCACCCTCTCACCCAGCTTAGTGTCATCTGCACATTTGGAGACATTACATTTAGTTTCCTCATTCGAATCTCTAGTATATATTGTGAATCGCTGGGGTCCTTGCATTGATCCCTGCAGTACCCTGCTACTCACTGTCTGCCATTTGGAAAAGTCTCATTTATTTCTACAGAGGTAGCAACAACTGGAGATGCTGGAGTCAGAGATAACATAGGGTGGAGCTGGAGGAACACAGCAGGCCAGGCAGCATCAGAGGAGCAGGAAAGCTGACGTTTCGGGTCGGGACCTTCTTCAGAAAATTTCAGCCATGATCATAATGCTCAGAGCAGGCTCGAAGGGTCAATTGGCCTACTCCTGCTCCTAGTTCCTATGTAGCTATGTTTGCAAAACCATGAGTGGGACCAGAGACGACGGGGAAACTGTCCCCACTTGTAAAAGAAGTAAAGAACAAGAGGGCACAGATTCATAATGATGCAAACGGAGTGAGGACTATGTGAGAATATTTTTTCTTCACATAGCAAGTAGTTAGGGTATGGAATGCAATGCCTGGGGCTGGGGAGAAGCAAGGTTCAATCAAGGCATGCAAAAGGGTATTGGATGATCATTTGGATAGAAATAGTTAACAGAGATAGGGGAAAAAGGCAGGAAATGGACACTAGGGGAGAGAG
The DNA here is from genome assembly GCF_021869965.1 of Rhincodon typus. NCBI lineage: Eukaryota > Metazoa > Chordata > Chondrichthyes > Orectolobiformes > Rhincodontidae > Rhincodon > Rhincodon typus. The sequence continues at coordinate 46,427,612 of NC_063352.1, read as the reverse complement.
AGCTAGTGCAGGCATGATGGGCAGAATGGTCTGTTTCTGAACTGTAACAATTCTGTGATTCTATGACACATACAGAGGAAAGTTCTAAACCCCCTCAGCACCCCCTGCCATGTGCTGACATGCTCCCTTGCTGTGTCAGTGTGTGTCTGAAAGTTAAAAAAATTCCATGCTTTGCCTTTTCTCAATCTTTTCTGGATGTAATCTCTGAACTTTGAGGGAAACAGAGATTCTCCCGATAGATTTTATTATTCCCTGCCAAAACTCCTACATGCAAGAAATGGCTGATGACGTTATGATTTAAGGAAAGCTTTGGAGATATCTGATTACATTTTTGGACTAGAATTTGCACAGAATCCACAGGGACATTTAGTAACACAGCGAATGCTGTGGATTTGAACATTTGAGTTCAAAGTCCTGGTTTGTCTGATCACTGATTCAATATGAGCCTTGGGGCCTTGTCTTTGAACATTCCCTACTCATATTTCTTTCCAATTTCTTTCCCCTCAATGGTATAAGTAACTGTTATTACCAGAATTGACTGGAGTGTAAATTCTAGTCAAATTCAATCACTACATTGATACAGGACTGTTAAACATGAAGGTAAATTTTCACTCTTCTTAGATCCACAGAATCGTATGGTGCAGAAAGAACCAATTTGGCTGGTTGGCCACATCTTGACAAGGATTCAGAGTCAGGGACAGTTTTACGATGAGGCGAACCGATTTCCTTTCAGTCCTATTGAATTTTATTCAGAGCCCAATGAACAGTTTTGCCACTGTTACTAAATTTCCAGAAGTCACAAACACAGGAGCAGGAGTAGGCCATTCAGCCCCCTGAACCTGCCCCACCATTTGACAAAATGAGAATCAATCTGTTTATGGCTTCAACTCCCCTTTGATTACCTGCCTCCTCTTCAAGCCCTGACTCGTACAGTACGATGCTGCATTTGTATCAGACGTTTGTTTGACCTCAGCTGGAGTTTTATGGATAGTTGTGGGGAACACACTATGGGAAGGATATGAGCACATTGGAGACAGTGCAGAAGTGATTTACGAGAGCAATTCCAGGAATGAGAATACTTCAGTGATGTGGATAGATTGAAGAAGTCACGACTGTGCTCCTTGGAGAGAAGAAGACTGACAGGAGATTTCACAATCACGAGTGGGCTGGATAGAGTAGTTAGTGAGAAGCTGTTCCCACTCGTAAAAGGAACAAGAATGAGAGGGCGTAGATCTAAAGTGTTCTGCAAAAGAAGCAAATTTGAGGTTAGGAAAATGTTTTTTAATGAATGAGTAGTTCGGGTATGGAGCGCACTGTCTGGAATTGTGGTTCAACTGAGACAAGCAGAGGTTGCATTGGATGATTATTTGGATAGAAATAATGTGTGAGAGTATGGGGAAAAGGCAGGGGATTGACACTAGGCTCATTCAATGAGCTGGTGCAGTCACAATGGGCTGAATGGCCTCCTTTTGTGCCATAACACTTCTGTGAATTTGTTTTATTCCCTGGTTAGATAAAACTCTTGTCGAATTTCAGCCTTGAATATATTCAATAATGTAGCCTCCCTTGCTCCCTGAGAGAAAAGAGTTTTCGAATCTCAGTTGTAAATGGAAGACCCTATCGATTGAGAGGATGTCTGGCTGGTAGGCAAACTGGGAGCAAACAGGAGCAAGGAAAGGATGGGAAAGATTGGGTGAAGGAAGATCGGAAGAGTCAAGGAGTGATCAGAGATTGGAGGGGAAAGGCCAGGAGGGAAGTTTAGATGGTGTAGACATAGGAAATGATCAGAGACTGCAGGCAGACAGGTAGATCAGAAAGACATGGGGTTGTAGATCAGAAAGACGTGGGGTTGTAGATCAGAAAGACGTGGGGTTGTAGATCAGAAAGACGTGGGGTTGAATGGCAAAGATTCAGAAGACTGGAGCAGTGAGAAATCTTGTGTCAAAAAGACATAGAGGCTTGGCGATGCAAATGGAGCTTGAGGGAGAGGCCTATGGTGGCATGGGAGAAGTATACTCAGTGGATAGGCCCAGTAGGCTGTATTCTTCTTTGTCTTGGCCTACAAGCAACGCTGGAAATGAACGAGCCAGGGATAAACCTAAAAGGGAGAAAGAAAACCTCTGAGGCACAATCTCATTAAAAGATCTCACTGGGAGACGTGCCACTTTGGTTAAAATTGACACCAGGGATAACCATCATCCATTTTGGCTCTGCGTCAAAATAATGCCATGGGATTCATGAGATCTGGATTCAAAACCTCATTCCAGAGATATTACCTTTAACACTGCAGCACTACCTCAGATCTGCACAAAAATTTCACTCTAGACTTCTGTTCTCAAGTCTATGTGATGTGATTCTATTTGAACCCCTGAACCTTGTGGGTCAGAGGCAGATGTCCAATCGATCCAAGACTTCCCTAAATTATCCGACTATCCCCATCCTTGTCCACAGTCCTGAGAGTATTCCCTTTCCAAATGTTTTTAATCAAAATCCTTTTTGAAAGTTACTGTTGAATCACTGCCCTTTCAGGCAGCACTTTCCAGATCAGAACAACTCACTGTATAATATCAAATCTCCTCATCTCCCTCTGGAATATTCTGCCAAGACTTCATAAAGGAAAATGAAAATGGAATCAAAAAATGCTGGAAGACAGAAAATATCTATTTTAATTGAAATTATGATATTGTAATAAAACAGAAAATGCTGAAAATACTCAGCAAATAGTATTATACTGTGCTGTCTTATTGCACTGCACTCATAGATTAAGTAAAATTCTCCATGCTGTCTTGATATATTCTCTGTGTGTTTATTGTAGGAGATGGAAACATATTATAAGGCTGTCAGTCATGACGTTATAATGTTGATTGCTTTTGCTTAACGGACTGGCCAGGTATCTGTCCTGTGCCTGTAATGCAATGAGATAACAAGGTGCAGAGCTGGGTGAACACAGCAGGCCAAGCAGCATCAGAGGAGCAGGAAGGCTGACATTTTGGGCCTAGACCCTTCTTCATCCAGCTCTGCACCTTGTTATCTCAGATTCTCCAGCATCTGCAGTTCCTGCTATCCCTGTAATGCAATGATTGAGTTTACAAGTGGCAGGGAGTTGCAAAAAAGTCTATAGTAGTTCCAATAAGTAGTCAAAGCAACTGGAAACCAAGCATCCATGATGTGGCCCATCAACAGCAGCAGAACTGTACTCCAGTACAATCTATAATCTCATGGCCCGGTATATCCTCCACTCAACCATTACCATCAAGCCAGCGATCAACCCTGGTTCGATGGAGAGTGCAGGAGGGCAGGCCAGGAGCAACACTGGACATACCTAAAAATGAGGTGTCAACCTGGTGAAGCCACCAGATGAAACTATTTGCCAAACAGCATAAGCAAAAGTGATGGGCAGAGCTAAGTAATCCCACAACCAACAGATCAGACCTAAGGTCTGCAGTCCCGCCACATTCGGTCATGAATGTTGGTGGATTAACTCACTGGAGGAGGAAGTTCCACAAATATCCCTATCGTTAATGATGAAAGAGCCCCGCCCATCACTGCAAAAGTATCATAGCATCCTTACAGTGTGGAAGCAGGGCATTCGGCCCATTCCAACCCTCTGAAGAGCATCCCATCCAGACCAACCCCCTACCCCTGCATTTCCAACCACAGACACCATGGGCAGTTTAGCATGGCCAATCCATCTAACCTGCACATCTTTGGACTGTGGGAGAAAACCCACACAGACATGGGGATAACATGCAAACTCCACACAGATAGTTGCCTGAGAGTGGAATCGAACGCAGCACCCTGGTGCTGTGAGGCAGCAATATTAGCCCACCATGCCATCCCACATAATGATCTGCAGCTAGAAATGCCGAGTGGATGTTCCTTCTCAGCCTCCCCAAGTGGCCCCCAGCATCACAGATACGAGTCATCAGCCAATTTAATTCACTCCACAGGATATTAAGAAATGGTTGAGGGTATTGCATACTGCTCCAGAACTTGTTGCTCCCCTAGCCAAGCTCATCCAGTACAGTTACAACCATGGCATTTACCCAAAAATGTGAAAAATTGCTCAGGTATGTCCTGTACACAAAAAGCAGGACAAATCCAACCCGGCCAATTACCGTCTCATCAGTCTCCTCTCGATCATCAGTAAAGTGATGGAAGGTGTCATCAACTGCGTATTCAAGCAGCGCCTACTCAGCAATAACCTGCTCAGTGATGCCCAGTTTGGGTTCCGCCAGGGCCACTCAGATCCTGACCTCATTACAGCCTTGGTTCAAACATGGACAAAAGAGCTGAATTCCAGAGGTGAGGTGAGAGTCACAGCCCTTGACATCAAGGCTGCATTCGACTGAGTGTGGCATCAAGGAGCCCTAGCAAAACTGGAATCAATGGGTATCAGGAGACAAAATCTCTGGTTGTTGTAGTCATACCCGGCTCATAGGAAGATAGTTATGATCTTTGGAGATCAAGAATCTCAGCTCCAGGAAATCTCTGCAGGAGTTTCTCAGGGTAGTGTCCTAGATGCAGCTATCTTATGCTGCTTAGGAGACAGTGAGGACGGCAGACGCTGGAAGACAGAGTCAATAAATGTGGAGCTGGACAAACACAGCAGGTCAGGCAGCATCAGAAGAGCAGGAAAGTCTATGTTTTGGATCAAAACTATTTGTCAGGACTGGGGAGGTGAGGGGAGCCCAGAAATAAAAGAGGGAGGGGAATGGGGCTGAGGAAAGGGTAGGTGTGTTGATGATAGTGGATGCTGGAAAGGGATTATAGTGATTGGTCATTGGGAAGTGGGGAGCAAATAGGTATGTAGGAAGATGAACAGGTTGGAGATGGAAAGATTTTGAAGCTGGTGAAGTCAATATTCAGGCCATTGGGCTGTAAGCTCCCAAGGCAAAATATCAGGTGGTGTTCTTCCTGTTTACATCCGGTCTCACTCTGACAGTGGAGGAGGCCAAGGATGGACATGTCACCACGGGTGGGTGGGGGGAGGGGGAGTTAAAGTGGATGGGGTTGGTTGGTGCGTGCAGAGCTCAGATGCTTCATGAGCTGGTCCTCTAGTCTGCGATAGATCTCCCCGATATAGAGGAGACCAAATCGGGAGCAACGGATGCAATATAAAAGGTTGTATGAAGTGCAGGTGAATCTCTGCTGGATCTAGGAGGATTGTTTGGGGCCTTGGATGGAGGTGAGAGGGGAGGTGTGGGGGCAGGTATAGCACCTCCTGTGGTTGCAGAGAAAAATACCAGATGTGGTGGAGGGGTTGGTGGGGAGTGTAGACCAGACAAGGGAGTCACAGAGTGAAGGGTCCCTGCGGAAAGCAGATGGGGTGGGGGGGGGGGGGGAGTTCTTTCGGGGGGTGGGATCTGATTGTAGGTGGCCGAAATGTCGGAGGATGATGCGTTGGACTGGAGGGTGGTGGGGTGGTACATGAGGACTAAGGGGACTCTATCCTTATTGTTGTCGTAGGATGGGTCCTTGAGGGTAGAAGTGCAGGAAATGGGGGAGATGCAGTTGAGGGCGTCCTTAATTACAGAGGAGGGGAAACTACAGTCCCTAAATTAGGAGGATATCTGGGATGTTCTGGAGTGGAATGCCTCATCCTGGGAGCAGATGCAGCGGGATCGGAGGAATTCAGGGAATGGGATAGAATTTTTGCAGGAGGGTGGGTGAGAGGAGATGTAGTTGAGGTACTAGTGGGAGTCGGTGGATTTGAAATGGATGTCAGTGGTGAGTCGGTTTCTGGAAATGAAGATGGAGAGGTCTAGGAAGTGAAGGAGGTGTCAGAAATGGTCCAGGTGAATTTGAGGCCACGATGGCAGGTGTTGGCAAAGTTGATGAACCACTGGAGCTCCTCACTGGAGCACGAGGCAGCACCGATATGGTCATCAATATAGTGGAGAAAGAGGTGAGGGATGGTGCCGGTGTAGCTGTGGAAGGGGGACTTCTGTGTTTGTCCAGCTGCACGTTTATTGACTCTATCCTCCACTACTTCATCAATGACCTTCCCTCCATCATAAGATCAGAAATGAGGATGATTGCTGATGATTACGCAATGTTCAGCACCGTTCGTGACTCCTCAGATACTGAAGCAGTCCATGTTCAAATGCAACAAGATGTGGGTAATATCCAGGCTTGGGCTGACATTCGCGCCACACAAATACCAGGCTGTGACCATCACCAATAAGAGACATTCTAACCACTGCACCTTGACATTCAATGGTGTTACCATCATTGAATCCCCCACTATCAACATCCTGGAGGTTATCATTAAACAGAAACTTGACTGGACTCACTATATAAATACATTAGCAACAAGAGCAGGTCAAAAGCTAGGAATACTGCAGCAAATAACTCACTTCTTGACTTCCCAAAGCCTGTCCACCACCTTCAAGGCACAAGTCAGAAATATCATTGAATATTCCTCTCTTGCCTGGATGAGTGCAGCCCCAACAACACTCAAGGAGCTTCACACCATCCATGATAAAACACCCCAATTGATCGGCACCACATCCTCAAACATCCATCCCCTCCATCACCAACACTCAGTAGCAGCAGTGTGTGCTATCTACAAGATGCCCTGCAGAAATTCACTAAAAATCCTCAGACAGCACCTTCCAAACCCACGACCATTTCCATCTAGAAGGACAAGGGCAGCAGATACATGGGAACACCAGCACACAAGTTCCCGTCTGAGCCACTCACCATCCTGACTTGGAAATATATTGCCATTCCCTCACTGTCCCTGGGTCAAAATCCTGGAATTCCCTCCCTAAGGGCATTGTGGATCAATCTACAGCAGGAGGACTTCAGCGCTTCAAGAAGGCAGCTCACCACCACCTTCTCAAGGGCAACTAGGGATGGGCAATAAACGTGGGCCCAGCCAGAAATGCTCACATCCCATGACAGAATAGAGAAAAGGAGACTTCAAATACTTGAATATCGACAGGGAGATTGGTCATGTAAAGAGTCGAGAGAGGCAACAGTTCCTCCTGTATGCTCAGGAAAGGATTGTACAGCAATACGTTTCCAGTCTGACAGGAATGGGGAACTGCTGGCTCCTGAGACTGAGGTGGGTCAAGTAGATCAAGTGGCAGTGCGGGAGCAGGTGGGGAATAGTGATCATTGTATCATAATGTTTGGGATGATTCCAGAAATGGATCACAAACCATCCAGAGGAAGAATAATTGATTGGGGAGAGAACTGATTTCGAGGGCGTAATCAAATAGATTTGGCCCAAATAAATTGGAGTCAAAGACAGGCATGGAAAAGATTACTGAACAATGGGCTACCTTCGAAGCAGAGATGGCTTGGGCCCAATCGAGGTAAATTCTCCTAAAGGGAAAGGTAGGGCTAACAAACCCAAAGCTCCCTGGATGTCAAAAGAAATTGAAATTCAAGAAAATAAAAACAAAGTGTTCTTATGACAGACATCAGGTAAAAAGTACATTTGAGAATCAGGCTGTATATGGAAGGTTCAGACATGGAGATGAAAAAACAAATAGAAGAAGCAAAGAGGAAATACAGAAAGTGACTGATAATTGACATAAAAATATGTTCTGAAGCTTTCCATTAACATTAATAGTAAAGAGTAGTAGAAGAATGATTGCAGACAAAAGAAAGTGATTAACACATAAAGGTAGAGGGTATGTGGAGGTATTAAATGAAAAGTTTGCCTCTCTCTTTACCAAGGAAGTAGATGTTAACCAGACCATGGTGAAAATGAAGGAAATTCAGTAATGAGGTGTGGTTTTACATTGATAAGGAGGAAGTATTGGATAAACCGATGATGCTTAGAGTTTAGAAGACACCAGGAATGGATGAGATTGTTCCAAAAATCATGAGGAAAATTAAATTGAAAATTGAAGAGGCCCTGGTCATAATTTTTCAGTTCTCCTTAGACTCAGTAGTGGTGTTAGATCACTTGAAAATTTCAAATATTGAACTGACTGGGGTCTTTGCCACAGGGTGGGAGATTTCAAGTCTAGGGGGCAAATAATAAGGTGAGAGAAGAAAGATTTAAAAAGGATATGAGGGGCAATTTTTTTACACAGAGAGTGGTTCGTGTCTGGAATGAACTTTCAGAGGAAGTGGTGGCTGTGGTTACAGTTACAATATTTAAAAGATATTTGGATAAGGACATGAATAAGAAATATTTGAAGGGATATGGGCCAAGCGCAGGCAGGTGGGACTAGTTTAGTTTGGGATTATGGTCGATATGGACTGGTTGGAGCGAAGGGTCTGTTTCTGTGCTGTATGACTTTATGACTCCAAGACTCTGTATGGTTGCTATTGTAACGAAGACTTTGAGGAGGATCTAGATGTTGGATCTCACTCCTTTGCAATCCTTAGCTGTTCCACCTTCATCACTTCATAATAATTCTTTTGGCACTCCTCAGTATTAATCATTTCAGATCCTCTTAGATCCATATACAACTCCCTTGTGAAAGGAGATAGTAGGAACTGGTCTAGGCCCGAAATGTCAGCCTTTTTGCTCCTATGATGCTGCTTGGCCTGCTGTGTTCATCCAGCTCTGCACCTTGTTGTCTCCCTTGTGAAAGGATTGAGAATATAGATTGGGGGCATAGATTTAAAGTAATTTGGAAAAGAAGCAAAGATGATATAGAAAGAACATTTCTCATACAATGTGTGAGTTGGGTCTGGAATGCACTGACAGTGAGTGTGGTAGAGGCAGGTTCACTCAAGGCATTTAGACGGCTGTTTGAAAAGAGACAATGTCCAGGATTACTGGAAGACTAGGCGAGCTGCTCTTTTGGAGAACAGAAACAGAAGTTGCTGGAAAAGCTCAGCAGGTCTGGCAGCATCTGTGAAGTAAAATCAGAATTAATGTTTTGGGTCTGGTAACCCTTCTTTGGAAGTTCAGAGGAAAGGTCACCGGACCCGAAATGTTAATTCTGTTTTTTTCCTTCACAGATGCTGCCAGACCTGCTGAGCTTTTCCAGCAACTTCTGTTTCTGTTCCTGATTTATAGCATCCGCAGCTCTTTCAGTTTTTACTGCTCTTTTGGAGGTTTGCTGTAGGTACAAGGAGCTGAATGACCTCTTTCTGCACACCAACAACTCTGATTCTATGTGGTACCGTGGAAAGCATTTTCCACTCACCATCAATGACATGACCCAGGACAGATGAGGCTTTGATGTGGAAATTTTGCAAATGCAGTGGGAATAGGATATTAATATGTAGTTTTGTAACTAGGTTGCTGTATTTTTAGTCAACTAAAAATATCAGCCTTTAAATTGTAATATAAAAATTAAACAGAATGCCACCAGCTGTTTTCCTTCTGAAGGAAATTATATTTTCCAATGCATCCATCGTAGAATTACAAATAAGATTAAAGTTATGGTGGGATTCATTTTTAATGCAAAAAAAATTATACCTTGCAGAAAAAGCACTCTTTAAGCATCTCACCCAGAGATCTGGGTGTTCAGGTCCATTGTACCCTGAAGGTGGCAACGCAGGTGGATAGAGTGGTCAAGAAGGCATATGGCATGCTTTCATGCATCGGACGGGGTATTGAGTACAAGAGTTGGCAGGTCATGTTACAGTTGTATAGGACTTTGGTTCGACCACATTTGGAATACTGCGTACAGTTCTGGTCGCCACATTACCAAAAGGATGTGGATGCTTTGGAGGAGGGTGCAGAGGAGATTCACCAGGATGTTGCCTGGTATGGAGGGTGCTAGCTATGAAGAGAGGGTGAGTAGATTAGGATTATCTACATTAGAAAGACGGAGGTTGAGGGGGGACCTGATTGAGGTATACAAAATCATGAGAGGTATAGACAGGGTGGATAGCAAGAAGCTTTTTCCCAGAGTGGGGGACTCAATTACTCGGGGTCACGATTGAGGTGAGAGGGGGAAAGTTTAAGGTAGATATGCGTGGAAAGTTCTTTACGCAGAGGGTGGTGGGTGCCTGGAACGCGTTACCAGTGGAGGTGGTAGAGGTGGGCACAATAGCGTCATTTAAGATGTATCTAGACAGATACATGAATGGGCAGGGAGCAAAGGGATACAGATCCTTGGAAAATAGACGACAGGTTTAGATAGAGGATCTGGATCCGTGCAGGCTTGGAGGGCCGAAGGGCCTGTACTGTGCTGAAATTTTCTTTGTTCTTTGTTCTTTGTTAAACCCTTATGTCATGCTTACTTTTTTTAACATTATAAACCAAATTGTATCAATGTGGCAGCCCAATATCTTTGGTAGAGGAACACTAGACTAATGGCAGTCATGGAGTATCAATTATGTATTTAATGCATCAATTCAATTAATGTATCAATTAATATCAATTAATGTGTCTACTAGCCCCATAGAATCCTAATTCTGGAGAAGGGTGACTGGATTCAAAACCATAACTCAGTTTCTCTCTCCACAGATATAGATCTGCTGAGTTTCTCCAACACTTGCTGTTTTTGACTCCTTGCTGTCCTTCTATGTTGATTTAAAGATGTCAAGTGTTTTCTAACAGAGACCCTGTTCAGTAGGGACTATTGACCAGCTGTCTGTGGTGAATCTTTACATCCAGTTGCAATTGTAAAAACTGACCACGTCTTGCAAACAGAGCAAGGAGGGTAAAACCTCGGATGAGGTGTGATCCTTTATGATCAACTCAAATTGGCAAAAGTGGCTCGGAGGATGAATCCATGGATTCTATAACAACATGCTGAAAGACCAACTAAAAAAACCCAGATCCTTTTCGATCTAGTATTACACCGTTAAACACAACTAGTTAGTAACCTTATTGCTTAGTAGTCTTGTGTCTCACAAGATGATGTTTTATCCCATGGATCATCAACTTTATTTATCCAGGGGATATGGGTGTCATAGGCTGACACCAGCATTTGTGCTTCATTCCTAATTGACCTCGAGAAAGGGCTGGTGAGCTGCCTTCTTGCAATGTTGCAGTCGACGGAGGGCACTACTGTTAGGAAGGGAGATCCAGGGTTTTAACCTGACAAAGTCTATGGTGGTGTGCTGTGAAGGGACAGTGATATATTTCCAAGTCAGGATGGTGAGTGACTTGGAGGAGAGCCTGCAGGTCAATTGCACACCACTCGCCGTAGTTCAGGAGTGCCCAATCCTGCCCAGCAGTCTTGGCCATGTTTGCTACTGAGAAACCCCACAGTGGCTGAGAAGGTTAATGATTTGCTGGGCACTTGTTTTGTCTGGGACCTTTGCTCAAACCAGTGGAGCTTTATGTTTCCATTCATCTCTTCTCTTCCAAATCGTTTCAGATAGTCAGCCTCAAAAGGTCACAGCCGTCAGCTTGCCTGTTGGCAGTGCCAATGTCTGCCAACTTTACATCGCACATGTAAGTGTCCTTGTAGTGGAGGGATGGATATGCACCAGACAGAGACCCAAAGCCTGATGGTCTTTGAGTGTACAACCACCATCATACACCTGATCAATGTGGCTGAACCGGTGCAGGTATAATTAGTTTAGTAATATGTGCACTGCTGGAGTTAACATGTTTCAGGTCCTGTGTTACACCAAGTGATGCTGAGAATTCATTTGAGAAGGTGAGTCAAGCTGAGTAAGACAGTGTGGAATAGCGGCAAGCTGACTGAGAAATAAAACGGTGGGTCTGCCTAACATGTATCCTTCGTGTCAAAAACAGAAATTGCTGGAAAAGCACAGCAGGTCTGGCAGCATCCCTGGAGAGAAATCAGAGTTAACGTTTCGGGTCCAGTGACCCTTCCTCAGAACTGATGGTAGCGAGGAAAATGTCGGTTTATATGCAGAAAATAGGGTGGGGATAGAGCCCAAAGAGAGAGTGGAACAGTTGGACAGACAAAGGAGTAGATAACAAGCAGGCTAGGAGAGTGAATATCTATTAATGAAGACTGTTAGTGGCTAACAATGGGTTGTGTTTAATAGCAGACCATGTAATGACAAACCTAGTGTTTGGGGGTTGGATAAGGACATGGAAAAAGCTTAAGCCCTAAAGTTGTTGAACTTAATATTGAGTCCAGAAGGCTGTCGAGTTCCCAAATGGAAAATGAGGCGCTGAACTTCACTGGAGCTTTGCAGCAAGCCTGAGTAAGAGATGCTGGTCCTCAGTGTATTCCCTTACAGTAGAGGAACCTAAATAACATATAACAGGCAGGGGATTAGGCCAAACAATTTCCACTTTTTCTATCTCAGATAGTTTACCTGGGGAAGAGCAATCATAATATGTTAGGTTTTCATATTAATTTTGTGGCTGATGTTGTTAAATCTGAACCTAAGGCCTGAAATGTAGAAAGAACAAGCAATTTGGTATAAAGGAATTTTGGCAAAGTGAATTTGAAATTAAATGGAATTGCATTAAGATATGCACTATTTTGAGTAATGGTAGCATTTAAAACATTCCTAATTCTTAACAAATATAAACTCCCTTAAAGAATAATAACTCTCTTGGAAAAGTAGAACAACCATGGCAACTACATAAATTGAGGATATTACTGGAATAACATAAGAAATTTAACAATTATTTTATATTTGTTTCCGTGCAGAAGACACAAAGAATACAACAGAAATTATGGGGATCCAAGAGTTTAATGACAGCAAGGAAATTACATTTATTCATGTTAATTAAGAAACAGTACAGAAGAAATTAATAAAACTAAAAGTTGACAAATCCCCTGGACTTGATGGACAACATCCTAGGGAATGGCTTTTAAAAGGCAAAGCCGTATTGTATGCAATGGATTTGATCATCCCATGATCTTTCTTGAATAGTGTCACTGGATTGGAAAATAGTAGATATCAACTGCTATTCAAAAAATGCTATGGGAAAGAAAAAACGTGGACTAAGGACAAGTTAACCAGCCATTAGTGATGAAAAAATACAGGAAACTAGTATTTGTGACAACAGCGTAGATGGAATATTTCTTTTTTGTTGGCTTAATGAAAGAAAACAACTTTTTTTCACAAAAATTTTTTTTTACATCGACATCTCTGACTACGAGGCAGCATCCCAGTGAAGCGCATCCCCTTGAAAGAATAAGAGCTACAAATTAATTAGCTCTTGTTTTCAGACTCAAGGTTGCAATTCACTCTTATGCTGCACCCGTGAGTCAAGGGTGAATTGATTATTTTGCTAATCTTATCAGATGTTTTGTTGGATAACGTTGTTATGCAAAGATTCTTTGTTGATGACTTTTATTGGAGGATTTTGCCCAGGAGGCTGTTACAATGGGGATTGAAAGATAGAGGAACATGGTGCAGTGGAGATGGTGGGATGGATCATAGGAACACAGGAACAGGAGGAGGCCATTCTGCCCTTCGAGACTGCTCTGCCATTCAATTCAAGTTGGTTAGCTAGCCTTTTAAAAAGCACCAATGTTGAGGTGGCATTGGGGCTGGCTGTTGATCGGGTTTGGCACTGCTCACACGACTCTGGGTGATCGACACAGGTCTCCCCTGCACAGTGTAAGCCCCCAGAATGTGAAAAAAACCAATGTCACAAAACCACACTCTACTGGCCATCCTGGAGTTCCACTTTCAGGCGCTCAAGCCCAGCTTGTGTCATTTCCAAAAGGTTCCAGTGACCCCACATCACCCGGGATTGCTGGTGCCCTTCCAATCATGGGGCATCATGCCAACCACACAAGATGTGGCTGTTCACATCTTCTTGTCACCTTGGAGATTCTTGAACACTGGTACCCGGAGGGACCACACAAGATTTGAACCCAGGACCTATTAAAGTTTTAAATGGCACATTTCACTTTGGTTTTTATATACAAAATCTCTCAGGCTGAAATGCAGAGTTTTTATTGATTTTTTTTACGTTAATATTGTGCGAACCTGCCCCCTTCAAACCTCTCAGCTCTCCATTGAGGGAAACCTATTTTCAGTCAGAGTACAGTCAGTATTGTTAATATAGTTTGCTGGAATGTTGCACTGCACACCAATCAACATTAAATTCGTTTTTTAGCTCATCCACTGTGCTAACAATGTCCCTTTACATTTTCTTTACATCTAAAGAATTAGCCATACTTCCCATATCAGTGGCATCTACAAATTTTGGCACCTGTCTCTCCCAGGCTATGTCCACACAATGAACAGAAGATACCTATCATCTGATGGGGAGTCAACATGGTAAGGACCATCAACAATAATATGTTATTGAGACTCTAAGAACACAAGAATGGAAACATTTACTCGAGAGTTGCAGTCAGTATTCCGTATATATTCGAATGTAGGTGGAGAGTTTACAGAACTTACTGAGAGTGAGGAAGTGTTACACTTAGATAAGGAAAAGGCAGAGATGCCGCAGACTCAGAGTGGGAACAATCGAACTGGATGCAGCAGTCTCAAGACTGTAGTACGGACACCCAACACCCAGATCTCAGGGAGGGCAGAATCTACAAAGATATAAAGATGTAGGCTGGAGTCATAGAGTCGTACAGCATGGAAACAGACCCTTCAGCCCAACTTGTGCACACCATCCAGACATCCCATTCTGATCCAATCACATTTGCCAGCATTTGGCCCATATCCCTCTAAACTCTTCTTATTCATGTACCCGTCTAGAGAGTCCATGGGTGCAGAAGCATCTAGGATGACAGCACAATCAGCACAGATCAGCAACCCCAGAATCCGACACCTAAAGAGATCACATGGAGTTAGATAATGCTGGGAGATGCAAGAAAAATGGTGGGCAGGCGAAATTATTTGAGCAAGACTCAGAAAATCAGATTTTTGCCGTTGAGATACATTTCAGAGACTATGTTC
>NC_063352.1:46391896-46392876 GCF_021869965.1 Rhincodon typus | reverse complement strand
TAGCAAATGTTGTCCCCTTGTTCAAGAAGGGGAGTAGAGACAACCCTGGTAATTATAGACCAGTGAGCCTTACTTCGGTTGTGGGTAAAGTGTTGGAAAGGATTATAAGAGATAGGATTTATAATCATCTAGAAAGGAATAATTTGATTAGGGATAGTCAACACGGTTTTGTGAAGGGTAGGTCGTGCCTCACAAACCTTATTGAGTTCTTTGAGAAGGTGACCAAACAGGTGGATGAGGGTAAAGCGGTTGATGTGGTGTATATGGATTTCAGTAAAGTGTTTGATAAGGTTCCCCATGGTAGGCTATTGCAGAAAATATGGAGGCATGGGATTGAGGGTGATTTAGCGGTTTGGATCAGAAATTGGCTAGCTGTAAGAAGACAGAGGGTGGTGGTTGATGGGAAATGTTCATCCTGGAGTTCAGTTACTAGTGGTGTACCTCAAGGATCTGTTCTGGGGCCACTGCTGTTTGTCATTTTTATAAATGACCTGGATGAGGGCGTAGAAGGATGGCTTAATAAATTTGCAGATGACACTAAAGTCGGTGGAGTTGTGGATAGTGCGGAAGGATGTTGCAGGTTACAGAGGGACATACATAAGCTGCAGAGCTGGGCTGAGAGGTGGCAAATGGAGTTTAATGCGGAAAAGTGTGAGGTGATTCACTTTGGAAGGAGTAACAGGAATACAGAGTACTGGGCTAATGGTAAGATTCTTGGTAGTGTGGATGAGCAGAGAGATCTCGGTGTCCATGTGCATAGATCCCTGAAAGTTGCCACCCAGGTTGATAGGGTTGTTAAGAAGGCGTATGGTGTGTTAGGTTTTATTGGTAGAGGGATTGAGTTTCGGAGCCATGAGGTCATGTTGCAGCTGTACAAAACTCTGGTGCGGCCGCACTTGGAGTATTGCGTACAGTTCTGGTCGCCGCATTATCGGAAGGATGTGGAAGCATTGGAAAGGGTGCAGAGGAGATTTACCAGG
>NC_063352.1:46386278-46391796 GCF_021869965.1 Rhincodon typus | reverse complement strand
TTTCGTTAGAGAGAAGAAGGTTAAGAGGTGACTTAATAGAGACAAACAAGATGATCAGAGGATTAGATAGGGTGGACAGTGAGAGCCTTTTTCCTCGGATGGTGATGGCTAGCACGAGGGGACATAGCTTTAAATTGAGGGGTGATAGATATAGGACAGATGTCAGAGGAAGGTTCTTTACTCAGAGAGTAGTAAGGGCGTGGAATGCCCTGCCTGCAACAGTAGTAGACTCGCCAACTTTAAGGGCATTTAAATGGTCATTGGATAAACATATGGATGATAATGGAATAGTGTAGGTTAGATGGGCTTCAGATTGGTTTCACAGGTCGGCGCAACATCGAGGGCCGAAGGGCCTGTACTGCGCTGTAATGTTCTATGTTCTATGTTCTATTTGAATCCTGTGTGTATTGTAATCAGCAAGACAGAATCCAGTAAATAATCTGTGACAAGCAAGCGTGCTTCATTTTTCTTAGGGTCTTTTTATAAACCATTTCAAATGAAACAAAACGTGTTTGCTGAGTGAAGACAAAGTCTATTGTCTCGTAACAGTGAAACACATGAAACGGTTGTTTTGCCCTGACAATGCAGAGGTTAATGAGCATATCCAAACCTTTATGTTGTGCAGTGCATTCCTCAAAATCCATTGAACATGGAATCTACAGAAGTTGGAGAAGATTCCTCTCACAATATGAAACGAGTAAATAATGTTGTATAAGGTAATGATTCTCAAAGAGTTCTTGCTATATTTGCATTAGGTACCACTGTCTGAACAAATAGCAATACAGCGCAGGAACAGGCCCTTCGGCCCACTAAGACTGCACTGATCCATGATGCCTTTCTAAAATAAAAACCCTTTGCCTCTACCTGGTCTGTATCCTTCTATTCCCTCCCTATGCATATATCTGTCAAGATGCCTTTTAAGCATTGCTATTGTATCTGCCTCTACTATCTCCTCTGGCAGTGTATTCCAGGCACTTACCACCCTCTGTGTGAAAAACTGCCTCTCACATCTCCTTTAAACTTAGTCCCTTTTACCTTAAACCTGTGTACCCCCAGTAGTTGACATTTCTACCTTGGGTAAAAGACTCTGACTATCCATTCTATCCATGCCTCTCATAATTTTATAAACTTCCATCAGGTCACCCCCCCCCCACCATCCTTCAACATTCAAGTGAAAACAAACCAAGTTTGTCCAATCTCTCCTCATAGCTAATACTCTCCAAACCAGGCAACATCCTGGTAAACCGTTTCTGTACCCTCTCGAATGCCTGCACATCCTTCTGTTAATACGGTGAGCAGAACTGCATGCAATATTCCAAATGTGGCCGAACAAAGTTCTAAACAGCTGCAACATGAGTTGCCAATGTTTGTACTCTATGCCCTGACTGATAAAGCAAGCATACCTTATATCTTCTTGACCACTTTATCCACTTGAGTTGTCACTTTCAGTGAACTGTGGACCTGTATACTTTGATCCCTCTGTATGTTCATGCTAGTAAGGGTTCTTCCAAGATGCATCACGTCCAGATTAAACTCCATTTCTCCGCCCAAGTCTCCAGTCTATCTATATCCTGCTGTATCCTCTGGCAATCCTCCTCACTATCCACAGCTCCTCCAGTCTTTATGTCATGCACCAACTTACTAATCAGGCAAAACCACTATATATATCCTATATATATATATGTATACTGATCCCTGTAGAACATCACTGGTCACATAGCTCCAGGCAGAAAAATACCCTTCCACCACAATTCTCTGTCTTTTCTGGCCAGGCCAGTTCTGTATCCATCTTGCCAGCTCACCGTGGATCCCATGTGACTTCACCTTTAGTATCAGCCTGCCATGAGGGACCTTATCAAAGGCCTTGCTAAAGCTGATATAGACAACATCTACTACCCTGCCCTCATCAATCATTTTTGTCACTTCCTCCAAAAACTCAATCAAGAGTGAGACATGACCTTCCCTGCACAAAGCCATGCTGCCTATTGCTAATAAGTCCATACTTTTCCAAATATAAGTAAATCCAATCCTTAAGAATGTCCTCCACTAATTTCCCTATCACTGACGTAAGGCTCACCAGTCTGTAATTCCCTGGATTATCCCTGTTGCCTTTCTTAAACAAAGGAATAATGTTGGCTGTTCTCCAGTCCTCTAGGACCTCTCCTGTGACTAAAAAGGATACACAGATTTCATACAGGCCATCAGTGACTTCCTCGCTCTCCTCCCTCAGAGATATCATCAGGTTCTGGGTACTGATCTACCTTAATGCTTTTCAGAACATCCAACCCCTCTTTCTTTTTTATATTGACATGCGCTGGAAAATCAACACACCATCCACCATGTCCCTCTCCTTTGTGAATACTAATGCAACGTATTCATTAAGGACCTTACTCACTTCTTCCGACTCCACACATAAATTCCCTCCTTTGTCCTTAAGTGGACCTACCCTTTCCCTAGCCACCCTCTTGCTCCTTATTTATGTCTAAAACACTTTGCGATTTTCCATAATCTTATTTGCCATAGACATTTCATGGTGCCTTTCAGCCCTCCTAATTCCTTGTTTGATTTCTTTCTTGCTATCTTTGTATTCTTCAAGGGTTCTGTCATCAGTCTGTAGATAGAGTCATAGAGTCATAGAATTCTACAGCACGGAAACAGAACCTTTGGTCCAACTCATCCATGCCGACCAGATACCCTAAATTAATCTAGTCCCATTTGCCAGCATTTGGCCCATATCCCTCTAAACCCTTCCTATTCATGTACCCATCCAGATGCCTTTTTCAAAGTTGTAATTGTACCAGCCTCCACCACTTCCATTGGCAGCTCATTCCATATACGCACCACCCTCTGCGTGAAAAAGTTGCCCCTTAGGTCCCTTTTAAATCTTTCCCTTCTCACCTTAAACCTATACGTTCTAATTTTGGACTCCCCCACCCTGAGGAAAAAGACTTGGATATTCACTTTATCCATGTCCCTCATGATTTTATAAATGTCGATACGGTCACCCCTCAGCCTCTGATGCTCCAGGGAAAATAGCCCCAGCCTATTCAGCCTCTCCCTATAGCTCAAACCCTCTAACCCTGGCAACATCCTTGTAAATCTTTTCTGAACCCTTTCAAGTTTCACAACATCCTTCCTATAGCAGGGAGACAAGAATTGAACGCAGTATTCCACAGACTGTTGGGTGTAGAATCAGGCAGTTCAGCATGAAGTCCCTTTGAAGGATTCTTAAAGGGGCTTGACACAGTAAGTGCTGAGAGGATGTTTCCTCTCAAGGAAGAGTCTAGGACCAGAGGGCAACGACTCAGAATAAAGGGAGCTCAGAATAAACTTAAGGCTGTGACGAAGGAGAATTTCTTCCCTCAGAGGGTCGTGAATCTTTGAAATTTTTGCCACAGAGAGCTGCAGAGGCAGAGTCCCTGTGTATATTTAAGGCTGAGATAGATAGATTCTTGGTCAGTCAGGGAATCATGGGGAAATCACAAGAAAATGGGCATGAGGAATGTCAGATCAACCATGATCCTGTTGAATGGTGCAGCAGGCTTGAGGGGCTGAATGGCCTACTCCTTTTCCTATTTTTTATGGATTTATGGTCTTAAAGCAGATATGTCATCTCTGGCTCTTGACAGTCTTGAGTAACTTTGTCTAACTGGTTAATGTAGAGGTATCTTGCAATAAACTGCCTCTTGTTATATAGGCTTTGTAGTAATAATGTTCCTCTGCCAGTAACGCAGAGATCCCGGCTAATGCTCTTAAGGGTCATGGGTTTGAATCCCATCTTGGCAGATACTGACATTTGATTTCAGTATAAATCTGCAATGAAAAGCTAAAGTAGGCCTAGAATGCACCATCAATTGTCAGAGAAACCCTTCATTTAATATCCTTTAGGGAAGGAACACTGCTGTCTCTACCTAGTCTGACCTACACATGTGACTCCAGTCCCATATCATTGTACTGCCCCGTGGGCAATTAGGGAGGTGTAATAAATATTGGCCTAGCCACGTCCAGTGAGCACAAAACAAAATGCCTCTTCTTGTTAAGACTGATTGGCAGTCTGTTCCTCCATCACAAATCACAAGTCCTTCGAGCCAGCACAGGAAGGAGGATTGATGGTAGCTGTAGTATCCCAGCCCGCACACCGGGCACATTGGGGCACACCCAGACACAGGCGTGCTGGAGAGGAGCACCAATTGATAGTCTGCAGCCTTCCCCAGGTAGATGCCAGCTCCCCCTTCCCTGGCTGCCAGACTGTGTCTGGGGGTAACACAAAACCTTTAAGGAGTGTTTATCCAGAGCCTTCAGATCAGTGAGATTGCCTATGATGGTTTTGGTTAACGTCTAGCATTAACCCCTGTCTGTCTGGCATTGGACTTGTGCACAGGACTGTCTCCTGGGTTCATGTGCCCCACGATCTGAGCCTGCCTCTGGGAAATTGCCCCGTGCCCTTCAAAAGATCACAGAGACATTTCCTGTTATGCAGTGTTGCTGCATTCACTCCACTTCCTCACCACTGCCCATCGCTCGGATACGTAATGGTGTAACCACAGAGATCGCCAGCAGAAGGCCCTCTACAAAGGGGTCCTTCCCTTTTCTATCAGGTATTCAGCCTGGAGATTGCTGCATGCAGCAGTCCTATATGGTGGGTAATTATGGGGAGGCAATGGCCTAGTGGTATTATCATTGGACTTTTGACCTTGGGGACCCTGGTTCAAATCCTGCCAAGACATATGGTGGAATTCAAACTCAATTTTTAGAATTGTTGGAAAAACCCATCTGGTTCACTAACGTCCTTTTGGGAGGGAAACTGCCATCCTCCCCTGCTCTGGCCTACATGTGACTCCAGACCCACAGTGATATGGTTGACTCCATACTGCCCTCTAAGCAATTAGGGATGGGTAATAAATGCTGGCCTAGCCAACAATGCCATTTCCTGTGAATGAACAAAGAAAAGTACATTGGGTACCAGGCTACATGTAGTATTTGTGGCCTAGGGGAAACAGTTTGTCTGTTTATGTCAAATGTTTTCATTTGCAGTCTTTGTTCAGTTTCTTCAAAGGGTTGGCTGAATGATTGGCTCAACTTCAGCCCCACACTGCTGATCTACAGGCGCCCTTGCAGGGTGGGACAGGCAGGTCAGAGGGTATCTTTGTGGGTCTGCTCATAGGCTTGACCATGAACAGGCCCAGGCAGTAGGCCATGGAGGGGTCATGGTCCTGACTGTCTGCCCTCTCTCATGGTTAGTACATACTCAGGTGTTCACAATAGAGACCTTGGGGACCAGTAGGCACTACAGGGGCTGGTGTGGATTATTACCCTGGATAATGTTGTTTTGGTTCGGTTTTGATTCATTTCCATTCCAGTTCTATAAGGTTCCATTCACTGTTGGATTTTGTGTCTGTTTGAGTGTCCACCAGAGGCTCTTTAACCCATTAGACTTCATTCCAATAAAGAGGAGAAAGGAAGATTGGTGGCAACATGATAAGCCAACCATTTGCGGCCCACTGTTGGCAAACCTGAG
>NC_063352.1:46372958-46385778 GCF_021869965.1 Rhincodon typus | reverse complement strand
AGTAAGAACTGCCAATGCTGGAGTCAGAGATAACACAGTGTAGAGCTAGAGGAACACAGTAAGTCAGGCAGCATCAGAGGAGCAGGTCAGGACCCTTCTTCAGAAATGTCAGCTTTCCTGCTCCTCTGATGCTGCCTGGCCTGCTGCGTTCCTCCAGCTCCACACTGTGTACCCTCATTCTGGTTGATAATATTGCAGGTGGACTTGTCATCATCGCCAATTTGAGCAAACAGCCACCATTTTTATATATTTGTGGATGGCTACAGGGATCAACTCTCAAGCCTAACACACCACAACCTTTCTGTTGCATGCAGGAGCCTTCAGGGTCTGCCATATTGAGGAGCTAACGGGTGGGTGATCACAGGACAGAGAGACGCCTCCCCCCGCCTCCCCCCACCTCCCCCACCTGGTTCAGAGGTGTCTCTCTGCAGGTTCTCTTCAAGGAAATGGTGGAAGGTCCAGTTCCCAGAGAACCACAGAATCCCTACTAAATGGAAGCAGGCCATTCAGCCCATCAAATCCACACTGACCCTCCGAAGAGCACTCCACCCAGACCCACTCTCCTACAATCCCATGGCCAATCCACCCTAACCTGCACATCTATGGACTGTGGGAGGAAACCAGAGCACCTGGAGGAAACCCACGCAGACATGGGGAGAATGTGCAAACTCCACACAGACAGTCGCCCGAGGGTGGAATCGAACCCGGGTCCCTGGCACGGTGAGGCAGCAGTGCTAACCACCGAGCCACCATGCCGCCCTGAAGAAGACCACCCACCCGAGGCAGCCTGAGGGGGAGGTTGGCAGCCTAGAGTCCCAGCAGTGTCCCACACGCAGCCAAGGTGAACCTGACTGAGTGGTGAGCACG
Source organism: Rhincodon typus (assembly GCF_021869965.1). NCBI lineage: Eukaryota > Metazoa > Chordata > Chondrichthyes > Orectolobiformes > Rhincodontidae > Rhincodon > Rhincodon typus. The sequence goes on along the minus strand of NC_063352.1, from coordinate 46,384,911 downwards.
CTGTAGCTGTCAGAAGCGCAGTCCATGATGTAGAGATGGATCGGCTGGGCACGTGAACGAATAGCATAGCCAAGCGGCAGCACTCATCCTCATGAGAAATGGCTGCATGTGGGGCAGTGGGGTGGTGAGGGGGGCAGCTGCCACTTGGTGCCAGTGCCCTCCAATTTGCACCAGAGTGGGCTGCTGAGAGACCATCAAACGGGAAGCCCCATCAGAGGCCTGAGGAATGCCAGGGGAAAGAGGTGGCAGGATGGTCACTGTGAGCAGGGTGAAGAGTGCCCGCACTGTGAAAGGGAATGTGAAGACGGGGTGGAGGTGTGCCAGGCTGACAGCCACTGTGGAAGATGGTCTTGCGCCAGTCAGAGAGCAGAGTGGAGGATCCTCACTGCTGGAGAGTCCAAAGTGATGGACAATGAAAGTGAGAAGGTGCCACGTCGCAGCTCTGGGCAGAACTGTAAAAATATGTATGTATTAAATACATCCCCACACATTAAATATATACATATATGTAGTATGTGTTTTATACATTCAAATTTTTACAGTTCTGCCCAGAGCTGGTGCATGTATAAATATACATTCTTCCTCCCCATGTTAATACTCACCAGAATAACAACCAGGAAAAAGTGGAAAACCTTTTCTCTAGTCTTATGAAATGAAAACAAAATAGCTGTGGCCAATATATTAATAAGTTTTTAACCCAGAGGGTATTAAGCATATCAAACGTGCTGCCTGAGAGGGTAGTGTAGGTGGGTACTCTCAACATTTAAGAAGCATCTGGATGAGCACTTAAAATGCCAGGGTATAGCAGGCTATGGACCAAGTACAGGTAAATGGGATTAATAAAATTTGGAGTTTGTTGGTTGGCAGAGACAAGGTGGGCTGAAGGGCCTGTTTCTATGCTGTCTGACTCTTTGACTTTACGTTGAATACTGTTAAGCATCAACTGGTTAGCAATGGGATATGCTGTCATCTCAATAACAATCCGAATTGACAATGTCTCATGTGCCAGTTCTAACATCAGGTTTTCACCTGAACTGCCATTTTAAGACATCTTCCGTTCTCAAATATCGAAAGAATTGAGTTGCTTCTTTCAACAAGACCTGACATAGATTAGCGTTGTATCTTGGCGCCACGGGGGAAATGTGAAGCAAACGTCTCGATGAATCAGCAAGTGTTTTCAATAAAACATGCTCTACCATTAAATTGCGTCACTGACCTTGTGAGCAATGAAAATCCTCTCAGGTGTCAGGTTAGAGGAAAATTACTCTCCTACTTTGAACAAGGCTTTGGAAGAATTTTAAAAATACATTGTGACACACCGACTTTCTTCTCTCCTTTCTGAAAGCAGTAACTCTTATTATGTTCCACGTTTTCACTAACATCTGCTAATTGTGTGAATTTACTGTGTTGATGGGCAATTCAACCACAGGCCCATTAGAACTGAGTTAAATCATACTTCCAGCTACCTCCTTATATATACCTTTATTTAAAGAAATGGGTGCTTGATTTTCAGTGTTTAATCTTAATATTAATATTCTTTAAATGTATTTGGATATAATATTTTTCATGTGCGCTGTTGGTTTTTCCAGAACCAAAACTGAAAGGAGACTTTAGTGTAGAACATCAAACTGTAAGACACTGCAATAAATCACAAAATGAGAACACGCATTTTAAGCTGTGAGCACTTAGAAAGCTCCTGTAGGTTACAGGGTAATTTACTTGATTCCATCCTTTTAGCGCTGATGTGTCAGGGTGTAAGGCAAATGATCTCTTTTGAGTGCAGTATGGATCATATCTTTGACCTGGCAATTATCCTGTGACTGTACTCCAAAAAGAAGGCAGGAGCCTGTGTCATCAGAAAATGTAGTGAGGTCCTCAGGAAGAGGGAATTTCACTCAGTTTCAGTTTGGACTTATACAATTTATACCTTAAATATTTACTATGGTGCAACAATAAAGCCACGATTTGTGTGAATGAAGCTTTGAAAATGCAACCAGTTGAAAACTCTGAAAAAGCTTGAATCAAGACTAAACGTTATTTTAGTCAGCAGGTACACCATGGGCAAGTTGTCACTTTTTCTCCCAAGCTCCAAATCTGACAAGAAAGCCATTGAGATCGAGTGGATAATTTTCTGAATCTGCCAATGGGAGATACCTACATCAGCCAATCTGAAACAGAGAGTCGCCATTGTCAAAATTTTTGTTCTTTGTTCTTATGAGGACAGTGCACTTGCTGCCCTTAAGGCTGTTGTGGTGCAGTGGTAGTGTCCCTACCTCTAGGCTAGACAGCCTGGCTTCAAGTCCCACCTAACCTGTAGGTGTGGCATAACACATTTATGTAATTTGATTAAAATGAGAATTTATGAGGTGCGGGAGGAAGCAATTCAGTCCCATATGCCATATATTGCAGTTGTGGCTGATCTCATCTCTACTTTCCTATTTAACTCTTTAACCCAATGCTAAATTAAAAATTTATCTCCTCCTGTCCCAGAATCCACTACACTCTGAGGTAGTGAATTCCGCAGGTTCATGACCCTGTGAAAGAAGTAATCTCTTCATCTCTGTTTTAAATCTGCCACCCCATATCCTAAAACTACGACTTCTCATTCAAGATCACCCCACATGAGGAAACATCCTCTCTGCACCAACACAGTTAATCCCCTTTAGCATCTTATATACCTCGATTAGATATCCTCTCATCATTTTAGAGGGATTGTAGGCCTAAAATGCTCAATCTCTCTTCATAAAGCAAACTCCTCACCTCTGAAATCAATCTTGGGAACCTTCTCTGTACTGTCTCCAATATAACTACTTCCCTTCTCAAGTAAGGGGACCAAAACTGTGTGCAATTCTCCAGATGCAGTCTCACTAATGCCTTGTACAGTTGCAGCAACACTTCCTTACTTTTATAATCTTTCCTTTAGCAATAAATGTCAAAATTCCATTTGCCCTCCTTATTAACTGCTGTACCTGCATGCTAGTTTCTGTGCTTCTTGCACAAGGACACCCAGATCCCTCTGCACCAAAGCATTTTGAAGTTTCTCTCCATTTAGATAATAAGTTGCCTTTCTATTCCTCTGATGAAAATGGATAACCACACACTTATCCACATTAAACTTTATGATGTTTTTAGAAACAGGGTACTAGGGACACAGTGAGTGGGAGAGAAGATCACGAGGATGATGTCTGAAAATACAGCTGCATTATGGGAGATTGTGGCATGTGGAATCTTTGTCTCAGAGATATTTAGACGACTGAAGGACACTTTTTGGTCCATCGTGTCTGCATTGTTCAATAAAGACCTGACGACACTAATCCCACTTTCTAGCTTTTGATCCATGGTCCTGGAGGCTGTGGCAATGCAAGTGAATCAAAACATTGTTTAAATCTTGCAACAGTTTCTAACTCTGCTATCCTTTCAGGCAGAGAGTTCCAGATTCTTGGCATCCACAGAGTGAACAAAATTTCTCCTCAACTCTCCTCTTAACATTTTTCCTCCACTTTCTCTCTTGTAAACATATCAGCCCTTAGAACAAGGAGACCAAAACCGTACACAATAATTCTGGTAAGGTCTCACCAAGGCTCTGGGCAACTGCAACAAGATATTTTCACTCTTGCGATGAGTTCCTCTTCCATTGGAGGCTGAGATGACATTTACCTGTATTGACAATTGTTGTACCCACATGTGACTCACTGATATCTGTAGTTTTTCAGGAACAAGGATATCAAGGTCCTTTCGGACATCAAAACTTGCCAGCCTCTCGCCATTTCAGAAATACTTTGGCTTTCTTTTATTTTACTAAAGTGGATAAGTTCACACTTAAACACAATGTATTCCATCTGCCATGTTCTTGTCCATTCACTTAGCCCACCCAAGTCCTCTAGCAACCTTCTTTCATCTTTCTCAGAACTTGCATTTCCATGTGGTTTTGCATCATCAACAAATATGGAAAATTACAATCAAAACTCCCACCCAAACTATTGATATAGGTTGCTACACAAGGCACTGGCTAGACCCCACCTAGAATACTATGAATAGTTTTGCTCTCCTTATGTAAGAAAAGATACACTGACTTTGGAGGCAGTCTGGAGAAGGTTCACTAGGCTGATAGTGGGTATGGAGAGATTATCTCGTGTGGAGAGGTTGAGCAGTTCGGGCCTGTACCCATTGGAATATAGAAGAATGAGAGACAATCTTATTCAAACATACAAAATTCTTAGAGGACTTGACAGGGGACATGTGGAAAGGTTATTTCCCCTTGTGGGAGAGTCTAGGAACAGAGGGTATAATCTCAGAATAAGAGGTCATCCATTTCTGACAGAGATGAGGAGGATTTATTTTTTCTGAGGCCAGTGAATCTCATAGAGTCAAAGGGTCATACAGCACGGAAACAGACCCTTTGGCCTAACTCATCCACTTTGACCAGGTTTCCTGAACTGAACTAGCCCCATTTGCCTGTATTTGGCCCATATCCCTCTAAACCTTTTCTATCCATGTAACTATCCAAACGTCTTTTAAATCTTGTAATTATACTCGCCTCCACCACTTCCTCTGGCAGCTCATTCCATATGCGCACTACCCTCTGTGTGAAAAAATTACCCAAGAGGTCCCTTTTAAATCTTTCCCCTCGCACGTTAAACCCATGCCCTCTAGTTTTGGACTCCCCCACCCTGGGGAAAAGACCTCGTTGATTCACCCTATCCATGCTGCTCATGATTTTATAAACCTCTATAAGGTCATCCCTCAGCCTTGTACTCTCCAGGGAAAAAAGGCTCAGCCTATCCAGCCTCTCCCTATAACAATAACACAACAGTCACAGTATCATCCTTGTAAATATTTTTGCACCCTTTCCAGTTTAATAACATCCTTTCTACGGCAGGGTGACCAGAATCATATGCAGTACTCCAAATGTGGCCTTACCAATGTCTTGTACAGCTACAACATGATGTCCCAACTCCTATATTCAGTGACAACAAGGTGCAGAGCTGGATGAACACAGCAGGCCAAGCAGCATCATAGGAGCAGAAAGGCTGACGTTTCGGGCCTAGACCCTTCATCAGAAATGGGGGAGGGGAAGGGGGTTCTGAAATAAATAGGGAGGGAGGGGGAAGCGGATGAAGATGGATAGAGGAGAGGATAGGTGGAGAGGAAACAGACAGGTCAAAGAGGCGGGGATGGAGCCAGTAAAGGTGAGTGTAGGTGGGAAGTTAGGGAGGGGATAGGTCAGTCCAGGGAGGACAGACAAGTCAAGGGGGCAGGATGAGGTTAGTAGGTAGGAGATGGGGGTGCGGCTTGAGGTGGGAGGAGGGGATAGGTGGGAGGAAGAACAGGTTAGGGAGGCGGGGACAAGCTGGGCTGGTTTTGGGATGTGGTAGGGGGAGGGGAGATTTTGAAGCTTGTGAAATCCACATTGATACCATTGGGCTGCAGGGTTCCCAAGTGGAATATGAGTTGCTGTTCCTGCAACCTTCGGGTGGCATCATTGCGGCACTGCAGGAGGCCCAGGATCGACATGTCATCTGAGGAATGGGAGGGGGAGTTGAAATGGTTTGCGACTGGGAGGTGCAGTTGTTTATTGCGAACCGAGCGTAGGTGTTCTGCAAAGCAGTCCCTGAGCCTCCGCTTGGTTTCGCCAATGTAGAGGAGGCCACAATGGGTACAGCGGATGCAGTATACCACATTGGCAGATGTGCAGGTGAACATCTGCTTGATGTGGAAAGTCTTCTTGGGGCCTGGGATGGGAATGAGGGAGGAGGTATGGGGGCAGGTGTAGCACTTCCTGTGGTTGCAGGGAAAAGTGCCGGGTGTGGTGGGGCTGGAGGGGAGTGTGGAGCGGACAAGCGAGTCACGGAGAGAGTGGTCCCTCCAGAAAGCAGATAAGGGTGGGGAGGGAAAGATGTCTTTGGTGGTGGGGTCGGATTGCAGATGGCAGAAGTGTCGGAGGATGATGCGTTGGATCCGGAGGTTGGTTGGGTGGTACGTGAGGATGAGGTGGATTCTTTTTTGGTTGTTATTGCGGGGACGGGGTGTGAGGGATGAGTTGTGGGAAATGTGGGAGACACGGTTGAGGGCGTTCTCGACCATTGAGGGAGGGAAGTTGCGGTCCTTGAAAAACAAGGAGGTGTATTCTCGGTAGCTGTGGGAGTCAGTGGGCTTCAAATGGATATCGGTTTCTAGGTAGTTGCCCGAGATGGAGCCAGAGACGTCCACGAAGGGGAGAGAGGTATTAGAGATAAACGTCAGCCTTTCTGCTCCTATGATGCTGCTTGGCCTGCTGTGTTCATCCAGCTCTGCACCTTGTGTCTCGGATTCTCCAGCATCTGCAGTTCCTGCTATCTCCTATACTCAGTGCTCTGACCAATGAAGGCAAGTGTGCACTGCAAAGGGCTGTAGATGCTGGATGACTAAATATATTCAAAGCTGAGGGAGAGATTTTTATTCAGTAATCAAATGAACAGACATGAGGAAAAGGCAGGAAAATGGGCTAAAAGATCAGCCATCACATCATTGAATGTAGAGCAGACACCACCCACATTTTACGGTCTTATTGTGAACTGCTGTCACCTAAAGACTGATCCTTGAGGTATCTCACTGGTAGCAGCCAAGGTGGAAACAAAACACGGGCTTGTTGATAACACTGAGATACAGCTTGAGAGAGGCCTGAATAAAACCAGGGAGGAAGTAAGAAGAGTGGCAACAGCAAGTCCACGGTGACAGTGGATGTGCGATGATCCCAATTTTCCTGAAGTGTTGTGCTATTCATTAAGCCTCTTGTTCAGTACAACAAGAATTTCCAGACGAAGGAACTTATAGCAGTAGTTAAGTATTAGTTTAAATTCATTACTGTATTGTCCTAGACCTTTTGGTGCTATGACCTGTTACATTATGTCATGGGGATAGGGTTAATGTTGAGAAATACAATAAGCTCCATCTGATCTGCTCATGTCACATTGGCTTAGATGAAAATGAGGCAGAATATTTTGGGATTTCAGGAAGTATTGTCCTCTTTTCCACACGTTTCCTCATAGTCTGAGAAAAGACACCTGACAAAGGTATGTTTAACTGACATGTGCACACAACATTACAGCACTGGTCTGAGTGGGACTTGAACCTGGGTCTCCTGGCTTAGCGATAAGGATGCTATCACTGTGCCACATGACTATAACTATTATCTGATTGCTAGCATTCAAGAATCTACATCCTGTTAAGAAAAGAGCATCTTGTTAAGAATCAGTGGTGATCGATCCTCTACCACTGCAAACCAATTAGGCCTTGAGCTCCAGTCAAAAGAAAAAGGATTGCTGCCAGTATCCTTCTGTTCACAAGTGTCATAATTCCCATTGACGTCAAATTTGCTCAAGCTCCTTGATTCCAAAGTTAGCTAATCGCTGGCTTGATGTTGAAGGTGGTAACTCACGCTTCACTTCACCTCCTGGTAATCGGTTCCTTTGTCCACGTGTCAACCTAGGCTGGAATGAAGGCAGGAACCTGAATGGAAGCTTGTAGAGCCCAAGCTGAATATTGTCGAACTGATTATTGCTCAGTAAGCGGCACTTGAGAACACTTTTGGCACCATCTTCCATCATTCTTATGAGATTGAAAGTCAATAGATGGGGTAGTCAATGTTCAGATGGGGATTTGCCCTAAGGTTTGTGGCCAGGGAATATCTAGGCAATGTTCTACATTACTGAATGGATGCCAGTTCTGTAGTTGCACTGGAAGAGATCGGCTAGGGACCAGTCTTCTAGCTGATTACTTGACCTTTGCTGAGGGCTGTAGGAAATCATTACCTGGACCTCCAATCACCAACTTCAGTGTCTTAACATCAAAAGAGCTGGTTGACCTGAATGACATCAGGGTTATGCTGAAAACAATATTCCCATTATGTCTCACAGATAAGCATTCATTGTGAGAAAATTGCCACTCAGCGAAAGGTGCTAGTGAGAAAAGATTATAGATTGGCCTTGCCGGCTTCAAACAGATGCGAGAGATAAAGGGAATCTCTAAAATTAAATTGTCGGGCTCAAGTGATCAACGTTAAAGAAGGGGAAGAAAGACTGTCTTGTGACAGAGGGGTTAATGTTCCTATCTCTCAGCCTGGATGACCAGGATTCAGGTCCCAACTGCCCCAGAGGTGTATCTGAACAGGTTGATTAAAAAAAGAGAAAATCACTGTAAATTAGAAGTGACAAAACAGGCCCATCCTGTATGACTGAAAAAGGAACTCCAGTTGTATCAGTTTCCAAATTTTGCCATCTCAGCCTGTGAGTGGAGCAGGATGGGAACATTATCTGACACACTGTGTGCCATACTGCAAACAGTAACACTCAGACACACAGAATAAATTGTCTTCATTTGCTTCAGATAACTGGAGCTACGCAGGGTCCCCAGTTCTGAGAGAACTTGATGGCCGCAGTAATTATGAGTCCGCTCCCAACCTTCCTCCCTTCCACCACCTATACTTTCTTGTTCTCTCAGGTACAATTGATCGCTTTGCTTCCGATATTGGTTCTTCTGAATTAAAACAAAAAAATGAAAACCCCATGGGATCCAGCTGTGAATAAATTAACAGCCTGAGAATAGGCGAGTGAGATCAGGTAACGGGCCGCGTTGCAATGATCAGCTGTTGCCTTGCCGAACTCTGACCTTTCGAAACAGCTCATTTGAGACAGATTGCAGGCAGGTGTTGGAGTGATGGATTACACTGTGGGGCCCATGCACCTTCATCACGATAGAATCTGAAGGTGGCCTGACATTTTAAACCTTGTTCAATTTCTTTAACAGCTGACAGTTTGTGCCTGAAGATGGGGTGAACTCTGTCAGGTCTCAGTAACATTACAGTGGGGCGGGTTTGAGAGGGTCGGCTTATGAGGAGACACTGGTACTATACTCATTGAATTTAGAAGAATTGGGGGTTGGGGGAGGCAGGATCATATAGAAACGTATAAAATTATGAAAGGAATAGATAAGATAGAAGCAGGGAGGTTGCTTCCAATGGCGAATGAAACTTGAACTAAGGGGCATAGCCTCAAAATAAACAGAGAGCAGATTTAGGACTGAGTTGAGGAGGAACTTCTTCATCTAAAGGGTTGTGAATCAGTGGAATTCCCTGCCCAGTGAAGCAGTTGAGGCACCTCATTTATTCTTTTTAAGGCAAAGATAAATAGATTTTGAACAGTAAAGGAATTCAGGATTATGGTGCGTTAGGGCTAAAAAGAGGAAAATTGAGTTCCAGGTAAACAAGGTAAAGTACCTGAGATACAGAGTTGACAAGGGTGGATTACACTCTGTTAAAGAGAAGGTGAAAACCATAAAAAGGAGCTCCAACTCCAAGGAACACAACAGAGTTGAAGTTTCTCTTAGGTTTCAAAAACTACTGGGGGAGGGGGGGAGTGTGCGATATGGTCTACTTAAGGAACTTCGATAATTGTTCTCCATGGATTCTGGGAGTTATTCTTAAAAAAGACAGGACTGGTATCATACATGGTCAAAACTGGAAGACGGTCACAGCAAAACCAAAACACATGGATCACCTCCAGCAGGAACTCTCCACAGACATGGCAATGAGAACGAGCCCCCTGCAGTGACTCTTCATAAGGCTGTAAGATAAAGGAGCAGAATTAAACCGTTTGGCCAATCATGTCTGCTCTGTCATGTGATCATGGTGGATAGAGTCATACAGCACAGAAACAGTCCCTTCGGTCCAACTAGTTCCTGCTAACCATTTTCCCCAACTGAAGTGGTCCTACCTGCCTGCGCTTGGCCCATATCCCTCCAAACATTTCCTATTCATGTACTTATACACAGGACTTTCAAACATTGTAACTATACCTGCATCCACCACTTCCTCTGGCAGTACATTTCAGACACTAACCACTCTGTGTAAAAAATGTTGCCCCTCATGTCTTTTTTAAATCCTTCTCCTCTTTATCCAGCCTCTCCTTGTAACTCAAACTCACCATTCCTGGCAACATCCTGGTAATTTTTTTCCAAACCCTCTCCAGTATAATAATATTCTTTCTATAACAGGGTGACCAGAACTGCATACAGTACTGCAAAAGAGGCCTCATCAACGTCCTGTACTACCTCAACATGACGTCCCAGCTCCTGTACTCAAAGGCCTGAGCAATGAAGGCAAGCGTGCTAAACGCCTTCTTAACCACTCTGTCTACCTGTGACACAAATTTCAAAGACTTGAGTATCTGAGCCCCCAGGTCTCTCTGCTCTACAACACTACTCAGGGCCCTACCATTAATTGTATAAGTCCTGCCCTTGTTTGTTTTACCAATATGCAGCACCTCGCATTTATCCAAATTAAACTCCATCTGCCACTCATCAGTCCATTGACCCAGTTGATCAAGATCTCTTTGTTATCTTAGATAATCTTCTTCACTGTCAACTATACCATCAATTTTCATGTCAACTGCACAATTACCAAACATGTCTCCGATATCCTGATCCAAATCAGTTATGCAAATGACGAGCAAAAGTGAACCCAGAACCAATCTCTATGGAACACTGCTGGTCACAGACCTCTAGTCTGAAAAACAACCCGCCACTACCACCCTCTGTCTCCTAATATAAAGCCAATTTTGTATCGAGTTGGCAAGCTCACACTGAAACCCACATGATCTAACTTTATTAATTATTCTACCAAGTGGAACCTTATCAAAGATTTTACTAAAGTCCATATAAATAATGTCTACTGCTCTGCACTCAAAAATCTTTTTGGTTACTTCCTCAAAAAACTCAGTCAAGTTTGTGAGACGTGATTTCCCTTGCACAAGACCACACTGACTATCCCTAATCGTTCCTTGCCTCTCCAAATGCATGTAAATCCCATCTTTCAGGATCATCGCCATCAACCTATCCACCACCGATGTCAGATTCACAGGTCTATAGTTCCAAACTTTATAGCCTTTCTTAAATAAAGGCACAACATTAGCCACTCTCCAGTCCTCCGGCACCTCACTCGTGATTATAGATATACAAATATTTCTGCAAGGGTCCCTCAGTTTCCTCCCTAACTTCCTACAGTTACAATCATAGAATCATAGAATCCCTACAGTGTGGAAGCAGGCTATTTGGCCCATTGAGTCCACACCTATTTGATCAGATCCCGGAGATTTATCCAACTTTATGTTTTGTGAGACCTCCAACACTTCCTCTTCTGTAATGTGAACTGTTTTCAAAACATCAATATCTATTTCCCTGAGTTATCTAGCCTCCATTTCTTTCTGCACAGTATAAAACTGATGCAAAATATTCATTTGATTTCTTTCATATCTCCTGAGATTCAACACAAAGATGACCTCGTTAATCTTTAAAGGGCCATACTGTCTCTCTCTAGTTGGTCTTTTGCTCTTAATGTACTTGTAGAATCTCTTTGGGTTAGTCTTAACCTGGTCTGCCAAGGCTATCTCATATCCCCTCTTTGCCCTCCTGATTTCCCTGTTAAGAATGCCCTTACACTCTTTATACTCTTTAGGAAATTGTCTATATCTAATACATGATTTTTTTTATTTTTGACTAGAACCTCAATATTTTTATTCGTCAATTTTTCCCTGATCTTACCACCTTACCTTTCACTCTAACAGGAGCATAATGCCTCTGAACTCTCATTATCTCACTTTTGAAAGCTTCCCACTTGTCAGTCATCTCTTTATCTGTGAACAGTCTACTCCAATCAACTTTTGAAAGTTCTTGTCTCATATCATTAAAATTTGCCTTACTCCAATTAAGAACTTTGACTTCCATGAAAGGCTTATCATTTGCCATAACTATTTTAAAACTAATAAAATTATTATCACTAGTCCCAAAGTGTTCCCCTATTAATAAAAACCAAAAGAACTGCGGATGCTGTAAGTTGCTGGCAAAATTCAACAGGTCTGGCAGCGTCTGTGAAGGAGAAAACAGAGTTAACGTTTCGGGTCCGGTGACCCTTCCTCAGAAC
>NC_063352.1:46341761-46372458 GCF_021869965.1 Rhincodon typus | reverse complement strand
GGGATTTGTTGACTTTGAACCCATAACTTTTTCCAGTATTCATTACTTCATTAGTATAAATCACTTGAAGTTCTTCAATAACTTGTGATCCTTAAATTACCCAAAGTTAACAGAGAACTTTATCTTCTAATGCGAAAGAAAATCAAAACTTTAATTGCTTAATGTCTTTGTCATTTACTTGCTCCCTATTATAATTTCTCAGGTTTCATCTTCGAAGGAGCCTATGTTAACTTTTTGTTACTTTTTGTTCTTATCACAGAATTGTAGAAGCTCTTATAATCCCTTTTTATATTTCTTGCTAGCTTACTCTCATTTTTTTCACCCTCTGTAAATTTTTGCTCATTTTTTTTGCTTGCATCTAAAACTATCAATCCTCAGGTTACCTGCTTATTAATTTTATTTAACCTCTTCAGTTAGCTGAGAATGTAATTTCAAAATAAGGCAAGTGAACTCCAATCAACGTACTAATGGGGAATGCACAAGGGAACAGTTGTGTCCCCAAATTTTTGGTTCATTGGAAAAGGCATAATGCCTGGGCATTTTGTTTTTGTTTGCACAGGATAGCGCTTTGCATGTGAATAAGTAGCTTTTAGCAAATACAAGTGAGCTGAATTATGAGCCTGACTGTAATCTTGAATTCATTGTTGGTGTAAAAGGCACTTAATCAGCTCAGTTGGCTGGACGGCTGGTTTGTGATGCACAGTAACGTTAGTAGTGCACATTCAGTTCCTACACATGGAGGTCAGCAAGAAGGCCTCAACTTCTCAAGCTAGCCCCTTGTCTAATGTGTGGTGACCCTTCGATTAAACTCACCACCAGATGTGTCTCTGAATGGGTGTAATTCCTGACACGCTTGAGATTGTTCACTGTGTTGCTATTGTGGAATCACATCTGTTAGCGAAAACAAAGGGCCATACAGCATTCGTCCACCGTGAATATCCCGACTAACAAACACCAAACTACACTAATCCCATTTATCTGCACCTGGTCCATAATCCACTATACCCTGGCATTTTACGTGCTTGTCCAGATGCTTCCGAAATGTTGCACAAGTACCTGCCTTCACGACCCTCTCATGCAGCATCTTTCATATTTTTACCCTCTGGGTGAAAAAACATTTTCTCCAGATCTCTAAACCATTTACTCCTCACTTTAAAGTTATGCCTATGGTCTTAGACATGTCTGCTAAGGGGAAAAGAGTCTCATAATCTCCACTGTCTTTACCTCTCACAATTTTGTATGCCTGAATCAGATCCCCCCTCAGCCTCCTGCACTGCAGTGAAAACAAACCCAGCCTATCCAGTCTCTCCTCATAACTGACACCTCCCATCCCAGGCAGAGTCCTGGTGAACCTCCTATGCACCCTCTCCAGTGCAGTCACATCCTTCCAATAGTGGAGCGACCAGAACTGTACACCATACTTCATCTGTGCCTAATCAATGTTTTATAAAGTAGTAACAAGACTTCCCTGCTCCTATATTCTACACCCTGGCTAACGAAGGAATGCATCCTGTATGCCGCCTTAACCACCCTGTCTTTGTGTGCTGACACCTTCAGGTATCTATGGACTTGTGCACCAAGGTCCCCTTGTTTGTCGGTACTCCCGAGGGACCTACCATTCATTCTGTATCCTTCCCTTATTGGACCTCTAAAAATGCATTACGTCACATTTATCACCTGCCATTGCTCTGCCCAATTTACCAACTGATCAATATCAAACTGCAGCCTGAGACCATCCTCCTCACTGTTAACAACTTCACTAATTTTTATATCAATTGCAAACTTACTAATTATACTTCCTACATTCATATCCAAATCATTAATGTACACACAAAACAGCAAGAGTCCCAATACCGATCCCTGTGATACACCGCTGGTCACAGGCTTCCAATCACAAAAACACTCCTCCACCAACACCTTTTGTCTCCTATTTGCAAACTAATTTTGGATCCAATTTGCCAACTTGCTTGGATCCCATGGGCTTTTTACCTTTAGGACCAACCTTCCATGTGGAACCTTGTCAAAAGCCAAACTGAAGTCCAGGTAAACCACATCAACTGCACTTCCCTCAAGAATATATTTAGTAATCTTTTCAAAAATCTTAAATTTATTAGACAGGATCTCCCTCTAACAAATCTGTGCTGTCTATCCCTGAACAATCCCTGCCTTTCCAAGTGTTGTTTAATCTTGTCCATCAGGATTTTTTCCAGTGTTTTCCCCATCATTGACATTAGACCAACTGCTCTATTTGAACAATTAGCTATCCTCCAGTCACCTGGCACTTTACCTTTGGCCAGCAAAGTACTAAACATGGCTGCAAAGGCTCCAGCATTCTCCTCCCTTACCTTTTACAGCAGCCTGGGATACTTCCCATCAGATCCTCAGGATTTATATACCTTTATGCCAGGTAAAATATTTAATACCTCCTCCTTAATAATGTTCTAGAACCTCACCATCCCAGCTGAAATCCCCGGCTACAGTATCTTCCTTGAAGACCTATTGTTAAATACTGTGTACTGAGTTTTTCAAACACGGTCTGTTGAGTGCAGCCATTTCGCTGCCTGTTGCGAACAGCTGAAGTGGTGATATTTGATATAATCCACCAGTTGTTGAGACATACAGCCTACATACCTGGCCTCAAACTGGCACTTGAATTCATGTACTATGTTACCGATTTGAGCATAATTAGTGTCTCAAAGAGTATCTTTTCATCTTGATTGGCACCCAACTAATCGAGAACACAACTCCTGTTGCTGCTGCATATTAGCAGCTTGAAATGGCTAGCTTTAACTGTTGCTCAAACTTTTAAAAAACAATTTACCTTTAATCTGAGGTAGCCTGAGTACTTTTCAATAATTCAAGTGGCTGCCTTTGGCCCGTTCATGAGTTTGCACAATGTACAGTGAGCAACAGTTCTTAAGGGTCATTGGACTCAATGTTAACTTTGCTTTTTGTCAACACGTTGCCAAACCTGCGGAGTTTATCCACTAATTTCTGTTTTTGCTACTGTTAGCAACAGTCTCATTATCCTGCATAATAGATTTGATTTGTCCTATTGCATGTCAAGCATGCACAATGAGCAAATGACACAGACCCTACTTACAAGGTTGTTAATGAGGCCAATCCCTGGAGATGTTGGAATTCCAAATTATATATGGGTAGTAAAAGTGGACTTGTGATAGAGAACTCACTAGTGAATTTCTCAGCTAGTACATAGAGGAAAGGCAGCTCATTAGACTATTCCATTTCAAAAGTGAATTTGAGCATGGGTTGGAGCTGATTAAATTGTGTTAGAAAAGTAATGTGTGATCTTTATGTTGGAGATATACAAGGGGCAGGAGGTCAGAGGTCATTCCATCAAAAACTGCTTCCTTGTGAAAACGAGCAAAGTGGGGGTGGGAGGAAGTCTCACTGTTGACAGCTAATTACAGCTGTAGCCTTGAACATGGTGGTATCTTATGCCAGTTCACAAATGATGTTACCATTTTCATCTGTCGTCAGGTGTGATAACTGATGGTTCAGGCCTTTATGCCAAGCTTATTAGGATTCTTGAAGTGGAGTTTTTGATGTCCTGCTAGGCTTCTGACTTGATCTACCTAACCAGAAAATCCATTGGTATGGCACCATCTTCCATCCTGCAAGTGTCACCATAGTGATTCATGGAAGTTCATAGAATCTCTACAGTGCAGAAAGAGGCCATTCAACCCATCAAGTCTGCATTGACCCTCCAAAGAGCATCCCACCCGATCCCCATTATCTCATTTACCGTAGCTAATCCACTTAGCCTGCACCTGCCTGAACACTAAGGGGCAATTGAGCATGGCTGATCCATCTAACCTGCACATCTTTGGGAAGAAACAGGAGCACCGAGTGGAAACCCCCTCCAAATTGGGGAGAACATGCAAACTCCGCACAGACAGTCACCCAAGCTGGATTTGAACTGTGTCCCTGGCGCTATGAGGCATGAATGCTAACTGCTCTGTTACCATTCTGCCCCAAATCTCTCCACCTCTGCTAGTTGAGTGTCAACATATCAAGGACTTTTGTGTTCAAAACTGCTGCATTTATGATTTGGTCCTTCTACGAGATAGCCAGAATGCACCGCAAAGGGCTAAGATGGGACTGGGCTTATTCTTATCCCTTTTCTGAAAGTGGGTTATCAACTTTACATCCAGCCAGCCTCTCTCATACTTACTCCTCAATTTTTACCCCATTCACTGTCTCAGTTACCTGCTCTTTCACTAGATTTTGGCTGTGTCTTCTTTCTTGGTATCCCATCCACTATTTCAACTGCTGCTTATTAATTTGGACCCAAGATCCTTAAAATCCATGGAGCATTATTTCTCATTCTACAAGTGTTCCTATGGGGTTTGTGACAACTAGTTACATGCCTTGTAGTTCAAGTTCTTTGCTCACTGCTGGCACCAGGCAGGCAGGTTACTGCTGCAGGGAGGAGTATCTGTTCCTCTGATCATATCATCTGCAGTCATTATTACATTCCTTATGTATAAAATACAAAAACAATAGATTGAAAACAAGTCATACAAAATAAATTAGCTACATTTGAATACTGTGACTGGAAGGAGTGCTAAATGGGTTTGTTTTGAGTGTAGCTCAGTTGATGCCATATCACTTGTTAATTTTAAACTAGAGATTGAAAGACTTCAGTAGAACTTTGAGGGTGGGAATACAAATTATAGCTCAGTGTGGTGCCCTTGCCTGACAACCACGTACATGTGCTTCCAGTGGGGTTTACTGCATGTGAATCATTGGTAAGGCGCAGGAAGCTTCCATTGCAATGTCACGGAGTTCATTTGTGACATCAATGCAATTGCCCCAGTGGAAATCAGCCAATTCATTATAAACCAGAAATTAAATCTGAAACCTTGCTGGTCTGTGTAGCTAAGCTACTTATTGGCTTATCCATTCAAGCTGTTGGTGAACTTCGATCCATATATCTGATTTAAAGTCATGTTCATTCTTGCTTAATGATCATGAATCATTCATTCTTATTAGCATAAACTTTGGTACAAGCTAATTTAAAGTTTTATTATGAGAGTGACCTCTGGTTAAACTAAACTTGAGGGAGCTCACTGTATTTATTAACATCTCAAGGTGAAGTAGAGAAATGGAAGCAAAACAAATCTGTTGAACTTCTTTCTACCTCCTGATAATTAAAATCAAGTCCAAATGCACCTTTGACTTAGGCACATACACACTAGAGTAAATATCCCATTTTAATAATTCTGAATTAAAGAAAACCTGTAGTTAGGTTACTCAAATGGAATTGACTCCCATAGCCTTTTCATGTGAACTTTTAAGTTTGGCCTAAGTCCGTACTCTTATGATTGATATCAATAGTTGTTTTCCTGGCACCGATGTGACATTTTAATGTAATACAAGTTCTGGGAAGCTGGTACCATTGTAATATTGGAGCAAGAGTAGGCCTTTATTTCACTGAGTGTTTTTCATCTCTCAGTGAAAGCATGGCTGGTCAGCAACCTAACTCTACATAAGCACCTTTGTCCCATAGCCTTTACTACATCAGATTTACAAAAATCTTTCGAGCTCTGGTTTAAAACACTTCATATAGCATCAATAGCTATTTACAGAAGAAAGTTCTAAACTTCAGCCTTTTTCGTGTGAAGAGTATTTTCTAGTTTAATTCCTGAAAGATCCATCCCTAACTTTAGACTGTGTCCACTTCCTAGCCTCTGCAACCAGTGGGAGTCATAGAATCGTAGAGATTTACAGCATAGAAGAAGGCCCTTTGGCTCATCGCATTTACACTGGTCATACACAACCACCTAACTATTCTAATTCTGTTGTCCTGTGTTTGGTCTATAGCCTTGTATGCCTTAGCATCGCAAGTGTACATCTAAATACTTTGTCAATGTTATGAGGGTTCTGCCTTTACCACCCTTGCAGGCAGTGAGATCCATATTACCACCACCTTCTGGGTGAAAAAGTTTATCCTCCCATCTTCTCTAAACCTTCTGCCCCTTCCCTTAAATCTATTTTCCACTGGTCATTGATCCCTCACAGTGAAATAGTTCTTCCTGCTTACACTATCTATGTCCCTCATAATTTTATACATCTCAGTCATGTTCCTTCTCAATCTCCTATGCTCTAAGGAAAACAACCCCAGTCTGTCCAATCTCTCTTCATAACTGAAACTCTCCAACCCAGACAACATCCTGGGAAATCTCTGCTCCATCCAGTCCAGTGCTATCGCATCCTTCCAATAATTCAGATTCCGGAACTGCACACACTGCTCTTGCTATGGCCTAACCAACATTTTATACAATTCCAGCATAATCTCCTTATTATTAAACTCTATGCCTCGGCTAATAAAGGCAAGTATAGCATATGCTTTCTTACCCATTTTATCTACCTGTCCTTCTACCTTTTAAGGCACTAGTATACATGCACACTAAGGTCGCCCTGATCCTTGGTGCTTCCCAGGGTCCTATCATTCATCATGCGTTCCTTTGTCTTGTTTGTTCTGCCTAAGTGAATCACCTCACATTTCTCCCTATTGAATTCCATTTGCCACTGATCATCCTATCTGACCATCCTATCTTTATCCCCTTGTAGTCTAATGCGATCCTCCTACTTATTTACCCCACCCACCAATTTTTGTATCGTCTGCAGACTTACACATCATCCCTCCCACGTTCAAGTTTAAATACTTCATACAAATCACAAAAAGCAAGGACCTCAATCTGACCCCTGTGGGACCCTACTGGTCACAGACTTCCAGTCCAAAAAAACACCCCTTAAATATCACCCTCTGCTTCCTGCCACTCAACTAATTGTGGATCCAATTTGTTAAATTTCTTTGGAACCCAATAGGACTCTTATCTTTGATATCAGACTCTCATGCTGCATCTTGTGTAAAGCCTTGCTTAAGTCTGAGTAGGCTATGTCAAAAGCATTGTCCTCATCTACACAACTGGTCACCTTTTTGAAAAAAAATGAATCTGTTTTTAAACCTGCCAGACCGCTCAGAACCTCTTCTGTCTATGCTAATTTCTTTGTTTCACAGACCTTCACCCTGATTTCTATACCCATACCCTCCCCCTCGCTTGAAAACACCAACCCAACGTATTCATTTCGAACCCTATCTGCATCCTCTGGCTCAATGGACAAGTTACCACTGTGGTCCTTAATCGGCCCTACTCGTTCCCTCGTTTATTCTTTTACTGTTAATGTATCTGTAATATAACAGGATTTTCCTTTATCTGCTAGCATCCTTTCATATCTCCTTATAGGTTTCCTAATCTTCCTTTCAAGTTCCCTCTTGCATATTCTATGCTTCTCTATTTGAGTCCTCAGTATCTGCCATTAGTCTCCCTTTTTCTCATAATCTAGTTCTGTGTGTGCCATAATATCCAGGGTTCACAGCATTTGAGGTCCCACACCTTCTTTCTTTGGAACATGTTAACCCTGCACACTCCATATTTCCTTCTTGAAATGGTTTCTACCTACTGTAATTGTTTCCTTTGATGTCTCAAACATTGATGAAGTTACCACTTAACCTTCTGAATTTCAGAAAATTCAATCTTAGTTTTAATAATAATTTCGCGTTGTTTCATCCCTTGGAGTCCAGGTATCGCTGGAATAAATCTGTGTCCAAGGCCGATACACCATTCCTGAAGTGTTATGATACTCCAACACAATGCACTGGTCTGCCACCTTGTATGCTAGCCCTCAAGATTTCAAGTCTAGCAATCCTTTGGCCTTTCTGCACTTGATCATGACATTCTAATAATGTATACACTAGAATTCCAATTAACTTAGGACTCTCCACTGTCTCTAGCTTTTCATCATTTTGAGAATTTTTTTTTCTTTTATTGGATGATGTTACATTTGACAATACCATGACCATATGTTGCATTCATTTAGTTGGTCAATATTTTGTGCTTGTATGTACACTGTGTATAATGTTGCCTGTCTTTGTGCTATTAGCAAACTTGGCTATGTGGCTTTCTGTTCCATCATCTAAGTCATTATGAAATGCAGTGAAGAATTGAGGCCCCAAGCGGGATTGCCAGGCTAACCATGCTACCCTCTCTTGTGTGCTCTTTTATTCTGTAGCGTGGGTATGGAGAGGTCAGCTATTTTCAACCTTCCCTTTTACCGAGTTGATCTGATATCTGAAGTGATGCTCTTGTTATTGCAGCTACCTAGTGTCTAGCATCTTCTCAAATTTGTATCATTTTGATCATCTCCCTCAAGTGAGGGGTGGCAATGAGCAGTGATCACCTTGATGCACTGAGTCACTGCCTATTTTGAGGCCCTGCTCTCAGCAGTGTCCTGATTTTCTAAGATACCCATGGCTGATAGTTTAGTGATGCTTCATCTTGCCTGAACACACAAGGTCATTGAGACTTTTCTGACAATGGATTGGAGTTCTACCAACAAGACTATGGTTGCTGATCTCTCTGATGACTTCTGGCTATGCTGCCTCTGTTTACCAGGCTGACATTCTGCTGCCATTGTTAGGGAACAAATTGTGGTGCCAAGCTCACAGTTTCTGTACCATAACCTCCAGGGAGATGTGGACACTGCTTTGCCACAGCTGTGTCCCTTGTACTGAGCCCTTACTGCTGCTTCTTTCTGTCTGTGTTACTCTGAAAATTTACAAGTGCCCTTTAGATGGGTTTTATCATTTCCAGCCCCCACTTCCTACTCTCACCCACCACCTGTAATCAATCAGATATTAGAAGGTGCCCCTCTAAATTGGTTGTCTCCTGGAAAGTACTGACAACCAATGTGCTCCTGCCTCCCATAGGGGTCAGTACCTGGACAGGTTCCCGATTTTGGGTATCAGAGATTGGGAAAATCCAGTCCATCATAAGTCTGATTATTTTTGACCTCACTAGCTCACTGTTTATTCAGCAAATTTATACATTCTCAATTAATTACAGGCAAACATTACCCTACAACTTCTCCTATCTGACACCATGCAGGACTATCCTCTTTGATCCACAGTATTAGTCAACCATTTTTACATTTATTAGTATGTCCATTTATGTTTTACAGGCTATAGTAATTGCTGATGTGATTCAAGTTTCAGTTGCATATACATGATGAGTATTTCCCCGAGATCACCAATTGCTTTGGACAGAGTGGTCTGTTCAAACATGCAGTTTAAAAGATAAAAAGATGTGTATAGGTAGTTCTGCTATAAAGCATGTTTCCTTGATGTGAATTGGCTATATTTCGTTAACATGAATTAGCAGTAATGCGATTGATGAATAGCAGATGCTGTTTGTATAACGAAAACTTTCTGCTGTATAGGTTTAGCGATTTCTCTATAATGTGATTTTTCTTATGGCGATTTTCTATAACGCAAGGTCAAACAAGAATGAGACAGTTCTCACAAAAAGTGACAAACTGTATATACTGCCTTTCATAATCACTGGCTGTCACAAATCATTTTACAGTCAGAGAGTGCTTTTGAAGCATAGTCATTGTTGTGCTGTTGCTAATAAGCACACAGCAAGCTCCTACAATGTGATCATAGCCAGATAGTATTTATTTGCTTTCACAATGTTGATTTGAGGGATAAAAATTGTGCAGAACGCCTGAGTGTAACTCTCTTGCACCCCTTTGGAATAGTGCTGGGGATCCCATGTGCTCACCTTAGAGGGCAGTTCCGGCCTTTGTTTCATGTCTTGTCCAAAAGGGAATATCTCCAGCAATGTAGTCCTCCCTCGCTACTGTACAGAAATGTTAGCCTCAATTGCTGAGAACTCGGATCTCTGGGACTTCAACCTAGAACCTTGTGACTCAAAGGTAAAGGTGTTACCAATTGAGCCATAGCTGAAATTTGCATTTTAGAACCGGTCAACTTATTGTATTAATCAATAATAGTGTGCAATCCGTTCAGCAGCATTTAGTAAATTAAGCAATTTCTGACTTTTACTCTACTCACTTCCTTTTCATTAACTTTCAAACTTATTTATATGACCTTTTCACTTGAGCCCCTCTACATTTCCTTTGTTTACAGCCCTTGTGGCCACCTTTTTATCCTTTCATCTAGGACCAGAGTGTTGTAGCCGATCTCAATAGTACTATTCTCTCCTGTCCCAATAACAGTACCAGTGTTACATGAAATGCTTCTTCCCCTCTTCCCCCAGCCTAATCTGTTTAATTCTATGCCAATTTGCGCATCTCACTGATAATAATCTGGAGATGATAGAAAGATTTGAGATGGGGACAAAGAAATCCACTGTAGGTGCAATCTTCTGGAGGGTCTTTCAGTCCAGACACACCTGCTTTATCATATCTTAGTTTAGACTATTTGTAGTAATTATGTTTTCTTTGTGATTTGTAAATTTTGATTTTTTTTTCCCCCTACTGCACACTAACTTGCACAAAGCGCTTTAACACACTTTAAGTTTATGTAAGTCGCAACAAATTTTGGAGGTTAAAAAATAGCCCCACCTACATTCCTACTCTCTCTAAATTTCCAACTTTTGCACTTTATGTAAGACCACTCTGTGTCAACCAATATTTATTTTCGTAAATCTTTTGAGTCACACCTAAATCACAACTATGCACTTGATTTTCTTTTCATGGTAATTTCCTTACTTTCAAGCAATCATTTACTGCTAATTGACAGTTAACTACCATTGGCAAGCATTGCAAAATGATACTATACTTTAAGGAGCATGACAATATTTCAAACAATTTACTTTTGTATCTAACTAGGAAATGGGTCCCAGAAATGTACAAATGTGATTTTTCTGAGAGGAGATGTTATTGCCTTGTCTAATTTTCTTTCCGACACACAGTACCCTTTTAGTACAAACAAACAAGCTACCAAATATTTCTAACTTTCTGACCCGGTGTGATATTGTAATTAACTGTGTCTTTGCATACACAATATGTTGTTGGCAAACAATTATTATGCAACTTAATTTTAAACTGTACAGTGGAATAAATTTGGTGTGGCTTCATCTGTATAGCAGAACTACACAATCTAGGAGGGTCCAAGATCATTTGTCTATCACTGCTGATTTGGCTGATCTTGGCTAGGGTGGGTTCCTACCCACTGGTCCTTGCTGGAATTGTGTATGGAGCTTGGATGAGGGCTGAATTGGCTTTGCTTTGACACCACTGTGGTTAATAGCCTGCAGACAGGTACTGCCTCAAGTTATGCAGTAAACTGAATTATTGTAACAGTCAATTGATGGTGAATCAATCAAGAAGTTAGTGGAGTTAAAACCTTCCAGAAAGGTGATAAGGGGAGAAAAGTGGCATAAATAGTGTGAGGAAAATGTCTTTGAATAAATGTAAGATTTATTGATTTTTGAATTATTATTTATAATCTTAAATATATTCTATATTCATTTCACTAGTCTGACTGATTCTAGGTTTAGATTATTAAAAATGACAATTATGATTAAATTGACTTTGCTGGTGAACTGTGGTGAAACGTTTAATTCTTTTTGAAGTCTGGATTTACATTCCTTAAAAATAAACTACCATTTTGAAGTTTTTAAAATTGCTACTTATTATAATTCAATGTATGTTAAAGCACAATAAGTCTAATTCGTATTTCTGTTACAGAATACTCTGGGCATGCCCATATTCTATTGGCTGCAATGGAAAAAGTAAGTAATAACAAATTTATATCCAATTTTGACTCTGTCAAACTAAACTTATTGCAATGCTAAAAATTGAATCTAATGGAT
Source organism: Rhincodon typus (assembly GCF_021869965.1). NCBI lineage: Eukaryota > Metazoa > Chordata > Chondrichthyes > Orectolobiformes > Rhincodontidae > Rhincodon > Rhincodon typus. The sequence goes on along the minus strand of NC_063352.1, from coordinate 46,360,750 downwards.
GAAAAACTAATTATATTTTTAGGATGGATTGGAGTGTTATTTATTTTGAGAAATTACACCTGAAAACATGTTAATACCCTGAAGCATTGCCTGTAAACAGTATTTTTCTACCCTTATTACGGTACCTTTCATATCTTTCACTGTTTAATCTCAGAGATTACTATGTCCAAAACAAGCTTCGCATTTGTAACATTGCTATATTGTAGACTAAAATAGTCAAATGATTCTGCATTCTGTAAAAAAAAAGTTGAATTTATTTGTTGATAATGATTACCAATTGTTTTGATTTATATAACTGCGCTGCAGCAACTCATTTTATCCCAGTATCAGCCTAAATGGTGAAATTAAGTATGACAATATATTTTTCCATGACAATATTGTAATCATAACTGAATTTGATTAAATGTAATAATCACTTACTTATTTTTAGCAGCAGAATACATTTAGTTCATGTAATGTCAAATGACTGGCTAGGAGTTTCAACACTCTAAGAAAGAATATTGACAAAGCAGCACTGAATGGAAGTTGTTCTAAAGGTAGAATATCAGTAGCCTATGGAAATCAATGAAAGAAACAGAGTCTTGAATGGTAAATTAGTGAAAAAGATACTGTGCTACAATATTTTTGAACAAATCACAATTGGAACTTTACGACAAAGCAGTGACTAATATATGTATATAAGGTAAACCAGTAACACAGTAGGTTATTCTGGGTCCTTTTATGATGCGTATTAAATCGCAACATTCTGTTTATATGGCTGTGACTTATTGTATTACAACCTCATTTGGAAGTTTTGGACAAAGGCCTGCAGTATTCTGTTTCAGGTAATAAAACTTTCAACAATTTCTATAGAATTTGGTACGCAAAATCTTTGACAGGCTTACATCCATAGTAATTGTTTCCAGGGTGTGAAGAAATGTGACAAATTTTTTGAAAAAACTATTTTCATTTCTGGGCTGATATGTGGTGCTTGGTTGAGCAATTTGCAAATAAAGGTTTCTGTAATGTTGAACGTGTAATGATTGTGGACATGCTCTTTGTTAAAGTAATGGACCTTATTAAAATTTAATTGTGCACTCTGGTATACTTATTAGAAAAATAAAGTGGACAGTGATAACTTTAATGCTATGAACAAGTCTGACCTTGTACTGTATGTCGTGCTAGCTGTCTACATACCCAGCAAAATTATTTATAAGAAATAATATTAAATACTGAATCTCAAGAGTGCTCGGACATTATTCATTCACCTACAACTGTCCTCCATAAATGTTTTCATATGCAGTACCTATGTGGGTTTTACCACCGGATTCAAATTCAAAATGTTGCCCATTATCTGTGAAATTAATGGAGGACCACTTTGCCACAATGTTTCACATATTCAGCATATTTATCCTGCACCTGATTCCACTCCTATTCAATCCAAAGGTCTGTTCATTGAGAGTTTAAAAACGCAAGCTATTTAGTTTGAGTTGTAAAGCAGCAAAAGTTCTCCTCAAATCACGGGAATGCCTCTCTTTGGATGATAGAGGATTTGCTTTAATTGCTACCTTATCTCAAAACGCAACACTAGACAGGCAGCTGATTTCAGCAGAATTAGTGCAGAAAATATTTCAGCTCAGCGATATTTTCCTAAAAATGTAAATTTTTCTGAAGTTCCTTTTTAGAATGGTGCTATTACACAGAAATGTTTCAATTCTGACAGTATATTTGAAGTTGAACACTTTGAAGGAAAAATAATATCTGTCACCTCAAGTGAGGACTTAAATCTTGTCATTTTGCTCTTTTTTTATTACTTACGTTAAAATTACATTGATTTGTAAGAGTTAAATTACGGACTATCGAATAATTTTCTTCATGTACTGTTGATACTATTTTTTATTTGAGCCCCATATTTGAATCCAATTGGGCCTTGATTTTAATTCATATTGTATGGAGATTTAATAACCATTCATGACAGCAGTAGCAGAAAAGAGTTTTATGTTTCCGTTTTGTAAACTCTCCTGAGAAAATGAAATTATGACTTGTGAGAATTTTCTTGCACAAAACAATTGTGCTCTGGCTTTGGGTCATGCCGGTAACTCAGTGAGTTCATTTCATGTTCCAAGCTTCCCTTAGGATTGATTTACAGCATGCTTGAAGGCCCACTATAGTTGACCAAGATTAAAACATTTTTTGGGGAAAAACTAAATTTAGATTGTCGCACCAACTTTAGATGAGAATGTTTTTCAGTTTTAAAATGGGGTTTCCAAAGAGGCCGATCAATTTCTGAAGAAGATGGCAGCATCTCGTAATGCAATTAATATACAGACAATTTCATTGTTTGCATTGACTGTCAGCACTATCACAGAAAATATAGACCAGGCTTTTCTCTAGTACTGACTCCCTTTGTCCCTCTAAACACAGTAATAAAGTAAATAATTAAGTTTATAGTAACTACAGTGTTAGGAAGTTTGGTTACGTAAGATAGCATTTTGTTTCATTTTGTGGTTCAGTAGTTTACATTGTGAAGTAGTTCAGAATATTTCAAAATTCTGTACACTTTTAAATCCGCATACATAGCAGTTTGAATAATGAATTACAGCTTCTCTCCATGCTAGCTGTGTTTATTGTGAATCATAAAGTTGGAAGTTCAAGCCTGACTGCAGAACTTTAGATGCCTGTGCAAGGCGGCAGTATTGATTGTGTGTTTATTTGCAAAACAAGTCCACTGGAGTAGATATCTGATTGGTCTTTGTGGCAGACAAGACAACTCCCTCCTTTCACCATATAGTTTAAATGTATTGTGTAATTTAATCTTGTCAGTGTTGCAGGGAAGCTCCAAAACACTAAGTAACAATACTGCTTTCAGACAGCATATAGGCGTCACTCCCAAGTCAGGAGCACTCAGTGCTTAGTATCAAATCCTGAGTGCACGCTGTACTCTCATCAGTGATCTCAGGGAACACACAATGATGAAGCTACTGATATTAGTGATTGCATAATGTTCATGCTGCTAAATTCAGACAGTAAGGACTGCAGAACAGAAAGATTTCAGTGCAATTTTGACTTCAGAATTGAGATGTTGCTGGACTGGGAACCAGTGAAGACCAACAAGCATGGGGGTGATGAATGGATAGATGTGACTTGCTGAGAGTTGGGATGCATTGAGCAGTGTTTTTGATGAGGCCAAATTCATTGAGGGTGAAAGTCTCAGGGAGGAAGACTGATCAAGAGAACGTTGGAATAGTGAAACCTAATAAATATGCATAATTAATTATAGGTAATGTAATGCATATGGATTGAAACACAGCATATGGTCTCCCTTCTTTTTAAGTGCGACCATAGTTTTATTAATTTCAGCACATAGGGGAAGTCTTTATCCTTGGTATTATTCTGGAAAATTCCTCTGTGTCCCAATGCCTTGATGTCCTCCATCTCTAAGTGTGACACCAAGAAGCAATCGCAATACCCTAGCTGAGACTTAACCAGTAGTAATAAAGGTTTAGAACATCTTCCTTGTTTTTGCATGCTGTGCTTCTATGAATAAAGCCAATGATCCTATAAGAATTTTAACGTCCTTCCCTCTACTTGAAACTTTTCACAGCTCCATCTCACTCTTTCCACTTTTTAAGATGCTCCTTAAAAACTACCTTTTTGAGTGAACATTTGTCCACTTTTCCAAAAAGCTTCTATTTGAATCAATGTCTGATTGTGTTTGATAACAGCAAATGTAAAATGTTACTCTCCAATTCACACCCAGTGCACCAACTTCTGCTTGCTGTTATTGCTACGATGGAGACATTGGGTATAGATTCTAATTATTAGTCTTTAGTGGCATCACTTTCCTCCCCCCGCCATCTCCAGATGCCAAACCATGTGCATGTAATTTGGCTGTTTATAAAAAGAAAGCTAAGCGTAGTTTATAGCAATGCTGAACAGGACGTCATTGTAAAATAAAAATGCTTTTACTTCAAAGGTTCATGCAACATTTAGTCAGCAAGGTATTACACTTGGATCTTTATCCTTGATCTTAACCCTGTCAGGTCTTGTGTGTATACCAGCCAACCTAAGGGTATGAATTGTTCTTTGTTGCTGGATAGTGACTGCTTTGTGTGCAGCTTTGCATGTTTTACTTTGCCACCATCCCAAAAATATGACAAAGTAACCATCTCCGGCAGTTTCTTTAAATAGATTTATTCTGGAACAAAAGTTTAGGGGTGGAGCAATCTGTTGACTGTAATAAACTTTACTATGCCCAGTGATTAGTCAGAGTCAGGAAGCATGTCAACAGTTAAAAAGGAAAGGGTTCACGAACACATGATGGAACTCAATCCAGCACACAATAATAGCAGAAAACCGAATCGGAAACTTCATCAGAGATAGTAGGAACTGCAGATGCTGGAGAATCTGAGATAACAAGGTGCAGAGCTAGATGAACACAGCAGGCCAAGCAGCATCAGAGGAGCAGGAAGGCTGACGTTTCGGGCCTAGACCCTTCTTCAGAAATGTAGCAGCTGATGGCTAATCCAAATTTCCTAGCTATGGAAAACAGCCTCTCTTTCTGCATCCTGTGGATCCTGTTCAGAATCTTGTATGTTTCAACAAAATCTGCTCTCGTTCTTTTACACTTCAAAGCATGTAGGCCTCATTGACTTGGACTGTCATTAAAGGACCATCCTGTCATCCTGGGAACTGATTCACTGAACTTTTGTTGCAATGCCTTCATTACAGGTATTTCCTTTTTATAATGAAGTTCAAACCCTGCACAGTATTCTAGTATGTTCGCACAAAAGCCCTATACAATTTGTAGTGAGGCTTCCTTGTTCTTATAGCCTAATTCCCTTGTAATAAAGGCCAACTTGCTATTATATTTCCTTTACTGCTTTTTGTATATATGTGCGAACTTTGTATTCCTTGCAAGGGTACACCCAATTCCTCAGATCATTAATAATTACAAATTTGAAGCCATTTCAAAATAGTCTGTTGAGGTGGTATGTATCTTGAGGTGTAATTTGTTTGGAGGAGTACCCCCCCAAGGCCCCATCTGTATAGATGCACGAGATCCCTTGCCTTATTTTAAGAACAGATGACTTCTCCTTGTATCCTGATCACTGTTTATCTCTTGGCCAATATCAGCACAGTAAACTAACTGACCACTGATCCGATGTGCTGTTTGTGAGACCCTGGAATTGCCTACCTGATGCTCCAAAATATATCATAACTTCTCATGGAATCATAAAATACATTGCAGGAAGAGATCATTCAGCCCATTGAGTATGCACTGATCATCCAAAGACCCAGCCACCCCACGCTATCCCCGTGACCCTGCATTTACCATGGCTAATCTGCCTAACCTGCACACTATGGGGCAATTTAGCATGGTCAATCCACCTAACTGCTCATCTTGGGATGATGGGAGGAAACTGGAGCACCCAGCAGAAATCCATGCAGACACTGGGAGAATGTGCAAATTCCACACAGGCAGTCACCCGAGGCTGTAATTGAACCCCAGTCCCTGGTGCTGTGAGGCAGCAGTACTGACCACTGAGCCACCGTGCGATCCTCTTCTCACCAGATTCTGGAGCTATTTTCCATTTTCTTCCTTTGGTTGATGATTGAGTCAGTCTTGTTCATTTAAGATGCTGCATTTTTAAAGATTCTTAAGTGGACTCTGCTGGCAAAATGATTAATAACCTTGATCTGAGATGCATCCATTTTGAATCTCTGCTGCTGAATTTTCTTATTCCTCTTTCTCATCTCCTAGCAAGCAGCAATAGAACCTTTCATTTTCAGCAAATAGGAACAGGAAAAGGCCATTCATCCCCTCAAGCCCATTCTGCCATTGTGAGATCATGGCTGATCTGTGGCTTAACTCTATCTACCTATCTTTGGCCCATTTCCCTTAATACCTTTGCCTAACAAAACAAAATCTACTTAAGATTTAAAATTAACAACTGATCCACCATCAGCTACTGTTTGTGGAATAGAGTTCCAATCATCTGTCACCCTTTATATGTAGAAGTGCTTTCTCCTGGACAGTCAGGCCCTAATTTTTAGACTATGCTCCTGTAGTTCTAGAATCTGCGACTGGTGAAAATAGTTGATCTTTATCTAACCCGCCTTTTCCTATTCTCATTTTGAAGACTTTGATCTGCTCACCCCTTAACCTTATAAATCCTGGAGAAAACAGGCCTGATTTGTATAATCTGTCTCCATAAATTCTCGCCAAAATTATGTGCAGATCCTCCCAGACTTCAAATCTATTTTTAAGACAATTTTTTATTCTCAGCCACCTATTGATTTATTTGGGTAGATTTTTATTTATAAGATTTGCACACTTAGAAATACGGAACTAATTTTGGAACATTTGTCTGACTTTTACAAATGGAGAAATCAGCTTTCTGATTTAATGAAGTTCTACTAATTGTACGGCTATTACTTTGCAAAGCAATACTGAAATAGAATCATAGATCATAGAATCCCTACAGTGTGGAAACAGCCCTTTGGCCCAACAAGACCACACCAAGCCTCAGGTCATCCCACCCAGACACCACCTCCGATAGTCCACCCAATCTACACATCCCTGAACACTACAGGCAATTTAGCATGGCCAATCCTCCTAGCCTGCACATCTTTGGACTGTGGGAGGAAACCAGAGCACCCGGAGGAAACCCACGCAGACATAGGGAGAAAGTACAAACTCCACACAGACCGTGGCCCGAGGGTGGAATTGAACCCGGGTCCCTGGTGCTGTGAGGCAGCAGTGCTAACCACTGTGCTACTGTGCAGTCAGTCAGTCAGTCCGTCCGTTGGTCGGTCGGTCGGTCGGGTGTGCGGGAGAGTGAGACATACGTATACATGTATGTGTGTGTACATATACCTTACTATCACTAAGCATTTCAAGACAGTTACAGTTAAGCCCAGTCATTCCCTCCTAACCCATCTGTAATGTAACTATAGTGTATGAATAAAGTGCGTTTTGTTTCAAGACCGGTAGTTTGACCAATAGAAGTGCATCTGGAACACAATACCTGGCATTTGCCTGTTAAAAAATATTAAAATGGTAGGGCCTAGGCTATCATATATTTTGAGGGGGTTGGCCTGGTCCACACCACATGCAAATATTGGAAATGTAGGAAGTAAAGTTGCATTGAAGTTCATGCAGTAAAGCAGTTTTCCTGCTCATTAAGTTTGAGGACGTTTTCCACTCTTTCAGCAGCAGTCCACCATGAAACTTTATTAACCTGCTCCAACATCATCATAACTTTCCTTGAACTTTAGGTTAATGAGAGAAAAACAGTGTACCTACATCAGGAACCTTATGTGCCCCGTCTGCTGTTGCAATGGATAGTTCCTCCTGAGTTGGTAATAGCCAGCTGTCTATGGACTTAGATCTTTGCTAAGTCTGTATTTACATGTCGACTCGACTGTGGGAAGGCATAGTTTGCATTTTTGACACAGTGAGTAGTTTTACATGAATAATCATACGTACTAAAATGGTTGAAAAAGATCTTCCACATTGCTATTTATACACCATCTAGAATTCTCTTAATTGGCATTAGTAGGTTTATTTTAAACCTAGCTTGCTGATGACTTCATTCGTTTATTTTGCAGCACGTTGATGGAAGTTTTTCTGTGAAGCCATTAAAGCAAAAGCAGATTGTAAGTAACCTGTAAACTTCATGCTGTCGCAATAGTGATGAACAAGTTCGTTGAACCAGAACTGAATTATTTATGTGCAGGAGCCAGAGTTCTCCACAGCCCTTCAGAAAGCTGATGCTTGATTGCTTTTCCCTCCCGTTCAACTTCATTCTTGCAGGACTCATTTGAGGGTCATTGTCAAGGATGCAACCAGGGAACAGGTTGTTGACTCTGGATGCACAGTTCTCTGGCAGTATGGTGATGAGGCCCAGTAACTAATTTTAATTGTAGTTTCACCTTCTGGTATGTGTTTATTCCCACACAGGCCTGTAGACCAGTCATATCAACTTTCTGTGGAATCGCAATGCAATGTTTGATCCAGTGATCTTTCATAGCATGGTTAGGGCAGCATAGGAGACCATTTGGCCTCTAGTGTCCATGGCAGCTCTCTGCAAAAACAATTTAGTTACTTAGGCTCTTCCATCCTTTCCCCAGAATCCTGTAAATTCCTCCTCTTGAAATATTTATCCAGTTCTCTTTGGAAATCACAGTTGCACACTTTCAGGCCATGCATTTCAGATCCTGACCGCCTACTTAATTTTAAAGAGTTTTTCTCCCTGTTGCTCCTTTTGACAATCACCTTAAATCACCTATCTGTCATTCTTAATGCTTCTGCTAATAGTAAGAGTTTATCTTTATCCACACTATCTAGACCCCTCGTGATTGTGAACACTTCTACCAAATCCCCCCTCCACCTTTTATCTGAGGATGATAACCACTGCTATTCCAATGTAGCCACAAAACCAAAGTCCCTCATTCCCAGAAACATTGTCATTTTCTTTTTCTTTTTCCTCCTTTGCGCCCTTTTTAAAATCTTTACACCCTTCCTAAAATGCAGCATTCAGAATTGGATATATTACTTCAATTGAGTGAGTGCTTTATGAAGAGTCAACGTAGCTTCCTTGCTTTTGTATTCCATGTCTTTATTCATAAAACCTGGGATCCCCTGAGCCTTTTTATCTACTTTCTCGACCTTTCTTGTCAAGTTCAATGACTTGGACGCATACTTCCTTTGACCCAGGTGTTGGGAAAAGTCTTTATTTCGTGCAATGTACCTTTAAGGCCACAGTGGACCAAGGACTATTCTGAAAGAGGGTTCAGTGATTTCTGATTATAATATCATTTAAGTTCCAAGAAATACTCATATGACCTAAGGTTGGCGTAGAGATGAACAGCTAAAATGCAAAAGGTAAATTCAAAAACGGAGTTTAGTTGTGCTACAACACCAGGAATACTTCCTGCAACTTCATAGACACAGTATCAAGCTGCAGTGAATCAGTTTGTGACTTTAATATTTTTCAACTGGAAAAGCATTCTAAATTAAGTTTTGAGAAGAAAAGTGGAACCTGGCATTTCAGAATAAATTAAAACCGAATTGTGTTAAATTTAAACTGTTCCTGAGAATGTTCTGTTCACTTGTCAGTCAGTATTGTTAAAGTTCTCAGTGCACAATGGTAAGTTTAAAAAAAAATCATTGCCTAATATGGGGTTTGAGACCATGACTTTAAACTGGACAGTCTCATTAAATACAACTGAGCTAGCTGGGACCTGTCTCCACAAAGCCTTTCTAACTTGTTTCAGAAGATTGCAGCTTAAAGCTGTAATTACTGTTTCCATTTTGTATAACAGTGATGTCTTACAAATGCAATTTTATGCCCAAAGATACAGTTGAAATCTGATGTGAGATTTGATGCTGTGCAACCAGCCCATGCCATTGATGCTGCTGCTGCAGCATGAAAAGATCTCGGGATCAGTTGATGACAGACAGTTCAGAATGGGAATTAGAGAAAACAAACAAGGTTCTCACCAAACTGTTTAATTTTTGCCAGACCCTGGTTTTGAAGCAGGAATTTTATGGAGGCAGAAAGTCTGAGTCACCAGCTGCAGAGCCGGTATGAGTCTTGCATTGTCTATTTTCTGGAAGGTTGCCACATTTTGCTCCGTAAATTAACTTGTAAGGCCTGTCGCTGGCCTATCCCAAGATCAAGGATAAGGCCTTTGACCACTAGTTGCCCACTTAAAGGCTTCAGTTGGCAGTAGGCGGAAAGGCTGCCCACATGAAAGCAAAGTTAAGGTTGTAATGTGCTTTCTCATCCTTAAAACTAAGAATATTGCGATTCTTGGATTTATGAAGGTTCTGTTGGTGGTTTGGCCCCGATTTCAGTGCATTGGTCTCTCCTTTAATAAACTTATTGAAGAGGAATTCCGATTTACCTGGTCTGAGTCCTTTCAGATGGCCTTTAAGACATTAAAGTCTGTTTATTGCACTAAAAGATATAATGTGTTATCTCGTCCATCGGCTTTCTTTCTGTTGGTTTTGTTGGAGTTATCTGTTCCTGTTGCTTTAGTATTCTGTCTTTTCTATCACCTCTTTTCTTTCTTCCCACCAACTTATATGATTTCACACTTCTCTGCATTAAATTTCATCTACCATGAGCCTGCTGAAATTAGTTTTTATCTACTCAGTTCTCCTATGTGGAAATCTAGATAATATGAAAATAAAATGCAATTTTGGTTTAAAGTTACTTTTTGTTTTGGGTCAAAAAGTAGAAATAAAAATAGTAGCTTGGAGAGAAATTTGGACCTCGTGGTGTTCCCACGCATCTGCTGCTGCCTTGTTTGTCCAGGTGGTGGAGGTTATGGCTTTGGAAGACACTGTCAAAGGAACCACAGTGAGTTGCTGTCGTGCACCTTGTAGGTGGCATACATTGCTGACTCTGCATTGGTAATAGAGTGAATATTTAAAATGGTGGAATGGGTGTCAATGACTTAATTGTGAATTAAATTAATCTGTTACAAGAAAATGTTGATTTAATAGCACATTTAAAATATTTCCTATTCCTAGCTTGTTTTAAAAAGGATTGTCCTGTGCTTCTGGCATAATAAAGTAAAAAATGCAGTATAAAATGTTACAAGGATATTCTAATTAAAGGAAAACAATGGTGAATTCAATCAGTAAATTTTCTTTTGAGCAGTACCAAAAAAGGACACAGTGTCAAAGCTTTCTATCTTGCACTCATCAGGACAATTTGCAAGAGTACCTTTTCTAGGGAAACACCAACATTCATTCTGCTGGAAAAGAGAGTGCTGGTTTGTTGGCAGTTGAACTCTGGTAAAGGCATTGTAATGAACAATGCATCCACTAATGCTGATTGAAGAAACTGCAAGGGTTTTGTTTAAATTTTTAAACCAGGTTTAACTTTGGTTAGGGTATTGCCTGAAAAGATGAACTAGGAAGCGGTAGACGCCTGCTTTGTTGAGTGAAACAGGTGCAATGCATGTACATGTTCCTTCTTTCTTCAAATACCAATTATTAATATGTTTATTGATACATGTAACTTCCTGTACATACAAGTATGCCCCACTGTGCGCTCAACTCTCAGTCCTAAATTTGTAGCAGTGTACAATCTCGCACGTTGAAGGGCATCCAAGAAGCATTGTCCAGTTGCAGAATTGCATCTAATGTTCAACACACTTGTGAATTTTGCAAACATGGGATGATTAAGTACAGTCAGTATTTTGTTGCAAATAATCAAAGGGGTATATTGCTTGATTCATTTGGAATGTACAGCTTACATGCCTGTCATCACACCAGCACTAGAAATTCACATACCATTTGTGTGAAGGACCAAATATCTCTTTGGCTTGATGGCAGCCTTGTTACCAATGAACACCAACATTTCCCCTTGAATCGGTTTTCTTGTGAGTTGACCTGATGATTGCAAAGCAGAAAGCTTTGACAAAATGTGACGACTTTCAGCAATACTCAAAGGTTTTGTTATTCAGTTTAATTTTTTACTTGAATATGTGATTTGGGCAGTGGTCCTAAACACACAGTTCATTTTAGCAGAGACAACAAGGTGTAGAGCTGGATGAACACAGCAGGCCAAGCAGCATCATAGGAGCAGGAAAGCTGACGTTTCGGGCCTAGACCCTTCATCATTTTAGCAGTTGGGAGCACTATTTCTTGCAGTTATTATTAGTCTTTGCCAGCAGTGAGAGGCATGTCGTGAGGGAGAATATAGACTGAGACTTAAATTTCTAAACTTCGGTTGTCTCTTTTTATTGTGTGGGATATCCTTAGTACACACCCCTTTGTTAGGAGAGAATCGTATATTTATAATGGTGTTTGTGTTATAAAACTACCACATCTTAGGTCTCAGATGCTTAATTTTAAAAGCATTTATGGGGCATTCTGTCTATTGGACAATGTTCCCTCTGTTATGCTTCTCAAACACTGGCTTCTGTAATGTTTACTATGTGGTTAGAAATCTCAGTGCTGTACTAAGCACTAATAAAAATGTATAACTACACAGGAAATTTCAAGTTATAGTTTACAATGTTAGCGAGCTAGGCAGTATCAAATGTCACAGTGTTCTTTATGATGTTTTGAGAAATGAGATTGTAAAATTGTTTAAATTCTAAAAACGTTAGATGCTTAAGTAGACTTGGAGGTTTGCTTTTAACTGGCAGAATGTGCTAAACTGCACATTTAATTACATTTGGTACTTACAAATTTTAAGTAGGATGATATGTTTTGAATGTTAGTTTGTCCACATTAAATAAGGAAGAAAGAAAACACAGGATTTATTCACAGGACCTAGGCATTGCTGGCCACAAGTGTTTTTGTCCATCCCTAATTGTCGTTAAAATGATGGAGCTGCCTTACCTGCCTGAACTGATGCAATTCCTTTTGTGTAGGTAGACCCAACAGTACCGTTAGCGAGGGGTTTCTTGAATGTTGCCCTAGCGACGGTGACGGAATAGTAATATAGTTCCAAGTCAGGATAGCATGTAGCTTGGAGAGAAATATGGGCCTAGTGGTGGTCCAATCTACTGCTGCCTTGTTCATCTGGGTGGTGGAGGTTATGGGTTTGGAAGGCACTGTCAAAGGAACCCTAGTGAGTTGTTGCAACGCATCTTGTAGGTGGCATACACTGCTGACTCTGCATCGGTGATGGAGTGAATATTTAAAATGGTGGAATGGGTGCCAATCAAGTGGATTCCTTTAGACTGGACATTGTCAAGCTTTTTGAGTGTTACTGGAGGTGGAATCATCCAGGCAAGTGGGTAACATCCCATCAGACTTCTGACTTGTAGTTGGTGGATGAGTTTTAGAGAGTCTGGATGTGTTACTTAGTAAACTTTTCAGTGTCAGGACCTGCCCTTGTAATCATGGTAACTATGGCTGGTTCATTTAGTTTCTGGTCAATCATAATCCCCAGGAAATTGATGTTGGGGGTTTTGACAGCTGTAATGCTATTGTATGTCAAGGAAAGATGGTTAAATTCTGTTGTTGGAAATTGGAAATGATTACGTTTCCCATCGAACCATATTTTCCGATTATTCGGCCCAATCAAAGACCAAAATTAAGATCCATTATCAAAAAACCTGCCACCAGAGGTTTAAGTCTGATGCCTTTGGCTCAGTAACACTATTTATAACGTCCGCTGATACTTCATTGGAGAGACGAGAAGAGTAATGAAGAAGAATCTGGGACATATAAACAAACATGATGAAAATAAACTCTTTAAATTGTTTTCATCCTCAGACTGCTGGAATGCCCAGCAAAGCAGAAATTCCCTCCCTGTGCTTGGCCAAGTTTTCAACTTTCACATTGGCTTTTTAAATAAGCAAAAGCATATGCACTAATATTACAGCAATAAAGCTACTGAGTGATGAGTAGTTTTATTACAGTCTCATCAGCACAGGCTGCAAAAATAAATATCTAAAATGGAATGTTTTAAAAAGGATGCAATTCATATGGTTCAATTCTGATGTTTATGTCACATATAAAGGCATTTTCAGCAACTAGATGAAAAATGCAAACTATGAATAGGTTTCTGGATAAAACATGATTGGTTACCTCAGAAAGACTTCAGTTCTTTGTACCTTTGATTTGTAGAGCAATGGAAATGGATATGAACATGAGATGGGAGAACACAAGATTTTGCATGGGGTACTGCCCTTTGATTTATCTCCTCCTCTCACACTGCCGCCCCACCCCAGCTCACATGCTGAATCTCTCCTTTGATAAAAGATATGTGGAACATATTGACAGTATCAAACCACTTAGTCCAAGCTTCAGACCATGCATCCTGATCGTAGCTCAGCTGGACCTTCATTTATCCATATTTGCTCCATAACCTTTTGATACCAGTACCCAACAAAAATCTCAGATTTTAAAACTCAATGTGTCCCACTATTTATTGTCTTTGTGGGCATGAGCCCCAGATTTTGATATCCTTCATTCCAAAACATTTTTCCTGATTTCATTCTCTCATGACCTTAAAATTGCAGTGATACAGGGTAAAAGTAGAGAGTGGGAATAACTAGATTGCTGTTCAGAAAGTCTAGTGTGGACCCATTGGACCCAGTGGTCTTCATCTATTCTTCAGTATTCTAAAATTATAAATATACCTCTGTTTTGGTGTCGGCTTTTTAACTGGATCATAAGCATGTTACTTGAAGGCACAATTTTTCAGCATTAGGTAAGGGTAAATATTTTTGCATTGCTAATCCCTAGTTGGTTATTTATTATATTGGACTTTGTCCTTAGAAGAAGGTTGTATGTACCATTGTAACTTTGCACCCAAGTACAATGACATTTTTCTGCCACAATTTTAGGCAGCATGTCATTTGACAGTGAGAGTTTTTCTCTGTAAGAGGCTTCAGAAGCTAACCACAATGATTTGAGGTTTTCTTTCGCAATACACTCCCAATGCTGGTCCTATGACATGGAGCGAGAAAGGAAAACAAAATACATTCTTAATAGTGCTTAGTAATAGTAATGGTGAATGTGGAATTGAGTAAAACTCTCAAAGGGAAAGCTTACTTTGTGCATGTTGAGGTTCTCATAGCATCGTACTGTAAAAGCTGAAGCCTGGTGTGATTCTGCCATCTGCTGCCAAAACATTAAATTGCTGATGGTAATTCCAAAAAAGAACATAGCATTTGTAATGCTCTTTACAGTGATACCTTCTTCAAACTGTGTTAACTTGCTTCAATTGTTGACCATTTATACCGACCACAAAATTGAAGCTTTCATCTCCTGGGGAAAATAAACCGAATCTAGTAGTTGAGGCAAGTTTTGGCTTTTTTTCTATAGAGATTTTGTACAAAAGCAAGAAAATGCAGTTTGCACTCAACAGGATAGGTTAGCGTCATGTCGAGCTATTCATCAGAGCTGGTAATAATTGCTGGTACACAGTATTGACAAAGCAGATTAAATGAAGATTAAAAAAAAATACACTTGTACGTACACACTAAGTTGTTTAAATGCAGAACACAAGATGGCTCGCTAGCTAAGTGACTAACATCAAACAACAGGAAAAAGGCATAATTGTTTTTTTAAGAAACTAAAAGCATTGGTGCAACAAAGAATGATTAGCCAGCTGGTGGATGTGTGAGGCAGTTCTGAAGCTGAAGCAGGAGAAGCTTGCAAAGTTGCTGAAGTTTTTAAGTCTGGTTATCAAAGTCAAAATGAAGGTTAAAAGACTTCAAAGTATTCAGTAGGAATGTGCTATACTTCACCTTGAAATGGTCTTGCGAGGTTGGAGTGAGAATGGAGCAGTGCATTATGTTGGTCAGTATCAATCAGCTTGGGGTACAATTTAGAGACAAAAGTTCATTTTTTGGAAAACTCCTCATCTAATGTTGCATTCTTTGGGTTGACGTGAAATTTTGTTTGATAATCACTCCTACAAAGCACACTGGGACTTTTCTTTCATCAGATGTGGGCATTGCTGCCTGGGCCAGCATTTATTGCCCATTCCTAGTTGAGAAAGTGGTGGTGAACTGCTGCCTTCAACCGCTGCAGTCCATATGCTGTAGGTAGACCCACAATGTTGGGTAGGGCAAGATTGCTAGGATTTTGGAAATATAATTGCTGTCCTTTCAATGTCGCTTGGTCAAAGTCAGGATGGTGAGTGGCTTGGAGGGGAACTTAGTGTTTCTATGAATCTGCTGTCTTTGTCCTTCTAGATGGAAGTGGTCATAGGTTTGGAAGGTGCTGTCTAAGGATCTTTTGTGAATTTCTGCAATGCATCTTGTAGATAGTACACACTGCTGCACCTGAGTGTTGGTGGTGGAGGGAATGGATGTGTTGCCAGTCAAGAAGGCTGTTTTGTCCAAGATGTTTGAGTGTAGATCGAGTTGCACCTCTCTAGGCAAGTGAGGAGTATTCTGTCGTACTCCTGACTTGTGTTTGTTGATGATGGACAGGCTTTGGGGTGTTAGGAGGTGAGATTTGTGGGATTGTGTTTCAATAGCAATTGAGACCGTGGTGTGGTGAAAATAGCCTCTTTATTGAGCATCTGCAATGGCACAGTTCGAGGCAACGATGGACTCCGAAGTACAGTTTTACAGTAGCCTCTTTATACACCTTTCTTACATGCAGTAAAATTTTGGCACTATAGTGTCACATAGTTTTGTCTATTGTACACAAAAGTTTATGTGACATCTGGCCTGGGGAAGCAGGAGATGGTTTAAGCACTTGCTAAATGCTGGTTGTTATTCTTGATGGGATTAGAATGTCTGTCCGATCTGACCTTGCATAATTAAGAGGTGTTAGTCTTTTTGTCTTTAAAATTAGTAATGTTAGTAAAAACACAACCTATATGATCTAAATAAGTGAGAAATTATACATGTACTAAATAAAAGGATATTAAACTGATATCCCGCAGCTGGGTCGTGAGATTTAATTTATTATTGCCAGTTTTGATAGTTCTTACAAATTCGTTCATACAGTTTCACAAAAGCGCTGTTTTGATAGTAAGTTTCTTAAAGAGGGGTAGCAGCCCTATTTAATATGTATCTAAAAAGCACATACTAGTGGAGGAGACTGTTTGATGTTCTGCAACCTATACAGGTCCTGAGAGGTAGTTGCTCTGGGCTAATTAATATTATTATCTTTCCATAGTTTTGAGTGAGTTATGGAGACACAATGTCAGGGATGGCATTGTTTTGAATAGGTTACAGTATTAACACTTATTCAAGGGTAGCCTTTGATACAGGAACAGTCTAAACGCTGCATGCAGCATGGGCTGAAACAGTAATGAGTGAGAAGGGAAGTTTAGTTTATACAATGTATTACAAAACGCAGTTGTATGAATGAATGAATGGACACGCAGTATCATAAACATAGTGTGCTTGTGAGTGAGTTGGTAAAGAGAATCATAATATAGTATCTCTCAGATTCTGCAATTTTGCTAGCCTCTGACCTGCTCTTGTATTTAAATGGCTGTTTTGGTTTCTGGTCAATGCTAACTGCCAGGATGTTGATAGTGGAAGATGAAAAGATGGTAATGCCATTTGAATGTCAAGAGGCAATGGTTTGATTCATTCTTGTTCATGGTAGTTGTAGCTTGGCATATGTGTGGTTACGTTAGTATCTGAGGTGTCATGAATCATGAGTCATGAGGAGTGCTGAACATTGTGCAATCATCAGTGAATATCATCACTACTGACTTTGTGATGGAAGGAAGGTCACTACATTAAAGCTGCTGCGTGAATACACGTTGTGGCTCTGGACGCTCTTGTTTGAAGGCTTTTATGGATGGAGCTGCATCCTCTGTGCCTGCATGTGAAAGTGTTTTGCAGTGAAATAGCAGTCGCTCTTAACAGCCCTGGAGTTACCAGAAACTGAAGTCAACAGCCATTTAAAAACTGTGTCCACAAGAGGCTAATTTGGTAATTTGGGAATGACCCCCAAAACTGTCTTCTGTCAAGGCACAACATGATGGAATGCTTTTCCTTTGCCTGGTTGAATACAGCTCCAACACCATGCAAGCAGCTTGGCACAAACCAGGACAAAGCTGTCTATTTGGTTGCCACCCTATTCAGCCCTTTCAGCATTCACTCCCCCCTCCTACTGGCAGCAATTTGTCCTACTTACTAGATACACTGCAGCAACTCACTAAGGTTCCTTTGGCAGTGTCTTTTCAAACCCATGACCTCTATTGCCTGGAAGGGTAAGGGCAGCAAATGCATGGGAACACCATCACCACCACCTGCAGGCTCCCATCCAAGCTGGGTTGGCTGTTGTTGGATCAAAATCCTGGAACTTTCTCTTAGACCCAGCACCTCAAGGAGAAAAATCACCATCATCTCCTCAAGGTCTTCAAAAGCTTGCTTACCCAACAATCTTTACATTAAGTGAAAGAGGTAACAATAGTGTCAAATGAACAGCCATTTGGAAGTTGGAGAGAGGAAGTGGAATTGTGTCGTAAATGGTATAAGATAATTTCAGAATGCGTAGGTTAGTGGGATTAATGATGAGAACAAGGGTAGTTTTGCCGTGGGCTGCGGTTGTGATGTGAACGATTAAAAGCAGTGGCCCATGAGAAATTTATCCCACGTGGGAAATCCTTCACAAAGGTCAAGTTGGCAAAGCTTTGGTTTTGGAGGTGATATTATAAGATGGTGGAACTAGAAAGGAATTGATTTTCTTGGATAAGTGGGATAGAAAGCAAAGCAGTTAATGTTATCAATGGTCTTGTAATAAATACCATTTGCAGTAGGTTCTGTTTAACATTTCCAATGGTGTGTTGACAGAAGCCAAGTTAAATTAATAGTGGAAGATAGCCAGATGATGCCTTAATTTGTTGGTTTTAGAGAGAGAGAGAGGTTGAAAGCTTTTGGGCAGAGATGCCGGGGAGGGCAGTAAATGTGAGGAACAATTGTTTTGGTAATCTCCTGGAATTTGCTGCCTACAAGGCTAGTGGAAGTGGAGATGATCAATGATTTCAAAAGAAAATTGGATGAGCTCTTGAGGAAAATAAAGATACAGGGCTCTGGAAATAGAAGAGGGGATGGGACTGATTGGTGTATAGTGACCTAGCATGGACCAAAAGGCCACCTCCTGTGTCAGCATTAATCTATGGCTCTACAACATTTTGCATTTTGGTGATCCCATCAGAAATCTATTGACAGGTCACTGGATACTTCACTCCAGCAAATCAGTACATACCTAATACCATCCCATCAGTTGGCTTTCTATTTGTGTCTTCTGTAGGTTGACCGAGTCAGCTATCTGCTACAAGAAATATACGGCATTGAAAATAAGAATAATCAAGAAACAAAGGTACCTACGGTATTTTATAATGTCTTCAATTGGACTTCAAATCCAGTAACTGTTTTGCAAATTTTATTGCAGTTGGTCTCATTTGAGTTAGTTTTTCATTTTAAAATATCACTGAACTAAATTTTAGCTTGTGGCATTTTTTCAGCATTTCAAATTGCAAATTCAATTACTGATAACCTAGACAACAAGGTGCAGGGCTGGATGAACACAGCAGGCCAAGCAGCAT
>NC_063352.1:46317014-46341361 GCF_021869965.1 Rhincodon typus | reverse complement strand
ATGCTGCTTGGCCTGCTGTGTTCATCCAGCCCTGCACCTTGTTGTCTCGGATTCTCCAGCATCTACAGTTCACCGATAACCTACATTGCATTCTACATGATGAGACCAGTAGAATGATAGCTTAAAAACCCTGAAGTATGTTAGTGTCAATTATTAAATTGGAGCTAATAGCAAATTAACTGATTTATTTTAACAATTATTTAAACATTTGTTTCTTCCATCCATGTCCTGGCAGAGCACATAGCGCTAATTGTAAAATCAAAAGATATGAGGCAGAACTTCCTTCTAACTCACCGCCCCAAATGAGCAGCTGAAACATATAATATAGTGATAGGCTCGGATGGAAATTCTTTTGTCTTCCCAACTTGAAAACTCCTCCCACTCCACATTAAATCTGGGGTAGGAACAGTTGAGAGCAGGCTTCCTGTCTGAAGGTCAGTTGAGATCTTTAAGTACCTAAATAAGGACCCCACCCTATCACTACTGGTATTCTATTTATTTTAAGTCAACTGCTGATATTCTGTCATCAACAGACAGGGGTCATGTCTTTTGGGGAATCCACCAGGTAAACTGTTGGGAATGCCTGTAGCCTTGTTGGTAGGGTTCGCCTTGTTTGATGCAATCAGAGTCCTGCCTGTGTCAGGGGCTGCTCTTTCTCTCCCACTCCTACTTGCCCTCATGCATTCGCTAGTCCCCTGCCATTATCCTCCTGCCCCCCCAGCACACACTCCCTCCAGCAAGCTGCTTGAGCTTCTTCAGGTTTTGGGGTGGTTAGCCTGTAGCTCTCAGAGGCCGGGAGGTTCCTCTGCAAGATCAAGGAGTCCCAAAAGTGACTAGGCAGTGCCTGATTTATTTTGATTGTGATGGGGCAGTGGGCACACCAAAGTTGTCACCAGCTATCCAGCCAGCAGGCAGGCTCATTGCCACGAGCAATAGGTCCAGTTTCTGGTCTCTGCCAACAGAATGTAATCCTCAAAAGGTAAGGGAGTGGAAAATAGCGCAGGCTGGAACATAGTTGTTCTGTGAAACATATGCAGCTGATAAGCAGTGTGAAAACAATTACTTGCTTTTTTTTAAATTTGTAAAATCCCTTTCTTTGCAGCCTTCTGATGATGAGAACAGTGACAACAGCAATGAGTGTGTTGTATGCTTGTCTGACCTACGTGATACCTTAATCTTACCCTGTAGACATCTGTGCTTGTGCAGCACCTGTGCAGACACCCTCCGATACCAGGCTAATAACTGTCCGATCTGCAGATTGCGTAAGTATTGTAAAATGCTAGCAATCACAAAGCAAACATGTTGAAGATTAATGCTTATTTGTATGATTTTTGTACTAAATTATGACATCTCACTCCATTCCCATGCTGTTACATCTGGTGTCACCACCACCACCATACCCCCTCATGTATCCTCAGTCCCTCCTGTATCTGAACTCCATGCAGTAGTTTCACATGATCATCTGAAAATTCAGTATTGCTATCATTGTTAGCATGTGAGAACCGACTTCTAGTCCAACTAAGACCAATGGTTTCCACCTCCTTAACATTGCCCAATTCTACCCTTGCTTTAGCTCATCTGCTATTGGAAAACCCCTTTCATGTTTTTGTTATCTGTGGGCTTAGCTATTCCAATGTGCTTTCGGTCATTACCCTATGTAGTTTCCTCTATAATGTTGGGATCATCCAAAACTTTGTTGTCCATGTCGTTGCTCGAGCCAAGTCACATTCATTGATCAGTCCTGAATTCACTGACCTGTGTTATGTCCTGGTAAAGTATTGATCTTAAAATTCTGATCGGTATTTTAAAATCCTTTGGCCTTGCCCCTTCCATCTCTTTGATATTCTTCAGCCATACAGTTCTCTGAGATATGTGTTTAATTCCAGCATCTGGAGCAGCCACAATTTTCAGTGCACCACACTTACTGGCTGTACCTAGGCTTTAGTTCTGAAATTCCCTCCCTGCACTTCTGCTTCTCAGCTTCACTTCCCTCATTAAGACGTTCTTTAAAGATTACATTGTTGATCAAGGATATTGATTAATTACCGTAACGTTGCCTTATGTAGCTCAGTGTCAAATTTTGCTTTGTTGTTTCTGTGTAGAGATGTGGGATGATTAATCACATTAAAAGTGCCGTATAAATATGTTACAGAATGTTTAAATTAACAATCTGCATTTCAGCATCTGGACCAGATGGTTAGCTAACCCTGTAATACTGACTAATGCTTCATTGACTAAATAGCAGCTCCTAACTTGGCAAAGCGGGCAATTTTCCAGGAATTAAGGCAGTCAGCATTTAACAGTTACTTGACTACAGCGAAGGGGTTGATGCTGCATCATTGTGTAGCACAGCATTATCTGTATCCAGCATCCCCACACTCTTGTTTGCCAGTCGGGGTTCCTTGGATTGCAAGCAGATTTAAAAATCTCATCTGTCTTTGAACTTGTTTGTTAGTGGCTACTGAAGTCCCCTTTCACAGCTTCCCTGGCAGAGAACAGGCATTGAACCTACACTGTTCCTAATCAGGTAAAGGCAAAGTGATGTGAATGCTGGAAATCTGAAACCCAGAGTGCTGGAGAAATTCAGCATGTTTGGCAGCATCTGTGGAGAGAGAAACAGAGTTAACATTTCAGTTATGATGAAGAGTCATACCATACTCAAAATGTTAACTCTTAATCTCTCTCCACAGATGCTGCAAGACTTGCTGAGTTTCTCCAGCATTCTGTGTTGTTACCTTCCTATCAGGTATGGTTAGTATCTTGCCTAGCAGTACATTTAACACCAATTATTTTCTATCCTTTGAATTTATAGTCTTTAAAATTGCTTGCCGATAATATTTACCTGTTTTAAACATACAGAAACCATCAGATGAACTGGACGTTGAGAATATCTGTCTGAAAAATGTCAATAGGCAGTTTGATGCTGAATTTCCTTATCTGTCAAATTTGCTGTGAACCGGTCTCCTTGATTGGGATTGGGAATGGGATATTCATGAAAAGCTTTTTCCTTCCTAGCATTTCGAGCATTGTTGCAGATCCGAGCTGTGAGGAAAAAACCCGGGGCCTTGTCACCAGTTTCATTTAGTCCTGTCTTAGCACAGACTATGGACCATGATGATCATTCTGTAAGTCGGTCAGGTTGTTTACTTACTCCTCTTCGTTGCTACATTAAAATTAGAAGAATTGTTTAAAAACCGCTGCATGCCTGTTGTTGATGAACATTTTGAAATCTCGTTTTTACTGATTTTAGTCTATTAGTACTTTTACAGCTAGTATGTGAATATTTTATACTTGTGATACTTATCGAAATGTCACTATGTTAGTACACTCTGACTTGTGCAAACAACCAAGCAAATTTAGTTGATAACATCAACTTTTGCTTTCCTTGCATTGCATCTTGGGAACATACTACTATTACTGTTCAAATGGTAGTAACAAGCCATCAGCAAAGTTAAATGTTAGTGATCAGTTAGTGTTGCTTTCAATGTGTTTTTCATTTCAAATATATCCAGAAGTTTTGATAACCCTAATGATGAAATGCAGTGAACTAAATTCTGCCTAAAACCAATGTACACCGGTCCCACAAAAAAAAAATCAGTGTGACATTGGAGTAGCATCATTATAATAACATGTCATTATTTTAATGCGTAAACTAAAACCAAACAAGATCAGTTTGTACAAGGAGAATAGAATTCTTACAGATCTTCGTTCAGCTTGAGGGTCGGTCGACTTGATTGTCTCCACCTCTTCAGTTGATTATAATTTTCTTTTTTTTCCAAGAAGAATACAGTGTGACTGCAGTTAATAATGTTTTTGTTTTAAAATTAATTCCTAGTTTTCATATCCTGTATGTTTTTGACCCATAGTATCTCAATTTATGGTATCTACTGCTGGAAGAGCCTTTAGCTACCTGTCCTTTTCTGAATATTGCCAGTATTTGTCTTTTGGTGCCTTTAGAAATCAACTTCATATCCCTACTTCATATCTTTTCAAAATTATCATTTTTCCTCCTTTAGTAACGTTAGGCCTTGCATGCTGAGAAACCTCTAGTTAACGTAATCTGAGTCATCTTTGTGCATTATGAAATCAAATTAAACACTTTTTAATAAATCTTCTATTGATTTAACTGGTGGGTACCAACTTTCATGCTTCATCAGTAAAATTACTTGTATTAGATATCTACATTGCTCCCTGAAGGTGTAGGAACGAAAGGGTAAAGTTTTTAGGCCAATCGTTTCTCAGCTTGTGCAAGTAAAACTTTTTGACTCGTTGCTCGACAGGTAAGTACAGTGAAGAAAGTTAGATTTTATATCTTCTTTCACTTCAAATGTGTTTATTTGCCTCCTCTTTCTAACTTTTTACTTCCAAAGTTTTTGAAGACTTTCAAAAATTCCTTGCTAACTTGATTCCTCTGTCTTTTTTTTTCAGACATCTGAACATATTCCTCCTGGATTTGAGCCGGTTTCCTTACTGGAAGCTTTAAATGGACTTCGTTCAATTTCTCCATCTATTCCTTCTGCTCCCCTTTATGAAGAAATCAGTTATTCTGGGATTGGGGATGGTTTGTGTACATCAAGCAGGCAGCTGTCCACAATGGACAAGATAATAGATAATTGTCCGCAAAAGCCCAAACTGAGCAAATCTTCAGAAAGGTAAGTGCCTATCAATACTCTCACCAGTTTCGTCTAGTTTACCATTTACCAAATTCTAAATCTGACAGTTTGAATAAGTTTTACTGATTTGTGTAACTTACACACATGTATTTTTGCATTCTAAACTTTGTGATGCTTATTTTCAGTTTGATGCAATGTTCATAGAGGCTATCACTGATATTAACATTTTATGATTTGCTAAAATTATTTTAAAATTGTCAGTCATTTTTTTACAGTTCTAACTGAAAATTGGCTTTAAAATTGCTTAAAATTATTGTCGATTTTATAAATAAAAATGCTTTGCCTGATATTTTGAATTCATGGCTGCACTCCTGATAGCAGTAACTGCAATCATTGACAGGATTGCATCCAATTTGATTACAATGTTGTCAATCGGCACAATAAATAAAATTGGACCAGGAAGAAGAGAGATACTGGGACGGAAGGAGACTTTGGGGAGTCAGGGGAAGAATGATTTTTCTACTATTCCTCGCAGAATAGGATTATGTCCAGATGCCCAGCTAGATATCTATCTTAGAGAATCCAATGGTAATAAACTGTCTATGTTAAATTGCAAACCAGGATCAATTCTGACAAAGGCTCACTGAAATTCGAATCATCAACTCTGTTTTTCTCTTCCTGCGTTCTCCAGCATTTGGTGTTTTTATTTCAAACTAGAATCAAGATGCCTCAGTCTTGTCGTCATGTTTTTTGTCTGTTCCAATTTGCATACAAGGGAAAAAAATCCAAGTAATAATCTACATTATATACCGAAAATGTTTGTGCAAATGCCTCTGCACTAATGACATTGACCTGATAGAATACCACAACCAGATCAGCTGTGATCTTGTAGAATGTTGGAGCAGGCCTAAATAACCAAATGGTTTATTCCTGCTCCTAAGTTTTATGTTCCTATGTCTAATTTCAATCTGGTTTATATTTGATAATGAAGGGGTCTAATTATGAAATTGTATTAATTTAAAATTCAGCAGTCTGCGCTCTCCATCTTCTCCAATACAAGAGGAGGATGAAGAAAAGCTTTCAGAAGATTCCGATATTCTGCTGCAGAAGAATGGACCACAACAGCCCAATATGTCTAGTTCACAAGAAGTAAGAGAGAGTTGTTGAAACTACTGTGAATGACCTTTTTCAGAAAAAACAGCTTAGAGAAGTTATTCAGTCAGGGAATTTTTTTTTAATATAAATCCCGTATGAGTAAAAAACAATTATGGTTTCACGACCAAGTTTGCAAACATATGTATGTATTAATGTGTCTGTGCTGTAAGACTGAAATAAAGATTGCAATCAGGTCACAATGTTTGAGGTTGGAAGTAAGTTGTAGTTTTTGTTTTACAAAGAGGATGGACTATTGAATCCAGAGGCAACACAGTATGGATCTGGAGGAACACAGCAGGCCAGGCAACATCAGAGGAGCAGGAAAGTTGACATTTTGGTTCGGAACCCTTCTTCGGAAAATGTATCCATGCTGTACTTGAACTTGATTGTTAATACTTTTAAGTATAAAAAGTACAAAAAGCATGAGCACAAACCTCAAAAGAGAAGATCAGCCTTTAAAAAGACTGGATATAATCTGTAACTTGGGTATGGTCACCACAGGTTTCTGAATTTTGAAACTGGAGTAACTTAGTGAGACAAGTGAGTGAAACTTCAGATTTTATGGCAGAGGAAAGTCTGAAATTAGTCACTTTGAACTTAATCAAGTAAAATAAATGCAAGAAGAGAGTGTTGAGATAAGGGGGACATTTTCAGTATGGAAGCCTGTTATGACTGGTGTCACAGGGATCAGTGATGCAGCCACAGTTATTTACAATATACATTAATGGCTTTGTTGAGGAAAGCGAATGTAGTGTAGCCAAGTTATTGGATGACCCAGGCACAGGTGGGAAGGCATGTGTTGAGGATGACACAGAATCAGTTGAGAGATGTTGACAGGTTAAGTGAGTTTGAAGAAATGAGGTTGTGCACTTTGACAGGAAAAATAGAGGAGCTGGCTATGATTTATATAGAGAAAGACTGCAGAAAGCTACAGAACAGCAGGATTTGAGAGTCCTCATCTGGGAATCATAAAAACCTAGCATTTAAATTCAGTGAGTAATCAGGGAGGCCTTCATTTCAAAGAGAATGGAGTATAAAAATAGGAAGGTTTCGCTAAAACCGCATAAGGCACTTGTCAGGCCACAGGCTTGGGCTCCTTATCTAGGGAAAAATATATTGTATCTGTCTATGATCAGAGGAAATAATCTCAGAATAAGGAGGTCACACAATTACGACACTCTGTGTTGTGAATCTCATAGTCATGGTCATAGAATCCCTACAGTGTGGAAACAGGCCCTTAGGCCTAACAAGTCCACACTGACCCTCAGACATCCCACCCAGACCCATCCCCCTATAATACACCTAATCTACACATCCCTGAACGCTATGGGCAATTTAGCATGGCCAATCCACCTAGCCTGCACATCTTTGGATTGTGGGAGGCAACCGGAGCAAACCCACGCAGACACAGAGAATGTGCAAACTCCACACAGACAGTTGCCCGAGGGTGGAATCAAACCCAGGCCCTTGGCGCTGTGAGGCAGCAGTGCTAACTACTGTGGCACTGTGCTGCCCTTCTGAGGAAAGGAAAGGCCAGAGACATCTGTGGGATTCTTTACTGCAGAGTGCTGTTCAGGCATGGTCATTAAGTATATTCAAGTCTGAAATAGACAGATTTTTAATCAGTAAGGGAATCGAAGGTTAAGGGGAAAAGGCAGCAAAGTAGAGTTGAGGATTATCAGATCGCCGATGATGTCTTTAATGGTGGAACAGGCTTAATGGCCTACTTCTGCTCTAACGTCTTATGATTTTAAGCTTCTGTTTAAAGTCAAAATATATTTCCCACAGGAGGTAACCGAGATTCTGTAAGGTGCTTCTCTACCAGTATTGTCATGAGATTGGAAAGTTATGGAAATATGGTATTAAGTGAATTCAGTTGAAATGTTGACTTACTGTATGACAACCAACATAGGTTTCTGTTTTTCAGAATACTACAATTGCAGAAACCCCAGAAATTGAAGCACAAGATCAAAGTGAGTTATTTAATCATAGAATGATATAACAACAGTCACAACGTGTATTTAAGTAGTTCCTTTTCGCATAATAAGATATCCTTTAGGATTCAAAGGGAAACAGTTTGCAAACTTGTCCACTTCAAGTAATTTTGTAATTCTTTTTCAAACTTTATTATTATTGCAGTTTCCTTTTCAGACAGAGTGCTTCATGCCATCATAACTCAACATTAAAAAGAAAATTCAGGTTGCCCTTTTTGTTAATAATTAATTCTTAGGTAATTGAGTAAGTCCAGGGAGTCTTGAAATGCCATCCCTGAGGGCTGGGGCTTCGCAACTTCTCTCCATAATGGTGTCACAATGAGAAAAAAAGTTTGGGAAGCACTTTTTAGGGTGTTCCCTAACTGTTTATTTTCTTCCAGTCGATAGAACGTACTCTGAGGAAATAGTACAAGATAGCAACAATGAGCACAATAGACATAC
The DNA here is from genome assembly GCF_021869965.1 of Rhincodon typus. Taxonomy (NCBI): domain Eukaryota; kingdom Metazoa; phylum Chordata; class Chondrichthyes; order Orectolobiformes; family Rhincodontidae; genus Rhincodon; species Rhincodon typus. The sequence goes on along the minus strand of NC_063352.1, from coordinate 46,333,158 downwards.
TGAGGAAGATGGGGATACTCGTCTAGAAATGACCCTGCCAGGTACTTGCCCTTTGTTTTACTTTCTATAAATTTCTTTCTTCTATATGTCTTTGCAATTTAATATATTTCTTATTAATGTGGTGGGATTGAATGAATAGTACACCAACGTGTCTCTTTATCAAACTTGAAGTATGTTCAGAACTTCAGCGAATGCACCTTTTGGTTATTTATTTGGTAAGTAGCAATGTTTTAACAAATTTCTTACATATAACAATTGTTGCATTTCATTCCTGAGAGATGATGAAAAAGCTCCATGAAAATGCAAGTCTTAATCCTTTTCTTTCTCTCTGTCTCTTTCTCTCTCCCTCTCATTTCTTCCTTTCTCCCCCTCTCTTCCTACTCCCACAAATTCCTGACCTCGAATTGAAAGTTATCCAGTGCACCATGCAGAGTTGGCTAGTCCCATTGTTGATTCTTGAATTATGGCAAGGGCACTGCAGTTGGTCACCATGTCCGTGGGTTAAAAAGAGGAAAATTAACCAGGGCTCTGACTTCTGACCACTATCCAGAAAGCCATGTAGAGTTAGTATTGTATGCTTGTCTACAGTACCTCCCCTACCAGATTTGAATTGTCTACTAACCACTCACTGAGTTGAGGTATGGAGAGGTGGATGATAAGTGGGACCACTGGAACTATATACCTGTAGAGCATCAGTACTATCCAGAAGATATAAATAGTTGGGAAATTATCAGGAAACTGGCCTCAACTTGCTAACCTACCAGTGATCAGAGATCAAAAGTCATTGGTATGAAACAATTCAAAATTATTAGCCTGCTGTAGTCATAATCCTTTTTAAAACGTGCTTTAATAATACCCAACAACTATATAGGTTAAATGTTTGCATGCATGCTTGAATAATGCAAGCCTAAAAGACTATTGTAGAATATTTTTTGTTACCTAAAATGCAATCTTTCTTGCTTCCACAAATGCTGCTGTGCTGGGTGTCAGATAGTTTATACGTTGTCAAAGTCTTTGAAATGTTTTTGATTATTTAGTTCACATGTTAAGATATGTGGGTTTACAGACAGGTTCAGAAAATCGTAATTATATGGTTGTTCGACATGAACTATCCTACCAGAAACAGTGCTGGAAGCAGCATCCAATAAAGGCTTTTCAAAGTGGAGTGGGTAAATGTTTGACAAAGAAAAATGTATAACGCTTTTAATAAAGGTTGCCTAAGTGGAGCTAAGTAAAATAACTTTTTGAGAGCTGGCGCTGGTATAATTGGCCTGTTTGAGTGCTGTAACCCTCTGATTCCACACCCTTTACAGTTTCTCTCTCTTGAACATGAATCCAGAGGACTGGAAAAAGCTTTAAGGATTCTGCGACATCATTGATTTATGGGAGAAATTCCACATTTCAAGTGTCCTAAGAAAATTTCTAGCTTTTAATTAAAGTTGTGACCATTTTAATTTGTGCTCCTATGTAAGTACCAGACTGAGCAATAGAAACAATCTTTTAAATTTTTCTTCATACCTGAAATTTCTCAGTACAATAATAATTCTAATTACTTGCATTTGATGTCATAATTACACATTTTTCTATTGCTTTCAAAACCCTGCATAATGAAATGTTCAAACCTACATGCAAAAGTTTAATTGCAGGCCACCTAATTGATGTCTTCTGTATCATCAGATCCTAAGACCTGTCTTTGAGTCAGTTCTTTAATACAGTTTATCTGTATGATAACCACATGAAAAAGATTCATTCAAGTGCTTCTACAGCCCCTATCCACTTCATTTATGAAAATGATGGCATAGTACTTGATTAGTATCTCTGCCACTTTCAGTTTTCTTTACAAAATTCTTCTTAGGCCTTAATGCAGTGTCTTCACTATCCTGCTCGTGCTAATTTGCTTAAAAATCTTTTTGCTCCCTTCACCCCATTGTCTAACCATTTTTTACCTCAAATTTTCTCAAATTTTAAACCATTCCTTCAATTTTCTACAACGTCTTTGCATTTATTTTTCTAATCTTCATTGGATCTGTGATGTGAGCATGTTTTTGTTTCAGATTTGGCTCATTTTTCATTCATTTCCAATCACAAAGCACTAAGGCTTTCTTCCTAATACACACACACTTTTTATGCTTTCTATTTCCTCTATCTCAGTTGACTTATCTGAGGTTCTTTGTGTTAATATTTCTTTCTATTTAATCTAAGGAAGGCCCCACACATTTTGTTTCACTTGAATGGAAAACTGTTGAGCATTTAATTGGAAGTAAATTGAAAATCTCAAATCATTTCCTGTCTATGTCTACCTTATTGTTGCTAACTATCCATCACAAATCCTTGTTTCACAGAATACAGCCAATCTACGTTTGCATTTCTACTCCACTCTGATCTCTTGGAATCCTTTCTCATACAACTTTATCAACATAAAATTATGTACCACTTTCCCTCATGCCTAGCTTCCTGTAAAATATTACTTCCTTTCAGTTACTTAATGTGGCATTCCCACCATTCTGGTTAAAAGAAAAACCTTGTCTTGAATTCCCTATTGTGTTTCTTGACTGTTGTATATTGATGGCCTCTAGTTTTGTTCTCCCCCTTACTCTTATCAAAATGTTTCATAAGTTCATATATTAGACCACCCCTTAGGTCTTTCTTTCAAACTGTTCACATTTTCCCCAATAGGTGTAATCGTGCATTTTTGGTGCCATTTTTGTAAATCTTCTAGCGTCCCTTCCAGTTCCTCTACGTTCTTAAATATGGTGATCAGAACTGTCCACAGTACTCCCAAGTCTGACCTAACCAAGCTTTGATACAGATTAACCACTTCTCTCTCCTGATATGAACCCCAGTGCATGCTTTGCTTCAATTTATGGATGTATTAATCTGTGCCTCAACATTTAGTGATTTTTGTTTTCGTACTCCCAAATCTCATTATTTCTCTGTCCTCTTTAGATACTTATATTCATTGTCTGTGTGGTGTCCTTAATTGTCTTGCCATGTGTAAACTGTTATAAGTGTGTTGAAGTTCATTTGTCATTTATGTCCCCATTCTGCAAGTTTATTCAGCTGTAGTGCTTCTTGGAATTGACTACATCCGTATTCTCTTCCCTCGACCTGAAAAAGCATTAGTGTTATCCACAAACTTAAAAGTGGTGTTTTTGATTCCAGAGCCTGAAGTGTTAATGTAAGCTATGAACAACAGTGACCCCAGTAGCACTTCCTTCTATCTACCTTTCTAAATAACAATCCTTTAGAATTGCCCTCTATCTTGCAGCCAGTTTGCTGTCCATTTTGACAGAGTCTTCTGACTCCTCATGTTCTGATCTGATATATTAGTTTATATGACACCGTATTGAAGACCTTTAGGAAATCTAGATGTTGTACATCAACTTATGTGATTGTGATTTTAGAAGTTAAAAATCATTCGTGTAGTGAACCCTGTAAGTAAATATTAATATCTTTCATCTTGGCTGTACAGGCTTAAATTTAAACTCAAGGAATCGATGAAATTAATGACTATTAAAGAATTTATTGATAAGAATTGTAAAACCTTTCTTCCTTAAGAAACCTTTACTATACCAATTTGAATAGTTCATTCCACCTAACTCTATAGCCAATTGATTTTCGTTTAAACACAGTTCTCGGCGAAATGCGGATAGTGCACTAGGCATAGATACCTGGGTTCGATTACAGCCTCGGGTGACTGTCTGTGTGGAGTTGGCACATTCTCCACGTATCTGCATGCCTCCCACAGTCCAAAGATGTGCAGGTTAGGTAGATTGGCCATGCTAAAATTGCCCATAGTGTTCAGGGAGGTGTAGATTAGGTGGGTTTATAGGGGGATGGGTCTGGGTGGGATGCTCTGAGGTTCGGTGTGGACTTGTTGGGCCGAAGGGCCTGTTTCCACACTGTAGGGATTCTATCATACCCATTTTAATGGATGGTTTTTATTGTTTCTACAAATATAGGGTACAGCGCAAAATGTAGCACATCTGAAAATCGTCTATTAAAATTAAGTTTTCAAGATATTACCAGTAATTTTCTGTTGGTACTATGTTTCATTCAGATTTCCTGATATTTGAAGATAGGGTTGTGATCAGCAGGTTATTTGTGTAATTTGAATTGGCCTGTATTTGCATAATTTAATAAATTTGAAAATATTGAGAACTGTTTCAAGTTTTAATGAAGCCAAATCCTCCGATGGTTTGTAATCCATAATTGCCTAGAAACATTCAACGGCTTAACCAGATGCATCCCACAAATTTTTTAACAAGTTATTTCTGCATGTCATTAATAGGACTTTCTACATTCCATTTTTGTGTGTTCTTTGTTGACTTACCTCCATGACCTATCTAATGTATCCTTACCTTTCTATCCATAATTTTGCTGATTTGGGCAGCTCTGGGTCCTGATTCCTGCTCAATTGGTATAGAAGAGTAATTCTGGTATGTTAACACTCTTTACTGTTTTCTCTTTTGTATGAATTTGCGTGCAAGTCAGCTGTTGTGTTTTCGCTTGTATGCGTAAAAATGATTTAAAAAATGATGATTCACGCTGTCATACTTGCTCCTTTGAGGCAGTGGCCCCACAACCTTCCTTTTTCTCTTAACCATTTCAGCCCTGAAATCTCATCACTGACCAATTTCTCTCAATCTTCCTTCTGTTCTGTCTAAGTTCAACTTTTCCACTATATTGACCTCCTGTCACCTAAGGCACTCTTCGATTTCCCCCTCCTGATCATTCAGTTTCCCCTTCATTGCCACCCATCACAAACTCCAGTTTATTCAAAATGTAGCAGGTCTCCCAGATTCACTTATCTATCCACCATTCCCATTCTCATCCAATATTGTTCCTTTGTCTTCAATGCATTGTTGTGCTGAAATCTTTCCATGACTTTGCTCCGTTCCCCAGCTTCAAATAGATCCCTTCCCAGCCTGGGCCATCAGCATAGGCTAAAAGAGCCATCAATTATTTTGGTCCTACTTGCTAGAAATCCTTTCTTCACAATCCTTTCATCCTCTACCATTTTCTCTTGTTGAATTCTCATGGAGCGATACCCTTGAACTAGTGGCTCTGCTTCCACTCCGCTCCTGAGTTCTCAAAGACATGCAATTGGCTAACAAATTTCCTTTTCCTCTCAAAAAGTTCTTTCCTTCTGTCGGGGCCTTTTTACAAAACAGCTGCCAGAGATCTTCAAACCCACAGGTTTTCCATTACCAACACCATTTGTGTCCACATCTATGACGTCACTTGAGTAACCTGCTGCAGAAACATGTCATCCTGCTTTTGTCAATTTTAAGCTTGAATACTCTAGTGCATTCATCGCCAGCCTCCCAAAATTCACGCTCCATGTATTCCAACCTGTTCTTACCCAAGCTGTCTTTATATTACCCACATTCCCTCAGGAGCCTTGACCCTACTCTGGAATTCCATTGTGTTTTTTTTTTTTGAGAGTCCATTTTACTTTCCACTATCTATTGTAGATGACTCTACCAAAGTCATCTCTTGCACTATAAATTGTCTATTTCTTCGTCCACATTTTTCTTCCCCAGCTTCCGCCTAAAAGCAACTTGGGACATTATCTACCCTAGTGGAGAATCCACATTCTGTGCCATCACTGACTTTAGTGCACTTCTAGCATTTCCTATGTTTTGATTTTTACCTGGTAATTTTAATGTAGTATGTCCTGAAAGTACACCTGTATATCATACACATTTTGAATTGATCCGTTGCAGTACTTAAAAGCCCATACTTAAAACCCCATATATACTTTGCTATTCCAGACTGAACTTTCATTGAAACAAATCTCAGAAAAATTCGTATCACCAATAGTTTAAAAAGTATGATACTCATGTCTGCTGATATTTATGAAATGTAATTTCAGTGATTGTTTTTTTGACCTTGCATTCTGTTACAAGTGGAGGAGAGAAAGTTAGCATCCATAAGATGAGAAATTATTGGTTTCCCTTTAAAGGCTATGACACATAAACTTTTTTTCAACAAAAAAAATCACTTCCTGCCTGTTCACCAAGCTTGTTGGGTTCCAAATGTTGCCAACAGTATCCAGTGTTGATCTGAACCATAGCAGTCGGGAAGATGCCAGTTTTGGTCCCAGCTCTGCACTGATGAGCTACTTAACAGTATCAGCATAATAAATCCTGTTGGTTGCTTCAGTTTACTTTGTTATCTAGAGGCAAAACCACCCTATTGCACCTCCCATTCCTGTCAGAAGGATCGACTTGTGTAGATATTAAGCAAAAATGAAATGAGTTCATGTGATGCTCAGCATAGTTGATTAGTCTGTTGATATTCATTGCCTGGGTTGATATTTACAGAATGGTCAGTTGGGCTTGGTAAGGGAGTGTTAGTGGTGCCTGTGTAACTGTGGGTTGTCTATCTGTGCCTTTCCAGTTGTTGTTGTTGTTGTTGTTGAGCATAAGCTGATGACTGGTGACATTCTGTGGAGGAGGACCTCTGATTCCAATGTAAACAGAAGAGAAGGGTACCTTGTCACTGTAGCAGTATCTGGTGCTATATTAATGCTGTGTGATTATACCATAGCACAAGTGGTGCATTGGATCCTATGCAGCTGCCTATCACAATAGATAGATTCCAGTGCGGAAGGCTGCGCTTTTAAACTAGGAGCTGAAAGGAGAGGGTAACCTTGATATTGTAATGAAAATTGAGCCATTTGTGTTCATTGACTGTTCTATGTGCTACTTGTTCACTTTCAAATGATTTATATGGGGCTGGATCTTTCTAAGTGATGGTTGTTGAAAAGCTGCTGTACTCAAAAGCTCCCCCAACCCAACGCCAGAGTGCATTTCTGCCAGAGTCTTCCGAACCCAGCTTTCACAGCAGTGGGGCGGTGGGGGTGGAGTGTGCTGGTGGTAATGGTAATCTGGCAGATTAGTGGATAGTTGGGTCAGATTGAAGTGTTAGTCGAGAGACCGGTTGTGGGAGGGAGTGTAGTCGTGTTGGGTTAGAAGTGACAGTCACATCATAGGAAGCTGATTACTGGTTTGAGAGGGCAGTTGGGTTGGATCGGTACTCAAATCTTTCTGAAGACTGATATTTGGATGGTGATTGTTATAGTCGGGGCTTGGCTTTGGTTGAGGGGTGGTGTAGTTGAACCTGTGGGGAGTGATCAGTGGCTGTGTAGTTGGCTTGGATTGTTAGCGTTGTTATGGTCGAAGGATCAGGTCAGAAAGGTGGAATAGTTGGGTCTAGAGTGAAGTTGCAGAGGCCAAGGGCGTGGTTGGTGGAGTTGGGATGTATGGTCTGGTGGAAGCAGGGTTTTTGAAGGCAGGATGGTTGGTGGTGGTCAAATTGTGAAAGTTATCTGGTCTAGGATGTGTGGTCAGACCTGGTCAGGTGGCAGAGAATCAGGTAGTTGGAGGATATGGCTTGCAGCACAGGATTGGTTGGGAGCTGTAGTTGAGGGGATGTCATGGGGTCTGGCCAAGGCAATGGAGGAGGGGAAGATATAGTTGGGGTGGGGGGAGAGTGTACTCAGATTGGGTAGTTTTATGTTTGGGAGGCTAATTAGATTTTGCCTGGTAGGGGTTTGGGGATGGAGGGTGTTGGAGCTAAGGTCAGAGTCAGGAGTGATTGTTGCCCAGTAGTCTAACTGAAGGGTGTCACAGTTTCATGTTGGCCCAGGGGAAGTAGTTTAGGTTCCATAAAACACAGGAACAGAAGCGTGTCATTCCGCCAACCAATAAGGTCATGTAGATCTACTAATCTCCAACACCACTTTCCTGCCTTTTTCCTGTACCCCTTGATTCCCTTACTGATTAAAAATCAGCCTTGATTATTCTTAACAACCCAGCCTCTACATCTTGTTGTGGTAAAGAATTTCACAGATTGGCTATGTTCTCAGAGAAGAAAGTCCTTCTAATCTCTGTCTGAAGTGGGCTGTCCTCACTCTGGCATCATGCCCTCTGGGCCTGAACTCTCCAACAAAGAGAAACAAGCTTTTTGTGCATCTACCTTGTCAAGCGCCGAAAGCATAGTGTGTGGTTCAATAGGTCGTGCCCCCATTCTTTGAAACTCCAATGAGTACAAGTTTAACCTTTCCTTAAGAAAATCCCTCCATACCCATGATCGACCTAGTAAGCCATCTCTGGACTGTCTCCAGTATCTTTGCCTTTGCTTAGATAAGGGCACCAAAACTGTCACAGTATTTCAGGTATGGTCTAACGATACCATGTCTAGTTTTGGAAAGACTTCCCTATCTTTTATACTCCATTTCCTTTAAAATAATGGCCAGCTTTCCCTTTGCCTTCCCAACGACCTGCTGAACTTGGACTGTCGTCTTTTGTGATTCATGCGCGAAGACCCCCAAATCTCTGTGCTGTAGCTTTCTGCAGTTTTTCCCCCATTTAAATAATATTCAGCTCCTCTACTCTTCCTGCCAAATTGCATAACCTCCCATTTTCCCAAGTTATATTCCATCTGCCAAACTTTTGTCCACTCATTTAACCTTTCTATATCCTTCTGCAGACTCTGTGTCATCCTCACCAATTGCCTTTCCAACTATTTTAGTATCATTCACAAACTTAGCTATAGCACATTCACTTTCCTCATCCAAATGATTAATATATAGTAAATAATTGCCTGAGGAAAGGGCTACGCTCCGAAAGCTTGTGATTTCAAATAAACCTGTTGGCCTATGACCTGGTGTCGTGTGACTTCTGACTTTGTCCACCCTGGTCCAACACCAGCACCTCCACAACTTATTTAAGTACAGCACAGTTGGTTCTGACCCAATTTTCTCTCTCTCTAACTAAGCACTGAACTTTACTTTATTTTGGTCACTGTTTCCTAGGGGATCTTTTACTCAAAGATCATTCATTAAATCTGCTTCATTACACACTGCCAGATACAACAGGTCTGATCCCTTGTTCAGTTCCACAACATACTGTTGTAGGAAACAATCGCAAACGCATTCTGAATTCTTCCTCGTGGCTACCTTTGCCAATCTGATTATTCCAATGCACATGATTATTAAAGTCACTCATGATTAACGTAGTACCTTTTATATGTACACTCATTATCTCCTGATCTATTGTCCATCTTGCAGCAACTGTTCAGGAGCCTATAGACTACACTCAAAAGTGTTCATGTTCCACTTCCACCGCTATGATACTCCATCTTTCGGTCCAAGATCATTTCTTGCTATGATATATATTCCATCCCGTACTGACAAACCTACCCCACCACCCTTTCCTTCCTGACTGTCCTTTCAAAAAATCAGTTTCCTGAATTTTAGTTCCCAGTTTATAATGTGCTTGGAACCATGTCTCTATAAGAGATCATATTCATTAACCTATGTTTGTGGTGTTAATTGATCTGTTTTGTTTCAAATATTATGTGCATTTAAGTGAAGAGACACTAATTTTGACTTTTTGTAATTATTTCCCCCCCCTTTGACACCTCACTAGTTTTTTTTTCAATGTTTGTTCACTCAGTCCCATTCTGCAAAGCGTTATCTAAATAGCTGCCCTATAATGCTGCCTTGCCCTTTCATTTTGTAAGCTTATATGTCATTTCTCCAGAATGTCTCCCCAGTTCTAATTAGTATAAATGGGTGAGGGTGATCAGTTAGACTAGATTTTAATGTATCTCACATTTCCTGCTAACTCTGTAGAAAGTACCATGGAAATATTCAAAATATCCTGCTCTAATTCAGAGTGTGTCAGGGAGTAAGGAAATTGACCAGCAGAAAATTAAATCCCTCAGAAAATTCCTGTGTAGGTCCTCCTCTTAATAGTACTTTGGTGCCCTTACATGCAGCTTCAGCCATACATGCAGCCTTTGACAATCCTGAAATTGGAACATCACTTTTCTGCTGGGACAAACAAGCGTACCCTTTCTCTGATGGCAACATTGGAGGCCACAGCAGATAGCTATTGATGCTTGTCACACAGTGTCCTAGGGAATTTGCAAAGAGGCTTCTTCACTGCAGCTGGCAGTCTCTCCCCTTGCTGGGAGGCTACTATGGAAAAATGGCCTCGGTCCAAACAAATTTGCTTTCTACTTCTGATTTGCTGTGAGTGAGGTCTTGATAGATGAGCAGTGAGGCAGGAGCAGCTTTGAAAGTCTTTTGACAAAAAGCCTCAGCACTTCTGAACCATCAGGACTCTCATTTTCAAGACATCGGTGCTCCAGCTTCAAATTGAATCTTGATCATCAACAGAACCACAAGGACAGGGAAGAGACTTATGGGTGAGTCAGGTAGGGGGAAGAGGCAGCATCCCGGAGCCCACAACTGCCTAGTCAGAACAGATAAAGGGTTGTAAGGGGAGGTGTCAATCAGGTCATGCAGGAAACTACATTCAATTGAATCTCACGACGCTCAACAAGATTACAGGCAGCATTAACTAACTTGCTGCTTAAACTTATCGTTAAAGTAAAACATTGTTAAACAGGGCAAATTTTAAATGAGGACTTTGTATTGAAGAATCCTTTTGATGTTGCTGTCCACTCATCTCCCAGTGTGTTGTGCCACAGCTCAGTAAAATCCCAGTCCCTACTAGCAGAGTTTGATGTCATGTACATGTCAATATTATTAAAAATATAAATTACAGTTGGGAAGACTATTGTACAGTAAATAAATATCTAATTAAGCATGATAAATAGTTTATTAATTTATTTTTCAAACAATTTTGAATAATTTTTCTTAGGTTTTTTTTGGTGCTTTTCAAGGATGCACCTTGTCTAAGTATGATTAGTTTAGTTTGCCAGGATGATTCTGAATTCAGATTGAGATTAATGAATAATCCTACAAATAAACACTTGGAGAAATTGAATTTCAATAACTAGATGATGAAATGTTGGATAACTCAGTTTCTGTCAATTGCCTTTCTTTTCATAATTGGCAAAATGAGAATGATTGAAGTTATGACAATTTCTGACTTAATTAAAAGAATACCTTAGGTGCCAATGGAAAAATACTGTGTTTTTGATTTGGGTTAAAATAGGGTTAAAATACTTTGTTTTAATTGCAAACAATTACTTTATTCTGCTATAACAAGGTGTAGAGCCGGATGAACACAGCAGGCCAAACAGCATCAGAGGAATGTCAGCTTTCCTGCTCCTCTGATGCTGCTTGGCTGCTGTGTTCATCCAGCTCTACACCTTGTTATCTCAGATTCTCCAGCATCGGCAGTTCCTACTATCTCTGTAACAACTTTATTCTGCTGCCATTTTTTCTGTCAAACTGCAGTATTATTTTCTACTCGGTCTCTCTTAAATTTATAATCTAACTTGCTTAAATATAAATAGCAATCATATGTAGGTGCTCTGTAAATACTCAGTTGTCTGCTATGCTGTGCCTGGTGTTTACTTTGTGATGAAGCAATGAAAATGTGCATCATTATTCAATGTATACCCACAAAACATTAGTCCATCTTTAAAATCTGTAATAGCCCTTAAAGGTAATAAGCCCAGTTCTGCTGCTCCTTTATCCACAATTGTTTTCATAATGAGAAGAACTTTGAAATATCTTGGGTTTCCCTTAAGTCACTTAGTTTGTGTAAAGCCATGGACAGTTTTGTGCAATTACTGTTTGTTTTAACAAATGGGGTAAAAGGTTGTCTACACGTACATGTTCAAGAAATGGAATAGCTAAGAATTCTATCTCCAGTTGTTACTCGTAAATAAACAAATTCATCTCACTGCCCCATCCACCCCTAACATTCAAAGCATTTGCAGTTTGTTAAATCTTAGCGTCTTTAAACATATTCCACTTAAAAATACGTAAATGAGGCTAAAGTAGCCACACAGCTGTGGTTATCACCAACAAGACTGTATCAGAATTTAATAAAACTTAATATCCTTGACATTGCCTTTGAATAATTTTTGTTAGCTTTTTTTGGTACTTTTCAAGGATGCACCTCATCTAAGCATTTCTTTAAAGAGTTGATTGATTATTTTGAATTGAATTTTGAGTTGGAAGACAAATAAACACTTGGAGAAATTAAATTTCAATAACTAGATGATGAAATTTTGGATAACTCAGCTTCTATTAATTGCCTTTCATTTCATAATTTGTAAATTGAGAGATTGAAGTTATGGCTATTTCTGACTTAATTAATAGAATAGCTTATTAAAGAGGTACTATCTCCATGAAAATGTGAAATGTAATCACATTGTCACGTCACTTGTATATGATTAAATGACAAATAGTGCTTTATCTTCCCAAAGGGAGTAAATGTATTTTATAACAAATGTATAGTATTGAATATGAAGTAGTCCTACCCACTTGGCTAAATTACACACATTTCAAGTCTGAGATTTTTCAGTTAGGTTTTTTTTTGCAGGAACCTCAGACTCGACTGAAAGCTTGAAAAGCCAGAGCACTAACAGTTCATCCCAGCCTCTTCTTGCTGTCTCCAGTACAGTTCACATAGAGGATGAGAACCAGATTGCTTGAAAATTCAAACCAACATCAGAATGACCAATTGCATGTGCCATGTAAGCGCTCCTGTCCATGTCACAGACTTGTCTCCATGGCGTAATTAACTCTTGTTTTGTGACAGTTTGCCATGTTTCATGGTGTGCTTGTTTGACATTTGCTCTATATATTTTTAAAAGAACCATGCGACTCATTTGTTTTTCCTTGCCTTTCGATTGATTTTCGCAGTTTGACTAATCTATTCCAGACCATGTTCAGACTTCTAATTTATAATAGTTATTATTCTATAATGTCATTCAAACCACATTCTACAGTAATAGAAAATACATTTACTGGCCAGAAACTTTAAAGCTCATTTCTTTCTACTATTTACAGGGAAAACCAAGACAGCTCAAGTTTTCATTTTTAAGAAAGCAGCATTAACACTTGGTGGTAACTTAACTGAGAAATTCAATAATACAAGGCTAAAGTATAACATTGAAGATATTTATTTATGATTCCATTTAATGTAAATTGAAGCTGTTTTGGATTTTTGCAGCGTAGAAACTAACATTTAATGCATGATTGGTTTAAATAAAGTTGCATTTGTAAAACAGCAGCACAACGTCCTGAGTTTGTACTTTGGACGACATCTACTTTATCACTTGTGCAGTTTTTTTCTCTTGTGCAAGTCCACTTTTAAAATTTTATATCTTTCCAAACATGCTGAAATGTCTGACTTTAATGTTCCATATGTTTCTGTCAACCCTCTTTAACCCAATGAACTCCTGGAAACTGAACCATGAATCTTTCAAACTATAAGACCAATGTACTAGGCCATTGAAGTGCATTCAGGTGATTATTCTCCATTGTAACCTGAGAAATATATAATGTTTTCTGACTACTTTAACCACCATGTACCTTAAACATTTTTATTATAACCTACAGTATACTTTGAATGTGTAGCTCATGTAATATCTTATTTATCTGTCTGTCATTGAGATATTTATTGTAAAAATTTATACATGAGTGTGGCATGGAATATTGAAGACTTATCTAAATCAAATGGGCCCATATTTTTTTGGAAATGTTCAGCAGAACTGGTGGCATCAGTGGAGAGAAGTCAGGGTTATCGTTTTGGGTGAAGTGACCCTTGCTCAGAACTGCCTCAGGTTCTGAGAAAGGCATCACTCAACCCGAAACGTTAACTCTGATTTCTCTTCGGTTGATGCTGCCAGACCTGTAAGCTTTTCCAGCAATTTCCGATTTTTTTTTTTTCTTATTTACAGCATCTGCAGTTCTTCTGGTTTTTATTTAGTTCCATAATTTTATTGGATTTTTGGGAAATTAAATCCCTTCAGTATGCCATTGTCTGGGTTTCCTGTTGCACCCAAAACGAACCTTTAATGGCCTGACATTTTACAACATTTTTGAATCTAATTTTCAAAAAAAAATGCAATTGTTAACTTAATCATTGCAGTTTATTTGACCATTTTGCTTGAGATTTTATGCTATTGCTGCTGGATGTCTAGTCTTTAATTTTTTTTTCCCCTAAAGTAGTTTCTTACTAATTGTTGCTTGTCCTCCTTTAGAAGGGATTGTGTCCCTTCTCTATCCCATTCTGTTTCACATTCTTAACAAGTTTTCCATCAAACTTTTATGAAGAACAACATTGATACAGAAAGTGAATGGTAAAAATATGCAGTTGAATTAGAGCACAGACAAATACTTTGTAATGGCAAAAATATTTTAATGATCCTTGTTCAGTGTACATCGCCTGTCTCTTTATTATACTACGGTCTGTTCCCAACTCTCTTCATTGCGATGAAAGTGAAACAATCAGCATATATGTAACATTTATCCACATGCAGTGTACACTTTTACTGTATTCACATTATTCTTGAATATTTACAATGTTTGGTAAGAGTGTTCAGGTAATGGTAATACAGTAAATTCATTCCGTTCCATCTGCAGACATGGTGTCTTTACTCTGTGCCTTGTACCTGATCTTATGATGAAAGTATTTGTAAGAGGGGAAAAATAAACTTGTCATTTGATCCGGTGATTGTGATTCAGCAAAATCTGGAATTTCAAACTGTTTTGAATGAAAATACAAATTTTCTATAAGCTGTACTGTAAATAGATGCTTAGTTGAATGTACAGTGAATTGACACTGAAATCGCACACAAGAACAGCATAAAGTGGGTTATCCTGTAGAATCATGTTAAAATTTGTCTATTGTAGATTTTAACTCATTTCCATGGAGCTTCATTACTGCATTTATTAAAGAATGTATCATGTGCATCCTTTTAAAAGATTGAAGAAGTTCACTGTAATTTCATATAAACGTGATTTTGCATTTGTTTGTAGTATATTGTGTTGTAATAAAATGTAGTAAGCAATACTAATCAGCTTGTTAAGTCTATGTTTCACCAAAGTTTTAGGTGTGTTATTCCTAAACAACAACACCTGATCATTTCATGTTCAGAGTATTTCAGTATTTAATCTTTTGCAATTTTGATCATGTTAGTAAACTCTATGGTCAAATAATGGATACTGTGAATGAGAGAGAAAAGAAAGAGTTGCGGTATTGTTATGACTGGACCATTTTTCTGGTTAAGTGCTTAATCTTTTAATCCATCCTAAATCACTTTGTGACTCCTCTGGTTTAAGGTCATACCCACTTAATTGTTTTAATCCCACAGGTTTGGATGCATGTGTACAATTGAGACTGCACCGGTGAAGTTCAAACTATATAATCAAGATTTGAATTGTAAAAAATGTTGGTATGAACTACTGAAAGTAGTTGAACTGCTTTATGATGTCACAGGAAGTTGCTGTTGCATCAGTGCAGTTATTCTGACATAATAACCAGTGATATCTTCATAATAGAATGTGGGATCCCAAATATTAACACCTACCATCATCATATATGGAAGCTAGGATTTTCCCTTAATCAGCCAAAATCCCTAAAGTATTTCCCTAATTACTAGGCAGGAAGCTAGTGTGGTAGTGTATAATGTACTGCTTCTAACCCTCGATTTAATGAATGGAAAAAAGTTAATTCAAAAGCAAAAAGGTAAGGACTTGCTAGATTTTGTTTTATTGTTTTAGTCTGTCTTTGTACTCCTCCCCATGTTATTCTAAAAGTAATTGTAAACCAATTGTAAATATTTGCTGCCATGCCTGTGTGGGATTCCTTGAGATAATATCTCCGTTGTAGACAGAATTAAAATAAAGGCACTTCCTTGAAGAGGTAAGTACAGTACAAAACACGAGGGACTGGTTTCTGTGTAGAAGATTGGTCCATTATAAGCTGCTGTTAACTCTAGAAGTCTCTGCATTGCTTAAAAAATATTGCAGAGCTTCCCTGTGGAACTATTACCTGCTTGTTGAAATGCATGCTGTACCAATGCTAACCAAATGTTAAGTGGTTGCTGAAAATTTGGCACCAATTTTGTACAGTTTGGAAAGGCAGGTTGTGACTGTATTGACAAGTTCTGCAATATAATTCAACAGCACATTTAATATGTGCTTGCAAAGGAAAGCTTTAATCAATTTCTCCTTATTCAGTTAATGTAGTTAAAATTGAAAGATTTAAGTTGTAAACAGCTACTGGTTTAGGTTGGTGGATGGGGTCTGAATACCTGTCTGAATTTTATTTAAGATAACAAGGTGTAGAGCTGGATGAACACAGCAGGCCAAGCAGCATCAGAGGAGCAGGAAGGCTGACATTTTGGGCCTAGACCC
>NC_063352.1:46312637-46316614 GCF_021869965.1 Rhincodon typus | reverse complement strand
CTAGACCCATCTTCAGAAAGAAGGGTCTAGGCCCAAAATGTCAGCCTTCCTGCTCCTCTGATGCTGCTTGGCCTGCTGTGTTCATCCAGCTCTACACCTTGTTATCTCAGTTTCTCCAGCATCTGCAGTTCCTACTATCTCTGAATTTTATTTACCTGTATTCATTTTAAGTACAGCCAATTCTATTTCCAAATGCTATTAAATTGGCCCAGGAAATCGCTTTGGAAGAAAGGGAGAGCCCAATTATATAGCTTGGTTTTAGGGAATAATCCTTTGTGATACTGATGTCCCAGATTTGTTCGTGTGAGTTTTAGCAGGCTTGGAGCAAGTACTTTGGACCAGTGGTTTCCAAAGTTCACGATCAACTCTGGATTCCTCATTTAGTTTTGGATCCGTTGTAGACTAACGGATAAAGACTAATTGCCAGGTTCAATTAATGTTTCCCATAAGATTGCCAGAATAGCAGAGGGTGAACTAGATGGGCCTATGTGTTACCTCACAATAGTGCATTCTATTTTCAATACAATGGGAAATCAGCTAATGATTTACAGCACAGAAAAGACACCTAGCTATGAAATAATTGGTACCGTAAGTTTTGGTATGTTATAAAATGTAAGCAATATTCTTTGAAGAGCAGCACACCTTCATCATCTGTTGTATGATTAAATCAAATGGGATGCCGGATGACAGATTAATTTCAGCAGGTCTTTTCTTTATAATACTTTAATGGATTCTGATAATGACCTCATAATGGTTGATTATTGAATAATGTGTGAGAAGCTGCTAAAAGATTCACAGTAATGATTGTATATGAGTTTTTAAAAAAAGACTCGTTGAACCTGTGATCAAAGGACGCTGGTTATTAGAGAAAGCTAGAAACTAAAAGTTATTGTACAAGTACTTTTTTTCCTACTTGTTTTAGATAATTGTCACAAGTGTCAGCTTCCTTATATTCCGCGCCAAATGGATGATCCATCTTGGCCTCCTCCAGTGGTCCCTGACAACATTTCCGGCAATAGTACTGAAGACTTGTGCTCCAGAACTTGCCGCTTCCTTACCCAAGCTGTTCCAGTACAGTTACAACACTGGCATCTACCTGACAATGTGGAAAATTGCCTGAGTATGTCCTGTACATTAAAAAAAATGCAGGACAAATCCCCAACTCTGTCAATTATCACCTCATCAGTCTACTGTTGATCATCAGTAAAGTGATAGATTGTGTCATCAACTGTGCTATCAATCAGCGCGTGCTCAGTGTCGCCCAGTTTGGGTTCCGCCAGGGCCACTCAGCTCCTGACCTCAATGCAGCCTTGGTTCAAACATGGACAAAAGAGCTGAATTCCAGAGGTGAGGTGAGAGTGACAGCCTTTGATATCAAGGCTGCATTCAACTGAATGTGGTATCACGGAGCCCTAGCAAAACTGGAATCAATGGGTATCCGGGGCAAACTCTCCAGTGGTTAGAGTCTTACCTGACATATAGAAAGATGGTCGTAGTTGTTGGAGGTCAGTCATCTCAGCTCCAGGATTTCCTCAGGGTAGTGTCCTAGAGTCTGAGAAGTGTCCTAGGCCCAACCATCTTCAGCTGCTTCATCAATGACCTTCTCTTCATCATAAGGTCAGAAGTGGGGATATTCGCTGATGATTGCATAATGTTCAGCACCATGTGTGACTCCTCAGACACTGAAGCAATCCATGTCAAAATGCAACAAGATCTGGACTATATCCAGGCTTGGGCTGACAAGTGGCAAGTAACATTTGCGCCACACAAATGCCAGGCTGTGACCATCACCAATAAGAGACAATCTAACCACTGTCCCTTGACATGCAATGGTGTTACCATCACTGAATCCCCCACTATCAACATCCTGGGGGTTATCATTGATCAGAAACTCAACTGGACTCAGCACATAAACACAGTGGCTACCAGAGCCAGTCAGAGATTAGGAGTACTGTGGCGAGTAACTCACCACCTTACTCCCCAAAGCCTGTGCACCATCTACAAGGCACAAGTCAGGAGTGTGATGGAAAACTCCCCACTTGCCTGGATGAGTGCAGCCCCAATAACACTCAAGAAGCTTGCCACCATTCAGGACAAAGCAGCCTGCTTGATCGGCACTGCATCCACTAACGTTCACTCCCTCTACCACCGACGCTCCGTAGCAGCAGTGTGTACTATCCACAAGACACACTGTGGAAATTCACCAAAGATCATCAGCCAGCACCTTCCAAACACATGACCACTTCTATCTAGAAGGACAAGGACAGCAGATATATGGGAACACCATCACCTGCAAGTTCCCCTCCAAGCCACTCACCATCCTGACTTTGAAATATATTGCCGTTCCTTCACTGTCACTGGGTCAAAATCCTGGAATTCCCCCTCTAATGACATTGTGGATCCATCCACAGCAGGTGAACTGCGGCAATTCAAGAAGGCAGCTCATCACCACCCTCTCAAGGACAAGTAGAAATGCTGGTCAGCCAGCAACACCCACATCCCACAAAATGAATAAATAAAAAAATTATGATCTAGAATGCAGTGCCTGAAATGCTAGTGAAGGTAGATTTAACGGTAACTTTCTAAAGATAATTAGCAAAACATTTGAAGGTTTAAATGATTGTGCAGGACAATGGGAAAGAGCAGAAGAATCGAACTAATTAAAGAGCTCTTTCAGAGTGTTAGTAGATTCACAATGGAGTGTGAATAACCTTCAATGCTATAAGGTTCAGTGGAGGCTACATTAGTAAGAAAATATGAATGTTGATGTGATTAACTCTTCCCCCTCCTCAAACTAGTCCCTTAAACTTAGTTTATTGTGCTGTGTGTGACCAGAACTAAACGTGCTACAAAGGACCCAAATTTGATTGAGGCTTAAAGGGGTATTGCTTTCTGACTGGAGTAGATGCTGGAACTATTTGTGGAAATGATGGGGTGATCTGTGGCAAACTCACCTCAAAGTTAATACTAAGGTTGTAAACAGTCTGGTATAGCCTCATCCTGTGGCTGTGGAGAGAGGTGGAATCTGTGGATAGGAAACAGTGTTTGCAACGTGGAATAAATGTGATGGCTTCTGTCTTCCCAGCACTTAGAAACAATTACTGCTCATCCAATGCTGAACATGTAGTCTGACTGCAATGAGACGATGGAGTGTTAAAGAGAGGTGACATTGAGAGAGAGCTGGATAGCATCAATTATATACCATCGATGCTCATTCACAATGTAGTGTTCAACTCTGAACACCTGACTCATGAATAGAGTATGAAATATAGAATTTAGGAAGTGTTTGATTTTCATTTTTACATTTTGTTGGTTAGAATCATTGTGTACAAGTTCAAAACCTACACAAAACTCTGATATCTCTGCAGATTCTAATGCTCCAAATCTCAAGGTTTTATCAGTAATGAAAAGCAGAGAGAGAGAGAGAGTCACACATTTCTGAAGTGAATTTTCATTTTTTAAAAATCCTTTGTCCTTTATTTCTCTTTTGTTCTTTTTATTGAGTCATGCAGCATGAAAACAGACCCTTCAGTCCAACCAGTCCATGCCAAACCTAATCCCAAACTGAACTAGTCTCACCTGCCTGCTCCTGGCCCATATCCCTACAAACCTTTCCTATTCATGGATTTATCCAAATGTCTTTGTTTTTTCCATTTTCAATGTTCTTTCTATTTAATGCTGTCTAAAAGTTATCACATATTTAAGATCAGAGTCGATAGATTATGTAAATGCATACAAATGTCTACAAACCTCAATTATTTCCTCATTTTGAAACCCTTTAAAGAAGAGTTCTTAACTCCTAATATTACTTTTTCTTTAACCACTAACATACCACCAGATGGAACTCTCCACCCAGATAGTGAAAGAAGCAGAAGTTAGTTCTATCAAGTTTGTTTATTTTTAATGGCTTCCTCAGTGTCTAATGGCATCTTCCCTATCTCTACCCACATGCACTCACCACCACCACCACCACCACC
>NC_063352.1:46306669-46312537 GCF_021869965.1 Rhincodon typus | reverse complement strand
AGATGTGGTGGAAGACCAGAGTGGAAAGAAACCTTGATTTTGTACACAGAGCAGTTACTGTGTTTGCAGCTAAGAAGTGGGAACTATAAACACTGCAAGGTAAAGGAGAAGAATATCATCCCTGGATTAAGAATGCGAGGAATGAGCAGGATGTGAGAGTTACTGGCTGAACCAGCATTTATTGTCCATGCCTAATTGCTCAGAGAGTTATTAAGAGCCAAATACATTGCTGTGGGTCTGGAGTCACGTGGGCCAGACCAGATAAGGATTGCAGATTTCCTTCCCTGAAGGACTTTAGTGAACCAGGTGGATTTTTACAGCAATCAACAATGCTTTTGTGGTTGCCATTAGATTAGTTTTTATTCTAGATGCTATTGGATTCAGCTGTCATCATCTGCTATCATGGGGTTGGAATCCCGTGTCTCAGATAGATTTTTGAATAGTAAAGAAATTAAGGGTTGAGGTAAACACGCGGTGAGTGGAGCTGAGTCCACGAAAAGATTAACTATGATGTTATTGAATGGTGGAGCAGGCTCAATGGGCCAGCTGGCCCACTCCTGCTCCTGTTTCTTATGTTTAGAAGGAATTGAAGTTTTAGGCAGCTCTGTGGTCTGGTAGGACTATGGTGTTGCGACCTTTACATAAATAATGCCACTATTTATGTCTTCATTTTATTGATAAAGTGGGAAACAACCTGTGTGGTTTTACTTGCACATCTGTTGAGTAGGCCCCCAGTAACTGTTGTTCAGTTATTTTTAATCCTAGGTAAATTGATAGTTTAAAAACCTGGCAAGTGGGCAATACAAAAATAATGTAAAAGTATTGATCAAAGTCCTTTGGGGAAGGAAACTGCCATCCTTACCTGGTCTGGTCTACATGTGACTCCAGACCCACACCAATGTGGTTGACTCTTAACTACTTTATGGGATGGACAATAAATGCTGCCTGGCTGGTGACGCCCTCATCCCATGAATGAATTAAAAAACAAACATAATCCATCTTCAGTTCACTGCAGCATTTCACAATTACACAAATTTAATTCCTATTTCGCATTTTTCATCATTGCAAGTTCCTCATCTGACAACAGTTACTCATCAGAAACGACTATTTTTCTGCTGCTCCACTTTCTTTTTAATCAGTTACTTCCAGAGTTGCTCCTTTCCCCACGGTGTAGCTCTACTTCAGTGTCTCTAACAGTACCCAAATCTGTAACTGTCTCTTTCGGAAGAAAGGGTGGAGATCACAATGGGCTGAGGTGAACTCCAGTGTAATCTCATCCCTCTAATTTTACTAAGGTTAAAGATTCCTGCAGTGGAATAGGCAAACCTCTATCTCTCCAATGGACATGTGTCTCACACTGTCACCACATTGTCTGGGGATTTGGTTTCTGGTCTGTTTTATTTTCTCCTCAAGTAGCCGACAGATGACTGTTTAAGCAATGGCAGAATTTCACCACTGCAAGCCTGATAAACTTCTTCAGGTGTGAATATGAACAATGAGAGGGAAGACCAGCTACTCAACTAACTCAGCTACATCACAGCTAGGTACAATCCGAACCCCTTCCCATTGAAGTTCACTGGTGGGTGTTTAGGAGTGGGAGCCTTGACTGATTCTTCCTCCTTTCCTAACACTGCCAATCTAACCAGGTCACTTGACACAGGATGATAATAATTAAATACTTCTGGCTTATTGCAGTAGACCAAGAAAAGCCTCTACCTGTTACAAAGCATAAGCTTATCTCTGGCACATTAGACAAGGCCATTTAGAACTAAAAGCACTGGCATTTTTGAAATATAATATCTCCAAAGTGAGAAGGCAAGATTATTATGGTAACATTAAACTTGTCAGTCCTTTGTTAACGTTAACGTGCAATCTTCCAAGGTCATGCTAACCTTCCTCCTGAGGGAGTGGGTGCCGTGTCCTCTGGGGCTCAGTCTCTGATGAGTTCCTCAGCTACTGTCCTTTTATTAGTCATTCGGCCTCCTAGCAACTCCTACAGGTGGTATCTTTTTATACAGTGTCTGCCCCTGAGAATTGTGATGATAAATCTCAACAGTCTAGCAGCGCTGCAACTCATTCATTTCAGCCTGATCCTGTAGTCATGATGGGTTTTATATTCACCATATTTTAGGGACAGTTTTTGAATTGCAAAATGATACATGCATAATTCAGTCACTAGCCTTTCACAATGTGATTCTCTGCTGGTCCATTTTAGCTAGATTAATGATTTGATGTTAATTATGGCCTTCCATTGAAGATAGTTGATGCTACAATGGGAGGGAAACAGTGCTATGGTGGAATATCACTAGACTGGAAAGAGGTCCAGATTCAGTCTCTGGGATTACAGCTTCAAATTCTATCCTGGCAGCTTTGGGAATGTAAGCTTAACTCTTTCATAACTCTGGAAGTAAAAGCTACCCTCAGTGGTGGGAACCATAAATCTATCAGTTATTGTAAAAAAGACCCACACGGTTCACCAATGCCCTTCAGGGAAGGAAATCTGCCAACCTTACTCGGTCTGGCCTAGATGAGACTCCAGACCCACAGCAATGTGCTTGGTCCTTCACTGCCCTCTTAGATGGCCTACTCAGCGTAATTAGGGATGGGCAATACACATTGATGAAAAGCTTTTAAAAAAAACAGTATTCTTCATGAAGTGAGACTTAGAAACCCTATCACAGTCACTGTTCGGGGGTTGATTGAAACTGGGAGTTTCATAAGAGGCCAGGATTGGAGGAGGTAAGAGAGCTCTCCGAATTGGAGGGACTGTTGGAAAAGTATGGAACAGTGAGGCCATGGATGGATTTTCAAAGTCAGGCATTGCCCAATGGAGCCTGTGAAGGTTAGAGCATGATAAATTTGGGGTGAGCTCAAAGTCATGTAGGAAGGGTTGAGTTGGGGGGAGCTAGAAAATTGTCAACTTTGGAGATGACAAATTCTCAGATGAGGGTTTTGACAGCAGATGAGCTGAAGGAGGGTTGTAATAGTGGCATTTATGGAGTTGAAAGTAGGCAGCCTGAAGATGGTGTGGGTATGCAGTCATGAGCACCACATGGCTATAAGCTGGGTATCCGGTGTGCTAAGTGAGTGGGTGTTTTTTAATTTGTGTTGTTGAACAAGATTACTTGTGGTTTAGGGCCAGTTATGACTTCAAACATTCTTCCACATGAATAGAGATGAAAGTGTAAGATGTTCCATGTGATTTGAGAGTGCTTCTCTCTTTGTGAATCATGTTGTTTTACAGTAGTTAGCTATCAATTTCCCATCATAGTGATGGATGAGTTCCTGCGTTGTCTTTCTGTGTGAGAACTGCACCTAAGCTCTTTGGGCTTGCGTTCATGACTAAGTATGGTTTTCTCAGAGGCTGCATTGACCGCGTTATTTTAGTATGTGTTGTAATAAAGGCCACAGAGTATTTTTTTAATGGACACAATCTTTCAAGATGACTCCTGGAAGTGAGATGACATGATCCATGATAGCCAATAAAAGCAGACAGACTAATGTGTTACCTCAGCATCAATCACAAAGGGACATGTTTAGAAATTGGTTCACTCTTGGGCAATACAATGAGTCTTTCCAAAGGCGTGAGAATTAAAAGCTTCTAAGAGAACAGGAGACTGAAAGGAAACCACAGGGATCTCTGGCATAAGTGACCTCTTTCTGGAACAACAATTTATCAGAGTTAGCGAAGCAGCTGTTTTTTTTTGGTTGTGCTAGGACAGGCTGTGAAGATATCATTTTGGCAGAACACCTCAAGCAGGAATCTGAGAGACCTTCTCAGAGACTGAGGTGTCAGGAAAAGGAAATAAATAAAAAGGCTTTCAGAACTCAACTATTGTTCTTCTCACAGAAGCTAGGTATTTTGCATATATCATAACCATACAACTAATGAGGAACAAGAAACCATCTCCATCTGCCCCAAGGCCTGTTGTACCAATTGAATACACCTTTAGAAGCATTCTCCAAGTATTTTACTACAGAAGCCATTAGAACTGCTGAATTCTGACTAAGTTTTCAATCCTTTTAAATCTGAAAGAGAAATCTTGAAGTGAGTAACAAGCCTGCACCAATAACGGACTGATCTTACTTCACAATTTATCTTTTATCCATACCTATATCAAAACTTTGCATTTTTAGCTAATAAGTTCACAAGTATCAAATCTGTCTTTCTTCAAGTTGAGGTTACATTTGATATGACATTGTAGGAATGGCATGTTGATATGTCTCGAGGTCATGTTAAATATAAGTGTCGGTGGGAATGTCATTTATGACAGTCAGTACACCTTCACCTTGTTGTGCAGACTCACTCATGTGCTGAGATGCCTCAGCTGCTCACTTCACTCCAAAGTCAAACTCTGTGTATTGAGGGAAGTCCGACGTGGGTCCGGAACAGGAAATGGTTCCTGCAGCAAGTGGTTAGAATCTGGAATGCTCTGCCTGGGGGGAGTGCAGGAGGCTAGGTTTACAAAGGGGTGTTAGATATGGACCTGGAGAGAAAATGTTTGCGTGAGGGACGAATTAATTTGCTCTCGCAGAAAACTAACATGGACGTGATGAATTAAATTCATTCCCCGTCCATCCGCTGTGCCCAGAGTAAAATAAAGGTTGGCCTTCCCGGCACAGCAGACCTTCCAACTATAAAAGAGCCATAGTGCTACCCAAAATTCACAGTCGGTGCACTGAAGTCAGCACCCCCATCGTGTGGACTGGCTTAAGCAGGGTCCAACAGAGTGGCAAACTGGTCATGTTCTGTTATCTCCTTTGCCACCTCACTGACATAACAGGGCAGTCCTCCCACCAGCATTGTGCTGATCAGCTGAGGAACATGAGAAGAACAGATGCTAGCCTCTTCCTTTGGCTGCCCATGAGTCGGGTGCAAATAATGTCAACTGGGGACCTGAATGCCCCCTCTCGCCAACAGCCCCAGACCATCTGTTGCTGGCCAACCGTAGAGTGGGTATATCAGACTGCTGCAGTTTGAGAAGGCTGTTCACCTTGCCCCCATACACATCCTGCACGTAAACAGAACCAACCCTATGTACCTACCATCCTTGTGCCTCTGCGTGGCCTGTTCCTCCTGCCCAGTGCCACTCCAGTGGAAGAGACTGCAGATGAACTGGGAGCAACTTTGGAAGGAGCCCCTTTCTGCCTGGCAGGGATCTGGTAGAATGGAAGGGATGGTAGGGCTTGAACAGCTGTATTCCACAAATTTTCTGCAACAGTGCTCCGGGGTCAGCATAAATTGTCAGTATGCACTCTGGGAGCCACTTTGAACATTGTACCTATGAAGGCAGCAGTCCCAGCATACCCTCTGACACATTAACATTGCTTTATGACATTCTGAGCTTCCACGGTAGCACATGCAGATCTCAGGGAGACACTGCCTGTGTTACATTGGAAGCTGCAATATTGACCATCAGATGCTGCGTCAATGTTTTCTCCACAAGTTTGCCAATAGAGTTGGCCACTGGTTCCTCAAGGGATATTGGAACAAAGCCCCATAACATATTGGAGCTAGAGCTGTGATGATCTAAGCAGTTAGACCCAGAATTCTAGCCAGCCATTTCACACTCCCCAATACCTTGCCATTGATTATTCTGATGTAAGCTATATTGTGTAGAGCTGGATGAACACAGCAGACCAAGCAGCATCAGAGGAGCAGGAAAGCTGACATTTCGGGTCTGGACCCTTCTTTTTCTGAAGAAGTGTCCAGACTCAAAACATCAGTTTTCCTGTTCCTCTGATGCTGCTTGGCCTGCTGTGTTCATCCAGCTCTACACCTTGTTATCTCAGATTCTCCAGCATTGGCAGTTCCTACTATCTCTGAATTGTATATTTTTGTGTTTGCTTTTCAAAAGAGAGACAAAT
>NC_063352.1:46294397-46306169 GCF_021869965.1 Rhincodon typus | reverse complement strand
ATGAAACCAAACAACATCAGTTCCATCATCAACAGTATTAGGCATCATTGTAGGTCAAAAAAGAATGAATTAGCCATTACATTTCAATCAGACATGTGTGCATATATACAATAAAATCCATGAAAGCTATTAGATTTGACATTCTAGATTTGATTCCAGATTGAAGCCAGTTGATGAGTCAATTTGAATCAATCAAGTCAACAATTTATTGAAATTTTTTCCCATATTTTTCACTTTTCATTATCGTTTTTCTGTGTTTATTCAATACATATGCTCTCAGGGCAAAACAGAATCATACGAAAGTGCATCTAATCTAAACAGACTACCCAGATAGTTCAATGAACTGATGATAACACATTTGCAAGTCAAGACAACACTTCAACAAAACGACAATTGAGTGTTATATTACAGTCTGTCTGATTGAGGCAATAAGGTTCAAACCAATATGGCCAATGTTATTCAAACATGCCTTATTTCCCTTCCCATTATTATATCCTAGAAAGATACAGAAATGAAAAAAGGTCATTTATCCACCCAGTTTTCCCTATCATCCAGTTTTTTTTTTGTTTCTGGAGTTAGCCTTTCAATATTTTAAGCAAGTGTTTCTTTGTCCACATTTATATTCGCTATCGATCCAATTCATTCACTTCCCCTTTGAAAGTTTTAAGGGAGTTTAACCGAGCATAATTGAGCCATGGAAGTGTACAGTATTTCAAAGCAGAGAAAAGAAGCTAGATCTGTGGAGCTGCTGAGTTCTCAGGCAAAAGACCACTCTACTAAAGGCTCAGCAACTATGTAGAAACACGGCCAAAGAATTTTAAAGCTATTTAAGCAAAATCAGTGGCTTCCCACTGAGAAAAATTCCTGTAACATTTACAAACTAATAATGTGCCGAAGACATGAGGCAATTCACATCCTGTTTGTTAAAGCCTTGTCTTAGAACTTATTAAATTACTTCAGATGCTTAACTATTCACGTCCATGCTAACCAGATATCCTAAATTAAGCTAATTCCGTTTGCCAGCATTTGGCCCATATCCCTTTAAACCTTTCCTGTTCATGTACCCATCCAGATGCCTTTTAAATGCTGTAATTGTACCAGCCTCCACCACTTCCTCTGGCAGCTCATTCCAAACACGCACTACCGTCTTCATGAAAAAGTTACCTGTCAGGTCCCTTTTAAATCTTTCCTCTCTCACCCTAAATCTATGCCCTCTAGTTTTGGACTTCCCTACCCTGGGAAAAAGACCTGGGCTATTCACCCTATCCATGTCCTACATAATTTTATAACCCTCTATAAGGTCACGTTCAGTCTCCGACGCTCCAGGGAAAATAGCCCCAGCCTATTCAGCCTCCCCCTATAGCTCAAACCCTCCAACCCTGGCAACATCCTTTTAACTCTTCTCTGAACCCTTTTAAGTTTTACTACATCTTTCCTATAGCAGGAAGACCAGAATTGAACATGTTATTCCAAAAGTGGCCTAACCAATGTCCTGTACAGCCGCAACATGACCTCCCAACTCCTATACCCAATGCACTAAAAGTGTACCAAATGCCTTCTTCACCACCCTGTCTACCTGTGACTCCTCCATTAAGGATCTTTGAACCTGCACCCCAAGGTCTCTTTGTTACCCCAAGGACATCCCAAGATCAGATGGTTCCAGTTAGTTGAATTCCAGCTGTGTTGGTTCTCAAAGCTGGACTAACATCAATAAACTCTGCCTGGGTTCCTGCTACTGGGTGTTATCCAATAGAGTTGGCTCAGCAACGTATGGCGTCCAGCCTCCCACTGCCCTCGCTCAGTCAGATAGTCTCGTTCTTTCTATCCTACTCCAACAGTTTTATTCGTTAATAGACATAAATGAATAATTCCATTTTTTTAGAGCTTCTCTGACTTTCACTATCCTCATGATCATAATGCTGATCATAATGCCCAAGATAAGCTGCTTACTCAATGCTTGCGCCATCAAACTGATTATTTTCATCTCTGTAACTTTGCTGTAAGTTGTCTCTGTCTCAGTTCATCTGCTATTAAAACCCCCATACATGCCATCATTAACTCTAGCCTTGATTATTCTCTCCTACATTTACTGTACAGTTAAAGGCAGAAGCCTTAGAAGCATGAATGTGCAGAGGGGTCCAGGGGTAAAAAAGAAAGGTAAAAGTGGGTAATTTTAATGTAGATACGACAGGAAAGTTTATTTACTCAGGTCAGCATGGACGAGTTGGACAGGAGGGTCTGTTTCCACGCTGTACAGCACTGTGACTCTACTCAGAGGCTGGTAAGTGCCTGGAATACACTACCAAAGGAACTGGTGGAGGCAGATATAATAGCAACATTTAAGAGGCACCTGGATAGATATATGATTAAGCTGGAAATAGAGGGATATGGACTGCGTAGAGGCAAAAGGTTTTTAGTCTAGAAAGGTGCCATGTGTCAGCACATTCTTGGTGAGCCAAAAGGCCTGTTCCTGTGCTGTACTGTTTGTTGTTCTTGGTACTCCTGGATCATTGCCACAGTTTACTCTCTGAACATTTAATGACGCCCAAATCCCCCCTGTCCATGTCCTACCTCATTCTCCTATTGATGTGATGTAGTTTTTTTGTATGTAACATATTTTCCATATGTAGCATATATCACAATGACTTGGATTCTTATTAAGACAGATATTTCGAGGTTTATTAACAGATAATTATATACCCTAGATACGATATCTCAGACATGAATGGGACTGGGTTGCATACTTACTTTGATCACTATAATATATGCAGTTGACTGGCTGAGTAACTGACTGCTGAGATATATAGTTAACTGCTGACTGTCTGTACAGAGAATAAGATGGAGATCTGTTATACTATGCTATTAGCCATTAACTGACTTAAAGATATGGTGCCTTTTTCGAGATGTGTGCAATCACACTACAGCTCTCACCTCTGTGGTTGCTGATGTACAATAGCTCTTAGTCAAGAATATTTTGATAGTAGAATTGTTTTCAAATCCCTCCATAGTCTCCCTCTTCCCTATCTCTACTCTCCTCCAGGTCTTACTTAGCTTCTATACTTCTGGTATCTTGTGAAGCCCCAGTGGTAACTGTGCCTTCAGCAGCCTGGTCCCGCTTTCTGGAATTTTCTCCTTGACCTGATCCTTTCTACTGTTAGAGCTGCCACGACAGGGTGGAGCAAAATGGCCGACAACTGCCCTGACTAACTCTGCAGCAGAGTAAGGTTACAGAAGTTTCGTGCATGTGGGAAAATACTTGCTTAATATAGTCTCTGCAAGTCGAACAATAGCAGGTTTGTCTTAAGTGAGATAGAATGTGCAAATGGCAAATGTTATCCATTTTGAAAAGCTGCAAGGAGAAAGATAAGGAAGTCTGTGAAAACATCATGACCAAGGCTGAACTACCAGACTGTCCATCTCTTTAAGATGCTGTACCAGAGAGCCAATCACAAGGGATAACCGGTCAATGCTGACCAATAGTATCAAGGTCGGCGGGGGGAGTGGGTTTGTGTGCTCTAAGTTTTAACTGTATACAATCTGAAGATTTTGTGTGCTTTACTGTGAAGAAAATCTGAAGCTGTAATGAAGTTGTACCAAAATAAAGTTGTCCCTGAATCTACTACCAGACTCGGACTCTCATTAAAAAAGTATGAGACCTAACACAACCCTGCTTTATTCCTTTAAGGCAACCTTTAAAACCTACCATTTCGACCATGCCTTTGGTCATCTTAATCTCCCATTGTGACTCAGTGTCTTATTTTGGCTTATAAACCTCCAGTAAAGTGGCCAGGGGTGGTTTATTAAATTACAGACATAACTACAAGTTATTATTATTGTCCTGGTGTTAGCTGCGAGTTAAATATGTCAGTGAGGTGGAGAAAGAAGCTTGACATTTGCTGTTGACAGCGTTAGTCCCACATAATAATTACAAAATCTCATTGTCTAACTTCACACACAAAATTTATTCCCTTAGAAAATGATAGCAGACTTGGTGTCTGCAGGAAAGGTGAGGAGAGAACTAAAGTATGAGAGAAATAAACTTAAGAGAGCTAAATCATGTGCTGGCTTATTGGTTAGCACTGACACGTTATGGCGCCAGGGACTTGGGTTTGATTTGCCCCCTCAGGCAACTGTCTGTGTGGAGTTTGCACGTTTGCTCTGTGTCTGTGCAGATTTCCTTTGGGTTCTCTGGTTTTCTCTCACAGTCCAAAGATGTGCAGGTTGGGTAGATTGGCCATGGGAAATACAGGGATAGGATTGGGTTTGGGTCTCCATGGGATGCATTTTAGAAGGTTGGTGTGGATCTGATGGGCCAGATGGCCTGCTTCCACACAGTATGGATTCTATCTGTGACAACATTTTCTGCTATCACATCCACTGATGTTTTCTAAAAAAAAACCCTCAATTTGTAAAGGAATAAAACCAGAGAATGCTAGAGAAACTCAACAGGTCAAGCAATATCTGGGAGAGAGAGTTAAAGGACGAATTTTGCCAGAAATAAGTTGAGTCAATTTTGGACAGTTTTCTGGAGGGTGTCTGAAACAAGGTCCAATGTGTTTTCTCACACTACTTCTACTCCTCGCACAGAAGTTGAGCAGCACAAAGAACAATTTCTGCAATCAGCAGAGGACAGGTTACATAAACTAGGATTTGTACTTCTTTCAATATAGCAATGCTTTCAATTCATTAGCGTTTCTGAAAAATAATTAGTAACCTTTGAAAGTAAAAGCAAACTCTGTCAGACAGCTGAGTAACAGTCTGCTGTACAAAAATGAGACATCTTGAAAGGTTATCAGTGTATGTTGTCAGTAGACCATGATGTCTATACATGCTGAAAGTTCAGATTCTGCAAGATAATGTTGAATTGTAAAGAGTTTACAACACAAGACTAGACTATTTGCTTCAATGTCACTGTGAAAGGTCTACACAACCTTCTACTCAATACTTCATCTCTATCTTCTCCCATATCCCTCCAAAGTCTTCTTATCCATTTTATGCATCAAGCCTTCTCTTTAAATGTGTCAACAATGTCTGCTACTACCACTCTCTGTTCTAAATTCTGGCAATATCCTTTGTCTTCCAAGCCCTCTCAACTTTTAGAGTCACAGAGTCATAGAGCTGTACAGTACAGAAACAGACACTTTGGTCCAACTCATCATGCTGTCCAGGTATCCTAAATTAATCTAGTCCAATTTGCCAGCATTTGGCCCATATCCCTCTAAACTCTTCCTATCCATGTACCCATCCAGATGCCTTATAAATGTTGTAATTGCACCAGCCTCTACTAGTTCCTCTGCCAGCTCATTCCATACACACACCACCCTCTGCGTGAAAACGTTGCCTCATAGGTTCCTTTTTAATCGTTCCCCTCTCACCTTAAGCCTATGCCCTCTAGTGTTGGACTTTCCCACCCCAGGGAAAAGACCTTGTCTATTTACCCAATCCATGCCCCTCATGATTTTATAAACCTCCATAAGGTCACCTCTCAGCCTCCAACACTACAGGGAATATAGCCCCAACCTATTCAGTTTCTCCCTACTTCCAACTCTGGCAACATACCTGTAAATCTTTTCTGAACCCTTTCAAGTTTCACCACATCTTCCCATAGCAGGGAGACCAGAGTTGAATGCAGTATTCCAAAAGTGTCCTAACCAATGTCCTGTACAGCTACAACATGATGTCCCAACTCTTATACGCAATGCACTGACCAATAAAGGCAATTGTACCAAACACCTTCTTCACTATCCTGTCTACCTGCGACTCCACTTTCAAGGAATTATATAGCTCTACCCCAAGGTCTTTTTTAGTGGTGCTGAGAACAAAACTGCACACAGTAAGCTAGGTGTGGTAGGTCCAAGGAACAGAATGTAATTTTAACATTACCTCTCTCATGTTTTACCCCAGCTGTCTGAACGCTAGTAACTTGTTTGCATGCTTTAAGGCCTTATGAATCTTTGTTTATGCCTCAGTGATTTTTTTATCCGCATTCCAAGATCTCATTGTTCCTCTGTCCCATTTCGAATCGATTCCCCCCTCCTAAAATGAACCAGCTGACCACTCTCATGGGAAGATGCTGAGATGCAATAGTCCTGGCCAGAGCTTGCTTTTAACTGGTTTCCAGTGAGCAAAAAAATGCATTTCTAACAAACAAAAAATCAGGACATAGATTTCCTATTCAGCGTGCCCAGCGAGCATCACTCCCTGACTGGATGTGCCCAATCAATGTATGAATTAAATGCCAACAATACACCTTGTTATGGATGAGTTTAACTATGATGTAAATCCATAGCTGATTGCAGCTTGTAACCTGGGCAGATCATTGCATAAAAATGAATATTTGTTGATTTAAGGAATACAAACATCTAGGAATTTGTTTTTTGCTCTGTCCAAAACTGGAAAGAGGCCAAACCGTGATATCATACTGTGAGTTACAATGCTTTCTTCTGCTATTTGGAAGGTTTAATGCAAAAGATTAATAGCAGTAAGAACCAGGAGAAGGTGGGGGAGAAATGAATTTTTATTGCTACATTTTGCAACTAATGAAGTGGATATATGAGTGCTTTGCACTTATCCAGTTTTAAAAGGTCATGTATGAACTCTGCAATCATATCTTTTAGTGCCTACCTCTAAATCTTTTCTTTTAGGATGTATTGATGCACTACACAAAGAGTACTAAATGTAGTCCAAGACTAGACAGCGGGCAGTCATATCATTCTATTACTTTAAGAAGTGCAGGAAGTTTTCAGAATGTTATCAGGTTTTGCAGATGACACTGACAGTGTACGTTTTGAATCCCAAATATCTAAAGTCATAATATTTAACAATATGAGCAAAACCTTCAAACAGATCTCACTGCCTACTTTGTTCCTGTTAACCTTTGATGTTAACTGTCAATAATTATTCAGGATCCCTCTGCACTTGAACGCAAAACCTTAAACAAGTCTCTATACTTAAACATTAACATCAGAAATTCCCCTGGTGTCTCCGCCAAATCCCACAGAAATCCATGGCGTAACAGCCCCAGGGGCAGGAAAGATAGGAATAAAGTTGTGTCAATCTATGATTGTAAAATAACTGACCAAAGCAAGGCAAGTTCAGTATGTAGGAAATAGGAGAGTGTTTGTTTCACTGCTAGGGAAACAATGGAGAGAACAGCCAGAAAGGAGAACCATAGAATCCCCCCCAAGTGTGGAAGCAGGGCATTCAGCCCTTTGAGTCCACACCAACTTCTCTGAATAGCATCCCATCCAGACCCACACTATCCCTGCATTTCCCATGTCTAACCCACCTAGTCTGCACATCTCTGGGCAATTTAGCATGGCCAATCCATCTAACCTGCACATCTTTGGACTGTGGGAGGAAACTGGAGCACCTGGAGGAAACCCACGCAAACACGGGGAGAATGTGCAAACTCCACACAGACAGTCGCCCGAGGGTGGAATTGAACCTGGATCCCTCGTGATGTGAGGTGGCAGCACTGAGCCATCGTGCCGCCCAGTGATCAGAAAGTTAAATTAAAAATCAGAAGTCACATGACTACAGATTATAGTCCAGCAGGTTTATTTAAAATCACAAGCTTTCAGAGAGCTGCTCCTTCATCTGGTGGAGTGGCAAAATCAGAAATTGCTAGCAAAACACCGCATCTGTGGGAAGAAAGCTGAGTTAACGTTTCGAGCCCAGTCTCTCTTCATCAGAGCTGTTAACAGCTAGGAAACAGTGGCATTTATGCTGGAAATTAAAGCTAAAGTTAAAACTCTAATTTCTGCATCGCCCATTTAAAGTTTACCATAAATCAGTGCATTAACATCGAAATGGAAAAATACAAATGTCCTCCGTTTGTTCTGCTACAAATCAATCCCCAGTCTGTGTATTGCATTGATTAGTGTGTGCTACCTGCTTCGTATGACAAAAGCAGGGATAGTAAATGCTGAGAGAACGCATTCACACACACTAACCTGAAGTGAATGTAATTCCACAATGGAAATACAGTTTAGGTTCAAAAGGATTCAAACTAATGTCTGAAAGATGCGACAAGCTGAAGTATTAGTATTCATGTAAGGAGGTCTGGGAAAGATATGATTAGATAAATGGAAGCCAGTGTGTGACTGGGTGAGTGACATGCAAGCTGTCCTTTCTGATTTGAAGGGAACTTCATGGTAATTACAATGTAGATCTGTCAGGGTGATAAATGAGTTTCTTCCTTTACTTTAATACCCCCAATTTACAGCTCATCTAGATTTAATGTCAACACTGAGCTTCAGACAACACATTTACAAGCAGTAATTTTTTGCTAAACCGTTGATGAATGCAGAATCATTGTTTGGGTTCATGCAGCTTCAGGCTGTAATGATGGCACTGTGTGGAAAGCTTATTGAATTGCTAAACATCACGTTAAAAAAAAGACATCAGGACTTATCCCCAATATTTCACTGGTAACCTTTCAGCCGATGGTCCTGCTGAAGTTATGAAAGAAATGCGGAGGGAATTTTTGGTAAATTAAAGGGAATTGTAAAATGAAATAGCACAAATGTTTCAATGCAGTGAGCACGAGCCAAAACAAGACCATCAGATTCAAGATTCAACTTACCTCAAACACAAAGATACAAACTTCTGAACAGATACTGACGAAGACTCGAAACCTTAACTCTCTCTTCACAGGTTCTGCCAGACCTGCTGGTTTCTCCCGAATTCTTTGTGTTTGTTTCAGATTTCTAACATCCTCAGTATTTTGATTTGGCACAATGATACAAATCTATTTAGAACAGGTAGTAGGAACTGCAGATGCTGGAGAATCTGAGATAACAAGGTGTAGAGCTGGATGAACACAGCAGGCCAAGCAGCATCAGAGGAGCAGGAAGGCTGACGTTTCGGGCCTAGACTCTTTTCTGAAGAAGGGTATCTACAGCATGGAAGCAGGTCATTCAGCTTCTCTGAAGAGCATCCTACCCAGGCCCATCCTATACCCCATCCCTGTAACCATGCATTTCCCATGGCTAACCTACCTAGCCTGCACATCGCTGGACACTGGACAACTCAGCATGGCCAATACACCTAACTAACACATCTTTGGACTGTGGGAGGAAACTGGAGCTTGTTTTAGATTTCCTGAGTCTGCCATTCTTTGTTTTCAGTTTGGATCATCTTCTTTGTTTTAATTTGATAATTAAAGTGACAGAAAGACAGGTCAACATAAGATCATCTTGAGCAAACTTGAATGTGTACCTCAGGTTTAGTAACTCAAAAAGCCCACTGTTTGAAACTGAATCCAGATAGAAAAAAGACTTGGATATCACTGCCACTGAATCTTTCAAAGAGCTTACAGAGAGGGATTTTTGAAGTGCAGACACAGATGTGATGTAGGAAACAGATATAAATATGCACACAACAAAATGTGTGTAAACAACGATGTGATAATGACCAAATAATCTCTTTTCTTGTAATGTTGAACAAGGGATCAACATTGGCTGGGGCAATTTGCAATTTGAAAGCAAAATGCTGATTCGATGTTTACCGTTACACAGTTACCTTCATGAATGAGGTACAGGTTCGGAGAAAAGGGGGAACATCTGAAGAAAATGGGGTTGGGGAGGAATTACAGCCTGGTGACAGGGATTTTAACAGTACTACTGATGAACTGTTGAGAGGTACCTTGAGGCTTATGTCCTTACCTTCTGATGCACTTTCATTTGTACGATCTACTTTTCTGAAGGCACAAACCATTCAATGATTTAATTTAAAATGAGTTATTTTGCCTTCGCTGAAGCAATGCTATTGATTCACTTGAGAAACAGTTGCTGCCAATGTCAATGTACTTTGTTACTAAAGCAAACGTAGTCTTTTCAAAAGTAAAAGCAATTGTGTGAGGAGCCACATCAATAGCCTTCTCTGCTAGTTTTGTACTCCCATTCTGAAACAATGCAATTTGTAGCCTTGATGTACAAACGCCAACCCTGTAGGATTGTCCAAAATTGACCTCTGCTACCAGCAACCGGGAGACATTATCATAGGAATATTATTATGAATTGTTTCTTTATCTACTTTGAACACATGCAGAATCCTTACAGTGTGGAAAGAGGTCATTTGGCCTATCAAGTCTGCACCAATCCTCCGAAGAACATTCCACCCAGACCCCTATCCTAACCTCAATTCCCATGGCCAATTCACCTAACCTGCACATCTTTGGACCGAGGG
The DNA here is from genome assembly GCF_021869965.1 of Rhincodon typus. NCBI lineage: Eukaryota > Metazoa > Chordata > Chondrichthyes > Orectolobiformes > Rhincodontidae > Rhincodon > Rhincodon typus. Next base: position 46,295,978 of record NC_063352.1, on the reverse strand, counting down.
AGGAAATTGGAGCTCCTGGCAGAAACTCATGCAGATCCCTTTAGCCAACTCCTTCTTGAAATTGTTCAATACTTTGGCCTCAAGTGTTTTCTGTGGTAGTGAATTCCACAGGCTCACCACTCCCTGGGTGAAGAAATTTCTCCTCATCTCACTCCTCCACAGATTCATAGTCGTAGAGTCATATAGATACTTTGGTCTAACTAGTCCACTACATGTTCCCAAACTAAACTAGTCCCACCTGCCTGCATTTGGCCCATATCCCTCCAAAACTTTCTTATTCATGTACTTATCCAAATGCCTTTTAAACATTACAACTATACCTGTATCCACCACTTCCTCTGGCAGTTCAATCCACACACGAACCACGCTCTATTTAAAGAAGTTGCCTCACATGTCCTTTTTAAATCTTTCTCCTCTCACCTTAAAAGTACGCCCCTTAAAAATACATGGCCTACCCTGTATCCTTAGACAGTGACCCCTGGTTCTGAACTCCCCCAGCCATTGGGAACATTTTCCCTGCACAATGAACATTAGTAAACAGTCCTAGCGATGGCTGTGAGGAAGATGTAATGACAGGCATGGTGTTAAGATCCAGCTAGTTTCCACAATTCACAAGCACATTCCAAGATCTTATATACAGGCTGCATAAGGTCCTGGACCTACTGGACTACAGATTGCTCACATTATCTTACAGGTAATGCTGCCTTTCTTGGGTAATGTCGCTGAGGTGGGCAGGGGAGCTATGCTCCCTCTAATATTTCCTGCTGCTGTGGGGATCCCTCCGGTCTGTGTGTGACAGCCACTTCCATAACCATGCAGCTTACAGGGAACATTGAAGGAAGGAAAAAATTTTCCTATCATACTTACAATCCCTTCCTGCCTGTGTGCCACATGGTTAGTGGAGCATCCACCTGAATCAGGGCAACGATGTAAAAGGTCCATAGACAGACAAATTGCCATTCCTGATGTGGAACTCCATATTCCAAAGCTTGGAGGCCTCTGCTTAAATCTTATTTGTGTATGTGTGTGTATATCTGCCTGTGTTGTGTTTCTCTGTGTATTTGTGTGTGTGTGTGTGTGGGTGTGTGTGTGTGTGCGTGCGCGCGTGTGTTGTGTGAGTGCGTGTTGGGGGTGCGTGTGTGTGTGTGTGAGTGCATGTGTTGGGGGTGCGTGTGTGTGTGAGTGCATGTGTGCGTGTGTGTGTGTGTGTGTTGGGGGTGCGTATGTGTGTGTGTGTGTGTGTGTGCGTGTGTGTGTCTGTGTGTGTGCGCGTGTGTGTGTGTGTGTGCGTGTGTTGGGGGTGCGTGTGTGTGTGTGTGTGTGTGTGTGACTGTCTGTCTGTCTGTTGTCTGTGTGTCTGAGTTGTGTTTCTCTGTGTATTTGTGTGGGTGCGTGTGTATGTATGTTTGGGTGTGTATGTATGCCTGTGTCTGTTTGTGTGTGTGTCTGAGTATATATGTGTGTTGTGTGTGTGTTTGTGTGTGTCTGTGTGTTGTGTGTGTGTGCTTGTATGTGTGTGTGTCCGTGTGTTCCTGTTTGTGCTTGTGTGTGTGTGGGTGTGTGTGTGTGTGTGTGTGTGTG
>NC_063352.1:46287913-46293897 GCF_021869965.1 Rhincodon typus | reverse complement strand
GGGTTTGGGTTATTTCCGTGATGTTTGTTTTTTTCTCAAGGAAAGGTCAAAAAGTAATTTGGACAGTGGCTAAATACATCATTTCTAAGAAGGCATGTGTCTTCAGTCATCTGCCTGTGAGAATACATTCTTATCATCTACCAACTCCTTAATAATCACCCTTGCATTCAGGTCAAAATCCTGGACCTATAAAGCAAGCAGTGAATGCTATACTGTGGGCTAGTGGCAATCCTAATCAATCAGATCATTGAGCCCAGTGCATCAAACACAATCTCATAATTGGACCAAAGGCGTCCTCTTTCAAACCTGAAAAGTGCCTGGTCTACTTTAAATGACCCTGGAAAAGCAAAAATTGAACAACAGGTTAAGGCAGCTGTTTCACACTATTGCGAAGCAGTGACAATGCACGTGGGATTTTCCACTAACAGGTTGCTGTCAGCATTATCTCCCCCACAACTGAGTAATTTCGTGTTTGGGTTTCATAGCTGGTGTGATGTGGGCCATCGATCCCAGTATTGGGTTGATTGATTCAAAGAGCTTGTTCCTCTAGGTGTCTGTCATGGGCAGAACACAGACTGCAGACAAACCAAACTAAAATGCCTACTAAGATAACAAGGTGCAGGGCTGGATGAACACAGCAGGCCAAACAGCATCATAGGAGGCCTGCTGTGTTCATCCAGCCCTGCACCTTGTTGTCTCGGATTCTCCAGCATCTGCAGTTCCTACTATCTCTGCCTACTAAGATAACAAGGTGTAGAGCTGGATGAACACAGCAGGCCAAGCAGCATCAGAGGAGCAGGAAAGCTGACGTTTCGGGCCTAGACCCTTCTTCAGAAATGGGAGAGGGGAAGGGGCTTCTAAAATAAATAGGGAGAGAGGGGGAGGCGGATAGAAGATGGATAGAGGAGAAAATAGGTGGAGAGGAGACAGACAGGTCAAAGAGGCGGGGATGGAGCCAGTAAAGGTGAGTGTAGGTGGGGAGGTAGGGAGGAGATAGGTCAGTCCAGGGAGGACGGACAGGTCAAAGGGGCGGGATGAGGTTAGTAGGTAGGAGGTGGAGGTGGGGCTTGAGGTGGGAGGAGGGGATAGGTGGGAGGAAGGACAGGTTAGGGAGGCGGGGACAAGCTGGGCTGGTTTTGGGATGCGGTAGGGGGAGGGGAGATTTTGAAGCTTGTGAAATCCACATTGATACCATTGGGCTGCAGGGTTCTACTATCTCTGAAATGCTGACTGTTAGATTCTTTGACTGGGCAGCACATGCGGATCTATCCTGATTGTGATGAGAGCTACATTAACAATCCATTTCAGATAATCAGTCAAGCTCATAATCTGCAGTTCCTACTATCTCTGAAGCTCATAATGACACTCACTCATGTTTGCTGGAAGTGACAGACATCCCATCCTGTGCAAACAAATAGCACATGTCCACACCTTGCACTCTTTTAAAAGGCTGTGTTTGCTGGCATCAGTGCTTGTGTGTTATACACTGCTGCAATTCACACATGCAGATTTAAGTGGCTGTAAATGAGTGGCACACTTCCTTATTCCAGAGACCCCTTCATCCTCACTCCCCCTCCACCCATCCTTAATCTCCACGCTCCCTCCTCCCCTGTCACCTGTCCTAAATGTCCCTCCTCTGTTTTCACTTCTATTCCTCCATTCCACGTCCTTGCTGCTCCTTCTCCCACCAATCCTCCTCCCCGCCTCATATCCCTCACTCCCCATCCTCCCCGCCCCACGTCCCTCACTCCCCCTCCTCCCTGCACCACGTCCCTCACTCCCCCTCCTCCCCGCCCCACGTCCCTCACTCCCCCTCCTCCCCACCCCACGTCCCTCACTCCCTTTCCTCCCTGCCTCACATCCCTCATTCCCCCTGCTCCCCGCCCCACGTCCATCACTCTCCATCTTCCCCACCTCATGTCCCTCATGCCCCCTCCTCTCCCCAGCCCACATCCTCACTCTTCCCGTGCAATTCCCCATTCCAACATCGTGTTTCTTCTCTGTGTGAGCGTGGTGTGGCCTTTGAAGTCACATTGTAAATGTGACATGGTGATGTATTGGGTCTGGAATTGTGGGGCCATGCATTTCCAGATTAGGTGCAGATTCTGGTATGTGGTGCGTGGCCACTGTCTTTTGACAACAGCTATAAAGCACCAGGTGCTTTTGTTTCCAATGAGTTCTCCATGGCAACACCTCAACCAATGAGAGTCAATTTGCCAACCAATCAGCTGTCCTTTTCTCTTGTGGTTGAAATCATTGTCTTGGTTTGGCTTTCTTGTACTTGTCCTGATGAGTGTGCACAATGAAAAGCTTAAGCAACACTTTTAAGCAAGATTATCATTCTGTCCCAGCAAGTGACTGTGTAAAACATTTAATTAGGCAGAACTTTTGTCAATAAAGGTCAACATTCAATTTTCTGTTTGACGCCCAGTCATTAGTTCTTGATTTATTCTGAAGGTGACTTCTTCCCTTAAATCCCTGCATTGACCAACAAACCATGGAATAAATACAAACCATAATTAAACAATCTAAATTAATATTTAATGTGCCATAAGGGACCATCAAATGGCACTAGGATAACAAAGGGTGACAAGCATAAACAGACCAAATAATTGCAAAAACCTTAGACTAAAATTTTAGCCTAAATTATTTCGTCAAAACTGCAGTGTGAAACAATCAATTCCCTGTCCATTCCAGAGGTTGCTTCACTATGGGAAGAACAGGTGGGTCTTTGATGGTGACTGGCACTTGGTCAGGAGCAGGACAGGGCATGCTGGGAGAGGCAACGGTGTCTAAGGTAGGAACACTGCAATGTTCCTTATCCATACGGAGTCCTCCGCCTGGCTCCTGCAGAGAAGGGAAGGCTGAAACCTGGTCTGTTTATATTTTTTCAGAGCCAGATCATCTGCAGTGTCTTCCATGATCAGTTAAAATTGTTGATTTATGAAGTGTGCACGTGGCTTGGCTATACTGTCAATAACCTACATGGAAGCTCTCAGGGCTCTTGTGTTGCAGTGGTAGTGGCCCTACCTCTGTTTTTAAGTCCTACCTGCTCCAGAGGTGGGACGTATATATAATACAATGTTGTTAAAAATATCTACATTGAAACCCTTGCCAATCCAGAGAGTTTTGTGGTGCTTGGTAGAGTAAGATGAAAGCTTTGTTAAGGATCTCAATAATTTTAATTATTCAGGCCCCCAGGATTCCATCAGCTGAGCAAAATTCACCCTCTTCAGTGTTTGATAGATGACCTGATATTACATATTATTCCCAGAAGGTGGCAGCATAGTCAGTATTACAGTTCCTGCAACAGCAAGTTATATTTCAAATAGCAACAAGACAGTGTGACATTTTCTGGAAATTCCTTTTGAAATGTGAAATTGGTTAATCTGACATAAACTTAAAAAGTCTCGATAAAAATAGATGAAAGCTATCTATCACCCTTTCATTTGACACGCGAGTATTTTTGTGAAATAATTTCTGCTGTTTTTCAGTTGTTTACATGTGACGTAAACTGTAATCAAAATGACATGTGAAGCTTTTAACTTCCTCCTCACAAAAAAAATAAAGTTCCAATTTACTGCCCCTTCAGCTGATCCTTTTACCCCTTTTTAAAACCAGTATTACTCTCAGCAGCTTGTCACATTCGTTGTCATTGGGCAGACTCAAGAGCAGAGAAATAAAGTGGCTCACTAGCATTTTAATATTTTGTTACAAATATTGTAGCTGACTTGTGGAAAAGAGGCTTGGAATAGTAAAAGCTTGTTTAAATATTGAAAAAGGGTCATATCATTAAATAGAGAAAGCTGTAAAATGAAGACAATGTCCAAAATTCTTCAAATCTTTGGAAAAATTTTGATAAAAGTTAAAATGTTGCACAATTAAAATATTATTATAGAATTCCAGGATGTTACATTTATTTTATCACATTATCCAAATGTATTTTATGAAATTTTATTCAAAATGAAAAATAATTCTCTTTCATTTGAGATTAATTTCACAGCTGTATTAGACTAGAGCAGGATGTCTGTTTTGTTAAGAAACCTACATTTTTTTTTAACATACCTGACATCTGGGAAATGCAGGTCTTACTCATACCTTCCTGGAATGGAAGAGGTTTTAGGTATAAAATGGGATTTCTTTTTGATTGTGTCAAATTTCCAAGGAGTCTCTCCCGTTCATATTCTTCCTCAAGAAAGTAAGAACCAAATCAAGTCCTTATTCTCGGACCTAAACCAATGAGCAATCCCATTGGAATAACAAATCCTTAAATAACAAACTGGTTTACTTAGAAACATAAAAATAACAGCAGGAGTAGGCCATTTGGCCCTTCAGGTCTACTACGCCATTCAATGTGATCATGGCAGATCATCCAACTCCGTTCCCAGTTTTGCCCCATACGCTTTGATCCCTTTAAACTATACCCAGCTCCTTGTTGAAATCATTCATTGTTTTGGCCTCAAGTGCTTTCTGTGGCAGAAAATTCCACACGCTCACCATTCGTTCGGTGAAGACATTTCTCCTCATCTCAGTCTGAAATGACATACTTATAGCCTGTGACCTGGGAGCCTGGGAATTTGGGAACTTTGACTACGATGCAGGAATTGGTGGGTAATGTACAGTTTAGGGATGGTATTTGACACGGTTGGTGTTTGTTTGGAAATCTGTAGATGGGAAAGAACATGAAGAACAGCTTGTGGGTATTGTAAACTTGGTTGGGACTACCCTGAACTGGAACACGTGTCAAGAACAGATCAGTTGGCTGGTCATGTGTAATGGAGTGGTCAGTTCATTTGGTTTTGAGAGGCTTGCCCTTTCCTTTAATCATTTAATGGGCATCGCAGGGGCAAGGTCAGTGGAAGTTTCCAGCAGAGGGCAGCCATGAGTCAATCCTAATGCAATGGGCCTGGAGTCACCCAAAGGCCAGAACAGGTCAGGAAGGGAGGCTATGAAGAGAGACTGATTTGGCTAGGACTACATTCACTGAGGTTTAGAAGAATGGGTTGGGAGGGAGTTCTCATAGAAACCTATAAAATTCTGACAGGACTAGACAGAAAGGAAGGAAGGATCCTGATGACAGAGGAATCCAGAATTATGAGGTCAGAGTCGAAGGATGCAAGGTGTGCCATATCAAACTGAGATGAGGAGAAATGGCTTCACCCAGAGAGTGGGGAGCCTGTGGAATTCTCTGCCACAGAAAGCGGTTGAGTCCAAAACATGGAATGTTTCAAGAAGGAGTTAGATATGTTTCTTAGGGCTAAAGGGATCAAAGAATATGGGGTAGAAAGGGGGGGAGGGGGTGCGCAGGGGCTGTGTTTATGGGGAAGACAATGGCCTAATGTCAGTATCACTGAACTGTTAATCCAGAAACTTGGGTGACATTCTGGGGACCTGGGTTTGAATCCCACCACGGCAGATGGTGAAGTTTGACTTCAATAAAAATCCGGAATTAAGAGTCTAATGTTGACCATGAATCGATTGCTGACTGTCGGAAAAACCCATCTGGTTCACTAAAGTTGTCAGGGAAGGAAACTGCCATCCTTTCCTGGTCTGGCCTACATGTGACTCCAGAGCCACAGCAATGTGGTTGACTCTTAACTGCCCTCTGGGCAATTAGGGATGGGCAATAAATGCTGCCTGTAATGACCATATCCTGTGAATAAATAAACTAAAGTTGGATGATCAGCCATGATAATCAGTGTCAAAAGGCCGAATAGCCCACTCCTGCTCCTAGTTTATATCTTTCTACGCTCAAGGATGTTCCAGAACTGGGAGATTATTATATGTTTATTACAACAGCAATCTTTGCTGCAGTATCTAACTGTATGTTCTAGATCTCTATGAGTCAAATTGAATTGAGACCTCCCCCATGGTCCTGTGGATAGTGAGTATCTGTAATGCACTGGCTGTGTTTCTGAGGGAGCAGGACAGGGGCTGTGTGTGTGTGTCTGAGGGAGAGAGTGACAGGGGCTGTGTGTGTGTGT
>NC_063352.1:46287498-46287903 GCF_021869965.1 Rhincodon typus | reverse complement strand
TGTGTGTGTGTCTGAGGGAGAGAGTGACAGGGGCTGTGTGTGTGTGTGTCTGAGGGAGAAAGTGACAGGGGCTGTGTGTGTGTCTGAGGCAGAGATGGACAGGGGCTGTGTGTGTGTCTGAGGGAGCAGGACAGGGGCTGTGTGTGTGTCTGAGGGAGAGAGGGACAGGGGCTGTGTGTGTGTGTCTGAGGGAGAGAAGGACAGGGGTTCTGTGTGTGTCTCTGAGGGAGAGGGACAGGGGCTGTGTGTGTGTGTCTGAGGGAGAGGGACTGGGGTTCTGTGTGTGTGAGTCTGAGGGAGAGGGACTAGGGTTCTGTGTGTGTGTGTCTGAGGGTGAGGGTCTGGGGTTCTGTGTGTGTGTGTGTCTGAGGGAGAGGGACTGGGGTTCTGTGTGTGTGTGTCTGA
>NC_063352.1:46272403-46287488 GCF_021869965.1 Rhincodon typus | reverse complement strand
GCTGTGTGTGTGTTTCTGAGGGAGAGAGGGACAGGAGCTGTGTGTGTTTCTGAGGGAGAGGGACTGTGTTTCTGTGTGTGTGTAATTTGGAGACTCTCTCCCCCTCTCTCTCTATCTGAGTTGCAGCTCTCTCTGCCTTTCCTCATTGGGAGAGCAGTGAAAGGTGAGACCTGGAGACGGGTGCCCAATCAGCTGCTTGGGATCTGTTTAAAGGCGACCGAGTAGCCGAGAGGAGGAAGGGTGGGGGGGCGCTGGGTGGGAATGAAGGGATCAGCCTAGCCTATCCTGCACACGGGGTTAGATGTGAAGCCAGCGCTGAGGAGTAGCACGCATTGCCAGCCTGCACCCAGACCCCAGTTCGATTCCAGCTTTCACCCCCCCACCTACCCCAGGCTACCGGAGTGTGTCTGAAAACACTATAGAACGGAGCCTTGTCTTTCAGTGAGGGAGTTACTGTATCCGCCAGGATTTCTTCGGAGTGTCAGGTGAGAGAATCTGAAACGCAACAGGTTCCATAGAGAGACAAAAGTACATTATATTTGCAGCCTTCGAAAAAAAACAATGCAGCAGGTTTTAGAGAGGTATTCGGAATATTTGGAGAGCTCTTTGAGGGGAGAGGTCATGATTGAGGATGTCAAAAGCAATGCGAGGTTAATGATTCTCATTTTAACCCCCTTCCTTCCTGCTGCATTTTGTCAGTTTCAGTCTATTTGTAACAAGGAGAAACTGCGTTGTGTTGCCTGGGTCTCTGTCATTGCAAAATTGAGCAAGTTCTTTTCTTTTTAAAGAAAGAATCTGACTTTATTTTGCACTGCACCGTGAAAAATGCAGCACTTTTGCATTCAGCTGTTTATAATCCTGCGTTTTTATTTAACCCCCTCAGTCTTGCCAAGAAACTTTCGATTCCGCGCTGCAAGCGAGGGGAAGCGTTGCTGTTTGAGCGAGAGAGAATGCCTGTTCTGACTTCCCCAGAAATCGCCACGAAATTCAAGGAGAACTGGATGATGCTGCATCCGGAGGATCAAGACAATGTGAACGGTGCTGTGAACCTGGATGATAGTCTGACCAGCCTCCAGTGGCTGCAGGATTTCTCGATCCTCAGTGCCAACCTGGAGAAGCCTCCTGGTGCCCAGCATCACTGCAAGCAGCAGCACACGCCTGGCTCAGACTCCCCTGCTTCACCTCCAGCTGGTGATACCGCTGCCAGTGGTGTGCCAGCTGGCCTGGGCAAGACCACCTCGGCGGTGGCTGGCACCAAGACCTTGATCCAGGCTCAGCCTCCTTCCCAGAGCCCAGCGGAGGATGTTGACTACAAGACAAACCCCCATGTCAAACCGCCCTACTCCTACGCCACGCTTATCTGCATGGCCATGCAAGCCAGCAAGAAGAGTAAAATCACCCTGTCTGCCATTTATAACTGGATCACCGACAACTTCTGCTACTATAAGCACGCTGACCCCAGCTGGCAGGTAGGTGGTCAAGCGAACACACTCTTGCAACTTCAGACTCTCCACTGTTGGATTCTTGTTCTTATTGACTTGTACTTAGAGACGCAGGAAACAGAACCTTTGGCCCAACTCATCCAATCTGACCAGTTTTTCCAACTAAATAGTCCCATTTAGCCCATATCCCTATTAACCTTTCCTACTCATGTACCTGTCCAAATATCTTTCAAATGTGTTATTGTAGGAGCCTCCACTGCTTCCTCTGGCAACTCGTTCCATATGCGCACCACCCTCTGCGTGAAAAGGTTACTCCTCAGGTGCCTTTTAAATCTTTCCCCTCTCACCTTAAACCTATGCCCCCTAATTTGGGGCTCCCCTACCCTAGGGGAAGGTCCTTGACTACTCACCTTATCTATGCCCCTCATGATTTTGTAAACATCGATAAGGTCACCTCTCAACCTCCGACACTCCAGTGAAAAATGTCCCAGCCTCTCCTTATAACTCAAACCCTCCAGTCTCAGTAACATCCTGGTAAATCTTTTCTGCACCCCTGCATGTTTGAGCAGTAATTGGCATATCATCAGTATTATCTTTAAAATGCCATCTCCTCTATCTGTATCTTTTTAAGCTGAATTACGGTGGGGCGGAGGAATGGTGGAATCAGTGGGAAGTGCAGTCTGAGTTTCAGTCTGGGGTTTCAGCCTCTCCTTAAGGTTAGCTGAGGTCCTCCCAAAGCCAGGAGAGAGCCAAACCGCGTCTCTGCAGCCCTGCTGCTGCTGATGCTATCCTCTCACTGCACAGAAAACAGCTCGGCTGTATTCTTTAAACTTGCTGGCCTGGGAATACTGCACAGACTGTGCTATGCAAGCCAGTCTGCCAGTTTATGGAGCAAGATTCTTACTTGGGTACGTCTTAGCTCCCTAGCCCAGTATACATTAGCTTGTTCAGTACAGTCAGCGGGATTCGGTTTAGAAAAAAAAGACTGTGACGCATTGCTTCATACAGCAAAGAATTGAAGGCAAGATATTTGCTTTCTTGCAGGCAAGCCACCAAATGTGACACATCGATATGTTACTCCATGTGTGTTTTTGTGTTTGGAATTGTTTTTGCACTTTTTTTGACTAATGATAGAATGTGAAATTAGGATAGTTGGCAACCTTTCTCCAAGAAAAGGCAGTAGGGGGAGCAAGATTTCAGCGTGGTGTCTTCCTATTTGTCAAATGCTGACTTAACCAATTGGTCAGCAAGACAGGGACTGTATCACCCTTCATTCCTACTTTGGTGATGGGAGTGTGAAAATTTATCTTTTGGGATCTGACCAGTACCAGAGAAGGCGCAGTCGTCTTCCTTAAACAGAACTGATTAGGAAACCAGTTATCCAGAGTCCTGTAAGATTCTTACTCCCCAGATTGATAGAGTACTTTAGACAGTCAGCAATAAACTCAATGAAGAATTCAACAGAAAGCTCTTTATCCCGAGACTGGTTGGAATATGCGAGTCACTACCATGATGAATAGTTGACGTAAGGAGCTTGGATGCATTCTGAGGGAAAACCAAGCTAAACACACAGGGAAAATGAAATAGCAGCAGTGAATAATACAGTGCAGATGGAGACCATTCAGCACAGCAGAGCTGTGCCAATCCCTGGTTACATCTATCCAGTCAGACTAGATTTCAGACCTTTTTTCATCATAGTTATACAATATTTTCTTTTTTCCAGGTTTAACCCAGTTCCTTCTTGCTGGTTATTATTCAATTTGCTTCCATCAGGCTTTCAGGCAGTGCATTCCAGATCAGAACTCTTTCTGTTTTTCTTCCCCAGGTTGTCCTCTCTCTTCTCTTATACAGTTAGTTTTGATTTGTATCCTTTGGTTCCTGATCGTTATGCAACAGGGAATAATTTCTCCACATTCACTCTGTTAGGACCCTTTGTGACTTTGAACCCCTCAATTAAACCTCCCTTTCACCTCCTCAGCTCTGAGGAGAACGATTGCTGTTGATTTTTGACTCTCTATGTGACTGAGTAATGGAGTCACTCTAGCAGAGGGCCCATCAAGTCAATGCCAACTCTCTGTTGAGTTACCCAGTCAACTTTGAGTTGATTTCCCACAAGTACCCATTCAATTTACCATTGAAATCGTTCATTGTCTCTGCATCCACCTCCCTGGCAAGCAGGAAGTTATTTCTCACAACCCTTAGTGTATTTTACCCAAAACATTAATCCTGTGCCCCCTAGTCCTGTTGCCAACTGCTAACAGATAACTGAAGTCCTACATTCCTGGTGCCACTCTAGAAAGTCACTATCTCCAAGACTTTGACTTTGCAGAATTGGCCCCAGTGCCCTAGTGAAGCCTAGCCAGTATCTTATGAAGATTTAGTATAATCTTCCTGCTTTTGTTCTCTATATCTCTATCATATCCAGCATGTGTTTTCAACATGACCGGCTACCTTCAAATATTTATCTATGTACATCCCCAAATCACTCTGTCTTGCGTTCCCTTTAAAATTATATCATTTGGTTTCCATTGTCTCTCCAAAATCTTCAAGAAAATGCGTCACTTCACACTTTGTTCTGCTATATTTCATTTGCCACCCCCTCTGCACATTTCACCAGGCTGATGTCTGATACTGTACACTCCATTGTTTACCACACCTTCAAGTTTCCAGTCATTTGCAAACTTTAAAACGAAGCTCTGAATATCCAAGTTCACTCAGATCATGAACATGCCTCAAAAAGCGGTTCCTAAATTGACCCTTAGAGAATACCACTGCACACATCTGTCCAGTCTGAAGATGACCATTCACAGCTCTGGTTGCTGATTAGCCAGGTTTGTACCTTGCTGTATTTGCCCTTTCTGTTTGAATGACTGCAAACGCTACATCACCTGCTTTATCCTCACCAACCAACCACCCATTCTCTCATCGAAGAACTCCATTAAATTAGAGAATAGAAGGTTATGACGATAGGGTTAAGGGAGGTAAGGTAGGAGGAGGCTTGGATAGAGTATAAACTCTGGCGTAGAGCAACTGGGCTGGTATGTATTCTTATTAATTCTGCAGAATTCCTGATTCTCCTGTTCCTCTGTTTTTCACCTTTTCTCTTGGCTTAGCATAAAAGTTGCCATAACAGGTTACTTATACAGTGACACAGTGGTTAGCACTGCTGCCTCACAGCACCAGGGACCTGGGTTCAATTCTAGCCTTGGATGACTCTCTGCATGGAGTTTGCATATTCTCCCCGTGTCTGTGTGTGTTTCCTCAGGGTGCTCTGGTTCCTCCCACCATTGAAAGATGTGCAGGTTAGGTGGATTGGCCATGGGATATGCAGAGTTAGATAGATAGGGTAGGGTACTCTTTGGAGAATCAGTGTGGACTGAATGACCTGTTCTCACACTGTAAGGGTTCTGTAGTTCACACAAGAAGTGTCAATGTTCATTAGCTTTTGCTTTGTCCATTTTGACAGAAAAGTTAAAATGAATTCTCTTCCATATTAAATTGCTGATGTTTTTAATTTGCTTGTGAGTTGTCAAAACAAGTTATAACAGGAAGACAAACCTAGGGTATTGATTGTGGCATTCTCTCTGCACTGTGCACAACATCATAATTAATTTGCATAGAATAAAAATTATATATAAGATCTATATTACCAAAATCAGCTCAGCTTCAGGCAGCTAACAACAAATGTAGATAGCAATGAAATTAGTCATACTTGCAAGTACAACCTCCTTATGATTCATTACTTACATCTTAATTATATTGTTTTCCACCCTTCCAGTTACACAGTAGTAATAGAGCTTGCGATATGTGAAGTGATATTGAGGAGAGTATACCTTTCGTATTGTAGCAACCTACTTGGTCCTTGAGTATAGGTACTTTCTCCTATAATTGTTCCCCAATCAAAGGCTAGAGGCCTCAGGTTAGGAAACAACAAGAGACCTTTCTTTCCTGAAAGATATCCATTTCCCTGTACTCCCAATTCTAAATGTTGTACCTTCCTTGTTTATCAGGATTGACGTTAACAATCAAATCTCATTGACATTTGGATGAAGAGTGTGAAGAAGCTTCATTCTTTAATGGACGATATAGAAAGATGGCATTTTATAAAGGACCACTTGGTTTTCAATGGTTGTCCAAATCAGGAACTCTCAGTTGTACAACTGCTGAGAATGAATTGAAAATCGAACATTGCAATGTAACTTTTAGATCAAATTAATTAAAAACCGAATGAAGTATTTGCCTTGATTCTTGCTAAGCAAGGGAAATATTGCAATTTAAGCAGATTTGATCCAGAGATAGTAGGAACTGCAGATGCTGGAGAACCTGAGATAACAAGGTGTAGAGCTGGATGAACACAGCAGGCCAAGCAGCATCAGAAGAGCAGGAAGGCTGACGTTTCGGGCCTAGACCCTTCTTCAGAAATGAAACACACACTGAAATGAAATTTCTGAAGAAGGGTCTAGGCCCGAAATGTCAGCCTTCCTGCTCCTCTGATGCTGCTTGGCCTGCTGGATTTGATCCAGATTTTATTTTACAGGCAGTAATTGCACCTATCCTTGATTGAGAGGCTCCTATTACTAAGGGATAGTTGCTAAGAAATCATGTTGGAGTTTCTTGTTTGATCTCTTGTGTTTTGACAGAACTTTTATTGAATTTGATTCACGTCTAGCAGTAGTTCATGCGTCAGTGCTCAAACATTGTGCCTCATTGTCTGCATAAGGAAAGTAAGCATCTGGAAATTTTATAGCATTCAGAAGATAACAGGATTCAGTTCTGCTTCCCCCATAACATTTGTTAAATATTTCTAGAGTAATCTTTCAATAATCTGAAGCTCTGCTTGCTGTTTTAATATTTCTGATCATTTCTGTTTGTGCAATCTGAATTCGAAAGCTTGGCAGCCATCCTGCTGGACGGTAATTTAACAGTCTGAAACAGCATGGGTAAGCAGCATCATCACTGTCATGCATATGTATCTAGAGCTGGACTTATTCTAGTTGTGATTTTGCGTTTAAACTTACTGTACTGTAACCTACTTGATGGTTGAGTATTGGTAGATCTGAACAACACATTAAACAGTTCCAGAACAGTGTTTCTCCAGCATCACTGCATTTGACAGGACACCATTTATATTTTGGTGGAGCGAAGGATGAAAAGAGCTATGAGCACGAACCTCAGCAGGAGTTATTATCTTTTAATGGAGAAAGTTATTCAAAGACGTGAAACTGTACAAATGACTGGTTTATATTAAAGACACTCCGCCAGCACTGACCATTTAGTGCCTTTTAGGTCGTTTCAAGTGATTTTGCTTAATTCCAATTACTTCTTTTTGTTTGTTTTTCCCAAGGATATACCCCCAACCCCAGGCCCAACAACAGTATCCCCCCTCCCCTGCTGTCTCTTGTTTCATGGCTCAGTGGTTAGCACTGCTGCCTCACAGCACTAGGGACCTGAGTTCAATTCCACCCTCGGGTGATTGTCTGTGTGGAGTTTGCACATTCTCCCTGTGTCTGTGTGGGTTTCCTCTGGGCGGCTCTGGTTTCCTCCCACAGTCCAAAGATGTGCAGGTTAGATGGATTAACCATAGGAGAATGCACGGTTATAGGGATAGGGTAGTGGGATGCTGTTTGGAGGGTTGATGTGGACTCAATGGGCTGAATAGCCTGCTTCCACACAGTAGGGATACTATGGAGGGGGTATGGTTCCTTTTGAGTTTGATTACCTTTTAGCACTATACACAAGTGCCCATTATTTATGTGTAAAACTCTGTAGGATCAGGAGAGTTGATCAGCTGTCACTGTCCAATCCTGACTGTAGATGAAGACAGGGGAAGGTATAAATGATTGGCTGGCTGTCAGCATTGCAACTCCTGGCTTTTTAACTCCTTTGGAAAGGAACTAAGCTAACGTTATGATCTCCATTCAAGTGGAGGTGTAGGCATAGCAATAATACCACTGGGCTGGTAATCTGGAATCCTAGGCTAATTGTTCTGGCAACAGGAGTTCAAGTACCACCATGGCAGGTGGTGAGCTTTGAATTCATTAAAAATGTGGAATGAAAAGCTGGCGTAATGATGACCATGTGTCCATTGTTGTAAAAACCCGTCTGGTTCACTAATGTCCTTTAGGGAAGGAAACTACCATCCTTATCCAAATGCATGATCTCTCACTTCTCCGAATTGATTTTGTCACATTCCTGACCGGTCCGTATCTTCCTGCAGTCTGCAGCTTGCATCGCCCACGTGGACAATTTTCATATCGCCTGCAAACCTTTTGTTTAGTCTAAGTTATTGAGATGTGCAGATGGAACTCTGTATTGAATCCTGCAGGACGCCACTGGAAACAACCCGAAGTGCTGACAATTACACTTAACTTATTCCACTGAGCAGCCAAACTGCACCCCCCCACCAAACCTGAGGACTTTTTATCTTTCGGACCAGCCTACTGTGTAGCAGCCATGTCACAGCCCTTGTAGATTATCTCAAATGTACAACCTCCATTGATCATCTTCAAATCTTATTTAAGAAATTCGGTCAATTTACTTAGCCATAGCCTTCTCTTAACAAATCCGTGTTGATAGCCATTGATTAAGAATTGGTGATTCAGTAAATAAATGAATGCTTTACTAAATATTGATATTACAACCCCTCAGAATTTTTCCTGCTGAGGGCAGACTGGCCTGTAATTGATTGGTCAGTTTTACAAAATTCACTGCATCCAGCACCAGGCCTCTAGGCAGAAAGAACTGAGAAAGAAGGATCAGAGTCTTTGCTATTCCCTCCCTCGCTTCTTCTAACAACCTGGGACACATTTTTCAGGGACTTGGAGAAACACCCACTTTTGAAGATTAAACCCCTTAACATGACCTCTCTCACTCTGTTTGTTGATATTTTCTCCCTAGCCCCAATGTTTGCATCACAACCCGCTTTTTGCGAAGCCAAATACAAAATATACATGAAGAACCACAACTACTGTCTTCTGACTCCCCACATGAGTAACCTTTTTGCTCTCTATTGTATTATGCTCTGGTTCTTCATGTATTTAACAAATATCTATCAAAACCTACTCTTAAAACAATCTGTAAAATTAATTCACTGATACCTGCTTTAATGCAGGTGCCAATATTTCTAAACCAAGTGATTTGAAGGGAATTGACAAACTTTTAGAATAATTTATTGCGCAAGAAGCACAATTTACAAGTTATTTAGTCCAGTGCTGAAGAATATCAAACATAGCCCTTTACCAATAGTGGAGACCACAGGAGTATATAATTTGTCCCTATGCCAGAACTATTCTTGTGCAGTGAGAATGGATTGGCAGCTTACTGTTTAGTTGGATCTGTTGTTGGATATGGTTTCATTAGTAGTTCTGTTTTTTTGTGCTGTGCATTACTTGTTGTAGTTTCGACAGTTTAATTATTCTTTGAGTAAGGACTAAAAATTGATATCAGGTGGTAGGAGTTTGGGCCAAAGGTCTTTTATAAGACAGCTGACAATTAACCAATTGTATTCGGAGGGATTATATTGAGCTGTGTAACAGGATATAGTAACATGACACGTGGTTCAGTAATGAATCTTACTAATAACAGAGGACAAGGATTCCACTACCGGGGTCATTGTCTTTCAATGATAGTGACCTAATTCCAGCTGTCCTTTACAGTAGTGATGACTGAACAATGAAACAAACGGCTGATGATCTGCATAAAACATGCGATGGATTCCTGTAGGAGACTCAAGCCACCCATTCTAAATAACTCTTACCGCAACAGCACGAGGCACCAGGCTGCCTCAGTGGTTAGCCTCATGGTGCCAGGGAACCCGGCTTTGATTCTACCCTCGGGTGACTGTCTGTGTGGAGTTTACGTGTTGTTTGCGTGTCTGTGTGGGTTTCCCCCGGGCGCTCCAGTTTCCTCCCACAGTCCAAAGATGTGCAGGTTAGGTGGATTAGCCATGGGAAATGTGGGATTACGGGGATAGGGTTGGAGGGCTGGTTTTGGGTGGGATGGACCTTGGAGGGTCATTGAAGACCCAGTGGGCTGAATGGCCTCTACCTGCACAGTATGAATAAATATGAGACAACACTCCAGGTGCCTACCTCACATTTAATATTCTCCCTATTGAGTTCTTTATTGTCTTAGAGTTTAATGTGATGAAACTGGTCCGCTTAGTGTAATGCTTCTTCTGAGTGTAGAATAAAGCAGAATGTTTAATGATACATAACATTTGTCAGGTGTAGAGACCCAGATCTGGATAGTTATATGTTCATGCATTAATACAACAGAATTTGGGTCAAACCAAGGATAGATTGAAGGACAGGAGAGCACTTCTCTTTTACTGTCAAATCTTAACCCTCCTTATTATCTCCAACGAGTAAAATGCTATGTCTGACATCAGTTCATTTTTTTAAATTAATTTTTTTTTGTTCTTTGGCAGATTGTTACACGCTGTCTGCGCTTTTATTTTGAAATGATTAAGAAGCTTTGATCTTTAGAAAAAATTGCCCATACTGCTTTTACATTTGTGTGTGCATATATGCACTATAAATGTATAACATATTTTTACATATAGATTTTATTGCTACCTGTAAATATTTGATGGTACGTGATCTATAAAATTACCCTCGGACTGTGTTGCACTTTCTGCCTGTACATCTGTCATTTTATCTCCCTTGTCTTCTTATTATCCATCTGGTATTCGGTTGTGGTCTATTTGTATAAATATTAAATCACATCATTACTTCTGCGATATTTTGTTCACTCAGTGACAATTGTTAGAAGGCTAATTTGAAGTGTTGAAGTGCTCAAATCTATTTGAAATGGTGTTCCAGTGGGAATGAGGTGTTAGGGCTACAGGAAAACACTATGTTAAACTGACTGAGTGTGTTGTTGCAAGGCTGATTGTAAAACGCTGCACATACAGGATTCCAGACAAAGACTGGTCTAACCCGATACAATTGTTAGGATCAGGTTATGCGAGTAGGCCATGTGTTGAATATTGTTACCATTGAACATTCGCATGGATTATAAATGTTTGTCATCTTAATATATTAAAAGATCGACCTTTATTTTGCACATAGGACCAGTCCTGTGTGTATTGTTTCATTGTTTTGGAGGTAATTTCCAAGAGTTGGGAGGTCATTTCTGTTGTCTTGGATCTTTCTGCCTTTTGATCTTGCATTTCCAGTTCCAAGCCCTCACTGCAGTTTTGGGAGCTCTGCCTTGGAGCTCTGATGAGGAGCAAGAAGAGGACCTGGATCAACACCAGCAGCAGCAGCACCTTCTCTTCAACCTCCTGCTGCTTCAGGGCTCCAGCTACAGGCAGAGATATCCCCAACGCTAGGTTTGTCGTGGAGGATCTGTTTTCTGGACCTGACCAAGCACCAATGCCCAGCGGTTCCTGTCTCCTGGTTGCTGACTAAACAACAACCAGGAAGAAGATGTCTTTCCAATGGACTAGGCCCCGTACACGTTGCCAGTGGACTAGGCCCCGTACACGTTGCCAGTGGACTAGACCCGTACACATTGCCAGAGTAATAGGCCCCGTACACGCTGCCAGTGGGCTAGAACCGTACACGTTGCCAGAGTAATAGGCCCCGTACACGTTGCCTGTGGGCTAGGCCCGTACACGTTGCCAGTGGGCTAGGCCCGTACACGTTGCCAGTGGACCAGGTGAGCACACATTGCCAGTGATGGTCAATGTCACTGCAGCCACTAATCCCTTCACTCTGGTCCCTTCCTGATGTTTGCTGGTGATGTCTATTGAGCTACACAATCTGCTTCTTCCAGATTGTGTGAGGGTTGGACACCTCCACCTGCCTGTTGCTGATGGGCCCAGCCGGAAGGGGGATGGCTCCTGGATTGATTGCTTTGACCGGATTCAAACAGGTACAGGGAGTCCTCAATCCCCTGCACCCAGCAACACAGTGTCCTCTGACGGAAAGCAGTCTCCTGAAGAGATTTCCTAGATTGAAATCCTCCACGCACTCTTCACTAACCTAGATCAAGATCCTCTCTGAAGCTGTCCTTCTGTGGTGAATTCTCCACATGATAAACTCTCCACATGTGTCGGCTCGGAATTTTCAGGAACCCACCTCCATAGATCTCATTTTTAAGCAGCTTCATTTTGGATGGACCATCGTCCTCTGAGATTGAGCTGTAACTCCATCCGTGACACTGAATAAGACTTCCATCCAGCTGTATTGGGTGAAATGTATCTGTTGGCCTACGGTGAAACCAATTCCTTGTTGCTCTGATCAGAGCCTTAACGTGAAATGAGAGGTAATTATGTACTGTGGTAAAGGTGTGGTTGGTCATCTGTGCTTATACCTCACCCTGTGTCTTGGTGTCAAAAATGTGTTTTACTGACACTGGACTTCTTCACAGAAACCTGACAGTGTGAAAGCAGGCCACTTGGCCCATCAAGTCCACACTGACCCTCTGAACAGCATCCACCCAGCTCCAGCCTCTACCCCTGTAACTCTGCATTTCCCATGGCTAATCCACCTAGCCTATACATCCCTGGATACTACAGGCAGTTTAGCATGGCCAATCCACTTAATCCTGCACAGGTTTGGACTGTGGAAGGAAACCCACACAGACACGGGGAGAATGTGCAAAGTCCACCGAGACAATTGCCTGAGGCTGGAATCAAATCCAAGTCCCTGGGGCTGTGAGGCAGCAGTGCTAACCACTAAGTCGCCATGCCACTCCATTGTAAATGACTGGAGACGGTTTGCTCTGTTACTGAGGGCTATATAAATGCAACTGTTGTTGTATTGTGCTGTGGCCACTTAAGGCTCCAGACCCTGGAGCTTGGTGCAGAAAAGGGTTCGGGAGACTAGTTGCCCCCAAGGTCTGAGGACTAAGCTGTGAGCAAGGATCAGGCAAAGTCTAGACTGCAGTGCAGGGTGGAAGCAAATGAAAGGGAACCTTACTGAGGTGGGTAAGGTGTTGAGTGGGACAGAAAAGCATCATCAACCTCATGTTTTTTAATTTGAGCTAGAACTGTAAGATAAACAGGCTCACATAAACAAACAAAAATACTCCCCACGTTAAAAGTGTGATGTGTTGTGGGACTACCCGGACTGGAATTAATCAACATTTGGTTGTAGTGAAGAAACCAGGCCGTATTTAACAGGAGGCAGATGATATACCAGAGGTGAAGACCTTTCACTATCTTCGTGAAGACCTGACGATAGTTTAAATTCGGAATCCCCCAGATTGGTGTCTTCACTGACATTGAACTAAACCACAATGAAGGAAATTAAAATCTGTGAAGACCTCCTCCCCAATGGCCGTTTCGACTGGTTTATACTGGCTATACCTCACTGCAGTTTGGTAAAATTCATACCTTTGGTGATGGGTGTTGCCATTTTAGACCTGATTTAAACTGTGAGTGGTCACATTTAGCCTGTGCTTTCCAGCAGTGTCAGTAGCACTGTATGCAAAGGAACAACAGGCCCAGAAAAGGACTGAAAGAAAAAAAATAAAGTTACAATTGATTTAGCTTGAACACTTAGAGATTAGTTTTCAGTCTCGAAAAGAAACTAGGATATTTGAATGTCCCACACCTTGTGTGATATTGGGAGCCCCCCAGATTTGCGTGATGCATCGGGGCTACTTTTGTGGGTCACTGGCTTCGACCTCCTTCCATGATTGAGCTTAACCGATTAAAGTGAGGTCCAGAAGTTAGAAAGTTTCAAGTCTGTAATGTACCCCAATGGCTGGTCTCCCCTTGTCTGAGTTAAAACAGGGCTATGGTGTAACTCTGATGCTTTGTGTGCTGAACAGCCATTCACTTAGCTTTGATCTATTCTTGAATCAGTGCTTTGCTGTAAATATTGTTCATTACATTAATCCTTAGCTACATGCGGCTAATTGGGAATGCAAACGTGACTAACTGCGTAAAAGGTAAGCACTAACCATTGTTAGGTATGTGATGCCAATGTGTATTTTTTTGTTTGCATAGCTTATGCACATGTACTTTAACCTTTTACGCATTTGTTGGCCAAATGGTAAACATAGGTCTTTAATTTCTAACTGGTGGCAGATGCTTGTTAAGTGAAGATGCATATTAAGTATAAGAAGGTTGGTAGTTCAGTTGGTTCATTTGCAGTGCAGAGTGATACCAACAGCATGAGTTCAATTCTTGTACCAACTGAGATTACTATGAAGGTCTCACCTTCTCAATCTCTCCCCTTGCCTGAGGCGTGATGACCATCAGGTTAAACTCAACACTAGTCATCTCTCACGCACTCACACACACACTATCTCTCTCTGTCTTTGTCTCTCTCTCATGGGACAGCAGGCCTTAGGGTCTTTGGCAGCTTTACCTTCTACACATGAAATACATTTGCCTGTACTGTGTGATTCAATGTGAGGTGTTCTCTTCTGAAGTTAGTGCATGTGAGTAAAACAGTGTTGCCTGTATATGTGCCACCCACAGACCAGTCATCATCTGAAAGGAAGAGGATACAATTGCCCTTATCGTGTTTTTGTCAGATTCCCGAAGAAGGATTTTCCTGATCTCCCATTGTGACTCAGTCAAAGTTTTTTCAATCTGGAGAAACAGGACAATTTTGCACATTTCCCCATGGAGTTCTGCTGGTCTCCTTTTAAAGAGATTCCAGAATCTAGTGGTGTTCCCAAATTTATTCTTCCTACATATAACCTGAGCTAATCTGTGCATCTCCAAGGAAATCAGGGTGACATGAAGAGGAGTATTGGTAGGATATGAAGGAAAAGCAGCTCAACAGGTAGTTCTGATGCAGACTCAGAACCATCACAGATATTTTCTGATCACCCAGCTGAGAGATATTATTACACACCTCTGGAACAGATGGGACTTGAGCTTAGGCCTCCTGGCTCAGTGGTAGGGACATTACCACTGTGACGCAAAGCCTTCCCAGAACCATTATAGACATGATGGCCTTTTCCTGAGCTGAACTATTGATACATATTGCCAGAATATGCAATAATGGGGATAACTCACCTACAGTCATATAGGTTAAAATTGCCTGAAGACTTCATTTTGTCACTTTCTGATGGTAAAACAATTAGAAGTAAACTGTAGTTAAGGCAAAGATCCGGATAATTGGTAGTTGTGGATTCATATTCTGACATCAGCAATGTCACTTTGATTGGAACAATACTTTGTCCTCACCTGCATTGTCTGTCCTGTTCCCAAAGATTCCTACTTGGGAGTTTTGGGTTGATTGTAAGTCCAGTGTCTTCCCTATTACACCTTCACTGAGATCACATCTGGAGTAGTGTGTGCGGTTTGGTCTTCATGTTTACCAAAGGATCTCGTTGCAGTTGGAGGCAATTAGTCTCTGGAATGGGAGGGTTGTCCAATGAGATGCAGAGTAAATTGGGTTGATAGTGGGGGCTAGAACCAAAGAAGATTGGGTTTAAATCAGAGACATTATTTTGATTCAGAGATAGTAGGAACTGCAGGTGCTGGAGAATCTGAGACAACAAGGTGTAGAGCTGGATGAACACAGCAGGCCAAGCAGCATCAGAGGAGCAGGAAAGCTGACTTTTCGGGCCTAGACCCTTCTTCAGAAAAAGGATCTATGCCCGAAACGTCAGCTTTCCTGCTCCTCTGATGCTGCTTGGCCTGCTGTGTTCATTCAGCTCTACACCTTGTT
>NC_063352.1:46254105-46272003 GCF_021869965.1 Rhincodon typus | reverse complement strand
CAGCAGGCCAAGCAGCATCAGAGGAGCAGGAAAGCTGACTTTTCGGGCCTAGACCCTTCTTCAGAAAAAGGATCTATGCCCGAAACGTCAGCTTTCCTGCTCCTCTGATGCTGCTTGGCCTGCTGTGTTCATTCAGCTCTACACCTTGTTATCTCACATTATTTTGATTGCCTTGTTGTTTAACTTTGCTAAATCCATGTTAATGTTAAAAGAATGTTAATTCTTTTGTTTAAGCTATAAACTTGGTGACTGGTATCCTTTATTGAAAAAGTCGGATTAGAAACCATTGGGCTCAATTTTGAGCTTCATTGAATGCTTTAATTTTACTGTGCTGTGAATACAGGAGTGGGGAGGCTGATTTGATTTGGCTGTTTTTCTCCATGTCGTAACAACATGCATGGAAGATGTTATAGCAAGGGTTCACCAGATTGGTTCCCAGGATGAAGCAGTTGTCCTGTGATTAGAAACTGCATACATTACATTCTCTGGAGATTAGATGAATGAGAGATGATTTCCTGGAAGATTCTGAAGGGGCTTGACGTAGAGATTGCTTCCACTGATCAGGGAATCTAGATTAATCCTACGATAAGGGTTGGATCATTTGGGACTGAGATGAGGAACTGTCATCAAATGGTTGTGAATTTATGGAATTCTCCATCCCAGGGGCTTGTAAATGCTTCATCATTGAATATATTTCAGACTGATATGGGCAGACTCTCAGGAAAAGGGATGGATATGAGGAGTTAGCAGGAAGTTGGAATTGAAGCTCAAAGTCAGTCACGATTGTATTAACAGGCAGAGCCATACAATGGGTCATATTGTTTGCTACTGTTTATTTAGTGTTTTTATAACATCAGCAATATTTCTCAATGTTTGTATAATAACATGCTTCGTTCTGATTCAGATTGATCAGTGGAGCCCTCGGTTTAAAAATCTACTGTCTGAAAGACCTCTGCTGGCACTTTGTCCATGTCTCCCTGAGTTTGAGGCCTGCTGGTTAATTTATGTGCTCAAGGGTTTGAGCTATAGGGAGAGGCTGAATAGGCTGGGGCTATTTTCCCTGGAGTGCTGGGGGCTGAGGGGTGACCTTATAGAGGTTTATAAAATCATGAGGGGCATGGATAGGGTGAACAGACAAGGTCTCTTCTCCAGGAGTGGGGGAGTCCAAAACTAGAGGGCATAAGTTTAAGGTGAGAGGGGAAAGATTTAAAAGGGATCTGAGGGGTAACGTTTTGTTGCAGAGTGTGGTATGTGCATGGAACGAGCTGCCAGAGGAAGTGTTGGAGGCTGGTACAATTACAACATTTAAAAGGCACCTGGGTGGGTATGTGAATAGGAAGGGTTTAGAGGGATACAGGCCAAATGTTGGCAAATGGGAAAAGATTAATTTAGGATATCTGGTCGGCATGGATGGGTTGGAGCAAAGGTTCTGTTTCCGTGCTGTACATCTCTATGACTCTAAGTAGACTAAGAAAGACATTTCTGTTGTACTATGGAGTGAGTACAGACATTTGATTTTATTCCATATATTTCCACGTATTTCTAAACTGCTTTAAATGAGCTTTCCTGGCTGAGTTAGGATTTTAATTGTGAATTTTGATGAGCAAAAGTATGTAGACGATTCCTTTGCAACCAACCTAAATTTCTTCTCATTCTGATTCTAAGTTGGGTTAATTTTTGTGTTTTATCATAATGTGGTAATAACTGATATCTGTTTTGAAGGCAAGTGTTGAGCTCAATGTAATGATTTAATGCATTTTCAACATTGCATTGACACACAATCTGTAGTTTGACATTTATGCGAAACAGCTGATCTCAGTCTAGTTTTATTTACAAGAAATGATAGGGAATGACCTTGAGGAGCCGGTCTCACAATGGTTTAGAATTTAGAACTGCAAAGCAAAATTTCTAAACAATAAATTTTGAAAACGTTTGAGCTATTTTGTTGACATCCATAAAGCTGTCAGAAACTAGATCTGTATTAGCAGCACGACTGAGGACATAGTGTAATTGAACCTGCTTTCTGACTGAATTCTTTCAAACCAAATTGTCTTTTTCTAAACAGAGACCAGAATTCCAGAATCATCGGTTCTGAGGAAGAGTCATTGAACCCAAAATGTTAACTGTGATTTCTGTCCACAGATGCTGCCGGACCTGTTGAGCCTTTCCAGTGATTTCTGTTTTTGTTTCTGGTTTCCAGCATCTGCAGTTCCTTCAGTTTTTTTATTAGAGACCAAATTACCTGTAGCAGAACAACCATTTGATAAAAGATGGCAAGGGAAATTGTGATTCCGGTCAATAATCTCTTTGACAATCAAGACTTCTTATTCCGATTTTATTTAGGTGTTAGTAAGACTATTGTAATTAAAATTTCTGAAGAGAGTTCCCTGGACTCGTAACATCAATTCTATTTCTGTCTCCACAGGTGCTGCTAAAGTTTCTCCAGCATTTTCTATTTTTGTTTGTATCATTAAAATTTCACTTTGTTAAAATGAATGATACCTTGAAGTGATATCTATCACTTGTTGTGAAAAGCTTGTCTTGTCCTATTTGCCCAGCGCTCACTAACCTACATTGGCACCTGATAATATCTTGATTTTAAACTGTTTATCTCTGTCCAACTTCCTCTATGTCTGGAGCCCTACCGCATGCTGAAACTTCCTTGGACTTTAGAATTCTCCCCCAAACCTCACGTCTCCAAGTCTTTGCCTTCACAGCAATTGAAAAGCAGCACATTGAACCACACCGTTTCTCCCCGTCGCTACTGAAACGCTAACTTGAAATTTAAACTCCAGTCCTAGCTTGGGGCTTGACATCACTATATTCCAACTCAATGATACTCCACTGAGTGGTATTGCACTACTGTCACTGTTAGTGGTTATATGCTGGGAGCATTGAATACCAGGCTGCACATATATCGGTTCGGTGTGGATATGTAGTTGTAACAGATTAATATTGAATTTCATTTTGCAGCCGATTATGTGTTATTAAGTATTATTTTTTGATAGTGATGAGGAGTGCTTAAAATGTTGACATTAGGTCATGGCTAAACTATAGAGGTATGAGAGATTTAATATTAGGCGTAAAGATGTAGCAACATAAATAGTGATCAGTGCCACCCTAGATTTGAATGGTAGAGGCTGCATGCAGGTATGGAGAGAAGGTGGTGTTTTTTTTTCTGTTCTCTACATGCTCTGAAACTAGAAATGAGTCTTAAGGATACCTTATTACGTGTCTAGAAATGCAGGCCTAATCCTTTCATCACTTACATGTGTGGACTGTGGCGTGAAGCTTGTGATTTCAAATAAACCAACTTTTCTCTGACAAAGGAGCAGTGCTCGGAAAGCTTGTGTTTTCAAATAAACCTGTTGGACTATAACCTGGTGTTGTGTGATTTCTGACCTTGTCCACCCCAGTCCAACACTGGTACCTCCGCACCATGATGGTAATGTCACTGGGCTAGTTGATAAAGGTCCTGGGTTCAAATCCCACCAGGGAATATGGTAAAACTGCAATTTATTTGACAAAGATCTAGGGCTGGATGTTATGTTTCCCCCTTCCCATGTGTGTTTTCAGTGAGTGGGCATTTAATATAGTCCAGGTGACTAATGGGTGCTGAAACTGGCAGCTTGCCCACTCTGTGTTTCTGCCAAAATGTAGTTTGGAGCAAATGAGCAGGACTCGGATTCCCGTTTTCAAAACAAAAATGATGGCTTATAAACCAGCAGGAAGGAAGGAATCCCCGACGAGCAGGTGCCTTTTGTGGATTGGGAGATCCTCCTGAAGACAACAACCATCCTTTCTCACTCACCTGCTCTGCAAAGCACCCGCCCCACACGACTCCCTCCTGCTCCCACTCGGTCCAAGATTTCCCAGTTCCCAATATATCTCACTCCTGGTTCCATGGGGCTTGCCTGCAGTACCAACTATGCCCACTAGTTTGCTCATGGATACTACCAGGACTTGTAGAGCAGAAAATCCCCAGAAGTCTTAGTACTGGTGCCATGAAAGTATCATTGACTGTTGTAAGAACCTATACATGTGACTCCTGACCACACTCATGTTGTTGACTTTTAAATACTCACTGAAACCAGCGAGTAAACCATTCCATTCATTAGGGATGGGCAACAAGTGTTGGTCTAAATCAGCAATGTTCACGTCCCATGAAAGAACAGAGAGAAAATAATCACCTTGGGTTGGTGAAGGGGGAGAAAATACCACGGAAAGGAGCACACAGTTTTAAAATATGGCCTTGCAGGTGTTTCTGTGTCAGTCCTGTCTCTCACCATCTCTGCTCCCAGCCAGTGGGTTTAAAGTGAGTGCAAACTGCACAGTTCAGTGATTGAAAGCCACAGGCACTGAGCTGCATCTCTTAGAGATGATACAATCGCTGCACAGTAGTTGATGAGTACAAAGTGTAGATAATGATATAGTTTGCCATATGTATGCATTAGTGCACATGACAGTAGTCTCTGTGTGGGTGCTGTGCCTTATCAAACATGCAATTTTTTTCAGACGTGGGCCAGACCAGGTGACAATGGCTGACTCTCCTCCCTAACTACCCTCTGAAATGGCCAAACAGGATGCACTAGAACCACTGCAGTTACCAGATACATCACCGCAGTTAAGATGGTAGCTCACCTCCACCTGCTCAAGGGCAATTAGGGGTTGACAACAAATTGCAAGTGATGCCCACATCTCATAAAGCATTTTTAAAAAGTATTAATTTACGATGTATTGTGGAATACGCATTGGCAAGCCAACTGCATTGCGTTATTTTGTTAACTGCAATGCAGAGTAACAGCCTTATAGTGAGAGATGGTGATGCTATTCGAACTTTAATGTTCAAGCATTGGACAGAAAGGATACTGAGAACACAGGAAAATGGAGACTCCTGACTGTGCAGATAGATAGCAGCTCTCTCAGTAAAACCTTGCTACAGTCATCGTAACTATAAAGTATCACCATTTGATTTCTAAACCTAAAACAGGGAACCCACATTTTTATATCTTGCTGTTGGTTACCTTTAATGGCTGAGAAAGGAGAGAAGGTTCATTTAGGGCAAACAGGTGGAAGCCACAATCCAGGGCAGAATGATCGAGCATTTTGAAATGAATAGGTTAATTGATGATAGCCTTGACACTTTTTAAAAAAAGAGGCAGGAGTTGTAATCGACATGGAGTTACAGAACGCAGTTGGTAAGAAACATCTCAGAATGGATTCCTTCTTAAAATTCAGGCATATTAAAGTAGAGGGAATATTACAACAAGGGTAGAAATTTATTTGACAGACAAGAAACAAAGTATTTGTTCAAATGAATGCAACCAGGCAAGGTCTGGAAATGATGTATCCCAGCTGTAAGAGAGCACAATAGTGGAATTAGTTCTGGATTGTTCTAACTAAGGGAAAATGAGTTGAGACTTTAAAGTTCTGTGGTTAGCCCAGATCTAACTAATTTTCAGTGTTGATTAATCCTAAAACTGGGAAATAATGTATTATTGTAGATAAATGATTTGTAGTTTTTATGCAATGGACATGCCTTTGGCACCACTTATGGAGGTCTAGTTAAGTAATTGCTCTCATAGTTTAATTCTGGATGATTTTCTCATATTAATTCTTCTTGTTTTCCGTCTTATTTGCAGAATTCTATTCGTCATAACCTTTCTTTAAATAAATGCTTCATGAAAGTGCCAAGGCAGAAAGATGAACCTGGTAAAGGGGGTTTCTGGCAAATTGATCCACAATACGCCGATATGTTTGTTAATGGTGTATTCAAAAGGAGACGGATGCCAGCAACACACTTTAGCGCCCTCAAACAAAGCAAACTCCCATCTGTAACCACATCTGAAGTCTCGATAAATCCGTCAACTGAACCTTTTCTGTCTTACTCTGGGCCTGGACATACTTCTGTGCGGTACATGGAAAATGCTCACAATAATCCGCTTTTCAACTCTTCAGATAACCAACGAACTGCAAGCAAACGCAAGCAAGCCTTGCCAAAGCGAACAATGAAGATGTCCAGAACTACCAAGTCTCCACTGCTGGCTCATGACGATAGAGAATCTGAATCACTCAAGGGAGACTTTGACTGGGCCTCAGTCTTTGATGATGTGTTCAATGCAAACGGGAGCAATTTTGAGGACCTAGACATCAATGCAGCTTTGAACTCTCTGGGTACAGAGCTGGATCTTACTGTGCAAGGAAGGCATATTAGCCCACAGTCTAAATGGTGCTCCATGGGGATGGACCAGGTTCTTGCGGAAACCACCAGCCAGGCTTCCCAGTTTGAAGATTTTACATTTTTCTCTGATGCGCAAAGGCATCCATGGGAGGAGATGAAGGAAGAATTCCAAATTACCCCTTTGGATATAGATCAAGGCTTCAACTTCTATGAAGGATTCTTCAATGAACTGCATCAATGGGAAAGAGGAGACAACTTTCTGTGACAAGACTACGTTCCCCTAATGATCAATCTTGAACCATTTGCTACATTAGCATTAACGCTCTTGATTATTGGAAATGTACAGCTTACATGAAGTTCCTTTATACTGTTGAAAAATGACCCGTTTGTTATTTTTTATCGTTTATAATTTTTACACTGGAATACCATTTAAGAGATTTCCGTCATGGTTGAAAGAAATCAGTCTGAAATTCTTAATAGTTTAAGATCATACCATCTGATTACATACCAGATTGTACCACCAGAGGTGCACAATACTGCAATGTTTCAAAGGGATGTGTTCTCAAAGCTATTTGCCATTTCAGATTCTTTCTTTGTTCAAAGCCGAAAATTGCTCACAATTGCACTTGACACTTTGGAAGACAATGTTGCTGAAGTGAAAATATGAAGCCAATAGTCAAGTCAAGCAAACGTACAATGAATGGAACTGTGATGGCACTATTTACATACAGTTAATTAGGAGCTAGCTAATTCTTAACTGAAATGGTTCTAAGAGCTTATCCTTGCTAGTTGATCCAAAAATTGTACATTGAAGTATATTGCACTTACTCCTAAAAATGACTAACCCTAACTTGTGTTAAAATCAACTTCTGTTAACTTCCAGTTGCAGTGTTTCGCCATATGAACTTGAATTAGAAATACAGGGCTAAACTAGAAGTCATTTCAAGTTAATTTTCTACATTTTTTTCTTGACTTGGCTATTGAATGAATGTTGAGCTTTGGTTCAATGGCTTCACAGAATCAACACACTTACAGGATGTAAGGCACAGTTTTGACCATATATTTTTCCATAAAAGACTTATTTTGCTCAGACGTACTAGTGTTAAAGGTGTAGTTTTTTTTTTCTTTTTGGAATTGATTTGGTGACTAACCTGAGTGAAGTTCTCAAAACAGAAGGGACGTGGGTAGGATTTGATTCAGTTATTGTTTGGAACTGCCCTTAATCATGACAAACTCAAGGTCTAAATGATTGAACACTAGAAAGGGCAAATGAACTTGCTGCATATCCTACAGTGACACAAGCATCTTGGGCTGCCTGCATTAGCATGGATCTTTTTAAAACAAAAATGTAATCAAGTCATCGTGATTCTATGCAGAATTCCTTTACTTATTGTGTTGGAACTGCTGCCTTAACAATGAAGTTATGGAGGGTTTCCATCCCGTGACTTTTGCAAAGAGCTGCTATGTAATTCAGAAGATGAAATGAACAACGTTTGCTGAACTGTGTAACTATGCCAATCTCTAATTCATGAATGCAGACTAGAGATAAACTCATCAATCTTTGAGCTGAATGGATAAGTAGTCACTGTTAGATGCTTGTTTTGTAACAGGGAAGTCGATGTGTTTGCTTGGGTCACTGTTAATTGACCAATGGAGCAAATCCCCCATGTGTGCAATCTCCCATTTTCTATTCTGGTTAAATGCTATTTGCCTCACCGCAATAAAAATTGTGGGGTTTAAAGCCCATTTTTCTAGAGTTTTATTTGAGTAAACAATAATTACCCATCATATTTCCAATTAGAAACAAATGCTGCTTTGTAATACCAGCTTTGTAATACCAGCATCATGAAGAAAATGAGTTACTTTGAGTAAGGTGGATAAAACTTTGATACACACCATAGCAGTATACATGAATATAATATGAACTATTATATGTAGGATGTAAATTTGAATCTGTTTGAAGTACATTACTAATTGAACCAGTCTGGATCCACTTTAGTTCTAGAACTGCCCACTCAATTAAGGGTTGTGGTGAGTGGGGGGGATAAATGGAGCTGAGTCCATGAAAAGATCAGCCATGATCTTATTGAATGGCAGAGCAGGCTCGATGGGCCAAGAGGCCTATTTCTGCTCCTATTTCTTATATTCTTATGAAAAACTCATAGAAATATCTACTAGCTAGGTCATTCACAGTTGGAGTTGTTGTTTTCAGTCATGAAATGTGGGAATTGCTGGCTAGGTCAGCATTTATTACCTATCACCAATTACCTTTGAGATGGTGGTAGCGAGGAGCCACCTTGAACACTGCAGTCCATGTGCTATAGGAACACTTATGACACTGATAGGGAGGGAGTTCAAAGATTTTGCCCCAGTGACACTGAAGGAGCAGTGATATGTTAGCGCTTGCATATGCTTTTGCGCAGTGGGTTTGTTCACCATCATGGGTGAGCGAAGAACGTTAGAAAGGACGATCTGGAATCATTATTTGTGGGGCGATTTTTAACCATGAGCAGTCGAAATGGATGTGAGTAAGGCTGATTGCATTTCGACTAAAATCGTCGATTGTTTCCTTTTAAATGGGGTCTGTTGTCGTGTGTAATCTCGAAGATTGGGTGGCAGTGGTGACTCGGTGGTTAGCACTGCTGTCTTACAACGCCAGGGACCTGGGTTTGATTCCACCCTCGGGCAACTGTCTGTGTGGAGTTTGCACATTCTCCCTCTGTCTGCGTGGGTTTCCTCCGGGTGCTCTGGTTTCCTCCCACAGTCCAGAGATGTGCAGGTTTGGTGGATTGGCCATGGGAAATACAGTGTTACAGGGTTGGGGTGGGTCAGTGTAGATTGTTGGGCTGAATGGTCTGCTTCCACACGGTAGGGATTCTGTGTATAATCCTGTCTGATTGGAAAATTATTTTGGGTTGCACCATCGGTGTCCAATTCTTGTTAGGCACCATTTGTAGTTTTTGAATAGATAGTGATTTGTGGAAACTTGAACTAATCCAGTGCATCCTCACATCTGGCCAAATGCAGAAAAATACTAGGAATCTTTCTTGAATGTCACCAGCAATGGTGTGTGGACTTAGCCAGACATTTCAAAAGAGCTTCTGATTCTTTTCAATCTAAATGTTGGATGCACTGGTGAGGATAATGTTGGGCTGGACATCACCCCCACTGTACAGTGGATAGGATTAAAGAATGGAACAGCTGTACAGTATTGTTAACTGTGAACACTGCACTGTATTTGACTTTCCCCTTGGAAATTGAGTCTCTGACATAAAGGAAATGACTTTGAGAGTGCCCAACTGTTTAAACCCAGACTTTGATCTGTTCGCAGCCAAATATTCAAAGTATCAGAGGGAGAATGCAGGAGTCATACAAATTCGGTCTTTCGTTAGGGAACGTAGAGTGTCTGTGTGAGTGTACTGCATCAATGTGAGTTACAGCCTCTGTGAAAGGCAACCTTTGATCAATCAGAGACAAAGCATTTCTGAGAGCAAGTGTATCACCATTATGGTGAAGTCAGTAAATGGCAGAGAACACGAAAGCAAACTGGGGACTTCACATTTCTGTGGAATTCACTACCACACTGAATTGGAGGTGGTCTTTATGATGTGGCATCATCAATTGAACCATTTGGGATATAAACCTTGTCATTTTGTTCCCACAATTTTAGAGGTCATCAGAGCGGAGAAGTTCTCAAACTCCTACTTGCCTACACTATGAACTAACCTTTCTCCTGTGACTTAAACACATGCGCAATTATATTTTCTTTAATATTGGAGAAAATGTCATTGTTTGCAACAAAGATAATGATATCCTAAAGCTAACAACAGTGTAAACGACTGAACTCAAAACATTTTCCACGGACACCTTTTTAGAAAAGCCTATTTCTAGATTTCCAATAGGTTAATTAGGATCTATTTTACCAAATAAAGTGGCATGCTTCAAAGTTTGTATGTATTGTATATTAATTAAATTATCGTCTTTGGATGCAGACTAGCCTATAACCAATTGGATGGGAAAGGAGTTGAATAAATAAAAAAAGGCTGATTCTTTTTTTGAATGTGATTGTTCTTTTAAATATTACAATGATTTCCTTCTATAGTTATTAGATTGAAAGTAATGAAAGAAACTTGTGCTGAATTGAATTATAAGGGCTGTAATGAAATGCAAAAAAGGAAGCAGTCGGTTAGAAATTTGTAGGCAAAAGTTATTGGAGCAAATCTAACCAATTCAAAGAACAAATACATTTTAATTAGGCAGCTACTTACTGGTAGGTCTTTGGTGTTTTGCTAATTTGCTGTATTGTTCAGTTCATAATTTAATTAAGCTCAGTATCAGGGAAGAGAAGGTTAGTTTGATTAGTTGTAATAATAGAAATAAAAGGATGAGAGATTTCTCATTTTGATGTAATTTCAACTCTAAACTGTAAAAGCTTGCTGTTGGAAATGTTGGATTGGCCTTAAGCGTTTGCTCAGTTGCGATAACTTTGGTTGTACCGAGAAGTGGGATAAGATAGACCTTATGACCATAACAGTTACTTCATGAGGAGTGAAGTGAGGGCTTTGGAGATTGTGGCTTCTTGGCGAGAACACCCACTGAGTCTCTTTTTCCTCAGTGAGAAACACACTATCCTTATAGATACAATCCCCCTTTTATTTGCCAGAGTTTGCTGTGCACCAAGAAACCTGACTAATGTTGGCATACAACAGTAATAATGGTCACGTTGGAAACACAGCCTTTTCAGTTTCCAGTGTCTTCAGCCTTTTCTTAGTACCATATCGAGTGAATCAAATTTATTGAAGACTGGCATCTGTGATACTGGAGACCCCAGGAGGAGGCTGAGATGGATCATCCACTTGGCATATCTTGCTGATTGTGGTTGAAAATGCTTCAGTCTTTTGCACTGACACGTTGGGCTCTTCCATCATTGAGGATGGGGATATTTGTGGAGCCTCCTCCTCCAGTGAGTTGTTTAATTGTCCACCACCATTCACAACTGAATGTGGCAGGACTACAGAGCTTAGATCTGATCTATAGGTTGTGGAATCACTTAGCTCTGTCTATCACTTGCTGTTTCTACTGTTTGAGAGGCAGATAATCTGGTTTGGTGGCTTCACTAGGTTAGCACCTCCTTTCTAGGTACGTTTGATGCTGCTCCTGGCATGCCCTCTTGCACTCTTCATTGAATCAGGATGTGGAGGTGCTGGTGTTGGACTGGGGTGGGATAAAGTCAGAAGTCACACGACACCAGGTTATAGTCCAACTGGTCTATTCGAAATCGGGTGCTGAAGATGTTACGCTCCAAAAGCTTGTGGTTTCAAATAAACCTGTTGGACTATGATCTGGTGTCGTGTGACTTCTGATTTTATCCATTGAGCACGGCTAGATCTGTCAGCCTGTTTGGAATTTTACAATAACGCAACCAGAGGGGGCAGTTAGGGCTATATATATAGGGGCAATAGTGTCACGATACTCCCCTATGATTTGAAATTAGCATTGTTCCGTGCACAAGTTCTGAACTCCTGAGACCACTCACTGTCCTCCATAATTGGGTGAGGCTCCCAGAGGCACTACTCTCTCGAAAATTTTGCTTGGCATCCTGCCATTGGTATTTGCCAAGTTTCTAGCCCCCATTTCCCAGGGGATAAGGAGCAAAATGTCATTACCTTACCCTTCACATGAGGAAAATAGGATTTCCCGGCCCAGGCAGTGCCAACCTTACCTCTATCATTTCTTTTCCTCTGATTTCCTATTGGTGTATCCAAGTCCCATTGTTCACTGTATCTTTCTGGTACCGGAGTTGCTGCAGCAACCATTGAGTAACTTGGGCTGTATATCCAAGCAATAAACCTAATGTATCAGTTGGTGATCAGCTACAGGACCGCATGGTGGCTCAGTGGTTAGCACTACTGCCTCACACAGGGACTTGTGTTCAGTTCCACCCTTGGGTGACTGTCTGTATGAAGTTTGCACATTCTCCCTGTGTCTGTGTGGGTGCCCTCCAGGTGCTCTGGTTTTATCTTACAGTCAAAAGGTATGCAGGTTAGATGGATTGGTCATACTAAAAAAATTGCCCATAAAAATTGCAGGCAAAGTGGATTAGCCATGGGACATACAGGGGTATGGGGCTGGGTCTTTTTTCTTATTCATTCATTCACGGGATGAGGGCGTCACTGGCTGGGGCAGCATTTATTGCTCATCCCTAATTGGTCAGAGGGCAGTTAAGAGTCAACCACATTGCTGTTGGTCTGGAGTCACAAGTAGGCCAGACAGGTAAGGATGGCAGTTTCCTTCCCTAAAGGACATTAATGAGCTGGATGCATTTTTGTGACAATTGACAATGGAGCCACAGTCATCATCAGACTCTTAAATTCACTGTGGGTGCTTCCACACTGTAGGGATTCTACTCTATGACACAACTCATAAACTTTCCAGATGATGGTTTTATCACATATTCTGTATGCATATGTATCGTTAGCTGCATTGGGGATTGGGACGGGACACCATTCTAGTGCAAACTAGTTACACATGTTAACTATTAAACAGTATACAGTTCGGCATGTAGTGTCAGTCCCACGTTACCTAATATCACTATGAGAGACCTTGCGCACATGCTCATCCTCAAAGATGCATGTACCAGACACCCGCAAAGTGGGCAGAGCACAATCGGGGTCAATTTTGCATGTTCATTGGTCAACCTGATAGTTGGAGGGAGGACCACTGGCCCTCAACACCCCACCTCCATCAAACCCACAACCACCGCACCATTTCAACATGTTGGAATCCAACACACAGGCGAGTTGCTGATGATTAGCATCTTAGTATTGCAGCGTGTATTGGGTCTTTTTTTGACTCATTTGCAGGATGTCAGCTTCACCGGTCCTGTATTTATCACCCATCCGTAAGTGCCCAGACGGCAGTTGAAAGTTGACCACATTACTGTGGGCCTGGCGTCATATGTAGACCAGTCTCCTTCCCTAAAGGACATAAGTGAACCAGATGGGCTTTTCTCCAACAATCAACTATGGTGGGATTCAAACGTGGGTCCACAGAACATTACGTAGAACATAGAACAGTACAGGCCCTTCAGCCCACGATGTTGTGCTGACCTATTATCCTGGTCTAAGATCAAACTACCCTGCATACCCTACATTTTACTATCATCCATGTGCCTATCCAAGAGTCACTTAAATGTCCCTAATGTATCTGACCCCACTACCACTGCCGGCAGCGCATTCCACACACCCACCACTGTCTGTGTGAAGAACCTACCTCTGACATCCCCCCTTATACCTTCCTCCAATCACCTTAAAATTATGCCCCCTTGTAATAGTCACTTCCACCCTGGGAAAAAGTCTCTGGCTATCCACTCTATCTAGATTAATAGTCTGATGAAAATACCGCCAGGCCATCATCACTCCCTGGGTTACAGTTACTGTTGTGAAAAGTTGCTAAGGGAGTGGTGCTGGGCATTCGGAAGGTGTTTCTGAAAGATCTCTGAGCAAATCACTTGCTTCCATTTACGGGGTTTGGCTGTTATAGCTACAGTTCATCTTTGGCCTGAAAGAGCGGAAGGAGGGAGGAGAGAGGAGGGGGGCAACTCTCAGAAGGAAGTTTTGATTACATGCTTGGGCACCTGGGGGAGAGCTTCTCCTCTCTCAGCTGGGAGCTGTGCCTTCAGCAATGGCACATCAATAGGAAGGTGACACCCTGAACCATGCCAGCTCCTTTGAAGTTGACCTGCAGCCTCAGAGCAGGGAACTTGCTTTCAGAGAAGGACTCTGCAAGTAGCTCTGGTCCATATCCCTCCAATGGAGCTGTATCTGACTTCACCAATACCAATGGAAACAGACAGTGTTGGAAAGACTCAACAACATCTGTGGCAAGGCAGAGGTAAGGGGTTGGATTTTACAGAGCACCCTGGTCCTTGTTGCTCAAACAGTGAGATAGAGCAAACCCAGGAGAACAATTGCCATTATTATTTGTAGGGGAAGTCGTTGCCCCTCAGGACAAGGAGGGAGCTGAGAGCACCAACCAGTTCCAATAGCACCCTCAGGTAATGAGGAGGTGAATAGTAGTGGATTTGAATTTGGTAAGCATTCGGGGGGTCTTACCAGGATCATGCTGGTAAGGCAAGGTTTAGCTGAGTGTTGGGGGTGGGGGCACAGTGGTGTTGATTGCTTAGAATTTGACAGGCTATTGAGAGAGGGGAGTTTGAGAAGGGCTGTGTAATTCATTGGGGTGATCCGTGCAATGGGCCTAGAGATCCTGGTGAGGAGGGGGCCCCCTGCCTACTACCAGCTCATGTGCCACACTGAGCACTGGACACGGCCTCTCCTGCTGCTGCTGGTTAAATCTCAGGATGAAGCCCCGAATTGGCCATTGATTATCCACAATTGGTCCACAAATGTTGGCCCTGCCACTGGTAAACAAGTGGTGAGGGTAAGGACAAGTGGGCAGGCCCTGCTTGCTAGATTTTGCCTACCTTCTAAACCATCCATCTGGGACTGTACATCACATTCCAACGCTTCAGGTCACTGTCCTTTCCTCAGAAAGCAGCAGACGTTAAGTAACTAGAGGGTTCATTGTGCAAGATTAAAGGGAATGGTAGTGGGGGCATGTGAACAAATGAAAGATGAGCCTGACGAGGTGTGAATGGCAAAATGTTGAACTGTTGATTTTGGGGGCAAGGGAGTGTATAATCATGCTTACCTAATATAGGCAGTCGACAATTTGTAGCAATTTTATGATCGTTTATTAAGTTTGAGAAGCAGCAGTTTAGAAATGATGCATGAGTCAGTTAGATACAGAATGTGTACAGCTGTGACAATTGGGGATGGTTCACCAAAACCAGAGGACACACAGGCTGTTGGGACTGAATGTTGAAGTGATGAAGACAGCATCATGCTCTCTTGCCAAAGTGTTAGTGAACTCTCCCCTCGGTCCTTCTCCTCTCCTTCTCGTCTTCCTTCCATTTGGAGCAGGCAGCTCCCTTTTGAAGACCACTGCCTACAAAGGTTGCTCATTGAGGATTGCCCACTGCCTCTGAGTTTTGGATTTTCTGTATTTCTAGGGGGTGGTAACTTATGCTGTGTGAGTCAATTATCTCCAATGACCATAGGTAGTTACTCAGGTGCACTGTTACCCCCTTACCCATCTCCAGATGAAAGTTAGTTTTAAATTCTTCTAAGAACACCAACTTTTGATTTTCAAAATGTTGCACTCATAATAGGGCAGAGTGGTGCCTGATAAATCTTTGTTCATGCATGTCCAAGGCCAGTTACTAATGTGGCAAAGTTAAATGAAGCCTTGTGCTACCAAAGAAATATAAAATGTGAACTATTAAAAGCAGGCAGACCCCAATCTCCAACTGAAAATAAAAAACAAAAAGATAAAGCAGAAAAATAATCAGGATAAGTCAAAATCAGCAAACAAAAAGGAAATAAAAAGAGGGCTAAGGTTATAGAAACCAAAAGAACTGCGGATGCTGTAAATCAGGAACAAAAACAAAGTTGCTGGAAAAGCTCAGTAGGTCTGGCAGGATCTGTGGAGGAGAAAACAGAGTTAACGTTTCAGGTCCGGTGACCCTTCCTCAGAACCAGTTCCGAAACGTTAACTCTGTTTTCTCCTCCACGGATGCTGCCAGGCCTGCTGGGCTAAGGTTATAATCTGAAATTGTTGAACTCAATATTACATGCAAAGACTGAATGCATGCTAAAAATATGAGGTATTGCACCCTAAGCTTGCGTTGAGTGCGGGAAACTCAGAACAGAGCAGTGAGTGTGGGTAAGATGTGCAGAATTAAAATAACATGTGACTGGAAGTTCAATATTATGTTTGAAGTCAGAGCATCGGTGTTCCCCAAACTCCATGTGATCTTCCCTGTGTAGAATTGTGAATAGTCCGTGTCTTATAATGTGTTAGTGAGTGCATTGTAATCAGTCTGTAAGTGTGTTGCAATGTGTCAGT
Source organism: Rhincodon typus (assembly GCF_021869965.1). Classification (NCBI taxonomy): domain Eukaryota; kingdom Metazoa; phylum Chordata; class Chondrichthyes; order Orectolobiformes; family Rhincodontidae; genus Rhincodon; species Rhincodon typus. The sequence goes on along the minus strand of NC_063352.1, from coordinate 46,255,853 downwards.
GTGTGGGTTGTAGTGTATCAGTGAATGTGTTTCAATGTGTCAGTAAGTGTGTTGTAATGTATCAGTGAGTGGATAGTAATGTGGCAGTGAGTATGTTTAAAAGTGGCAGTGAATGTGTTTCAATGTGTCAGGGAGTATGTTGTAAATTGGCAGTGAGTGTGTTGGAACGTGTCAGTGAGGTTGTTTATAATGTGTGACTATGTGTGTTGTACTTTATCAGTAAATGTGTTGTAATGTCTATGAGTGTCTCTCAATGTGTCAGTGAGTGTATTATAATGTCTCAGTGAGTGTGTTGTAATGTATCAGTAAGATTTTGTAAATTGGCAATGAGTGTGTTATAATTTGGCAGTATATTGTAATGTATCATTGAGTCTGTTGCAATCTAACAGTGAGTGTGCTGTAATGTGTCAGTGAGTGTGTTGTAATGTATCATTGAGTCTGTTGCAATCTAACAGTGACCGTGTTGCAATGCATCAGTGAGTGTGTTGTAATGCATCAGTGACCGTGTTGTAATGTGTCAGTGAGTGTGTTGTAATGCATCAGTGAGTGTGTTGTAATGTGTCAGTGAGTTTGTTGTAATGTATCAGTAGGTGCTATGCAATGTGTCAGAGTGTGTATTATAATGTGTCAGTGACTGTGTTGTAATGTAGCAGTGAGTATATTGTAATGTGGCCATGAATATGTTTCGATGTATCAGTGAGCATGTTGTAATGTGTCAGTGAGTTTGTTGTAATATGTCAGTGTGCTGTAATGTGGCAGTAATGTGTTTCAATGAGTCAAGAGAGTATGTTGTAATGTGGTAATGAATGTGTTGTAATTTGTCAGTGGGTGTGTTGTAATGCATCAGTGAGTGTGTTTTAATGTGACAGTGAATGCATTGTAATGTGTCAGTGAGTGTGCTGTAAAGTGGCACTGGGTGCATTGTCGTGTATTGGTGACTTTGTTGTAATGTATCAATGAGTGTGTTGTAATGTGGAGGTGAATGTGTTGTAATGAGCCAGTGGGTGTTTTGTAATGAGTCACTAGATGTGTTGTAATTATCAATAAATTTGTTGCAATGTGTCTGTGAATGTGTTTCCCTGTGGCTGTGAGTCTGTTATAATGTATCAGTGAGTTTTTGTAATTTGGCAGTGAATGTGTTTCAATGTATCAGTGAGTATGCTGCGATGTGGTAGTGAATGTGTAGTAACGTATCAGTGAGTGTGTTGTAACGTATCAGTGAGTGTGTTGTAACATATCAGCGAGTGTGTTGTAATATATCAGTGTGTGTGTGTTGTAATCTGTCAGTGAGTGTGTTGTAATTTGTCAGTGAGTGTGTCTCAATGTATCACTGTGTTTGTTTTAATGTATCAGTGAGTTTGTTGCAATGTGGCAGTGAATTTGTTATAACGTGTCAGTGAGTATGTTGTACTGTGACATTGGCTGTGTTGTAATGTATCAGTGAGTTGGTTGTAATGTGTCAGTGAATGTCTTGTAATGTGTCAGTGAGTGTGTTCTAACGTATCAGTGAATGTGTTGTAATGTATCAGCGACTTTGTTGTAATGTGTCAGTAGGTGTGTTTCCATGTGTCTATTATAATGTGGCAGTGAATGCTGTAGTGTAGCATATATTGTAATGTGTCAGTGAATGTGTTTCAATGTGTCAATGAGCCTGTAGTAAATTTTCAAAGACTGTGTTGTAATGTGTCAGTGAGTGTGTTGTAATCTGTCAGTGAGTGTGCTGTAATGTGGCAGTGAGTTTGTTGTAA
>NC_063352.1:46253397-46254095 GCF_021869965.1 Rhincodon typus | reverse complement strand
TAATCTGTCAGTGAGTGTGCTGTAATGTGGCAGTGAGTTTGTTGTAAGGTGGCAGTAAGTGTGTTGTAACATATCAGTGTGTTGTAATGTGTTCATGAGATTTTTTGTAATGTGTCAGTGAGTGTGTTATGATGTGTTAGTGAGTTTGCTGTAATGTATCTGTGTGTTTTGTAAAATGTCAGTGAATGTGGTTCAATGTGTCAGTGAGCATGTTATAATGTGACAGTATGTGATATAATGTGTCCATGACTGTGTTGTAATTTGGCACTGAGTATGTTGTGATTTAGCCGTGTGTTGTAATGCATCACTGTGTGCGTTTTAATGTAGCCGTGAGTGTGTTGTAATGTGTCAGCGTGTCTGTTATAATGTATCAGTGAATTTGTTGTACTGTGGTAGTGAATATGTTGTAATGTGTCAGTGAGTGTGTTGTAATGTGTCAGTGAGTGTGTTGTAATGTGTCAGTGAGTGTGTTGTAATGTGTCAGTGAGATTGTTGTAATGTGTCAGTGAGCATGTTGTAATGTATCAGTGAGTGTGTTGTAATGTATCAGTGGGCGTGTTATAATGTATCAGTGGGCGTGTTATAATGTATCAGTGGGCGTGTTGTAATGTATCAGTGGGCGTGTTGTAATGTATCAGTGAGTGTGTTGTAATGAACCAGTGAGTGTGTTGTAATGTATCAGTGAGCGTGTTGTAATG
>NC_063352.1:46241416-46253387 GCF_021869965.1 Rhincodon typus | reverse complement strand
GTGTTGTAATGTATCAGTGAGCGTGTTGTAATGTATCAGTGAGCGTGTTGTAATGTATCAGTGAGCGTGTTGTAACTTGGCAGTGTGTGTGTTGTAATGCAGCAGTGAGTTGTAATGTATCAGTGCATGTGTTGGAGTGTGGCAGTGAATGTGTCATAGTGTGTCAGTGAGTTTGTTGGAATGTATCAGTGAGTTGTTTTAGTGTGGCAGTGAGTGTGTTGTAATGGGTCACTGGGTGTGTTGTAATGTATCAGTTAGTGTATTGTAATGTGGCAGTGAATGTGTTTCAAAGTGTCAGTCAGTGTGATATGATCTGTCAGTGAGCGTGTTTCAATGAGTAGTGAATGTGTTGCAATCTATCAGTGAATGTGTCATAATTTGGCTGTGTGTTAAAATGTATCAGTGAGTGTGTTGTAAAGTACTAGTGAGTGTGTCATAGTGTGTCAGTGTGTTTTTTTTTGGAATGAATCAGTGAATGTGTTGTAATGTATCAGAATGTTGTAATGTGGCAGTGAATTTGTTTCAATGTGTGAGTGTGTTGTACTTCGGCAGTATCTTTTAATGTATCAGTGAGTGTGTTGTCATGCTCCAGTGATTGTGTTGTAATGTATCAGCAAATGTGTTGTAACATGGCCGTGCATATGTTTCAATGCGTCACTGAGTGTGTTGTAATGTGTGAGTAGAATTACAGATGGAAGGATAGTCATTAAGATTGGCAACTCCTCTGAGACCAGCAAGCTTTTGCAGCCCTGTTTCCTGATCCTGAGAGGTTGGTCTACCGGTATCATCACCCAGCATCCATAACCCCCTGAGTGTTTGTCTGGAATGTCCCTCACCCCTGCCCTTGTCCTGTCCTCTCTCTGACGTGAAGATGGTATCCTGAAGATCATGCTCTCTGGCTGTTGTATCATTTCTGGTCTGTCCTCAAGATCCTTCAGGCTCCTTTCCCAGCAGTCACAGCCTCTCCTGCAGATGGGATGTCAACTTTAAGAAGTGCAGTGTGAGCTTTCGGTATCACGTAAGCCCAGACCTCCTGCTGAGATCTGGGGAATGCTGCATGCTTGAAAATGTGCAGACTGCGTGAAGCTTCTGTGCTCCTGTGGATCAGTTCAATCCCTGAGCCTGGTTTCAGGGATTAGCCAAATTATGTGGACTGAGAAAGTGGGAGATGCAAAGCTGGTCTCATTCTTGTAATTGAAGAGTGTAATCACAGAATCTGAAATTTACTTCAACAGACTCCATTACAAATAATTGATGGGACTTGTGTGCAGATGTAAGATTTTCAAAGTTATCAATGAAGCATTTTCAGATGGATCACATACAACATTAACATATTTCCTTTATGAAAAGGATGACTTCCTTTATCTAATTTAACCTTGTGTCTAATTGTAGTTCAGTCCTGTCAGCACAGCTCATCATTTTGTATTGTCTTTCAGTTCCTATATGAGAAAATAGTTTCATCATTTTAATTGTGAAGAGGAGTGAAGCACTTATACATATAGTTGAAAATATATTTTTGTCAAAGATAACATAATCAGATCCTCAAAATAAGAACAAATATTACTCTGTGTTAAATCTGCCACATCTCATCTTAAAACCATGATGTCTCATTCTAGATTTTCTCACAATGGGAACCCATCCTCTCTACATCCGCTTCGTCAATCCTCTGTAGTATCTTATTTACATCAATTAGATATTCTTACACTCTGCAGTTTAGATGAATGAAAAGAATTTCAATTACTCATTTACCTTTCTTCTATGTGCTTCCACGTGAGAGATGCATAATTGGAAGTGATTCTGGGGCACTTCAGAGTTCAGCACCTGTGATAGAAATTAATTTTGTTTCTCCTGAAAGTTCAAGTTATTAAAATCTCTCGATGATGTAACCTTAATGGCAATGGTTTTGAAGAGTGTGCAGGAACAGTGGGACTGGGGATGTATGAAGATGGCTTGACATTATGAGAGAAATGTTAGCAATATGTATGGAATCTTTGATTTGGTCTTGGTTTTTCTGTTCAGATAAGCTTAGGACAGAGCTCTGCATGTTCCTTCAAACAGTCTTTATTTATTCTATATATACGATGATCTTGCAGTTGACATCTCTGTCCTGAGCTCCTGTAGATTCCAAATGACTGGCAGTGTTTCTTTCAGTTAGGCTAGGCCTTTATAAATAATGGCATTGGGAACAAAACCAAGAAAGTTACGCTGAATCTTTGTTAAGCTTTGGTTAGGTCTTTACCTTTGGTCACCACACTCAAGAAATTATTGAAGCATTAATGAGACAGTGCGGAAGAGATTAACCAGAATGGTTCCAGTGAGTAGTGATCGGGAATGGGTGGTAGGGAATTTTCAATTACAGAGTTAGGTTGGGGAATGTTAAGGTTGTCTTCCTTCAAACAAAGGCAATTTCAGGGCGATTTGATAGAAATGTGCAATATTCCAGCAGGTTTGGATATAGTAGAGATAGAAAAATCATTTTTTAAAACAAAAATAACAGCGATTACTGCATTTCCACAATGGGTGGACTCATTTTCAAAACAAGTTTTTAATAATTTACTTTTCCTTCAAGTGTAGTGTTGATGATAAAAATAATTATTCCACCCAGACCCATTTTGTACAGAGGAAAATAACAATCAATGTTAATACTACATCCCTTTAAGAATGAATTTCCTGATGATTCTTGCCAAGTGGACCAGTAGTTGTAAGCAGACTTGACCTCTTAAACATTGCAGTTAAATGATTTACAGAGACACTGGGTTTTCAAGTCAGTGAGTATGAGATTTTCAAGCAACAAAGCCACTCTATAAGGCTCATAAAATAATTTCTCTGAGATTCTATGAATAATTATCACAATTTAATGTGAGATTTATATGACAGTCCATTTCAAGTGGAAATTGCTCTGTAATTCATCCAAGTCATGTTGAGGAGCCTTCCCTGTTTCCATTAACAGGCAGATTTCACAGTCCCATCTCCACTAAACAAGAAGCAATTGTACATATAGATACCATGTAGATGGAGCCATAATTTACAGCACTGAGCTCAGTGAGTATAAAAATTACTGACAAAGTGATATATTTTAGATTACACTTACACATTATTATACTGAATTGAACAATGCTCAAGCCAAATTACTACGCGCAGTTGTAAAGTTTGCAGGATGAAGTCAACTTCAAGTATTGTATTTAAGTGCCTCAATTAGATTTCAGCTTTGAGCAGGGATCAAACTCGTACTGTTGGCATCTTTCTATATCACAAACCAATTATCCAGCCAGCTGAACTAACTGGTAGGCAATGATCATCACCACAAGAGAGACTTCAACCATTTCCACTTAACATCCTGCAAGTTAGCATAGAACTGAGTCAGTCATATCAATGCGGCAGCTTCACAAGTAAGTCAGAAGTAGAGGTTTTATGGTGTGTTATTCACCCCCGATTCACCAAAGTCTGTCCATCTCCAGATGTAAGTAAGGAGTGTGATGGAATACTCCCCACTTGCCTGGATGGAGGTAGCTCCAACAACACTTAAGAAGCTTGACACCATTGAGGACAAAGCAGCCCTCGCTTGATTGGTACCACATCCATCACCTTCAATGTTCATTCCCACCACTGCCAGCTCACATTGTTTCTGGGAATGGATTGGGGCAGCTTGTCTTCTGAGCAACAGCAAGTTTACAGTCAATGAGTGATCACTGCTCCCACCTCACGTCGACTGGAACCAGCTGTCAGTGATGTTCTGTCTGACTCGTTACACCTGACACTACTGCACTCTATCATCTCAACAATGATGACCTTCATGGTCAATGTCCTCACCTTCCCTCTCTGAGGGTTGGTGCTGCCCTCCATCACATTCCCTCTTTGCCTTCTTCAGTGGAGTGGAGAACAGCATGCAGGGATTATGCAGCACTCCCCTGTCCAGACTATACAGCAAGGCACTCTCTCCCCTCCCCACTCCCCAAACTGGTCCATGCATTGGATCCTCGCCTTCAGGAAGCTTATTGATGACTGACCCATCTCAGTGCAGATCCTAGACTGAGCGATCACAAATCCCCTGACTGGTTTTGCTGGAGTTGCAGGACTGATCATGCTCCAATTCTCAGACTGTAGTTATACGGAACCCTTGACCCTGACTGGCAAACTGACCTTGTCTGAGCACCTCCACTCAAATTTGAGGCTGTCCTTGACTTATTGAGCTGGGACCCCCCTGACTGAAGAGTGTCTCCCAGCACCTGACTGAAGACTACTCCTCTTAGTCTTGGATACACTTTCTGTTTTTATTTCTTATCAATTTCCTTGCAGTGGAAGATAATGATGTTGAGGAAGGTGGACCTTGAGAGGGTGATGGCAGATGAAATTTTAGGTTTAAACCGAGAGCAGGAAGCAACTCTGATACAGACAGAGACACTGAAACTGACAGGAATACCGATACTGACAGGAACGCTGACACAGGCAGAAACACAGGTACAGACAGCGCTTGGTCAAAGAGGTACTGAAGGGGTTTTGAGCTGAAACAATGTTCCATGTCACCAACACAGGGCAGGGACAACCAGGACAGGTTCTGAGTGTTTTGATTTGGAAGAAGTGAGTTGAGTTAAAAGTTCAGTCTGAGGACGGGTTCAGCTGTTGGGAGGAAGCTAGCATGTGTTCGGACTGAATGGGTGTCTGTTCAAGCGAGAATCAGTGATGGTATTAGCCAGCCTAATGGTAGCTGGGAAGGGCAGGGAATGCTATTATTGATCTGAGAATTTATATCTTCTTTTCGTTGCTCCCATTGAATCGTGTGGTTTCATGTGAGAAGGAGAATTCATGAATCATGAAGCATAGGGCAGCACAATTGTGTGGGGCAGACTAGACAGACCAGTGGGTGTTTTCCTATTCAGTCTTTGCATGTGTTCTAGCAGAAAGAGACACAGAAACATAACAAATCAAAGCAGGACTAAGCCATTTGACACTTTGAGCCTGTTCTCCATTCAATATGACCACGGCTGATCATCCATGGATGTGTTAAGGAGGAAGGAACTTTGAGCTGATAGCTGCTAATCCTAATTTTATGATATTGATTAGATATCACAGTAACAGTGGTGATTTTCAGTAAACAATGACCAATCATTTCTGAATCCACCATGTTCTACATTCTCCACTGCCCCGCACACCCTGACTGTGCCCAGCAGCAGAGCCATAACCACTGCACTCCTGATTTCTGAAGTCATCTCCATGAAAGGTCTTTGTTCATCCTTTTGATTGGAGGTTCTTGCCCAGTATTTGCAGGTGGTCCAATATGATGGCAGGAATTTCTGAAAAATTCGAACCCAATGTTCAAACCCAAAACATTAATGCTGCTAACTATATAATATGTGGATCATATCAGGGGATGGTTCTACAGTTAAGTGTTTTCACAGACTGAATCAAACCTGGGACCAGGCTTTGAATTCAATTACTTAGGTATTTTCCAGGATTTAGACTCCCTCTCTCCCGCGATAAAACACGTTATGTTCTGGTCTTCTTTCCAAACTTGTTCACCTTTATTTTCCTTTAAATTATGTTGAGTTTGTGATGATGAATGTTTAACCTTTACTAATGCATTTTGATTAATTATTAAGCAATACAAATTATAGCTCGCTGAATCGTTTCTCAGTAGAAAATACGTATCAAGTCTGTTGTCATTACATTCTGAAACTGCACTGTTCTGAGTGAAATATTGCAAAATTTTAGCCTGCAATATTGTTCGGAGGGAAATGAATGTCTTTGTCTCAGTTATGAATAAGCCCAATTAGTTGAATGTATTGACGAACAAAGGATTCAGAGTATAAACAGGCACCAGATGTGACAGCACATTCCAGAAACAAGGGCCGCACACGGGAGGTGAACTAGTATCACTTGACTGAGTTTCTGTTTGTGAGTGAAATATTAATGGGGTCTAGTCAATGTGGAGAGGAGGACGACAGAAACAAACAGCTGATTAAAACACATATTGTACAAATGTACAGTTACTGTCAATTATTTTTAAGTTTAAGACAAATCTATGGTCTTGCAAACAACCTGACTTTCTACTAACTTCATCAAGTAAAAAGTACACTCACTCATCAGGAAATTTATTTAAAAAAAAGTTGCTAATTCGGCTCGATGTTTCAACTTAAAATATTAATTTATCTTCTGAGGTGCTGAAAGCCTTAAAAGATGCAAATTGCTTTAGTTTCAGCCGTCCAGTAGCACGCTTTTCCGATTGTAAACGTGAAACAAGCATTGTTGGACACAGCATAGATGGAGCGAAATAGTTTGTAAAAAGCAGCAAACAGAATCTCCGTAACTGCATTCAAAATGTAACAAGTTTCTCCATGTTTTGCTGTGCATCTAGTGCAGTCTTGGTTAATGAGAAAGTATACACAGTGGCATCGCCAACGGAGCCACCTCTAACCCCACATTTGGAATAACGTTCATCTGAAATGAGATCATACAATGCTTTCAACTGGGAGCTTAGAAAAGAATTCTACGACCAGAAATAATTATGCACTAGAGCGCACTCTTTATTATTCACCATGCGAAAGTGCCTTTGTGAGCTGTGACTATAATTGAATGGTTAAAGAAGATATCTCAGTTTGAGCTTATTCGAGTTTGCAGAAGTGAAGATGTTTTCTAAGCGAGATTGCTATTGTGTTGTATGGCTGTCGACCAAAACCCTCCATTGCCTTTTCAGATTTCAGAACTAAAAAAGGGACTTGATAATTGGACAATCCAGCTCAAGTAGTGCACAAAATTATTGTTCTGGTCACAGATAAGTGTGGCAAAGGTGGTCAAGGTAAGGATTGTTAAAGTGGCTCAATAAAGCAGCAGTATTCTGCATTTAACTCCTTCAGGTTTAGAGTGCAAAAATCCGTAAGTGTGTGTCTGTGCCACTTAGTAGCCTCTCACCCCTCAGTCAGAAGGTCCCGGGTTCAGAGGGTCACTCCAGGGACCTGTGCACAAGAATTTCACAGCCCAGGGCAGTGCCAAGGGTGGGCTGCACAGTCAGGGCTACCATCATTTGGATGGGAGGTTTAACCAATGCCCAACTGAATGGTACTTTTAAAAAAAAAATCAGAAAAGAAACCAGAGAGCAGAGGTTGAGGATAGTGAGACAATGGAGGGTTTTGATCGACAGCCATACAATACAATAGCAATCTTGCTTAGAAAACATCTTCACTTCTGCAAACTCAAATAAGCTCAAACTGAGATATCTTCTTCAACCATTCAATTATAGAAGCTTATAAAACAATGAGGGGTAAAGATAGAGTTAACGCTAGTTATCTTTTCCCTAGGATGGGGGATTTTGAGTCTAGGGGTACATTTTTAAGGTGAGAGGAGAAAGATTTTTTACACAGAGAGTGGTTTGCATGTGGAATGAACTTCCTGATAAAATGGTGGATGCGGGTACATTACAATGTTTAAAAGCCATTTGGATGGATATATAAATAGGCAAGGATTGGAGGGATATGGGCCAGGAGAAGGCAGATGGGACGAGTTTAGTTTGAGATTATGTTCGGCATGGACTGGTTGGACCGAAACGTCTGTTTCCGAGCTGTATGAAGCTGACTCTGAGAGGTAAAAGATAATCAAAGTGTGATAGGAAGGGGTAGAAAGTATACACGGAGGAATGGAGCAGAAATTAAAATTAGGGAGGGTATTAATGGGAAAAAGGCAAAGTGTAAGGCTTTTTATGTCAATACATTTGTAACAAGATAGATGAGTTGAGGGCACAAAAAATGAAGATGACTTGATAGCTATTCTGGACATACCGTTGAAGGGATTTATAAATGATAAATTAACAAAACAATTTTAAACAATTTTGCTTCTAAACATTGTGAATTGGAGGATAATTTTAACAGTGGAACAATTCAGAGTTATTGTATCTGCTATTGCAAATCAGCTAACAGATTGTCATAATATAAAAGTTATATGGATGATAATGGAATAGTTTAGGTTAGATGGGCTTCAGATTGGTTTCACAGGTCGGCGCAACATCGAGGGCCGAAGGGCCTGTACTGTGCTGTAATGTCCTATGTTCTATGTTCTATTATAGCAATGTAATGCACGAGGTGGAGGTTTACCTTTCTCTTACTCCATCATCATCGGCAGTCCCTGACTCTCTTCCACTCTCAGGGTGAGTGTGTAGGTGGCTATACAAACCAATACGGCTACCACAGGCTCTGTTACACTTGGGGCAGAGGGGGGTCATGGGAAGGGGGTGGGTGGGGCTTTGGTGTGACAGCACGCTCCTTACACTGATTTCGCCGGCTTCGGCTTTATCCTGACAGCAAGCCTCGAGGTGGTCAATGCCTTCCTGGATGCTTCTCTTCCACTTTGAATGGTCTTGGGCCACTGATTCCCAGGTGTGTGTGGGAATGCTGCACTTCCCCAGTGAGGCCAAGGTTATCACTGAAGCGCTTCCTCTATCCCCCTGGGGCTTGCCTGCTGTTTCGGAGCTTGGAGTAGAGCTCCAACTTGGGGAGTCTCGTGTCGGTTGTGCGGACGGTGTGCTCAGCCCATTGTAACTGATCACCGGTGATCAGTGCCGCACTGCTGGGGACATTGGCCTGGTGTTGGTGCGTTTTTCTTCCCAGCAGATTCGCAGGATTTTCTGCAGGCAGCATTGGTGGTACTGCTGCAGCACCTACACCATTGGTGAGTGATTGCCATAGAAGATAAATGACCATGTTGTACCACAACAGTCAAATCTACTCCCTATTGGAAAGTGTGAGGTAATGCACTTTGGGAAGGGCTAACATGGCAAGGGATTGCATGGTGGGACTCTGGAAAGTACTGAAGACCAGAGGGACCTTGGTGTACATATCCACAGACACCTGATGGTAACAGGCGTGTGCAGAAGGTGGTTAATGTAGATATGTAGGATACTTGCCTTTATTAGCTGAGGAATAGACTACAAGAGCAAGGAGTTTATATTGAAACTGCATAAAGGCTGGTCAGGCTACAACTGGACTACTGCATGCAGTTCTGGTCACCACATTACAGAAAGTACATGATTGCACTGGAGAGAGTGCACAGGAGATTTACCAGGATGCTGCCTGGGCTCGAGGGTCAGAGCTATGAGGAAATGTTGGATAGATGGTTTGCTTTCCAGGGAGCTGTGAAGGTTGGGAGGGAATGTGTTAGAGGGAATGTGGATGAGGGCATAGAAGGATGGGTTAGTAAATTTGCGGATGACACCAAAGTCGGTGGAGTTGTGGATAGTGTGGAAGGACGTTGCAGGTTACAGAGGGACATAGATAAGCTGCAGAGCTGGGCTGAGAGGTGGCAAATGGAGTTTAATGCGGAAAAGTGTGAGATGATTCACTTTGGAAGGAGTAACAGGAATACAGAGTACTGGGCTAATGGTAAGATTCTTGGTAGTGTGGACGAGCAGAGAGATCTCGGTGTCCATGTGCATAAATCATTGAAAGTTGCCACCCAGGTTGATAGGGTTGTTAAGAAGGCGTACGGTGTGTTAGGTTTTATTGGTAGAGGGATTGAGTTTCAGAGCCATGAGGTCATGTTGCAGCTGTACAAAACTCTGGTGCAGCCGCGCTTGGAGTATTGCGTACAGTTCTGGTCACCGCATTATAGGAAGGATGTGGAAGCATTGGAAAGGGTGCAGAGGAGATTTACCAGGATGTTGCCTGGTATGGAGGGAAGGTCTTATGAGAAAAGGCTGAGGGACTTGAGGCTGTTTTCGTTAGAGAGAAGAAGGTTAAGAGGTGACTTAATAGAGACATACAAGATGATCAGAGGACTAGATAGGGTGGACAGTGGGAGCCTTTTTCCTCGGATGGTGATGGCTAGCACGAGGGGACATAGCTTTAAATTGAGGGGTGATAGATATAGGACAGATGTCAGAGGTAGGTTCCTTACTCAGAGGGCGTGGAATGCCCTGCCTGCAAAAATAGTAGACTCGCCAACTTTAAGGGCATTTAAATGGTCATTGGATAAACATATGGATGATAATGGAATAGTTTAGGTTAGATGGGCTTCAGATTGGTTTCACAGGTCGGCGCAACATCGAGGGCCGAAGGGCCTGTACTGCACTGTAATGTTCTATGCTCTATGCTCTATGTAAGATTATGAAGGGCTTAGATAAAGTGGGTAGGAAGGCAGTTTTTCCATTAGTCGAGGGGTCAATAACCAGGGGCATAGATTTAAGGTAAAAGATAATCGGTTAGGAGAAGAAACTGTTTTCATTCAAAGGGAGGTGTCTGGAACTCTCTGCCTGAAAGGGTGGTTGAGTTAGAAACTCTTGTAGCATTTAAGCAGTATTTAGGTTTTCACTTGCATTGCCTTATCCCCCAGGGCTAAGAGCCTTTAGCTGGAAATTGGGATTAGTGTCGTCAGAGTCTATGAGTAAAAGGGCAACTGTACTTTGCAGGGCAGGAATTAAAAAGGGTGAAAATACCCAGGAAACCCTTCTGCATTGAGATAAGAAAAGGTATTAGAGATCAGGTATAATCTTGACCAGCACTGCCCTTTGTGTAATTATATAAAATGTCACATGCGGCTTAAATGAAATGATTTGTATAATCTGTGACCAGACTTGTAGATGGAAGGATCTGGGTATATTTCAACTCTCTCCCTTAAGGTCTCTCAATATAATTCACCCTTAAGAAAACTTACTGGCAGCATGTGCACTTTCCATTTATTTATTCAGCAGGATACGGGAGGACACTAGGGAGGATTTTCCCTGTGGATATCGAGTAATGAGATGTGAGTAACCTATTCTTTATAAAGACTGTCTCCACAATTTTACTACATTTTACTGTGAAGAAATCTTCCTTGCATATTGGAAGTAGTGTAATCCTCAATAACCTTACAACATCTCTAATATGATTAGTAACATTCAGAGTGTTTGACATTTACAGCAGAGAATTGTGGAGGTCTTTTAGATGTCCTTTCTCTTGAATAATAAAAATTGATCATTTATTGCTGGTAATTGTATTGATCCACTCCTGATTACTTTCCACCACTGCAGCAATGATTCCTTTAATGCTATCTGTTTATTTACTGAAATAGAATCGAGTTTTGTTGATTTCTGGGTTCCCCATTCTCTGAATGTCAGTAAGCCTGGTGGCGATTTCCCTGCATTACTAATCCAGTGATCTTCCTAGGGCATGGGATCAAATCCTATCAGGGTAGCTTGTCGAGTTTAAACTCAATTAATAGAGCTAAATCTAATCTTGGTCATTATGACCATGACAGCCAGCATAATGACTGTTAGGGGGGATTGTTTTTTTCATTCACAGGATACATTCCACTCATCCCTAATTGTCAAGAGGGCACTTAAGAATCGACCATAGTTCTGTGGGTCGGGAGTCAAATGTAGGTCAGACCAGGTATGATGGTAGTTTTCGTCCCTAAAGGACATTAGTGAGCCATATGGGTTTTCCTTAACAATCAGCAACAGTTTCATGGTCAACATTATGTTCTTAGTTCCAAATTTTCATTGAATTCAAATTCTACTGTCTGCCATGGTGGGACTCAATCCCAGGCTGATATCTCCAAGACATTAGATAGGTCTCTGGTGATAATACCACTAGGCCAATGTCTCCTCATGGCTGCCCAATGACATTACCACCATGCTACCACTTCGACCTCCTGCCACCTGTACCAGTTCAGGCCTCTCTGTGACTCCAGGCATGCAGCAATGTGGGTGATTCTTAACCATCCGCTGCAATGACTTAGTAAGACACTCAGTTCAAGGGCAGTTATAGATAAGGAGAAACTATAGGCCTTGCTCTCAGTGCCCACTTTCCATAAAGTTTTAATTGCAGTACCATGCCATTGGCATGGTCTTCAGACTTAATTTCTACAAAAAGTAATTCCAATACTGTTTGGTTGGGGGAGTGGGCACAGTGTGGTGGAGGTGTGGAATTGACAAATGCAGGAGGTGACTGTAGTGAACTGTAATGAGGCCAGCCAGGTGGACCTCATAGAATATGAGTTCCCTGATTGG
>NC_063352.1:46227703-46241016 GCF_021869965.1 Rhincodon typus | reverse complement strand
GATGCTGCTTGGCCTGCTGTGTTCATCCAGCTCTGCACCTTGTTGTCTCGGGTTAGAGGTTCTGTTCACCCTGTGAGCTGGCTCTGAGGGAGCTGGGTCAGTGAAAAGGACTCTCCACGTGTAAATAAAGGGTGACTTAGTGATGGGATGCCGGCCTCTGTGGAGTAATTTCATCCATCGTCATCTGTTCCAGTTGAAGCTGTGCTTTTATTTTAATTCTCAGTTATGTCCTGTTTGGTGAGAAAGGGTGTAAAGTGATGACTAGTTGGCAATAGGTGGGTGCATTATGGCAGCTCAAGCATTAACTGGATGTAGAGAATGGGAGCTGCGTGAAAGGGTTGTGGGGAAGAGTAAGGCAGGGGAAGAATTTTGTGGGAGGTAATAGAAAATAGAAAACAGAGTTGGACTTTGGCAAAAGTGAAAATGTAATGAAGTAACGGACGGAGCATCGCATTTAATGATCCCATTGATTTAATGTTATTAGTCTGGTTTAATATTTTAATTGCATGTTCTATTGACAGCGCTGTATCGTGCCTTTCAGCTGATTTCCCTTACTCTTTAATATTAATGGGCTGGCTGAGACCTTGGAGAAAATCATTAGCCATTTGGTGATCAACAGCTTTGTGAAGAAATAAAACAGTAATATTCATTTACTGATGTTCGGTGTGGCTTCAATCTCATCAATGTTTCATGGTTTGTATGTGAATAGTCCATAATAAACCAATGGTAACAACTTTGTATTGTACTATTTTATCATTGGTACTCTCAGAACAAAATATATTAGAATCTAACAAAGTAATATAGTTACAATATCTTATTTTTATTGAACATTTAAACAGTATTGACGTAAGGTGATCAATCAACACGTTATGTTTAATAATCCTGCTCTTTATTGAAGCTTATTAAGTGTCATTATTTGCTGTTACTTTTGCTGCTGGAAGTGATGTGTTCCTTCCAGGAGCTGTTAGCCGGGATTTGGAGGCCAACGGTGGCAGGATATGTATTGAGCTCCTGCTCAATTGCGTAGAATCTACAGACTATCCCTGGCTTGTGAACAAGTTCCATTCTGAGTCTGTTTGCAAGTTGATTTGGAGGCAAGTCAGAATGCAATGCAGGATTTAATATAAAATATCTGTTTGCAAGTACGAGGAAATGTTTGTATGACGGATCTTTGAAATGATTATTTCTACACCCCTATATGGGATCACATTCATAAGTACTGTTATTCATAAGTGAGACATTTCAGGGGTGACACAGTGGTTAGCACTGCTGCCTCACAGCGCCAGGGATGAGGGTTCAATTCCAGCCTCGGGTGACTGTGTGAAGTTTGCACACACTCCCCGAGTCACCATTGGTTTCCTCTGGGTGCTCTGGTTTCCTCCCACAGTCCAAAGATGTGCAGGTTAGGAAGATTGGCCGTAGTAAATTGCCCCATGCTATCCAGGGATGTGCAGGCTCAGTGGATTAGCCATGGGAAATGCAGGGTGATAGGGAAGGTGGGTGGGATGCTTTTCGGAGGGTCACTGTGGACTTGATGGGCCAAACGGCCTGCTTCTGCACAGTAGAGGTTCTCAGTTGGGCAGCCCCTGTAGTAAGATTTCAGACTGTTACTGCAATTTCACAAGAAAGAATGACCTGATGCTTAAAGTTACTCCAGTTTTTAGGACAAAGATGAAGGTCTCTTGAGTTCTTGAGGAGTATTTTTTTCTCTTTCAGAGTGTTGAGCAGCTTTGAAACTCTCTACCTCAGAAGATGATGCAAGTGGAGACATGGAAAATTTTTAAGACGGAGATATTTTTAAAGGGAATCAAAGGTTATTGGGGGTTGATGAGAATGTTGAGCTTGGGAAACAAGCAGATCAGCCATGCTTTTATTCAATGATGAAGCAGGCTCAAGGAGCTGAATGGCCTATTCCTGCTCTGAATTCATATGTTTGTAAAGCTATTTCACATGTTTTCCTTAGGAATTCAGAGAAAAAGATCTTTAAGCTCCAGGTTATCCTTCCTTGTGAAATTGCAGTAACAGTCCAGGAGAATTAATTCATATTTATCGTGAATGACAACATTAGGCAATGCAGCAATGACACACACGTGCAAACAGTTTGACAGTGGAAAAGCAGCTGCCTGGAACAAAGATGGCACCACCGGTATAATCACAGAGCAGGGGCAGAGTCAAGTTCCTGTGCGTTGGCTCATTGTAATCAAGGGACATTTTGCATCCTCCTGTGACGACCAGCAAAAACATTTCAATGCAAAACCTCGAACTTTGAAAGACGTTTTTGGAGGTAGTTTTTGTGAAGAAATATCTCCTTGAGTTTACTGACGCTCTTTCTCATGTGCTAGTTAAATACCGACTGCAAAGGGGCTGGTTTTGAGCTGTCAGCTGCTCCTTTGTGAATGATCTCCTGTTAGATTAATGGCTTTCTGCTGTCAGCTTGTTTAAAACAGGATTTTTACTCCAATATCCAGCCCATTCAAAATTGATGTGCAATCTGATCATCAAAAGGAAAAGCTCTCAGTAAACCTGAAGGGAACAAAAATGGGTTGTCTGTGGGAAATTGCCTTTTACAGAAACAAAACTTGTCTCAAAATGGGAAATTTATTTGCTGTAGCTCGGAGTATAAGTGTGCTGCTGAGCAGTGGTTAGACAATATTGCTTTTAGTTTGTTTGTTACAGTAAAAGTCTTGAAGCCTGAAACCTTGTGTGATCCTTTTGGCCAGTCACTGAAAATTCAGTTCCTATTCTGAGGAAGGGTCACTCGACCTGAAACGTTAGCTCTGATTTCTCTCCACAGATGCTGCCAGACCTGCTGGGCTTTTCCAGCAATTTGTGTGTTTGTTACTGAAAATTCATACACCTCTTTAAAGTTATTCAAATCTATGGGGAGCAGGGCATGCCCTGTACTGTCCACAAGTATCCAAACTGCAGCAGGAGTCACTGACAAGAGTTCGTCTCCAGTTGAGTTCTTTTTTCTTGAAGCCCAGGTGCACTGAGATCAATTGCAAAACCCAACTGAAACCAGTAAATGAGCTAAGTGGCTGTTGGGTTGGAGTAGTTCAACTGGAAATAATGGAAAGTGTCCCTATTGAATGATCAATTGATAAAGTTCTCATTCTAATGATGAGGATTGTCATATTAGATAGCAGACACAAGTGGTGATTTTTTCCAACAAATGGTGAAGCTGCAGGGCAAAAATCTTAAAAGGCAGTCCAGTAATTGAGAACAAAATGATTGCTCTGATTTTTGTTAATCAATTACCAATTATTAAAGTACATTAATTTCATTTGGGTCACTAGAAGCTATTAGACAAAAAAACCTAAAGCACTTGTACAAACACATTAGCACTTGAAGAGCATTATGAAAGACCTCTGGAACGAGGGTAAAATTTGGGTTTGCTTGTTAAGGCATGTTGTACAAGAGTGGTTTAAAAGCCCGATTTACAAATGGTAAAGAAAACCGAGCAGAGTGTAGAATGGGCTGTGAATTTTACCTTACTGTTCAGAGATCAATTGTCCCGAATAAAATCCTTGCCCTGTCTCACCCTGGTTGTGTCCCTTGATATGGCCCTATTGCTGATCTAAAGGTCACAATGTTGACACATGTGGTGTACAACTGGTTTAGGCATTCAGCTGTTGATTGGCCGGTGAAGTGGGACCATAATGGACCCTGTCCAAACGGTGTATGACTCTAGAATTATTCCAGAATCTCACTGCCTACTTTGATTCTCCTCCACAAACTAGATCCTTGAATCTCTGGTCATCCAGCTCCAGGTCTCATAACAAGTGGAAAGAAGACATGGGCATCTTTAGTAAGACTTCCTGCTTGGATGTCTCTGCTGCTTTCTTCAGTTCCTTCTGTCACCAACCCAGTCCCCTATGAACATGCATCTTTCTTTGGTTTCTTCATCTCTCCTCATGCTCTCTCTGGGCTCATCTTTTCCAAGGGAGGCACCCTCTACCCAATTCCCAGTAAATTGCTGGCTGTTGACATGTTTGGCAGTACAAACACATTTCTTACATTCACTCAGAAATGGCAGCATTGGATTCTGGTTTCACACAGACCTTGGGAGCTCATCGTATAGAATGTCTGACTGCCTTACAGCTAGAGTCACCTGTCAATTGCTTGATGTGGTGTGATTCATGGTCTTGTTCACGTGCAGCTGCTGTTTGATCTTAAGCAACATGTAGTTTTCTGCCTGGTAGCTGCTTTACTCAATTATGTTGAGCTAATCCCCCACCATCCCATGGTTTTCCATTGTACAGTGAATAACAGACTCTTGGACGAGAGCTATTCCATAGGTACTGAGCCCATGACCGTTGTTCAAAGTTTGCTAGATTCAGGAATTATAGTTTGGGATTGGAAAATTGCAGATGTCACCTCAAACCTTATGAAAAAGGGTTGGGGGCAATCTAGAAAAAAAAAGCAGATCTGTCAGCTTAGTCGATGATAGAGATGTTATTGGAATAGAACATCAGTAAAAAAGGGTGTAATTGATGTCCTCCTCCAAGGACATTTACTTTTTTTTAATTCCTTCACCAGATGAGGGCATCACTGCCTAGGCAGCATTTATTGCCCATCCCTAATTGACCAGAGGGCAGTTAAGAGTCAACCACATTGCTGTGTGTCTAGAGTCACATGTAGGTCAGTCCAGGTAAGGGTGGCAGTTTCCTTCCCTAAAGGACATTAGTGAACCAGATGAGTTTTTCCAACAATTGACAATGGATTCATGGTCATCATTTGACTCTTAATTCCAGACATTTATTGAATTCAAATTCCACCATCTGCCATGGCAGGATTTGAACCCAGCCCCCAGAACATTGTGTGGGTCTCTGGATTAACAGTCCAGTGATAATACCACTAAGCCATCACCTCCCCCAGTAGTAGGGCGAGAGAGTGGCAAATTAGTACTCTGCTACCCTCCCACTTCTGCTCTGATTAACTCTGAAGCATGCCAACTTGAGGAACCTCTTCTAACTTTGCTGGCCAAGTGTGAAGCCTGTTCGTGTTTGCTTGCTGGCTCCCAGAATGGGGGCAGCCATGTTGGCCAGTGTTCAGGGCCTGATCGAAGCACCTGGCGTTGGGAAGCGGGTACCCGCTGAGAGCCATCTTGTAGCTGTCATCCCTCACCACCTCCCCCTCCAGACACCAGCCTGTGATATCCCACCCCAACCCTTCAAGATTTCCCCTCATCGATCCAGGGTATCGAATGTGTGCATTAACAATAGTGGCCATTGCTGACTTGGCATCTGCTGCTGAGTAAACGAAGAGCCACTGGCCTCTGATTGGCTGGGAGTTCTTAGGGAGTAGGGGCTAAAATTTATCCCACCCCATCATCCCGGTGTCCTTAATTCTGGAATTGACCCATTCGGGTCCTGATTGGCATCTAATGCGCCAAGCCTCGCTGAAAGGTGGTGATACTGGAGATATGTTCTACCCATTTTGGTTAGGTAGTGGCAGAATGACTAACACTACCGTTGTCTCTGGCAGTGAAAACTTGAATCTACTCCTTTATTTTTCTTCTGCTGAAAGTAACGCAAACCACCAAACCTTTTTTCCATTGATGCAAAAAGAAAATGCTGCTAACCCAATTTGCTGTTTAAAAGGTTTGGAAATAAATAGTGCCCAGTGAATTGTAGGTGAGCTCAGTAATGGAAAGTAAAACTAAGTGTAATGAAGCAACGTTCTACATTTCCTGAAAAGATACTGTTTTACTCAGAGCTGATTTGTCTCGTGACTGATTAAATCAACTGGCAGAAGAGAATTGATGGGCCCTCTGGACATTCCCTTTGATGTTTCCTAGTTCAAGTTTTAGGCTGGTCTTTCTGTTGTAGTAAGATTATGCTGAGATTGTAGAGAGTGGTGGGTCTGCCTTCATACTGGCAAGGAAAAACCTTTATTAACAATTTTCGCTATACACTGACTCCCTCATCAACATTCATCACTGATCCATTGGTGGATTTACTGTTGTCACATGTACCAAGATACAGTGAAAACTGTTGTTTTCTGTGCTCTACAGGCAGATCGCACCGTACAAAGTACATCAGGGGAGCAGAACAAAGTGCGGAATACAATGTTATAGCTGTAGAGAAGGTGCAGGGAGAGAGATCAACATTAATATTTCAGAGGTCTGTTCAGAAGTTTGATAACAGCAGGGAAGAAGCTGTTCTTGAATCTGTATGCGTATACAAACTTTTATATCTTCTGCCCAACAGCTGAGGGTGGAAGAGAGTATAATCAGGGTGAGATGGGTCTTTGATTATGGTGTATACTATTGGTTAACATTGTAGGACGTTGTCTTACAACTCCCCCACGTCTTTCACTCTATCCCTATAAATCATTATTGTGTAACCATTAACATTTCTCTTAACATGGAAACACTAAGATTTCTCTCACTTGCAGTCCACCCTCAAATCTCTTTTTGACTCTGTTCTCAGCCTATCTTGAGGAAGGCTGAGATATTGAAGCCAGAGAAGTTAAAGGAATGATTTACTTATTGAAGAACTGTCACTGCAGTATTCTGATCTACAAGCTGACTTATCAAATCATGGAAATGAAAGCCAGCTCCTTGAGGAGCTACCAACTTGCAGATACAGTCAGAGGCTTAGAAAACTCCGCTCTGTAACCAGGAAGCCAAGGAGTAACAAGGTGCAGGGCTGGATGAACACAGCAGGCCAAACAGCATCATAGGAGCAGAGAGGCTGACGTTTCGGGCCTAGACCCTTCATGCCAAAACAGCGGTGTGAAGGGAGTCCATTGTGAATGCCTCAACAGTATTCACTTAAAAGACAAAAAAGAGAAACCCTCTGAGTTACTGGTGTATGGTTAGTACTGTATATTAATGATGGGCCTGTTTTCCCAGTGACTTGAACATCTCCTGTCACACTCTGGGCAGGGAGCAAAGGCACTGGTCTGACCCTCCTGGATCCAAACTTTCAATTTCGGAGTGGTTCATGATAACAAACTGGACAGCAATTGGGGTGGCCCGGTGGCTCAGTGGTTAGCACTGCTACCCCACAGCGCCAGAGACATGGGTTCGATTCCAGCCTCGGGCGTCTGCCTGTGTGGAGTTTGCACATTCTTCCTGTGTCTGTGTGGGTTTCCTCCCACATTCCAAAGATATGCAGGCGATGTGGGAAATGCAGGGTTACAGAGATGGGATAATGGAGTGAGTTTGAGTGGGATGCTGTTTGGAGGGTTGTTGTGGAATTTATGGGCTGAATGGCCTGCTCCCACACTGTAGGGATGGGTAGAGAATGCTGGCTTGGCTGGTGATGCCCACAAACAACTAAAGCAACCAGAGAGAATCTTAACATCATCCCTTGGCATTCAATGATATTACCATCTCAAAATGCCCCACTATCAACATCCTGGTTATTAATATTGACAGGAAACTGGCCTAGCCAGATAAGCATAGTGGCTATATTGGAAATTCTGTGGTAGGAAATTCATCTCCAAAGTCTGTTGAGGGCATTTTGTAGACAGTACACACTACTGCTACTGAGCATCGGTGGTGAGGGAATGGATGCTTGTGGGTGTGATGCCAATCAAGCGGGTGCTTTGTCCTGGATAGTGTCGATCTTCTTGTGAGTATTGTTGGAGCTGTACCCATCCAGGCAAGTGAGGAGTATTCCATCACACTCCTGACTTGTGCCTTGTGGATGGTGGAGAAAGTTACTCACTGCAGTGTTCCTAGCCTCTGATCTGCTCTTGTAGCCACTATGGTTATGTGGTGAGTGGTTTATCAGTGGCAGAGGGAGATGGTACACATTGTGTACCCTTTGTGTTGCTGGTACAAGTAAAGTGAGACTCCAGTTTGAAAATGGTTTGAGCTTCTGGATAGTGGGTTCTGGATTTGTTGCTGATCCCCCCAGTTATGTTTGCACCTGTTTTGGGCTGAAGTTGCTATTCACTTCCTGAATTCTCAGTTCCACGATAAAGCATTGTCAGTACAATTTCTCACATTGCAACAGATTGAATTAAATTTTCTAGCTGTTGCAGCCATGATACAAATTGCTGTAACATTTACCTTGTTTGGTCAACCCAACGTCCTGATTTGAAGAGGAGTTGGGAACACAGTGCACAATGACAGAACGTCAATGAGATGGGAGAGCCTGGTCCATTTTAACAGGCAGATCTTGTTTACACCATGCCTCCTAGTTTCCTGGTCAGCTGATGTGGAGGCATCTCACCTCCACCCCTCCCTCCATGTGACAGTGATAGGTCAAGGCAGCAATGAAAAAAATCATTGATTCCTTCAAGGAGGATTGCATTCAGTCAAGATGCAAGTCAGAAGTTGATTACTTTGATGCTTAATTGAACTAAATTAAAGGATTTGAGGGTTGGCACGGTGGCTCAGTGGTGCCTCACAGCACCAGGGACCCGGGTTCGATTCCACCCTCGGGTGACTGTCTGTGTGGAGTTTGCACATTCTCCCCGTGTCTGCGTGGGTTTCCTCCGGGTTCTCCGGTTTCCTCCCACAGTCCAAAGATGTGCAGGTTAGGTGGATTGTCCATGCTAAACTGCCCGTAGTGTCCAGGGGTGTGTAGCTTAGGTGGGTTATAGGGGAATGGGTCTGGGTGGGATGCTGTGAGGGTCGGTGTGGACTTGTTGGGCCGAAGGGCCTGTTTCCACACTGTAGGGATTCTATAAAAAAAAAATTACTTGTCATTCAGACATAACTAAGACACAAAGAATGTGGATGTCCGGATTTGAGTGTAGAAATTACATTTCCATTTCTGTCAGACCCTATGTTTGCCACTGTGTAAAGGGTATCAATTGCAGAGGTGGGAAATTGAATCTGCTTGGCCTTTTGAAATGAGTCCTAAGATCAAATAGATCCCATGTTGGTTTTCTAAAGGTCTTCACCTGCAGTATGGGAACAACAATTTTACAAAGGAGGCTTGAATGTTTGTGAAAGAGTAGATTTAAAGTAGCTTCAAGTCTTATGAGCTGAAGTAATTTAAATTCTTCAACTCTTGAAAAATATTTTTAAAAAAGCTGCAGCATTTAGTTAGAGGAAACAAAAGCAGATACCTGCTGCAGAAGTGCATTGATGACAGGCCATCTTGTGTAGCTTATAAAAATCCATTAGCTCTGGCAGTTTCAATAGGCTTCACTGTTAACATTTTTCATTACAGTTTTTATTACAGTTGAGCCCATTATGAACGCTTTATCAAGATTCAATAGCTCCAAAACCACAGAGATCAGCAGGGATCTGACTTTATAATTTGATGGTTTTAAGATGTTATTAAAGGATTTGATGTGATTAGTGAATCTGTTTGTTCTTCTGACAGTTGGACCACTTGAGGGAATTTATTTGTTTCAAATGTGTTTCATGAATAAGAGTTGTTTTTTTGTTGTTTAAGCGTTTATTGCAAAGATTGTCATAGTTATTTTTCCATTTACACATGGCTCCCTAGGCCTGCCTGTAATCAATATAGATGAATGGCTATAGCAGTGCATGACAGACATGGGGAAATGAGGGAGCATGGGGTATGCGAGGGTATGGGGTTGGTGAGGGGTGTAATGGAAGAGAGTTGGAGGGTGAGACAACATTAACACAACCAGCTAAAATCTCAGCTGGCAAAGACAGCCTTCTATTGAAATCGAAAGAACTGCAGATGCTGTAAATCAGAAACAAAAACAGAAATTTCTGGAAAAGCTCAGCAGGCCTGGCAGCATCTGTGAGCCCTACTCAGCCCTGCTGAGCTTTTCCAGCAATTTCTGTTTTTGTTTGTTGTTGAGGCCTCCTATTGATGTCTTTGAAGTTTTAATATACGACTGATTGTTTGTTTGTTCCTTTCTGAACGCTAAAGCGGTATTCTCTTTAGCCAGTGTTGTGTGCACAATATTTTCAAAATAACCTGTGTGCCTACCTGCTTCCCTTCTTCAATCTAATAAGGAGCCACTAATCAGCTCCCTTTGTGACTCTTTTCCTTGCTCAGCTAAATAACCTACAAAAACAAGCACTAACTGTGAGATCACGCTCCACAGAGTATTCCATCTTTACCCACATTCTTTCCAACAACCCAGGGCTCCCTTCAGGATGTTGCTGATCTTCGTTTGCCTGTGCAACTGCAGTTAAGAAAGCTGTGGTGTCCTTTGATGCAATTAGGACCCCACTGTTTCCTCCGTCTCTCGGCAGTGGCAGCCTCATCACTGCACTCCGCTGCTGAGTAAAAATGCTGCCATACAGCATCTGGGCAGATGAAGACAATCTTAAACCCTTTCCTACCTGACCCTGACCTGCTGATTGAAATGGGAATGCAGGTTGAGTTTTAAATCTCAGCCTCACGGAACTTATATCGTTAAATCCCGAGTCCACAATTCTCCCATCAAGAGGAGGGAGATTTATTTAGTTTTGTAAATGCTCGGACATGGCCTGTTGCTGCGCTGTGGGAATTTGTCTCTAGCTGGGTATTTGTACCTGATGGGGCAAAACTGGGGTTTTCTTCCCTAAAGTAAGAACCCAATGTAGGTAGTGTGGCACTGACAGACCCAATTGGTGTTTGTTATGTCTTCAGGTATGTACTACAGTCACATGCACTTCAGCTAAGCTATTTGGTTACAAACCTCCAATGGAGTGTCATGCTTCAAGTGGTCCCAGTTAAGATGGAGTCTGAGATCTCCATATCCTCACACACTTTGATGATATTATGAGCATGTCCCTTAGATACATACTGCATACTAGCTGTGAGACTTAGCACATGAATAGAGCAGTTATTGGTTGCATTTTATAAGAAATTTTAGTTACATGGTGTCAATATGATTTTGCTATCATTTACAATGATCTCACTGCCAGCCTTGTCTCAGAGGTATCTCTAAAGCATTTTTGTCAGAACATCAGAGGCTTAAATTTTACTTTAGAAATGGACTAAGCACCATTTATGCATAAGATGTTAAAACAAAATCTCAAGTAGCTTTTCACTTGGATAATAGGCAAAGGGTGACATGTTTTCTTTGCAGGTTAGCACTGTTGTCTCACAGCACCAGGGACTTGGGTTCGATCCTACCCTCAGGTGACTGTTTGTGTGGAATTTGCACATGTCTTTGTAGGTTTCCTCCGCGTGCTCTGGTTTCCTCCCACAGTCCAAAGATGTGCAGGGTGGTAGGGGGGATGGGTCTGGGTGGGATGCTATTTGGAGGGTCGGTGTGGACTCGCTGGGCCAAATGGCCTGCTTCCACACTCTGGGGATTCTATGAGTGTGGGTGTTTGCGTAAAAATAGAGTACCTGGAGAAACTCAGCAGGTCTGGCAGCATCTGTGGAGAGAAACAGAGTTAACGTTTTGAGTGAAATGTAACTCTTCTTCGTGACCCCTAATCAAAGGAGAGCTCACCTCTTGTCCTCATCAATATTCCTTTTCCAATCAAGTCCACTTGACCAAGTTACCTGTCCCTCGGTGCAATCAGGTACAGATGTGGGCATTTATTGAATTGCCCTTGAACTGTGTGGGCTGCCAGACCCCTTCAGAGGGCAGTTAAGGGTCAACTACAGCGATTATCCTAAAGGACACTGTGAACCAGAAAGTAATGGATGATAATTGTTATAATATAATGGGAATGAATAGGCGCTTTAACAGTGATATCAATAGCTACACGCTATTGAGTCCCTGAGGAGGGAGGAATGGAAGAAGTGTAATAGACCCTGGTCATCAGTGCAGTATCTTAGAGATTACGGGAACCCCTGAGAATCAGAGATTGATCGCTCTTAGATCAGATGGAGACAGATACAACACATTAGGTACTGTGGAGCTACAAAAAGCAGCAGGCAGAGATGCAAAGTCCAGACCCCATTGTTGGCAGAATCTATGAGAGAATAAGTTGCAGATTTGAGTCTGTGTCAGCAGCACAATCCATAAAGACAGGAGTCACAGTAAATATTTGTTGCCACGGTCAGGATTACTGAGCCTAGCCTCCATCCTGATTAGCTGAATTAAATTGAACCTGGTGCTGAGGTGTCACTTGAAACTGCTTCTTTAGAATTACAAACAAAAACAAAGTTGCTGGAAAAGCTCAGCAGGTCTGGCAGCATCTGTGAAGGAAAAAACAGAGTTAACATTTCGGGTCTGAACTCAGTTCTGAGGGAGGGTCACTGGACCCGAAACGTTAACTCTGTTTTTTCCTTCACAGATGCTGCCAGACCTGCTGAGCTTTTCCAGCAACTTTGTTTTTGTTCCTGATTTACAGCATCTGCAGTTCTTTCGGTTTTTATTTAGAATTACCTCTGGACTATTAGCTCAGTGACCTTCACCCTCACATCACCATTTCTCCTGACCTTCAAGTTATAGGAAGTTAATACGTACAAGTTGGCAACTCTGCATTACATTAGCGCCTACCCTTTAAAAATATTCCGGTGGCTACACAGTGGGTTTGGGAACTTCCTCAGGGTAAGAAAGGCTTATTCGTCTTTCCAATGGCAAGAATTTCAAAGTGGACACAGACATTGATCCAGGGTCATTGGAAAAGAGCATGGACCCTGATCAGTGCCAGCCACTCAACGTGTCCTGTTTCTATTGCCTTGAGTGATCCCCATGAATATGTTCACATTCAATCGAAACATCTTCAGAATTTTTAACTCTGCAAATTAATCATTGAGCTGCTAACAAGGAACTGGAGCTCTGTGCATTTTACTTTCAGCTTTAATCTGCCCCTGATCTATAAATCATTGATTCGGAGTCACCTCTTTAACGGGAAGAGAATGATCTGAATTCCTTTCGAATTCTTTGCTTTGTGAAGAGAAACTTTCATTCCCCCCACCCTCACCCCCCGCAACGTACTTCGACACACAGCGTGACTGGACGCTCACAAAATCTACCCACCCCACCGAACCGACTGCAGCTCACACACAAACAACTCGATATCTGTGCCAGGGGCACACACCCTGCCATTTCACTAGTTGCCTCTTTTATTTTTGTTTTTATTTTCCAGGTAGCGAGGCACTGTTCATTGTGGGGCTGAATGTTTTTAATCTCGAGGGGACGCCACCAGATTAATCTGGTATGTAGACATGCTTGGCATAGGGCCAATGGAGGTGAAAATGCTTCTCTATTTCAGCTGTGTGAAATGGGCTCAGAGTAAATAAGCAGCACCCAGGATCTCCCTGTGTCCAAGTGTCCAATCTTCTTAGAATCCCTACAGTGCAGATAGAGGTCATTCGACCCATTGAGTCACTAACCTTCTGAAGAGCACCCCACCAAGACATCCCTACCCTATCCCTTTAACCTCATATCTTACCATGGCTAATCCACCCTAACCTGCACATCCCTGAACACTATGGGTAATTTAGCATGGCCAACCCACCTAACCTGCACAT
>NC_063352.1:46221362-46227693 GCF_021869965.1 Rhincodon typus | reverse complement strand
CCTGAACACTATGGGTAATTTAGCATGGCCAACCCACCTAACCTGCACATCCCTGAACACTATGGGTAATTTAGCACGGTCAATCCACCTAACCTGCACATTATGGGTAATTTAGCATGGCCAATCCACCTAACCTATACATCTTTGGACCGTGGGGGGAAACCCAAACAGACAAGAGGAAGAACATGCAAACTCCACACAGTCACCTAAGGGTGGAATTGAACCCGGGTCCCTGGCACTATGAGGCAGCTGTGCTAAGCACTGAGCCACCGGATACTACCTTTCCATTGGCTTTTACAGAACGACAGCTTCCTGGTTCCACTGTCACTTTTATTTGGTTTGAAATTTGAAGTCTCAGTAATCTATTTCATGTCAATGGAAAATAAATGCTGCCAAGGTGTATCATGTTTCTAGGGACACAGTATTTGGTGACATTTGAATTCAGTAAAATCTGGAATTAAAAGCTAGCCTAATGAGGACTTTTTTGTTTGTTGTAAAAACCCCATCTGCTTCACTAAGGAAAGGAAATCTGTCATCCTTACCTGGTCTGGCCTACATGTAACTCCAGAACAACAGCATGGAGAAATTTCGTCACTCAGACAATGTGCTGAACCTGTGGATTTCTCTGCCACAGGAAGTGGTGGAGGCCAAAACATTGAATGTTTCCAAGAAGGAGTTAGGTGCAGTTCTTAGGGCTAAAGGGACTGGATGCTATGATCGTATTGAATGGCCGAGCAGGCTTGAAGGGGCGAATGGCCTCATGCTCCTCCTGTTTTTGTTGTTAATGTGATTGACTCTTAACTGCCATCCAAAATGGCCTAGCAAGCCACTCAAGAGCAAGTAGGGATGGACAATAAGAGACGGCTTTGGTCACATCCCATACAAGAATGGAAATATTTACACTAATTTTATGGTAACTGGTTATGATTCTGCTGTGATCCTGTTTGGTGCTTCAGATTCTGGTGTTGCCCAATATCATTCTGAGTTCTGAAGAAGGGTCACTGGACTCGAAACATTAACCCTGTTTCACTCTCCACAGATGCTGCCAGACCTGCTGAGTTTCTCCAGCAATTTCTGTTTTTGATCGTTGTCATTCTTGGTGCATTTGAAGAGAATATGTAAACCAGGACTGGTTTATAGAATCTTGAGAGCATTTTACATGGATACATTATCCAAGACATTCTCAAGGTTCCTGTTACTGACACTTTTGTCGGGGAAAGCGAAAGTTGCCAGACAGGAAGGTCATGACAAAGAGGTGGAGGCTGGCCCAGAGTTAACAAAGCTTTGCAGACAGATCCTGGGCAAATCTGAGTCATTTGAGTGAGCCTGTGAGTGACCCTGATTCTCTGTTACTTTTCCTCTCTCAGTATCAAGGACCCTACAGAAACTCATTGTCATATGATTTAATTTTGATTCTATTGTCATGTGTGTTTTACAGCAAGAATGCAGTAAAATATAGTGAAAAGCTTTCAAGTGTCACCATGAAATGGCGCCATTTGGAATGATTGAAGAATAAGGATAATAATACAGCTTGAGGAGAGTCCACTTGTCAGTCCTGAGCTAGTTTATCACCGTCAACAACACCCCCACGCCGTCATCCTTCAGACACTGCTTCACCACCGCCAGCACCGGACCCAACCAACAACAAAGTTGCTGATCCTCAGGAGCCAACTTCTGCCACTGGGCTTACCTCACCAACGTCGCCTCTGCCAATGTGGCAGCCTCCGATTCCAGGTCCTGTGCTTGCTCCAGAAAAGTAAGTAGGGGCTCACTCTGCTCCACGCTGGGCCTGGTCGAGGTCCGCTGTAGGCCGGCCTGAGGCCTGTGCCTGGGCCTGCTCAAGGTCTGCAGTAGACCGCTGCTGACAAGATGTTTCAGGCAGTCGGTGTGAGCTTGCTGATTGAGGCCAAAGGCCCATAGATATATCGGCCCCGAGCAGGACCTCAGAATGCCAGTCTCCATTAGATCTCGACTACTGACGTCTGAGGATGCTAAAGGAGTCTTAGAATCTCTTACTCCTTCTATTAATGAAAGTTTCCTGTATATATTGGGAAAGGGATCTCTTCTGTCAGCTAGAGAGCCCGTGAGAGCCCCACTTTGCTTCTTTTATGGATGGGCCCACCCTGAATTACGTGCCACTCAATGGGACAATGGTAAATCTTAATAAAAACTGGAAGAACTGCGGATGCTGTAAATCAGGAACAAAAACAGAAATTGCTGGAAAAGCTCAGCAGGTCTGGCAGCATTTGTGAAGGAAAAAACAGAGTTAATGTTTCGGGTCCAGTGACCCTTCCTCAGGACCTTCCCTGGATTCAAGGATCCTGAGAGCTGCTGGCCAATCAGAGAGTGGCATTCCCTCCAGGAATACGGAGCTCTCTGTTGTTAGCACAAGATCCAAGGCCTGGTTTTGTAGGTAGATCCCAGGCTGTAGGGGAGGAGGTCAACAAAAGGACATGGGGGAGCATCACAGCAACAACCCCTCTCCCTGCAGCAAGTCAGACACTGAGTGCTTTTGAACCAGGAGCCCACAAAAAGCCCCGTATCGGGTTGCTCATCATGTACATTGCATGGCCTGTCCTCTGCCAGCTGCTGGGTTAATATGAGCAGCGACATGATCAGAACCTTTAATGGGCATTGCCCATTCAACAGTTCTCAATTGGCCTTGGCGTGGGAAAGCTGCCCATTGGCCTTGCTACCACTCAATGATCATCAGAACGGAGTAAGGAAGATGGTGGGGGCTTTCCTGCCATCTTCTCACCTGATTAAATGCCCCCTCCCAGCAAACTTGCTACAGGCAAGGGCATTGAATTATTCCAAAGGTCTCCAGATTCCTGATGCACTTACACGTTAACTCGAGTTTTCCTTCTTTTGTCTCATATAATGGTTAAAGCACAGTTACGTTACAACAAGAGGTCACATGACAATGACAAGACCCATTAAGCAAATCAAAGACTGTGTGCACAGTCATTTGAAGTTACAAGTTACTTAATATACATGGTCAGCAAAGTAAACTATCATCCATGATCAAAAACCATGCATTCATTCTTGTCAGTCCCACTCTCTTCTGTTTCTGTATTTGCATTTCAACCATCATCTCTAAAAATGTTCAGCTCTTTTAATGGCGCATGTGTCAGCTGTTGTTGTCAGCTAGTCTGGCATCTGCTCATTCCTGGGATGATGTTTCTTGTCCAGTGAGTGCTTGATCAGAATAAACGGCGTTCCCTCTTCTTTTCCTTTCAGCTTCGAGATTCTCTGAGGTCTGTGTGTAGCAGCAACTTCCTGAACCAGAAATCAATGCTGTGCTCGGTGCGCTAACACCAATCGCAGTGAATACACATGCACACAGCCATGCAGCTTAGCGGAAACACTGAGAGCAAGATGTTTGTCTTTCAGGTTCAACGTTTTTGCTGGGTTTATGACGTATCAAACATTTCCAGCTGTTGTTGCTGGTTTGTTTCGAGTGAAAGCTGCTTCTTGTTCTCAATCCCAGTTAACATTGAGCTTTTGTAATGGTTCATACTTACCACATTAGGCAAGAATTGGAGGTGTAGTGGCCAGCCAAGAAGGTTCCCTCACAGTACAACGGGACCTTGATCCGAAGGGCAGATGGAGCTTAATTTAGATAAATGTGAGGTGCTGCATTTTGGAAAGGCAAATCAAGGCAGGACTTTATACACTTAATGGTAAGGTCCTGAGGAATGTTGCTGATCAAAGAGACCTTGGAGTGCAGTTTCATAGTTCATTGAAAGTGGAGTTGCAGATAGGCAGAATAATGAAGAACGCATTTGGTACGCTTGTCTTTATTGGTCAATGCATTGAATATAGGAGTTGGGAAGTCATGTTGCGGCTGTACAGGACATTGGTTAGAGATAGCAAGCATTGGTTGGGCCACTTTTGGAATACTGCATTCAGTTCTGGTCTCCCTGCTACAGGAAGGATGTTGTGAAACTTGCAAGTGTTCAGAAAAGATTTACAAGGATGTTGCCAGGGTTGGAGGGTTTGAGCTATAGGGAGAGGCTGATTAGCCTGGGGCTATTTTCCCTGGAGTGTCAGAGGCTGAGGGGTGACCTTATGGAGGTTTATAAAATCCTGAGGAGCATAGATAGGGTGAACTGTCAAGATCTTTTACCCAGGGTAGAGGAGTCCAGAACTAGAGGGCGTAGGTTTAAGGAGAGAGAGGAAAGATTTAAAAGGGATGTAAGGAGCAACTTTTTCACACAGAGGGTGGTGCGTGTATGGAATGAGCTGCCAGAGGAAGTGGCGGAGGCTGGTATAGTTACAACATTTAAAAGGCATCTGGATGGGTACATGAATAGGAAGGGTTTAGAGGGATGTGGGCCAAATGCTGGCAAGTGGGACTAGATTAATTTAGGATATCTGGTCAGCATGGATGAGTTGGACTGAAGGGTCTGTTTCTGTGATGTATGACTCCATGACTCTAATGTTGCTAAGTGGTTCACAAACTCAAAAAAATTATTATACCACTTCCACATCTGTTTGTCACTGCACTCTCTGCTTTAGCTGTCATCTCAATTTTTTTTAAAAAACATATTTAGATAGCCACAAATTATTGGTCCTCCTATTGAAATGTTTCTTCATTGTGGGAATATACTTATTTTGAATTATCTCCTAATCATAGCCTAGTTTCCCAGCTCACTTTAGCTAGCTCAGCTTTCATTCCCACACTGTTGCCCTTATTAAAGTTTAAAGCATTAGTCTTCGACCCAATCTTCTTTCTTTTCAAAGAGTGCGTAAAATTCAATAATAGTTTGCTCGATACTACCTAGAAATACTTTTACTTGGAGGTCATTAATTAATCCTGTCACATCACACAACACCAAATCTAATGTAACCTGCTCTCTTGTTGATTCTAGTATGTGCTGATCTGAAATAAAAACCATCTTGAGAGTATAAAAATAAAGCAAAGAACTGCTAGAGATCTGAAACAAAAATAGAAATTGCTGTAGAAATTCAGCAGTCTGGTGGCACTTGTAGGAAGAAAGAAAAATCGCCTCTGAGGAAGGGTCACTGGACTCGAAACATAAATTCTGCTTTCTCTCCACAGATGCTGGCAGACCTGCTGATTTTCTCCAACATTCCTGTTTTTACCTCAAGAGTAATCTGTGAACTCTTCATCCAGGCTACCAATGCTAATCTAATTTTTGCAGTTTATATATATATATTGAGGGATATATGCCATTCAAGAAGCATACAAGTGAGGTAAAGATAAAGGGCTTGTTACTCTAAGCCAGAATTGATGCAAAAGACCTAGGTGCAGGAGACCACGGTGTGGACTTGGATTGGGTAGAAGTGAGGAAAAGCGGGGAAAAGAATTTACTAAAGGGAGCGGTCTACAGGTGTCCTAACAGGAACCACAACGCTAGGCAAGGGATACAAGAAGATATATCACGAGTGACTGTCACTATCCCTTTATAAAAAGCACCCAATATATCTTCTTAGACAACAAGGTGCAGGGCTGGATGAACACAGCAGGCCAAGCAGCATCATCGGAGCAGAGAGGCTGACGTTTCGGGCCTAGACCCTTCATCAGAAAAGGGGGAGGGGAAGAGGGTTCTGAAATAAATAGGGAGAGAGTGGGAGGCGGATAGAAGATGGATAGAGGAGAGGACCGGTGGAGAGGAAACAAACAGGTCGAAGAGGCGGGGATGGGGCCAGTAAAGGTGAGTGTAGGTGGGGAGTTAGGAAGGGGATAGGTCAGTCCAGGGAGGATGGACAGGTCAAGGGGGCGGGATGAGGTTGGTCGGTAGGAGATGGAGGTGCGGCTTGAGGTGGGAGGAGGGGATAGGTGGGAGGAAGAACAGGTTAGGGAGGCAGGGACGAGCTGGACTGGTTTTGGGATGCGGTAGGGGGAGGGGAGATTTTGAAACTTGTGAAATCCTTTGCCCAGCGTTGTGGTTCCTGTTAGGACACCTGTAGCCCGCTCCCTTTAGTAAATTCTTTTCCCCGCTTTTCCTCACCTCTACCCAATCCAATTCCACACCGTGGTCTCCTGCACCTAGGTCTTTTGCATCAATTCTGGCTTAGAGTAACAAGCCCTTTATCTTTACCTCACTTGTATGCTTCTTGAATGGCATATATCCCTCAATATTCCTTGTCATCCATGTGAGTGTGAAAGATAGAGTGAGAGTGAGAGAGATGGTGAAAGAGTGAGAGAGAGAGAGACTGTGGGAGACAGTGAGTGTGAGAGACAGTGAGGGTGAGAGAGACAATGAGAGAATGAGTATGAAAGAAAGTGAGAGTGACAGACAGTGAGAGTAAGAGAGATGGTGAGACATTGAGAGACAGTAAGAATGTGAGAGACAGTGAGAGT
>NC_063352.1:46175490-46221352 GCF_021869965.1 Rhincodon typus | reverse complement strand
AGACATTGAGAGACAGTAAGAATGTGAGAGACAGTGAGAGTTAGAGAGATGGTGAGACAGGGAAAATGTGGGAGAGGCAGTGAAAGTGTATTTTGATGTGTGTACAGTATGTGTATGGGTATGCAGGGGGAGAAGTAAATCAAGTGGACTAGACATGCCTGGGCTTGTCTTGAGTACCAAGCCTACTGTTCTTTTGAAGAACTAATATAAAAAGTAGTAAAAGAGTGAACAAATACCGGGATCAGTGAACACACATCCAAGTGTAATTATTTTGGCAGTGAGCCCAGTTCGGGCTGGTCAGCAGCTTGCTTGCTTGCCTTGGGCAGTCAGAGGTGACCAAATTCCACCCCCAGGAGTTTGCTTGCCTCCCATCCCCCTTCCGCCTCACTGCCAACAACCTCCCCATCCCACTCCATCAAAACTAAACAGTCTCAGTGGAATTAAACCGATTCAGAAATAAATAATTAATGCTTCATTTGTAAAATTAGACCTCCAGTGGCTCTCTCTAAGACTACCGGAGAGAATCTATGATGAAAGATGTGGAATAGTTCCTACAGTTTGTATCAGCTCTGAGTCAGCACTAACTTGGTTCACCTGGAGCCTGAAGGATTTTTAAATCATTTCTCATGCAAAGTAACGGACGACCCTAAATTGTCTGAACTTTATTTTCATTTAGATTAAAATTTTAACTTGCATCTTTTTGTGTGAAGATCGTATTTATTAGACAAAGCTCCTTCGCTTTAGAAGATGCCACAAGTTAGATGCAAAAGTGATACATCTCATGCAGCCTTTGATCTTGACAGTGCAGCACAGTTGGGGATATGCAATGTTGTAAAATAAAAGCGTTTATCAGCTGCATTAGGTCTGAATTCCATCAAATTCTGTTGGTGTTTCGAAATCAGCCATGGATCAAATCCCTGGGCTGCCTCTCTGACCCTGATTAGGAGCTGAAAGGAAATATCTCAGATTATGTATGACATAATCAGCAGGAGTGAGAGGTCACATCACCCTGACAATGAAGTTTAATCAAATGCAGAAATGCACCTCCCACTCTACCACACCTAGATGGCTTGTCAATTCCACACTTACTCAGAATGGGCATAGATCCAAGCAGTTGGAAGACTATGTATTTTGATCTGATATTCTGGGTCTTTTGGTACAGTAAATGCACAGGTCCCCGGTGACTACATTAAAATGAGGTTCAATGCACCTCACAAATGTTGGCACCAATCTAAAGGAGACCAGATCCACAACACTATTACTTTCAACTCTGTTTTCCAGGGAGCCTTAAAACAATGCACCCATGTGTACAGCCACTTAGAAAATTGATTTCATGCTTTTTGTACGGTCTGAACTTTCTACCTCCTGACGATCACTATGTTTTGTTTTAAAAACAGTTTCCTAGCACTAATTACAAAACTGGTTGGATATTAAATATCTGGAACTGCTTAAAAATAGTGCAAAAATGCAAGTTGATTGTCCTTAGAACATTTGGTTTGGAACTTCCCAAAAAAGCTTATAATTTGATCTAAAATCATAGAATCCCTACAGTGTGGAAGCAGGCCATTTAGCCCACACTGTTCCTCCAAAGAGCATCCCTCACAGACCCACCCCACCTATCCCATCCCTGCATTTCCCATAGCCAATCCACCTAACCCACACATCTTTGGACTGTGGGAGGAAACCCACACAGACACAGGGAGAATATGCAAACTCCATACAGACAGTCACCCAAGGGTGGAATCGAACCAAAGTCCCTGGTACTGTGAAGCAGTTGTGCTAACCCACTGAGCCACCATGTCACTCAATCAAATGGAGCCCTGCAGCCAATATTTAAAGTAGGCCACATGAGCCTTGCCTGATGGCTGGAGAGCCATAGAGAGATCTAAGTCTCCTCCTTTCAGGAAGACATGCCAAATTAAGTGCCTGTCTAAGGCTAACATGCATTGTCCTTTCCTGGCATCAAGAGATCCCAGGCCATGGGGGGAGGCGATGACCTAGTGGTATTATCGCTGGTCTGTTAATCCAGAGACCCAGATAACATTCTGGGGACCTGGGTTCAAATCCCGCCACAGCAGATGGTGGAATTTGAATTCAACTTAAACAAAAAAAATGTCTGGAATTTGGAGTCTAATGATGGCCATGTCAATTGTCAGGAAAAACCCATTTGGTTCACTAATGTCCTTTAGGGAAGGAAACTGCCATCCTTATCTAGTCTGGCCTACATGTGACTCCAGACCCACAGCAATGCAGTTGACACTTAACTGCCCTCTGGGCAATTAGGGATGGGCAATAAATGTTGCCTAGCCAGTGATA
This sequence comes from Rhincodon typus, assembly GCF_021869965.1. NCBI lineage: Eukaryota > Metazoa > Chordata > Chondrichthyes > Orectolobiformes > Rhincodontidae > Rhincodon > Rhincodon typus. The sequence continues at coordinate 46,219,036 of NC_063352.1, read as the reverse complement.
CCAGTGTTTGCTAGCACTGTTGGGGAGGGTTTAAGATAATGTGGCGGGGCGGATGGGAACTAATGCATGAAGCTGGAGGGAAGTAAAGTGAGGACAGAAAGAAAGGACAGTAAGGGGAAAAGTGAAAGTGTAGGGCAGGGAAACCAAAGACAAAAATCAAAAAGGGCTACCTTTCACAATGATTCTAAAAGGGCAACAAATATCAAAAAAATTGAGCCTGAAGACTCCGTGTCGCGATGTGTAATAAGGTGGATGAATTAACTGCGCAAACAATTATCAATGGATATGACATAAGTGGGATTACAGAGACCTGGCTCCAGGGTGACCAAGGATGGGAACTCAACATCCAGGGTTATTCAATTTTCAGGAAAGTCAGACAGAAAGGAAAGGGAGGTGGGAAAGCATTGTTGGTTAAGGAGGAGATTAACACAATAGGAAGGGAGGACATTAGCCTGGACAATGTGGAATCTGTATGGGTGGAACTGTGGAACACCAAAGGGAAAAAGACATTGGTAGGAGTTGTGTACAGACCACCACCAGTAGTTCTGATGTTGGGGACTTATCAAACAGGAAATTAGAGATGCATGCAGTAAGGGTATTGCAGTTATTATGGGTGACTTCAATCTTAATATTGAATGGACTAATCAAACTGGTAGTAATGCAATAGAGGAGGATTTCCTGGAATGTATGAGGAATGGTTTCCTTGACCAATATGTTGAGGAATCAATTAGAGAGCAAGACATCCTAGACTGGGTATTGTGTAATGAGGAGGATTAATTAGCAACATTGTGGTTCGAGATCCTTTGGGGAAGAGTGACCATAATATGGTAGAATTCTTCATTAAGATGTAGGGTGACACAGTTAAATTTGAAACTAGGGTCCTGAACTAAAACAAAGCTAACTTTAATGGTATGAGGTATGCATTAGCTAGGATAAGCTGGCCAAGGATACGTAAGGGGTTGATGGTGGACAGGCACTGGCAGATATTTAAAGAACACATAGATGAACTTCAACAATTTTACATCCCTGTCTGATGTAACAGTAAAACAGGGAAGGTGGCTCAACTGTGGCTAGCAAGGGAAATCAGGGATCATGTTAAAGCCAAAGAGGAGGCACACAAATTGGCCAGAAAAAGCAGCAAACCCAAGGCCTGGGTGAAATTTAAAATTCAGCAGAGGAGGACAAAGGGTTTAGAGTCGAGTTGAGAGGAATACAGGTTTAATTTGGAAAGGGAAAATAGAATATGAAAGTAAGCTTGCAGGAAACATAAAAACTGATTGCAAAAGTTTCTATTGATAAGTAAGGGAAAAAGACCGGTGAAGACAAATGTAGGAACCTTGCAGTTAGAACCAGGTGAATTCATAATGGATAGCAAAGAGATTGCAGAGCAATTGAACAAATACTTTGGATCTGTCTTCAATAAGCAGGACATAAATGATCTGCAGGAAATGCTAGGTGACAGAGCATCAAGCATGAAGGAGGAACTGAAGGAAATCCTTATTAGTCAGGAAATGGTATTGGGGAAATTGTTGGGATTAAAACCTGATTAGTCACCAGGGCCTGATTCTGTGTATCCCAGAGTACTTGAGGAAGTGGCCCGAGAAATGACGGATGCATCGGTGATCATTTTCCAGCATCCTGGAAGATTTCCAATGGACTGGAGGGTAGCTAATATAACTTCACGCTTTAAAAAAAAAGGGAGAGAGAAAACAGGGAGCTATAGGCTGGTTGGCCTGACATCGGTGATGGGGAAAATGCTGGAGTCAATTATTAAGGATGTAATTGCTGAGCATTTGGAAAGCGGTGACAGAATTGGTCCCAGTCAGCATGGATTCATTAAAGGGACATAATGTTTGACAAATCGTTTGGAAGTTTTTGTGGATGTGACCAGTTGAGTGAAGAGGGGTGAATCAGTAGATGTTATGTATCTGGACTGTCAAAAGGCTTTTGACAAAGTTCCACACAAGAGATTAGTAAGGAAATTTAAAGCTCATGGTTTTGGTGGTAATGTTTTGATATGGATAGTGAACTAGTTGGCAGACAGGAAGCAGAGAGTTGGAATAAATGAGTCCTTATCAGAGTGGCGGGCAGAGATGAGAGGGGTGTCGTGGGGTTCAGTGCTGGGACCCCAACTGTTGACAATATACATTAACGATTTGGACGAAGGAATTGAATACCATGTCTCCAAATGTGCAGATGACACTAAGCTGGGTGGCAGTGTGTGCTGTGAGGAGGATGCTAAGAGGCTGCAGGGTGACTCGGACAGACTGGCTGAGTGTGCAAATACTTGGCAAATGCAACATAATGTGGATAAATGTGAGGTTATCCACTTTGGTCCCAAGAAGAGGAAGGCAGTTTATTACCTGAATGGTAACAGTTTAGGAGAAGGTGAGGTGCAATGAGACCTGGGTGTGGTGGTGGAACAGTCACTGAAGGTTGGCATGCAGTTTCAGCAGGCAGTGAGAAAAGCTAATAGCATACTGGCCTTCATAGCGAGAGAATTTGAATATTGGAGTAGAGATGCCTTGCTGTAGTTATACAGGGCCTTCGTGAGGCCGCACCTTGAGTATTGTGTGCAATTTTGGTCTCCTAGTCTATGGAAGGACATTCTTGCTATTGAGGGAGTCCAGTGAAGGCTCACCAGACTGATTCCGGGGATGGTAGGACTGACATATGACGAATGACTGGATCGACTGGGCTTGTACTCGCTGGAATTTAGAAGAATGAGGGGTGATCTCATAGAAACATATAAAATCCTGATGGGACTGGACAGGCTAGTTGGGGAAGTCCAAAACTAGGGGTCACAGTCTAAGAATAAGGGGTAAGCCATTCAGCACTGAGATGAGGAAGAATTTCTTCACTCAGAGAGTTGTGAGCCTGTGGAATTCTCTCCCACAGGAAGCTGTTGGGGCCAGTTCATTAGATATATTCAAGAGGGAGCTGGACGTGGCCCTTGTGGCTAAAGGGATCATGGGGTATGGAGAGAAAATGGGAGATTGCATGATCAGCCATGATCATATTGAATGGTGGTGTAGGCTCAAAGGGCCGAATGGCCTACTCCTGCACCTATTTTCTATGTGTCTATGTCAAGGCCATTCAGGATCTGAAACACTTTGATTGGGACACCCCTCACTCTTCTAAACTCCAGTGGAAAAAAGCCCAGTCTATCCAATCTTTCATAGATCCTTACAGAGCGGAAGGAGGCCATTCAGCCCATTGAGTTCACAGCGACACTCCGAAGACCATCTCACTCAGACCACACCCTCCACCCTATCCCTGAACCCTGTATTCCTGATGGCCAATCCATCGAACCTGCACATCTTTGGACTGTGAGAGGAAACCGGAGCACCCGGAGGAAACACATGCAGACACAGGGAGAATGTGTAAACTCCACACAGATGGTGCCGGAGGGTGGAATTGAACCTGGGTCCTTGTCCCTGCTAGGCAGCAGCGTTGACCACTGAGCCTCTGTGCCTCACCCGACAACTCAGGCATCAATCTAGTAAACCTTCTCTGAACCACTTCCAACACATTTACACCTTCCTTAAATAAGGTGAACAAAACCGCTCACAGTATTCGAGATGTGGTCTCATCAATGCTCTGGATAACTGAAGGATAATACCCTAAATGTTATGTTCAATTCCTGTCGTATCAAGGACAGTTTCCTGTCAGCCTCCCTGATTGACTTTGTGTAACCGTGTGGAAATCCTGCCCCATCCTGAGAACTGCCAGCAATTCAGCCTGTAATTGGCCAGCAGTGGCAACGGCTGAGATCCAGCAATGCTCCAACCACAGCTGCAGGACTACCAAGGAACACCAACCCACTGCTGAGTGATAATAAATTCCTCACTTAAAGTTATTAGTTGGCATTGGGATAAGAAAACTAGAAACGTCGAAACTAGGAGCAGCAGTGGCCATTTGGCCCATCAGCACTTGTCTGCCATTCAATATGGTCATGGTGGATTCTCTGTCTCAACCCAGAGCCCCATTTTCCCCTCATGACCCTGAATGTCTTTAGCCTCTAGAAATCCATCTCATTCTTTCTCACGAAAACATATTCAGTGATTTCGTCTCCACACCCTTTGATGACAGAGACTTTCACAGATGCATCATTCTCTTGAGTGAAGACATTTCCTCTTTGCGCAGTCCAAAATGGCCTATTCCATACCGTGAGACCATGAAACCTTTTTGACGGTTTCCCTTCACCGTGCCACTGCTGCTGGAATGAAAGTCGCCAATCTTCGGTGCCATCTCACCTCCACCGACGCCCTCGCCACTGTGGGTCTTCGCTGGGCCTCACCGATGGACACGTCAACAATGCTGCTGGGTACTGAACTGGCCCAAACATGACTCCACTGCCGTGGAGAGGCCACTTCGGACCAGCCTCGTTGACGCAGCCGCTGCTGATGTCACCGGGCATCATATCGGGCCCAAACTCGCCTCTGCCCACGCCTCGGTGAATCTACGCTGGACGCAGACACTGCTGGGAGCCCAAACCCACCTCTGCCACAGCAGCCATGAGTATGCGCTGGGCCTGCTTGCTGCCGCTGCGACCAAGCTCTTCAACAAGAGGTAAAACTAAAGAGATGAAATAACTGTGGGAAGAGAGAAAAATAAAAGAAAAGACACAAAAAGAAAAGTGGCCGGAGCTATTAAGATCCCTTGAATATCTAAGTGGCTTAACAGCCGGAGACAGGATGTGTGGGGTTGCTTTTCAGACCGGAGGCAGGGATTGGTTCTGAGTCCTCTTTTGTTTGTCATTTATATAATGATTTGGATGAGAATATCGAAGGCATGGTTAGTAAGTTTGCAGATGACACCAAAATTGGTGGCATAGTAGACAGTGAAGAAGGTTTTCTAAGATTATAAAGGGATCTTGACCAAATGGGTCAATGGGCTGAAAAATGGCAGATGGAATTCAATCTGGATAAATGTGAGATATTGCATTTTGGTACAACAAACAAGGGTAGGGCTTATGCAATTAACGGTAGGGCCTTGGTTAGTGTTACACAGCAGTGGAACCTAGGGGTGCAGGCACATAATTCTTTGAAGTTTGCGTCACATATAGTCAAGGTGGTTAAAAAAGTGTTTAGCATGCTTGCCTTCATTGCTCAGTCCTTTGAGTATAGGAGTTGGGAGTCATGTTGAAGTTGTACAGGACATTAGTGAGGCCTCATTTGGAATACTGTGTCCAGCTCTGGTCGGCCAGTTATAGGAAAGATATTGTCAAGCTGGACAGGGTTCAGAAGAGATCTACCAGGATGTTGCCAGGTTCGGAAGGTTTGAGTTATTAAGAAAGGTTGGATAGGCTGGGACTTTTTCAACTGGAGTGTAGGAGGTTGAGATCCAGTTAGAAGGTAGTTGTCTTTTCTCTAGGATGGGGACTTCCAAGACTAAGGGACACATTTTAAGGTGAGAGGAGAGAGATTTAAAAAAGACATGAGGCAAATTTTTTACACAGAGGGCGGTTTGAGTGTGGAGTACACTTCCCGGGGAAGTGGTGGATGCGGATGTTTAAAAGACATTTGGATAAGTACATGAATAGGAAAGGTTTGGAGGGATATGGGCCAGGAGCAGGCAGGTGGGACTAGTTTAGTTTGGGATTATGTTCAGCATGGACTGGTTGGATTGAAGGGCTATTTCCGTGTTGTATGACTCTATGGCTCTATGACTGCGCCTGGAGAACTGTCAATTGGGTGAAAGATGCTCTTTGATCTGCCTGAAAGTTGTTGATCTTCCAGAGCAAGGAGTCGACCCTGACTGAGTGTGGCAGATGGCACATTCCAAGGTCCGGGACTACGTGCTAAGGGATGCACTAAAGCTTGGGGCAGCTGCCGCCAAAGGCTCAGTGGGGAAAGACCACCATCTGAGGTCTTCCTGCCGAAGTTAAATGGGATCCATTCAGTTATCAAACCCTCCTGGTGCCTCAGATATATGTAAATATAATCTTGTACAGGTAAGAAATGCCTGGGGGTTGTTTACTGGATAGAGACACATTCCAATGTTTGTTTCTTTCTTCAGGCTGCTGCACAGAACAGAACTGCTTTAGGGACTATGTATGTACATAAATATATTTTTATGAATAAAGTATATTTTTGAAATTTAAAAAAAAATTACAGCCCAGACCTCAAATTCAAAACTGTTCTTAAGATTACTCCAACACCTTTAATGGTCCTGCCATGACCCTTTGTGCACTGGGACATGTGCCCAACTCATGGGTATACCTCAAGATACTTTTTCTCTCAATTACCACTCATTCTGGATGTTTGTAGTGTCTCTGTCTTGCCTGGCCTTTTTGAGCTTTGCCCCTTATAAAGGTTCATGTTATTTTTGTCCTGCCTTGCCTTTTAGTGCAGACATGAAGCTGAGGAGCTTGGTCATGGGGTGCCAGCAATGCTCAGTTATATGGGTGAACTCAATGGCACAGTGGGTTAGCACTGCTGCCTCAGAGTGCTAGGGTCTCAGGTTCAAGTCCACCCTTGGGTGACAGTGTGGAGTTTACATGCTCTCCCTCTGTCAGCGTGGGTTTCCTCCCACAGTCCAAAGATGAGCAGGTTAGGTGGATTGGCCATACTAAAAAAAATGAAATTCCCCTGTAGTGTGCAGGGATTAGGTGGGTTAACCCTGGTAAAAAAAACCCCATGAGGGATTATAGAGAGGGGGCTGGGTCTGAGTGGGATGCTGTCATGAAGGGTCAGTGCGGACTAAATGGGCTGAAAGGTCCCTTTCCTCTCTGTAGGAATGCTACATGGCAGTGTGCTACAGCATTCTAACACTTGCGTCTGTTTCAACCAAATGGCCATGTCTCAAAGTCAAAGGGGAATAGTCCTTAGTCAGTTCAAGGAAGACATCTTCAGATAGCAGGTCTCAGCACTGAATGTCAATGGCAGCGTCCACTATCAGGCCTGGGACTAGGACATGACCAGTTGCTGACTGAGGTGGTCACGGAGTCCATTTTACCACAGTCTGAGGAGTGGCCACAGTCAGCCCTGCAGGTCCTGTGCAACCAATGGATTTGTGTTGAGTCAGTCAGGGAGGCATTTCTGTCAGGAAGCAGGTCGAGTCAGCTCTCAGTGGGGGGGGGGTTAGGGTTTACCAGGGGCCACTGCTGTGGTGGGGAAGTCTTGGGGAGTGGAAGCAACAGTGGAAGACAGGGGATGTGATGGAGTCTAAAGAGCTGGGAGAGTGGCAGCAGTGTTCCGAGGATGAAGATGAGTACACCGAGCCGGAGGAAAGCTACCTTTTGCATGGGAGAGCAGCAGCATTGGACAGAACTTCATCAACACATGGCTCCAATGGATAGCAATCACGTGAAGTCATCATTCATTGATTGTGAATTTCTTATAGTTCTAGGGGCACACAGTCTCTGTTTGCTCCTCGTCATGCCTCTCACATTATTCAGGTTCACTGTTAAAACCCCTGTAATAGCTAAATGAAGTAACTTCCTCTTTTCTATGGGTTTTCGAATAGTCCTATGAGGATGGATGAGGTAAAGCTTGCACCAGATCAATGAATTTAATTGATTGTGGGGATGGAGCTGTGATGAAGCAGACCCCTACTTAAGGGATCCATGTTGATCAGGGTTTGTGCTAAGCAGAGTCCCTGTGGAGTAGATAAATGCCATTGAGGCCATCAAGTATCCCAGCCTATCCCTGTAACCCCACATTTACCATAGTTAATCCACTCAGCCTGCACACTCCAGGACAATTTTTCATGGCTAATCCACATAGTCTGCAAATCTCTGGACACTATGGGGCAACTTAGTGTGGCTAATCCACCTAACTTGCACATCTTTGGACTGTGGGAGGAAACTGGAGCATCCTGAGGAAACCCATGCAGACACGGGGAGAATGTGCAAACTCCACACAGACAGTCGCCCGAGGGTGGAATCAAACCCCAGTTCCTGGTGTAGCCTGCTGACCACTGAGCCACCGTGCTAGCGTGTCATTGTGGTCAGCAACAAGGGGTAATGACAACAAGCAACACCCATTTTTCAGCAAAGTACTCCTCACAAATTCCAGACCATTCAACACATGAACAGACAGGGAACAGAGGGAGCTATTTTTGGCAGATGGCATTAGTTTAGAATGACATCATAGTTGGGATAGGCATGGTGGGCTGAAGGGCCTCTGTTTCTGTGCTGTACTGTTCTGTGTTCTACGTGTTATCCCGAACATAGGAGTAAAAATAAGCAATAGGAATATTCTGCTGCATTCACTTGCTTTTGGCCAGATAAAGATGATTTTGTGTCGTTTGGCCTGTGGTCTGACCATGTGCCGTAAATATTTTGTTTCAACCTCACTTCAACTTGAGCAGTAATGACAGGGCTAATTGACACTTACAAGATGAATGTGCAGTTCCTGGAAGGAGGGTGTCAGGTTAGCAGAGATACCTTTTAAGAGGAAGTTGCAAACAGAAGGAAGTTCACTGCCTGGGAAAGTTAAAAGGAAGGAGTACAAAGTAATAGGCTGAGCCTGTAGCAATCCTGTAAAATCTTTTAATCCTTTTCACTTCAGACATTTAAATTTTAAATGTGTTCAGGAGATCTCAGTGGTTTTGAATAACCAGGAACTGTGGCAACTAAGTGTTAAAAGCCATCCATGTTTACAGCTCTTCCTGCCTACTGAAGGGCGCTTATTATTCATTTTAGGTCAGGTGTTGTGCTTGTGAAACAGGTCTTTTCAAACTAAAGATTTTATACATGAATGTGTGATGAACAAGTCTTGAATTACTTGGTAATAACTAGGTTAATTGAAATCATATTTGCCTAAACCATCCATTCCTCATGTGCACAGGCATTTAATTTGTAAACTATTTAAATGAAAAACGAATGACTTTATGTTAAATGGTAAGGCACAAATCTATTGAGTTCAAATTTTAAAAGTTCACGTTCTTTTGCATATTACAACTATTGTGCTTTAACTCTGGGATTAGCAGTACAAAGTACTTTGTGTCTAAGTTTAACCTCAATTGAATTTTTACTGAGTCATACAACACGGAAACAGACCCTTCGGTCCAACTCATCCATGCTGACCAGGTTTCCCAAGCTAAACTAGTCCCGTTTTTATTCTAAATGGACTTGCAAGAGAAAATTTGAGGACAAACCCTTATGTTGAACAACTTTTATTCCTTTATCCTTTTTTTAAATTTAGTCCTGTAATGTAGGCACCACTGGCTGAGCTAAGACTTACCATCTGCCGTTAAGTGAATGATTGTAAGCTGCTGCGGTCCTTGGGAACACTCACAGTGCTATTAGGGAAGGAGTTCCAGCATTTTGACCCAGTGACAGTGAAGGGACGGTGATATATTTCCAAGTCAGGATGGTGAGTGGCTGGGAGGTGAACTTCCCATGTGTTCCCATGTATCTGCTGCCCTTGTCCTTCTAGATGGAAGTGGTTGTGGGTTTGGAAAATGTTGTGATTTTTCCCCCTGTAGGATGTTTTGTTTTTTTAAATGATATGTTAATCTCCCATAAGGGTCTATGCCAGGGTATCATGGTATTGAAGAATCCAAAAGATATTTATTTTTGGCAATTGTTATAGACAAATATTAGATTTCCACAATCTGTGTACTTCCAATATCGTATCATACTCGAGTGATCCCAGGGCAAGTGGAGACGTAAACTTCTGATGTTTTTATGGGCAAGTCTTTTAAAGGTATAGTGTTAATCTGAGACATAACACAACAGAAGATGCTATCAAAATGGTTGAAATTTTTTTTAGATTTAGATTAGATTTAAACTTCATTGTCATGTGTACTCAAGCACAGGAGTTTAGTGAAAAGTATACAATGTCACCACACACAATACTATCTTAGGTACGAAGGTACCTAGGTACAAAAACTTAGGTAAAAAGTAGTAATGTAGAGAAACAAAGTTAAAAGTTGACATTACTGTCCTTCCTAATATTAAGTAGAAAAAATAAAGGCATAAAGGGATCTGGCCTGTATTAATAGGCACTAGGAAATCATTCCAGTTTAAATCAAGATGTAGTTGCCTTCCACAATCATATCTATATATGTGATTCCTCTTGGAAACATATAAGGAATATTGGCAGGTTATTCAATAGCAGGGACCATCATTAATCAGTCCAAAGCCATCCTTATCCAATATCCATTTCTTGGGAATGGCCAGAATGTGACGAGGGGCCACATTTTCATTGTCCCACTTGGGGTCAAACAGGATTGGGGAAATAATGGCTTACTGAGTGGCTAGAGGCTCAGCATCTGTTCCTGCTGTTGACCATGCTCATGAGGGCAGAGGAAGGAGTCTAGAACACGTTTATACTACAGGCTCATTAGGAGCTTGTCCTTGGGAAGTGTTTTGTCATTTTCATAGAAGTGGCTGCACTTTAGCAGCTGCTGGCTTTTGTACCTGCTGCATGGAGTTCAAACGGTGAGTAAAATGGTTTTACCTCTTCTACTATCGTGTGAGAATTGTGTCTGTGTTCAGAAAGGGGAGCTATGACAGCTCTGTGTTTGGAAGATGTAATAACCCCTCAAGCAATGTACTTTCTAGATTGTTATTTCTGACAACTGGCAACATTGTAGATGTGAAAAAGTCTTTTGAAAAGATGTAAAAGTAAAAAAGGTCATGTCATAAATAAAGAGACGGAACATTTTTCACATTAATGAAAGGACAATCTACACAATAACACACATCAGTGTTATGCCTTTCGCTATTACTCTAACGAATTCAGTATAGTCATTTGTTGAGATGACAGTGCTGAAGTCTGTTTGTACACACAAGGAACTTTATGGTCTCTTGGATGTAATCCAACTACCTAATCATTTAACAAGCATCGTTTACACAGTTGGCTTTAAGGCTCTGTTTGGTCAGTTAAGGAATATTATGGGCTCTTGCCTGCAATCTAACTGCATAATCATTTTACGTGTAGTTCACACACGTGGTTTGATGAGTTTATTTGTTTATTAGATGTTTAAGAGCTAGTCATAGGGTTATAGAATCATACAGCACGGAAATAATCCGCAAACTTACTAACCATGACTTCTTTATTCTCATCTAAATTATTTATATAAATGAGACAAAAGTGGACGCAGCACCGATCCCTGTGGAACACTGCTAGTCACAGGCCTCAGTCAATGGCTTCCAACTATTACAATAGGGTTTGTGAGTTCAGTTAGTAAAGTGGATGATGGCTAGTGGCGGTGTTGGGGGTAGGAGTGGTGAAGGAGCGAGAGGGTAACAGTAAGTGGTTGTGAGAGAAGGAATGAAGATAAGGAGGTGAAGATAAGGTAAGGATGAGAATGAGCGGGTTGAAGAGGATGAGGATGGTAAGAGGCTGGGAGTGACGGGGGAGGGGGTAGAGTGAGGGGAGATTTAAGGTGGTCAGAAGGTACAATATAGAGATGAGAACTTATTGCCTCCAAACTGCCAGCATGAGGCTTGTTTGGAACAGCGGTGACCCTTACAACCTGCCCACAATGGATCCTCAATACCCACCTGAGGCAGTACCCACCAGACCACTTAAGACCAGAATATCCGAAGATCCCGTCTGCCAATGATCTGGAGACCGAGGTGGAAGACAATGGAACATTAGTCCAATTTCTCGATTCTCACCTCTGACCCTGTCCCTGAGCTGTTTCCTCAGTTTGCACTTCCATTGTCCTTAGATGGAATGACAGCACAGAATGGGGAATTAACTTGACTGGGATCTTCCTGATCTGCATTTGGGTGGTTACTCTTTATCTGGAGTAGCTAACCCTTCAGAAAGTTTATTAGTCTAGTTTATGCCATGGACAGGTTAAAGTCCAGGGCGATCAGCCAGAGAAATGAATAAATCTTTAACCTGGATGTGCAGCGATTGGTCTGTTTCCTTTGACTGACCAAACCACATGAATAAAGATGGGCAGCGATGCCTTCAACCGGGTTTCCTGTAGCAGTCTGAGTGTTAACCAGACTATGAGGTATCTGACTGCCCAGCAGGGATGCTGTAAATGGGAAAAAGGGGTATATCAGGGTAGAAGTGGCACAAATGTTCTTTTCACATGCCTGCCCATTGGTTTTGCCTGGGGAGTTTAATATTGTCCTTTGCCAACATTGAGAAATTTATGAAAACTGGCTCACTCTACCCAGTTTCAGGAGCTTTAAACTTCTTATCATACAAAAGTAAAATCTACTGTGGTATAGACAGTGAAACACCATCTTATCATTGGTTCTTTGTCAATACTTCAATCAATCCAGAGCACTTGAGAGTCATTATTTGACAGCTGCATTGATACCAGGGATGTTAGTTTTGAAAAAGGGTAACTGTTATCTACACCAAACACACATTGACCAATGCCTGAGAATACCATTTTACAAATCCCAGAGACCATGTCCATTCTCAGAAAACATTGGCCCCTGTCACAGTTCCTTGTCCTGGGATTATTAATGCTTTTTGAAACCATTGCAAACATACTGTACCTGTCTTGTATAGCTGCTGATTTAAAACTCCTGGAATCTGTAAAGTAGACAAACGGTTGACCCTGTGTGTTTATTGAGATGTGATACAAGAATGAGAAATGCAAAAACTGATGCTCCAATTCTTAACTCTACACACGCTGAAGGTTTGCAATTTAGCAAAATCTGAAGTTTAAATTTTCAGAATGTACATAGCTCACCAAAAGCCCCAAAAATGCAATTTCCAAATTGTAAAAAAATTGAAACAAAACATATTAATGATCCATTTTGTGCGATATGAAAACTTGGGAAGTGAATGTAAACCAAAATTGTCAATCACACTTCCAAGATCCCAAAAGCAGGATCAATTGAATTTCTGCCCAATTGACTCAAACATCCTGAACTTGAGTCTCTGTAATTCTTGGATGTGGACACCATGGTCCATGATGTACTCACAATTGTCAGAAATATGCTGGAACAAGACAAAGTGATTCGTTTCTGTAGTGATTGGAACCAGGTTGACCTCATTGACTATGATATTCGTGATTGTGGTTGTTAACCCAGGCCAATCAGGAAAGCCTCAGGAGATTAGAATCTCCTCAGTTGAGGACTGACTCCGAGCCAACGTACTGTGCACTTGTAAATAAAGGGTGATTTGGTGACTGGATACTGGCTTACGTGCAGTTATTTCATTATTATAACCCATCAATAAGGTTCAATAATGGCCTTTAGGGAAGGTTTTCTACTGTCCTTACCTAGTCTGGTCTACATGTGACCCCAGACCCACAGCAATCTGGATGACTCTTGTGCTCTCTGAAAGCACCTAGCAAGCCACTCAGTTGACGGGCAATAAATGCTGGCCCAGCCAGATAGGCCAACATCCCATGAATGATTTGAAAAAAATTATATAATCAGGAGATTTAGAATTTCCTCAGTTGAGGACTGACTGAGCTGTCTGGCCATAGCCAGTGTACGCTACACTGGTTAAAAAATGGTCACTTGGTGACTGGATACTGGCCTCTGTGCCCGTTATTCCAGTGGTAACGGGAGAAAACAGGACGTGCCTGAAGAACATTTGCTTTCAGCCACCATCTTGGAGTTGGGGTAAGCATTTCTCGCATCATGCCTCTATTTGGGAACCTTGACACATTTGACCCTGTTGTTGAAAACTGAGCCCAATATGTCAAAAGAATGTGACAGTTTTTCTGGGCAAATGACATTGGGGCAGATGGAAAGCAACGAGTAATCCTTCTGACTGTGTGTGGACCTGCAGCATTTTCGGTTATAAGGAGCTTGACTTTCCCAGAGGCACCAGACACTAAAACCTTCCAAGAGTGGACAGGGTTGGTTGAGGAATATTACAACCTCAGGCCCCCTCTAATTCTGAGATGCTATCAGTTTTATTTGGCTGTTAGAGAACCAGGGGAATGCGTATTGGGATTTTTGACGAGGTTATGATGACTGGCAGAGGTATGTGATTTTGGGTTAACCCTGAATGAGGAATTAATGAGGTAGCCATGCAGAAGCGCCTATTAGTTGAAGTCCAAGTGGACTTCAAACAGGCACCACACCTTGCCTTGTCATTAGAAAATGCAGCAAATGGAACATGGGAGCTACAGGGCATCCCAAGGGAGTGGACACCCTTACCTGTCTGACTGAGCTCGGGGAACACTATTTGAGCGTAGGCAATTGCAGAGCCTCACACAGGGCATGTCCTGAGCAGAGGGACACTAGGACAGCCCACAGCAGAACCCCACAACAAAGCCGAGCCTCGGCCAAGTGGCTAAAACTTCAGGACCTGGGCCACAAGCCATTGTCATTGCTGCCAGTATGCAGACTTGAGACAGTAAAGGAGTCCCACAAGGTCTGACTTCAGTAGGAAAACTTGGAGGCTGGTACCCAGGAGAGTGCACACCCTGGAAAGGCCCCTCCATGTGGGTTGGAACAATTAAGTTGCTTAATGACACCCAAATTGGAGCCAATTAAAATTAAAGCTTGGTTAAATGGTCCCATAGAGGTTGATACTGGTGCAGCTGCATCTGTGGTTGCAGAATCGGTCTTTAACAAGATTCGCTCAGGACTCCAACCTTTGAGCTTGTGTAAGACCTCAGCTGGACTGAGAACATACACTGGGGAACTGTTGCAAATTAAGGGTAAGACTTCGATTCTGGTCTTCTATGAAAACCACTGATGGTAGTAAAAGGCTTGGCTCAAGCCCACTGGGGTGGAATAGGCTGAGAAAGATTTATCTTGATTGGCTCCACATTTTTTGATTGGAGAATGGCTGCCCCAGTGAAATACCCAGGAGTTTACAAGAAGGGCTTGGGTCTATCAAAGGTGCCAAAGCCACCTTACATGCTGACCAGGAAGCAATTCCAAGATTTTGCAAGGCCTCACCCAGTGACATTTGCCTTGCGGGCAAAAGTAGAGGCAGAAATCAGAAAGCTGGAGAGGGAAGGAATTGTCAAACCAGTGCAGTTTGCAGAATTGGGGTGGCATGGTGGCTCAGTGGTTAGCACTGCTGCCTCACAGCACCAGGGACCTGGGTTTGATTCCACCCTCGGGTGACTGTGTGGAGTTTTCACATTCTCCCTGTGTCTGCGTGGGTTTCCTCCAGGTGCTCCGGTTTCCTCCCACAGTCCAAAGATGTGCAGGCTAGGTGGATTGGCCATGCTAAATTGCCTGTAGTGTTCAGGGATGTGGAGATCAGGTGGGCTATAGGGGGATGGGTCTGGGTGGGATGCTCTGAGAGTCAGTGTGGACTTGTTGGGCCGAAGGGCCTGTTTCCACACTTTAGGGATCTAAGAATGGGCAGCGCCGGTCGCTGGTGGCTCAGTTTGCCTTTGTGGGGATTTGAAGCAAATGGTAAACCGCTTCTCACAGTTGGATAAATACCCAATCCCTCGCATTGAGGACTTGTACACGAAGTTGGCGAGGGGGCTGTCCTTTACGAAGGTGGACATGAGCTACACCTACCTGCAAATGCGACTGGATGAGGAGTCCCAGAAGTAAGGCACAATTAATACCCTTAAGGGTTTATATCAATGTACAAGACTGCCATTTGGGGTATCATCAGCCTGTGCCCTTTTCCAGTGAACCGTGGAGAACATTTTACAAGGGCTACCCCAGGTTGCCATTTATCTGGATGATGTACTAATTACAGGGAAGATCAAAAGAACACTTGGAAAACTTGGACATAGTGTTTAAACATTTCTCCGAAGCGGGCACACACCTTAGGTGGGAAAAGTATGTGTTCCAGGCACCACAAGTGACTGACGTGGGTTACCGAGTCAAAAAAATGGGATTACACCTGTTGGAAGAGAAAGTGAGGGCGATCAAGGGAGCCGTGGCTCCCACATCTGTACGGGAGCTTAGGCCTTCCCTTGGGCTGGGGAATTATTATGGAAAATTCGTTCAGAACCTGGCCTCCATCTTGACACCCTTACACATGCTATTGAAAAAGGGTCAGTCTTGGAAATGGTCGCATGGTCAAGATGCAGCCTTTAGGGAAGTGAAAAAGCAGCTACCATCGTCTACGGTGTTGGCCCACTATGATCTGAAGTGAGAGTTGGTGCTGACATGTGATGCCTCCCCGTATGGTAACAGGGTACTGTTGGCTCACCCATGGCCCAACGGAGAGGAACGCCCAATAGCGTATGCTTCCCAGACTTTGGCAGATGCCAAATGCCCACATACAGAAGGAAGGTTTGGTGGTCATTTTTGGTGTGAGGATGGGAATTTGTCATAGGAACTGATCACAAACCCCTGCTCGGACTACTAAAGGAAGACAAGGCTGTGCCAGCCATACCTTCCAGTAGAATTCAGCATTGGGCCCTTATTCTCAGTGTGTACAAAGTTAGAACACTGTCCAGGGAGCCAAGTGACTATTGTGGATGTCTTGAGCCTCCTCCCAGTGGCAGATACTCCACCGGTGGTGCCTCCCTTGTTGGAGTCTGTTTTGGTTATGAACTTTCTGGATACCCTTCCAGCCACCACTGACAATATCTGACGATGGACACAAAAAGATCCTTTCCCAGCAAAACTGAAACAGCTGGTGGTATTGGGGGAAACAGAAGGGCCATAGCAATCAGGACTGAAACCTTTCTGGTCCCAGTGAGACCAGATCACCGTAGAGGATGGTATATTACTGTGGGGAGTGAAGGTGATTGTCCTGAGTAAAGGTCACTCCTAGATTCCAGCTGAACTCCACCAGGGTCATCCAGGGGTTTCCAAGATGAAGGTGCTAGCAAGAAGCTATGTCTGGTGGCCAAGGGTGGATACCGACATAGCTGCACTGGTGGGGCAGTGCCCAGAGTACCAACAAGCCCAAAAATTGCTACCAGCAGTGCTCCCACACTCGTGGGAATGGCTGGGAAAACCCTGGACTCGGTTGCATGTCGACTATGCCAGTCCTTTCATGGGCTCAATGTTCCTGGTCATTGTGAATCTCCATTCAAAGTGGTTGGACTTGCATAAAGTTCATTTAGCAAACTCCAGGATGGCGAATGAGAAGCTGTGAACATCGTTCGTGATACCCAGACTCCTGGATGTATTAGTCACAGACAACGGGACGTCATTAACCTGCAGAATTTAAATATTTTCTAAAGACAAACGGCATTCAGCACGTAAGGACAGCTCCACACCACCCACCATCCAATGGTCTAGCGGAAAGAGCAGTCCAATCATTGAGGCCAGGCTTAAAGAAGCAGACTACGGTGTCTATTGAGACCAAACTCCTGGTTCCTATTCGATTATAGGACCACCCCACACGCAACAACAGGGATAGCTCCAGCAGAGTTGCTAATGGGGAGAAGACTCCGTTCAAGATTAAATCTGATATTCCCGGACCTGCAGTGGGGTGTGGGGGTTGGGGGGGGTGGAGTTGAACACAGACGGAGGCTATTCAGCTCATTGATTCCATGTCAGCCCTCTATACAGCAATCCAATGCCCACCCTTGACATCAGGGATCCAACAGCCCCCTTTTCTATGTGGGAACCGTCAACCCCCCCTCTACCACGGGACCTGGCAATCCCACCACAAGATCTGAGACCCCTCCTCGTTCTTTCCCTGAGATCCAACAACCCACGTCTACCCTTTGGACTGAACAACACCTCATCCTAGCTAGAAGCGGAACTCCTCCATGACGCTGGACCCAATAACCCCTTCCTCTTCCACTGGAACACTTTAGGAGCAGCGCAGAGAAGGTTTACCAGACTACTACACAGAAAAGGCAGCTTGCCTTAAGAAGAAATGTTATGTCCACTGGTGTTTAGAAAAGTCAGATGGACTTGATTGAAATATATCAAAACTGAGGGCACCTGACAGGGTAGATATGGGGAATCTAGAACAACAGGCAATTGTTTAACAATAAGGGGTACCCACTTAAAATAGAGATGAGGTGAAATGTTTTCTTGCAGCGAGTCTTTGGAACTCTCTTTGTGAAAACTTGGTGAAAGCAGAGCCTTTGAATATTTTAAGGCAGAATTTCTTGTTAAGCAAAAGTGTGAACTGTTATCAGGGTAGGTGATAATGGGTATTTGAGGTTACAATCAGATTAACCATGATCTTGGCTATTGCAGAAAATACGGAGGCATGGGATTGAGGGTGATTTAACGGTTTGGATTAGAAATTGGCTAGCTATAAGAAGACAGAGGGTGGTGATTGATGGGAAATGTTCATCCTGGAGTTCAGTTACTAGTGGTGTACCTCAGGGATCTGTTTTGGGGCCACTGCTGTTTGTCATTTTTATAAATGACCTGGATGAGGGCGTAGAAGGATGGGTTAGTAAATTTGCGGATGACACCAAAGTCGGTGGAGTTGTGGATAGTGCGGAAAGATGTTGCAGGTTACAGAGGGACATAGATAAGCTGCAGAGCATGGCTGAGAGGTGGCAAATGGAGTTTAATGCGGAAAAGTGTGAGATGATTCACTTTGGAAGGAGTAACAGGAATACAGAGTACTGGGCTAATGGTAAGATTCTTGGTAGTGTGGATGAGCGGAGAGATCTCGGTGTCCATGTGCATAGATCACTGAAAGTTGCCACCCGGGTTGATAGGGTTGTTAAGAAGGCGTACAGTGTGTTAGGTTTTATTGGTAGAGGGATTGAGTTTCGGAGCCATGAGGTCATGTTACAGCTGTACAAAACTCTGGTGCGGCCGCACTTGGAGTATTGCGTACAGTTCTGGTCGCCGCATTATCGGAAGGATGTGGAAGCATTGGAAAGGGTGCAGAGGAGATTTACCAGGATGTTGCCTGGTATGGAGGGAAGGACTTATGGGGAAAGGCTGAGGGACTTGAGGCTGTTTTCGTTAGAGAGAAGAAGGTTAGGAGGTGACTTAATAGAGACATACAAGATGATCAGAGGATTAGATAGGGTGGACAGTGAGAGCCTTTTACCTCGGATGGTGATGGCTAGCACGAGGGGACATAGCTTTAAATTGAGGGGTGATAGATATAGGACAGATGTCAGAGGAAGGTTCTTTACTCAGAGAGTAGTAAGGGCGTGGAATGCCCTGCCTGCGAAAGTAGTAGACTCGCCAACTTTAAGGGCATTTAAATTGTCATTGGATAAACATATGGATGATAATGGAATAGTTTAGGTTAGATGGGCTTCAGATTGGTTTCACAGGTCGGCGCAACATCGAGGGCCGAAGGGCCTGTACTGCACTGTAATGTTCTATGTTCAATGTTCTATCTTATTTGATGGAGCAGGCTTGAGGGCCTGAAAAGACTACTCTGCAAGACACTCATACCAATGTGGAGTGACTCAGCACTCGCTTAGTCCTCAGTCAATCTGCAGATTGTATATGACTGTGAGAAGTTGGTGGGAAGCTGCCTTCAACTGTTGCAGTCTATTTGGTTCGGGTAAACTGCAAGGGAGAGAGATCCAGGATTTTGACCCAGCGACAGTGAAGGAACAGCGATATATTTCCAAGTCAGGATGGTGAGTGGCTTGAGGGGAACTTGCAGGCGGTGGTGTTCCCTTGTACCTACTGCCCTTGTCTTTCTAGATGGAAGTGGTGTCGTGTTTGGAAGGTGCTGTCTAAGGATCTTTGTGATGACTGGAGAGTTGCAAACATCTTTCCATTGTTTTTGAGCAAAGGATTAATAAATACAACAGCTTCAAGATGGTCAGTTGAACTTCACTGGTGAGTCTGCTTCTAGAATCAATATTTTGGGACAAAATTAAAGGTTGCAAAGATAAATGGCAGTTAAGGAAAGTGAGTGTAGTATAAAGGACTAATAGCTATAATGTAAATTGTTTGTGACCATCAATTATTTCAGTTCTCAAGTAGCTGGAAGTTGAGAGAGAAACAAGGTCCTGTACCAAACTAACGTGTAACTAGTGTATGTAGCCAAGCAATGTTTATTAGCTCATCACAGCCTGGGTTCTAGCTGTCTTTTATTGAAGACAGGCAGACCCCAGATTTAGTATTAATGCAGCCAGCATGGGCTCACTTGTAAGGCAAAATCTTGTTCATCTAAGGTCAGAAATCACACGACACCAGGTTTAACCTGTAGGACTATAACCTGGTGTCATGTGATTTCTGACCTTATCCAGCCCAGTCCAACATCGGCACCTCCACCATCTTGTTCAATTAACGTGCAGGAGGGGTACAATAGAAGGTCGATGAGAGTAATGGCATTGAGGTGATTTGCATGGACTTCCAAAAGATGTTTGACACGGTGCCATGCTACATTACAGACACGTGAGAAAACTTATAGCTCATGGGATTCAAAGGACAGTAATGAAATGGATACAAAATTGGCAAAGAGATAGGAGGCAGAGTTTAATGGTCATTGGGCATTTTTCAGGCTAGACAAAGGTTCGCAATGGAGGTCATGGGGTCTGTTCTGGGACTCTTGCTTTTCCTGATATATACGAATGACCTGCCTTGGTGTGCAGAGATCAAGGATGATATAAAACCTGTCAGCATTGTGAATTGTGAGGAGGACGGCACGGAACATCAGAAGGATATTGAGAAGTCGGTGGAATGGGCAGACAGGGTGGCAGATGAAGTTCAAGGTCAAAGATTCATTCTAGGAGAAAGAACTTGGAGAGAAATTAGAAAATAAAAAGCAGAGCTCGAAATGATGTGCAGGAGCAGAGTGACCTAGGTGTAAATGTACATAAGTCATTGGAGGTTGAAGGGCAGGTTATGTGGATTCATAATAAAGCAAACAGTAACCTAGGCTTTATTAAAAAGATTGGGTACGTTATGTTGATCATGTCTAGGAGACAAGTTCAGTCTCAGGTACAATATTGTGTCCAGTCCTGGGCACTATACTTTAAGAAGGATGTGATGGCATTGGGGAGCATGCAGTAAAGGTTCAAGCGGATGTTTCCAGGGATGAGGAATTTCTGTTATGAAGATAGATTGGAGAATCTGAGACTGTTTTCCTTGGAGAAAATAAGGATGAGCGAGGTATTCAAAATCATGAGGGGTCTAGACACATGAGGAGAGAAATTGTTCCCAATCATAAAAGGATTGAGAAAGAGAGGCACGGTGATGGAGTGGTTGTTAAAAGAAGGAAATGCGACCGGGGCGGAGAACCATTTACATGTGGCAACTGGCTCATATATGGAATGCGCTGTCTGAGAACTTTGAGGCACATTCAATCAAAAATGGGAATTAGACTGGTATCTGTAAAGGCAGAATTGCAGGGTTATGGGGATGGCACCGAGTGGATCGTTCCTTCAGGAAGATGGTGTGGATACGAAGGGCCGAACAGACTGTTTCTGCGGTGTAAGAATTCCTTTGTGGGTCTGTTTTCATGTCCCTGTCTTGTTCATGTCCCATCAGCCTTGAAAAATAGGGGAGGAAAAAGAAGGAAGAGTAAATTTGCAAAAATAAATTAAAAACTCTTTACTATGCTCTGTCTTGAATGACTTCAAAGCCAGACTAATTTTAGAAGCCAAGCTGTGTTAGCGCCAAAAACTACAACTGTTCAAACAGGCCTTTCTTTATAAAATAGGCACTGTTCTGCACACAGACCCCACCAGACCTACAGTCGTAAAAGCCCATTGTTTGCAAGCTTTTCTTAGTATTTAAATCCAGGAAAAGCTTTTATTATCTCCAAGGAAATTTGACAACCTGCCTTTAAAAGGGCAGTTTTCATATTCCTTTACTACAGAAGACTGTTTTGTTCAATAGTTGAATTCCCCATAGCTCACTGCCAAGAAATAGCTCAACCGACAGAACTGAGAAGAGACAAGCTCTCAGCCATGACAAATTCAGAGATAATTGAACCCTGCGTTTAAATCCATAGATATGTAAAAGAATGCTGGGATTCTTTTCTAGGCTGATGTTGGTTGAGTCTAGCCGCACGTTTACAATTCCCCTGCTTCCACTTTTCTTTGTTTTCTGTTTCTCAATTCCCCTCCAGAATAGTAATGCGAAAGAAAATATCTGTGAACACAACTCATTCCAAAAAGGTACCAGAGGGAGGGGACTGGGAAAAGAGGCTGGACTGATTAAAAACTTTACCACACGCTGTGAAATCATTTGACTCACTTTATGAACACACTTTTGTGGTTATGATATACTTGGTGTTCTGCCTGTTGATACTTCAGCACTTGTATTAACTCATTCTAAGCCATGGTGGGTCATTGTTAGACTTTACTTAAAATAGATTTTCGTAGATTTTAACAGAGATCAGACCTCTCATCCTCATTTTTTCGTGAGAGCTCAAGACAAGACATTGGCTTAGAGAAGTCTTTGTGGAAAGTTGTGGAAGATGAAGGATTTTAAGAAGGGTATTGCGAACTAACAGTCTGCTGTCGATGGTGAAGGGAAAACACGAGGGGTACAATGAAGGCCGGATTTGGAAATGTAAGGACAGAGAGTTAGGGCACAGTGAGTCATGAGCAGACTTAGGGAGAAGGTTGAGAATTTTGAAACCAAAGCTGATGGGACATAGGGCCAACAGGTAATCAGGGCTCAATGTGGATCAGATTTGAAAAGTGGGGTTCTCGAGGAATTAGAATGTATGTATTTTGTGATTTTATCTGTTATTAATATTGTGGTGTTTATAGGGCCTGATGAAACATGCCAGTCTCCATTTCAATTCTCTCTTCAAGTGTCATCTTCATGTAAGAGTTTATTGTGTCAAACTCCAGCTGTGCTGCCGGTCACGTTCCTGTCTGATTGGCATCCCTGGCTGTTCCCTTGTATTGGCTTGCCATGTTTTCCGTGGACCGTTTTTTTTGTTCCTGATCTTTCATTTTTCCAAGAATGATTATTTTGGTAGCGTGCTCTTGTTTCTCTCTCGGTAAGCATTGCTCACACAATTATTAGCATGTCATTCACCCACACTTATCTGGGATTCATCAAAAATCTTTCTTTTAACTCAAAGGCTTGTTTATGTGCTTTGCTTTATCAATGATCAACCTTTACCTCTGTAGAAATCTAGTTGCCAATAGCTTCCAACAGTCCCTGTCCCATAAGTTGCTTGTAATCTTCCAAATCTTGCTCAACAGTTTAGGTGCTAGTTATCGTGCAAAGAATAACTGAATTTTAAAACAAATTGTGCACATGCTTGATTTCATAATGATTAATGTTATCTTTAAAGGCTTTTCTTATGCCTGTTTCTTCCTCCTATCCACTGCTGCCCAAACCAATATTGAATCAGTGTATCAGGACGTCAGAGAACAATTATAAAACTACCATTTGTAGGGAGAGAGAGACAATGCATTGGAGCATTGCTATAGTTTAGCAATTGTTGCCTTTGTGTGACAATGCTGTAACTTTAAAAAGTTATTTTGTCCTGTTTTTGTTTGAAGAGAGGTTGTAAGGCAGAGTCGAGGAGCTGACTATTTAAGACCACTTGTGTAAACAGCTTGGGAGGTGTTGGATTTATTTTAAACAGCCTGAATGGGTGTGGCCAGCTCTCACAGATTATGATTTCTGGGTTTTTGTTTTTCAGTAGCATCAGAAGCTATTTGGGGTCTCAACAGAATTGGAAGCCTCAATGATGTCTCCTAGCTGCTACTCTTTCCGAATTTTCTCATGATTCTTTTTTTCCTCCTCATTTGGAGAACTGCATGTGAAAATCTGTGTCTGAATTCTTCTTTTTTGCCAAGGTGTATGTTAATGGGATGTTATGTTATTACAACAGTTAATTAGTAATAGTTACTGTATCTATTATTCTGTTAGGTTATCCAATAGAGTTACATTATTCTAAATTCCTCTTTCTTTGGTTATATTTTAAATATGGTGTTTAAATGAATTGTGTCTTGCTTTTAATGTTGAGTAGTTTGACCAGGCACATTCATCTGGAACACACAACCTCACATTTGCCTTTAAAATAAGAAAAGATTAGAGTCTGGGCTACCCTCTTAAAATATTTTGAGCGGGTCTGGTCTGGTCCATAACATTTGTAACAGGCATCACTATTGCCCAGAACTTGTTAAAACCATGGTCTTCAAAAAAGGTTGTTCCATTCAGGATCATCTGAATATGATCAAATATTTTCTTAGTTTGCTCCCGTTTGCTCCCATTTGCTTATTTACAAGAGGAATACGAATAGGATCTTCGACCCCTTAATCAGGGCTGATCTGATTTTAAGCTGAACTCTACATTCTTGTATAGCCCTGACAATCTTTCAACCCCTTGGCCATTAAGAATCTATCCACTTCTGTCTTAAAAATAGATTCTGCATCTATATTTAAAGATTCTCCATCCATATAAATGGTCAATATGACTCATTAAAAGACAACATGAGACATATTTTATTGGTATGAGTCAGTAATATATTTTCAGTGATGATCTCACAAACATATAATGTTTTAAAGAGGGCTCAACAGGGTAGACAGTTCCCTATGGTTTGAATGTCTAAGAATAGGGGCAATGATTTTAGGACAAGGAGTCTTCTGTTTGTCACTAAAAGGAGGAGAAATTTCTTCACAGTTGTAAATATTGGAATCTTCCACCCATACACTGATTGCTCAGTCATTGAGTATATTCAGGATTGGGATCAATAGACTTTTTTGGGCATTAAGGAGGTCAAGAGAAATTTGGTTAGTGTGGAAAAGTGGAGTTGGTATAGAAGTTTTGACCATTTTGGAAGAGATCACTTTTTTTTATTTTTGGGGATTATAAACTGAAATGGAAGTTGGGCTGCTATAACTAGAAAATTCAGGAGAGTCTTGAAACTTGAAAAGCACATGTTGCCTATTGTTGAAATGTACTGAGTGATGTTGCTTTTTAGAAGCTGTAAGAGGGAGACTTTCAGACTGAATGTCACTAGGTATCTTTTGTATGGAGAAAATTCTGTCTGACAATAGCACTTGGATTGGTAGAGTTGCAGAGTGGCAGAAAACTTTAAGTGCTAAGATTGGAAGAAACTTCCAGACAGAAAACATCCATCTCTCTCTACTTTTGTCCCCATGTGGGGTAAGGACAGTAAAGGAAAAATTAAAACAAAGGATTCATACAAGAAAGAAATCCAAGTTCACCTGATAACCATCGAATCAAAGAAAGTTCATCATTCAACAGCCCAACGCATATTACTTTTGCAAAAATCACAAGGACTGTAAGAAAAAATAACTTTTCACCTTGTTTGATCTTCAGAATTTTGTTTCCAGCATGTGCGTGTGTGTGCCTGCATGCATACATTCGTGTGTGCTTGGGGTTTTGAAATGGGTATAGTTTAACTTGCAAACTTTTTTCTTTTCACTGCTCTTTGTAAAATTCAGTGCATTACAATAAATAGTCATTGAAGGGACCTGCTGTGGATTGATTTTGCCCTGAAGAGCAGTCAGTCAGATAAATAGGTCATTAGGATTTTCTACATTTATACATTTGGCAATGGCTTGTGGAACAGTGGAGTCTGATTCTCAGTGCATCCCATTCAATTGAAGCAGAAAAGGTTTGAAAGGTGGAGCAGGCTGGAAAGATTAAAACTCCTGCTCCTACTTCATACATGTCTAGGAAAGTGATCATAATCATGGTGATTCCTGGGATGGCAGGACTGATGTAAGAAGAGAGACTGGATTGGTTAGGACTATATTGACTGGAGTTTCGACGAACGAGGGAGGATCTCAAAGAAACCGATAAAATTCTAACAGGACTTGACAGGGTAATCTCAGGACAGATATTCCCAATGACCGGGGAGTCCATAATCAGGGATCACAGTTTTAAGACCTGGGTTGGCCGTTAAACACTGGGTTGAGGAGAAATTTCTTTACTCAGATACTGGAGATCCTGTGCAATTCTCTGCCACAGAAAGCACTGAGGCCTAAACATTGAATGTTTTCTAGAAGGACAGAGTTCCTAGGGCTAGGAGAGGGAGCAGGAACAGGTTACTGAGTTGGATGATCAATCATGATCATATCAAATGGTGGAACAGACTCAAAGGGCCAAATAGCCTATTCCTGCTCCTAGTTTCTATGTTTTGTTTTCCAAATGAGCTATAAACACTGTGTTTGTGCAGTGTTTCCAGATTGCAAAAACTTCTTGTTTATAAATGCAAGTTCTTTCTTCATTAATATCACAACACATTATAACCGTGAGAAAGCTTACTGAATATCCATTTGTTACTTTCTGTCCTCTGTGATTGAGAATGTGTGTGCAGGCACATCGAAACAAATAAGTAACTGGAGACAAAGAGAAACAAAAAGACTTGGGTTAGACAGGTATAGAGATGCCTGATTTGGGACAATTGTTTTCTTGATTATGTTTCGGATTAGAAATTAATTTTTGTACCTGTTAATGTAATTATATTGAAAACAATAGCGGGTAAATTCTTTGAATTAAAAGGAAATATTTCTGAGCAGTAATTTGTTTTTTGTAGAAGGTCCAAATGAGAAACAGACTGTTGTAGCTATTCCGCTGGCCATTATTTCTGACAGCAGAAGAAACCACTGCTAAAACGTTCTCTCAGAACAGTTCCTATTTTAATGCTGGACAATGTCTCCAGGTCCAGTTTCAGTAGTATTTATTTAATGGAGGGAGTACATTTTCAGATTAATTATGTCATGTAATCCTACAACACATGAAGGGGCCAGAATGCTTCTGTAAAACAGCAGAATCACAATTTATCACCCAGATTGAAAAGAGTCATGAAATTAATATCCAGGGGCTCAAATCCTTTGCAAATGGGAATGTGCTCTCCAGACCGCCATTCTCTGACATTGGAATGGATGTTCAGTGAAACAGCCTACCAACCCAGATTGATTTATTGTATTTGTAAGAGAAGTTACAATGCCATTTCAGCTGACTAGCATTTATAATGACACTTCTTGTTTAAAGCCTTATTGCTTCTGTTACAGCAACCATCTCAATTGCTAATGATGGGGCTTTTACTTTTCAAACAGCTTTCAAAGTTAAGCATCAAAAGCCTTGCAATCTGAGTACAAACACAGCCAATCGGTAATAGCAAACATCTTGGAGATAATTTGGAGGAATTAAAGCTTTGTGTTTCCTTTTCTACTTTCCACTGATTTTCTCCAATCAGTATATATTTTGGATTAGATCAAAGAATCATTTGAGCATTTAGGATCAGTTTCCAATCATACTACTGTCATTTCTCGTTAGTAAAATTTGATAGGATTAGATTTTATCAGGTACGGACAATCATCAGACATCTCAGATAAGTAACCATCCTTCACGCGTGAGCCTAGACATGAGATGTTTGCATGCTATTCAACTTTGAAAGCATCAAGCTGAGTCCAATCTTGTGCTTACCTGATGCCCACAATATCCACCACTGAAACATAGAAAATAGGAATTGGATTAATCCTTTCAGCCCTTTGAGCCTGCTCTGCCATTCATTATGGTCATGGCTGATCATCCAACTCAATAGCCTGATCCTGTTTCTTCCCCCATATCCTTTGATCCATTTAATCCCAAGTGCTATATCTAACTCCATCTTGAAATCATACAATGTTTTAGCTTTGGCTATTTCCTGTGATAGTGAATTTCACAGGCTGACCAACCGTAGGTAAAGAAATTTCTCCCCAGATGGCCTGCCTTGTATCCTTAAACTGTGACCTCTAATTCTGAACTCCCGAATCATTGGAAACATCCTTCGTGTATTTACCCTGTCTAGTCCTATTAGAATTTTAAAGGTTTCTATGAGATTACCCTCAATGCTCTGAAGTCCACAGAGTATAATCTTAACTGATTCAACCTCTCATCCAATGCCAGGCCTGCCATCCAGGAGTCAGTTTGATACTAAGTTATCAGGAGCTTGGCACTGTGTGTGAGTGTTGTAAATAATCCTGTTCCTGAAGGTAAGGAAGCAATAATGACTGACTGTGAGTTCAGAGCAGTATTTGTTATGTGGGAGTCAGATGAGTGAAAAACTTGCTAATTATATCTGTGTGTGTTAATGGAATTAATGCTATTGTGAAGACCATGTCTTTTTAAAAAATCTTTTTGATTGTGGACTGAAAGCAGAAAAGAACAGTTTTTAAAACCAAGGATTGTTAAAGGATTACTGCACTTTTTAGAAGCAAAGTGCCCGGACGCTCATTGTAAGTCTTGTTTGCACAGCTGTTGGCTCAAGCAGGAAGATGGGAGATGTCTGGTTACAGTTGAGCTAGAGCCAAGAGGTGTGTATGGTTGGAGTTTCTGCTGGCAACTAGTAGCTGATTGGCCTGTGGAATTGTGACAATTTATTGATGACAATGGCCTTCTGCCTGGCAACAGCTATACAATTGGCTAAGAGCAGGCTGACACAGCTTTTTGCTGTGAATGAGCTGGGCAGAGCCTGTCAGATCTCTACAAGGCCACAGGAACTGACTCTCCTCTCAGCAGTAAAAAACATTTTTGGCCTGATGTTTCCTGCAGCTGTTGCTGTAGACTGTGGCTCTACCTGCTACAAACCAGTTAAAGTAGCTCGAGTTGAAGAATTATGGAGCAGAAACTCCTGAAGATCCAGAAGAACCATATCAGTCAAACCACTGAGCATTAAACTGCCTTCTCTGTGTTTCCCTCTACCCATAACACACATGCTTTTTTTCCTGTCTCTATTTGTATGTGTGTCTAAGGAGGAATTATAATAGAATTAACTAGCAGAGTCACATATCGATTGTTCATAACTGATTATCTATAGTTAGAATCTATTTATTTGTAATGAATCATAATCTTATTAGGTACAATAACCTGGCTGTGCTTTCTGTCAACCAGGATCTAAAAGTACATGGGGGAAGTATTTTTAAAAAATCTTTAACTTTAGTGATGACTCTGAGAAGAACAGGGCTTGATTTCCAGTGTTTTACTCCCAGTGAGGTGTGACACAGCTGAATGGAATAAAATAATTTATATTGAATTATCACAGCGCTTTACAGCAACTGGTAAAAAAAAAATGGGAGCAATCCTTGCTAATTACATTACCACATGTTAATAGCAGCGACACTGTTGAACAGAATAGTATTATTGACATTAAAATTGCATAATTAAACACTGGAAACTGATTGAAGCTGGACAGGTGGGACAGGAAGAAGCCTAGCTTTGAAGACGAGAGGGTTTTTTTTCATTTGTGAGATGTGGGCATTGCTGGTTAGACCAGCATTTATTTCCCATCCCCAATTGCCCAGAGGGCCGTTAAGAATTAACCACATTGCTGTGGGTCTGGAGTCACATGTAGGCCAGACCAGGTAAGGATGGCAGTTTCCTTCCCTAAAGGACACTAATGAACCAGATGGGTTTTTCCCAACAAATGACAATGGATTCATGGTCATCATTTGACTTCTACATACTGAGCAGCTCAGCTGATCACACATCCAACTGACCAATCACATGTGGAAAAGATTGTACATGAGATTTTCAAATTGGTTTCTGCATACAAAATCCAGGAAAAGGTTCACATTCAGGAGACCCTGAAGAAAGACAGAGGATGGATGTTGAAGGGAAGAGCTTTGGTGAATCAAGCAAAAAATACTTGGTTAGAGATCACTGTTAAACAATCTACAGTCTTTTCAGATTAACCACCCAAATGATAACTGCATAGTTTAATTGGAACTGCTTTCATTTAAAATTATTAACAAATGCTTTGGCTTTTGTGTGGGATTGTGTCAATTGTAAGACTCAGTTCCCAAACTCAAAGTTATATGAATATGTGATTTTGTGGTCCCCTGAATGCAGGTCCAGGAATCTAGAAGCAGCTGCTTTTACAACTGTACAAATAACTTAAAATCACAATTAAAATTGAGTAAATGAACTTTCAGAAGTTGGACCTCTCTCTCCCAGTACAGGTGGTTTTAGGACAATGTCAGAGCCATTATCATTATTTTGGCTGAGTTAAGCTAATTGGCCACAGCCCCATGTAACCTATCTGTTTTCATAATTTAATGGGCTATTATTTTCTTGGTCTCAGAGCAATCGAGCACACAGAATAAAATTGACTTCTTTTACATGAGTGAGGATGCAGAGTTTCACAGGAAGACAGGGACGTGGGGAGTAAAGTGCATGCCTGTTGTTAGCCATTGGGTTTAGCAGATATGTTTTTGAATCAACTTGTGCAGAGATGTATAGCATACCTCTGGAGCAGGTGGGACTTGAACCTGGGTTTCCTGTCCCAGAGGTAAGGACACTACCGCTGCACGGTTGGACTTGGCAAAATTGCCCTCAAGATACAAAGCTGTCACAAGTGATTAATTATTAAATGAACCGATACACAGCTCATTGACAGAAACTACCATGAGCAGGAGGGAGCGAAAAGCAAAATGATTAAAAAGTTTATTGAAATTCAACAATGATAGCCATATTCTACAACAGTTGTAGTGTTGAAATCATTGTCAAGGTGCTTTGCTACTCTATTTTAACCAGGAGATAGAAACAACAGTCATGTCTGCAGTGATCATGAATTTTGAGTCTTTGAGTCTAGTGAAATACTCCTACGTTGTTCCATAACTAGCAGGATATCCTGCGCAGTTACTCATTAAACATTGTGCCCAGGGCTTCCACTGAGTTGTGATGGCTCATTCTCGGTGCTTTTCATTCAAACTTGCAAACAGTGCAAAAGAGCAAGGAATTTCAAGCCCAAATCTTTGCTTCTACATCTATTGCCTTATTAGGAGGTTGAGAGGTGACCTTAAAGAAGTGTATAATATAATAAGGCGTATAGATAGAGGTAATGGTGGTTGTCTTTTCCCCAGGATGGGAGATTTCAGTACTAGGGAGCATACTTTTAAGGTGAGAGGAGAAAAATTTAAAAAGGACACAAGGGACAAATTTTTTACACAGAGAGTGGTGCATGTGTGGAATGATCTTCCTGAGGAAGTGGTGGATGCGGGTATAATTACAACGTTTAAAAGACCTCTGGATAAGCACATGAATAGGAAAGGTTTGGAGGGATATGGGCCAGGAGTAGACAGATGGGACTGGTTTAGCTTGGGATTATGTTCAACATGGACTGATTGGACTGAGGGGTCTGTTTCCATGCTATATGACTATATAACTCTATAACTCTAAATGTTACGTTGAAAGCCACCAACCTCAAACCTGGCCACACCTTCAAATTGAGTTATCACTGTAGTGAATTTGTCCTCATTGCTTCTGAAAGACCTTTGAGGTGGCTGTTCAAACTGAGTAATTTATTTTTTAGATGCCTTTTAAAAGTTTCTTAACTGGGAAACTATCTGCTGCAGGAAATCACTCAAACAAATAAGTGGTTATGTTGAGTTACTGAAATGCAATGCCCAGAGTTCCTGGCTTGAATGTCCACTCTGGAGCTTAATTGTGAGTCTGGTTGAATTATGGTTGAACCTCCTACCCAGTGGACAGCTAGTTTCATGTTGAGTAGTGATGCTCCCAGAAACAAGCCAGAGGTGGGAGCAGAGGAGGCAGACACTGAGGAAGCTGGTTAAAAGCCATCAATTTTGGCATTAGCCCAGTGCTGTACATAAGGCATCCTGACTAGCACCTTCTCACACATTTCTTCCCTTAGAGCCTGGTGAATCTGTGAATTCTTTACCATAGAGAGCTGTCGATGCTGGGTTGTTAATTTATTCAAGGCTGAGTAAGGCAGATTTTTAATCAATAAGGGAATCAACGATTATGGGGAAAATGCAGGAAAGTGGTGTTGATAATTATCAGATCAACCATGAGCTCATTGAATGGCCAAGCAGACTCGATGGACTGAATGGCCTATTGCTGATCCTATGTCTATAGTCTTACAGACATATGGTATCAACAACCCTTTCTGGGCTGAATTCATTAGTGAGGCTTAGAGCTCAGAGATTTCATGACATTCGTACAGCTTTCACAAGCCTTTGAAATAGTAGAACAAATGGTCATTTGTTCCACTGCTGAAGAGGTGATTGAACTAACCATTTAAAAAGCTTGTTCTCTGTTCAGCTATTTCAGAAGCTCAATACATTGCTGGATTTCAATCAAGGAAGGGGTTACATTATAACAGAAGAAAAGGTCAGAATTTCCATGCTGTTAAATACCGAATTGCACTTTGTCCACTGGATAAAGTGCTGTGATGCATCTGAATACTATCACAATGCTGGTAATCTGCTGGTGGCTTACCTTTCTAAATAGAACACTGTCATTAATTATTGAATTGAACAATGTTTAAGGGACAATGACATACAAAGTCTGAAAGTCATGTGAAGATCTTTTGAGTTTACCTTTCAAAATGTTCTTGTCTCCAAACCAGGCATCTCTCATGGTTCACAATTCCATCAAGATGGCGGGAGCCATGCCACTGATAGAAATAGTGACTGAGCAGTGTCTGAATCCTTGGATTTTACCATGAGGTCCAAAATACACACTCCACATGGAGTAGGCATGGGTGAATATGTTGCATGTCAGCTTGTTATCTGCAACCTTTATTATTTGTAGTTCGCAATGGTACTAACAAAACAGCTCCAACTTACTACTCTTAAATGTGTCAATGAATATTTTTCACATGAACTTAAAAAAAAGCTACCTTCTAAAGCACTGCACGATACACTTGTCGGCATGGAAGTGAGTTTGAGACTTGAGCAAGACAATCACTTCTGGAAGCTAGTGCAAACTGTAGAACAACTTTCACACAAAACAGAAACTCCATTTTCTGTGCAGTATTTTATTTCATCTAACAATAAATGACACGACCCATTCCCTGTACTGCTTTCCATCCAGTTGATTGTATGGTACACTTTATATAATAAAGTACACTTTTGATGTAAATGTATAGGTCAATTAGGTTAGGGGTCAACACCCAATCCATATCCCTCCACCTGAGGAACTTACTTGTGACTCATCACTCGGTTCCATTAGGGATTAATATTGACTGGATGCCAGCCTAGTAATCAGAGGCCTGAATTCTGTTTTACTCCTTTCAGGGAGAAGAGGGACACACACTCCCATTTAGCACAAATACTGGATGTTGTCCCAGCATTCAGAGACCAGAGCTGTGTTTCCATTCACCAGGACTACACACGGAGTCCATTGAGACTGCTCACCAAGGCACTGAACCAAGTTAATATTGTAGGCAGGCAGTGGACAATGCCATTGTTACTTCTTGCCAAGCAGGTCTAGTGTGACTATTTACACAACTGGGTCTTTTTTTGAACAGCAAATGAATAGCTCATCAATCTGATGGCACGGAGATTAAAATTGATCTTTGTGGAGCTGAGCTCCAATCATACAGACAGGAGGAAGGGTATCCCTGGGGAGATCCGGGAGGGGAGAGGCACAGAGCTGACAGCAGGAAATGGGGAATTCTGCCTCCTCTACATCTTGCAGGACAAACACGCAACTTACTTCAAAAGTTCAACATCTGGTGTTGAGGTATGTCCCCCCAACATAAATACAATACCATGCCAACTGGTAAGAGACAGTTTATTAAGTCTTTTTTGATTGATTTTGCTTTTGGAAAACACAGTAGATTTTTCTTTAATCTCCTGTGGTGAGTATTTGCCCTATACACAGAGTTTGATATGGCAAACCTTTCAGCTTTGTGTGTTAGTGTGTGCAGAGTTTAATTAAAGGTTACTGTCATGCTAGACAGCATACTAGATAGCAACAGGGGAGGCAGAAAAAACCTCTTCCTTTGCTTTGCACTATCTCAGTAGCTAATGGATTGTGAAGAAAGGCTGGTTCCTGTATGAGTTAGAACAGTCATGGAGTCATAGTGTGATACAGCATGGAAACAGACCCCTTGGTCCAACCAGTCCATGCTAAACATAATCCTAAACTAAACTACTCCCGCCTGCCTGCCTGCTCCTGGCCAATATCCCTCCAAACATTTCATATTCGTGTACTCGTCCAAATGTCTTTTAAATGTTGTAATTGTACCCGCATTCAGCACTTCTTCAGGAAGTTCATTCCATACATGAACCACCCTCTGTGAAAAAATTTGCTCCTTACGTCTTTTTTAAACCTCTCCTCTCACATTAAAATGTGCCCCCTAGTTTTGAAATTCCCCATCCTAGAGAAAAGACAAGTGCCACTAACTCTGTCTATACCCCTCATTATATTATAAACTTCTATGAGGTTGCCTCTAAACCTCCTATGCTCCAGTGAAAAAGTCCCAGCCTATCCAGCCTTTCTTTATCATTCAAACCTTCCATACCTGGCAACATCCTGGTAAATCTCTTCTGAACCCTCTCCAGCTTAATAATATCTTTGCTATAACAGGGCAATATAACGGGAAACAGTATTCCAGAGAGGCCTCACCAATGTCCTGTACAACTCAACATAATGTCCCATCTCCTATACTCAACGGACTGAGCAATGAAGGCAAGTATGCCAAACGCCTTTTTAACCATCCTGTCTATACGTGACGCAAACTTTAAAGAACTATGTCCTTGAATCCCCATGTCCCTCTACTCTGTAACACTACCCAAAACCCTACCATTAATTGTATAAGCCCTACCCTTGTTTGTTTTACCAAAATACAATACCTCGCATTTATCCAGATTGAACTCCATCTGCCATTTTTCAACCCATTGACTCATTTGATCAAGATCACCTTGTAATCTTAGGAAAATTTATTCACTGTCTTTGATGCCACCAATTTTGGCATCATCTACAAACTTACTAACCGTGCCTTCTATATTCTCATCCAAATCATTTATTTAAATGACAAACAAAACAGGACCCAGAACACCAGTGATCACGGGCCTCCAGTCTGAAAAGCAACCCTCCACTATTACTCTCTATCTCCTGCCACTAAGCCAATTAGTTAAGGGGTCACTTGTCATTCTTTTATTGACAGCATTCAGTAATGTTTTCAGTGTATTTAGAAGTGAGCTTGACTGTTCCACAGTGATTGAAAAGCAAGACCTTTGCAAAACCACAACATGGCATTTAAGTGCAGCCCAAAATGGCTAAAAAACCTTTTGACGCACTTGACATTTTTGAACATTATTCGTAACAATCAAAAAGCCAACATTTCTCCTATTCCCTTAACAGATATGTATAACCTACATAGCAGTAGAGAATTTAGACAGAACATATTGAAATTTCAACATTTCCACAGAATGAAATATGCATTTGATCAAGGAACAAGAATTTTGTTTTATTACTAAATTCATTAATAAATAATTAACACATGTTTGTAATATTAATCTCTGGTAGAAAATTTGCTGTACCTTTTTGGAACCATTTGTATGGTTTTGTCTTGAATTGATGCACTATTGTATTTGTCTCCTTGGCAAATTAATATTTTTGACATTACAAGTAAAGTTGTTTAAAGTTCAACGCTTAAAAGTTTAGGAAACCAGATTTGGACAAATATTTATCCTTCAAATATTGAAAATCTATCCCTTGTTACTCAGGTGTGCACACAGTAGAGAGTTGGATTTGTTTAATCAGCTTTGCAGCAATAATTAGTTTAATTGGTGCTTAAATCACAGGGTACTGATGCACATTATGGTTTTGTTTAATTCGGTGCAGATTGATAGTAATTACACGAAACATCAGGACAAAACAACAACATTGCTGTCAGCTGAAATGTACAACCACATTATCACTGTCAAGATAGTCCCAATCAATTTTAACATATAATCTTTTAGATTCATTGCCAATCCAACTTCATTTATTATTTCCATTTTAATTATTATTTTTGTGTCCTATTTTAAACCTGACACCATTTTAATGTTTCAAGAACAATACACATGATAAGATTTCACAGAATGTTAGTCAGCACTCTGTTTGAACGATATAAGCTGCTAAAGATAATGTAACATCAGTGATTGAGATATTAGCAGGCAATGTTTCACCTTAATCCTCTCATTTCTTAAAAGACCTGGTTTGAAATTGTACGATTTAAGTTTGAGAACAATTGTATCCCCACTGTCATTCCTTTCCAAATTAATTAGAAAGTCTTTGTCAGTGATGTTTTCCTTCTGATTTAACAGCAATTGTTCTGGCTTCTATGGTACTGATCTACAAAGGTCAACAAAGTTCCATGTTTGATTCTGTATGTATGTAAAGTTATTTGGTTTCAATGGCTTCAGGAATGCTATGTGCTTCTGAATGGGAGGAGGATGCAATATCAAGCTTCTTCTTTCTGATTGGTCATTCCTGCTGGAAAATGAGTGACTGTGGTCAGGTGACCCATGACCTCCAGAAATATTGACATTTCTCATGAGCGTGCATAAAAACTTCAAATGCGGAAGCCAAGTTTAAACTGAGCTGGACTCTGCAATTTGCAAACTGCAGAGCTGGAACAGACAGTATTCAAGCAGACGGGTCTTGGACAATCAACTTCCCATCAAAACCATCAAAACTTCCCATGAACATTTGTTTAGACCTCCAGTGTACCTGCCCTATCAGAAGAATGCCGCACAGATTTAGTGGCACCCAGGTCAGTTGGAGGCCAGTGACTTAGTGTTTTTTCGTATTCATTCATTGGACGAGGGTATTGCTGGCCAATCCAGCACTGATTGCCCATCCCTAATTGCCCAGAAGGGAGTTTTAGAGTCAACTACTTTGCTGTTGGTCTGGAGTCACGTGTAGGTCAAACCAGGTAAGGACGGCAGATTTCATTCCCTAAAGGACAATAGTGAGCCAGATGAGTTTTTACAACAATTGACAATGGATTCATGGTCATCATTAGACTCTTAATTCCAGATTTTTTAAAAATTGAATTCAAATTCCACCATAGTGGGATTTGCCTCCCCATCGTGTCACCTGTTGGTGTGACAAGGACAGCACTTGACAGTTGAAAGTTCAAAACCATGTTCTGTGACCTCCACATATCGAACATAGTCACCTCATTGGATCTTTCTGCATCGTCCCGACGATAATATTGGCCACAGGCCACAGAATCTTCAAGAAAAGAGGGTAAAACGGGCAACCTGGAGCCCAGCTTGCTCTGCTTTTGCACCTTCTTCAACAGAGTCTCAGAGAGTAGCTTTGAAAACCAGCACAGCACCTCCAGCGCCTGGTACCTCATGGTGAGCATCATCAGACTGACCAGGCCCAGAAAAACCACATTGGTGAGGTGACCTGAAGACCAGACCCAGCCCTAGATGAGAGGGGAAGCCCAAATTGATGCCTGTCGATCAGCCGACTCTCAAAGATGGGAGATTTGCCTGTCCCATCTTTACTGAATGGGCATTTCCAGTCCTTTTAGACAAACAGTTCAAATATAGCGATAGGGTCCTGTAGATAGGGTGGAGTGAATCCTCGGAAGTGCATGTCAGAAGTAAATAGCTAGCGTAGAGTCGAGACTATTTACTTAGAGATTTAAGATTGTCTACTGATGAGTTCTGTGAAGAGATGGACAGAATTTGATAGAGTTTAGGTAAAGTACAATAGTAGAGTCTGATAAATATTGTTTGTCCTTGAGAAAGTCCTCAAAAAAGTCCCCAGACTCTCGTCCTCTTTGCTTATCTCATGACATAATATGTTGAAAAGAGTTACTGCAAACTGGTCAAAGTCAGTCAGGGCACACTTGCCCACCTTTCACTTTAGAACATGATGGCAACAGGATTAGAGTTTGATAACATCACAGCTCATGTCCAAGTAACATGCTGTTCTTTATTTATTCATGCAAGGAATCTGGGCATTTCTAGCTAGACCAATTTTCATTGTCTGTCCCTTGAGAAGGTAGTGGTGAGTCACCTTCTTGAACAGCTACAGTTTGAAACACTTCAGCCCATTTGGTGCAGGTACATGCACTGTTCTCAGGAAGCAAGGTTTAGGATTTTAACCCAGTGACAGTGAAAGATTGGTGATCCAGTTTCAACTCAGGATTGTGTGTGGTGCATTAGGAAATGCAAATCCCCAAAGCCAAGCAATAGCCCCCTCGTTTGCTGAGTTAAGGTGTTCACTCTGCCATTTAATCTGTGCAAGGGACACTCCTCAATATTGTTTGGTCTCTCCACAAGCACAGATGGGATTTGTGGTGAGGTGGCAGTGAGGTTGACTGTACAGAGGCCCTGAACTTGACGACCAATGACCACTCTCATCATGGTAATTCAAAGCCTGAAATTTGACAGAAGCAACTTATCACAAGAAACTAGTTTGTGACTAGTTAGTGTCTTAGGACTCAAAGCTAGTATGTTGTATTTCAAAAGAAACAAAGTTTTGGAATTCTCATCATAGATGCTGCCAGACCTAGGGTCATAGAGGTCTACAACACAGAAAAAGGCACTTCGGCCCATCACATCTGTGCCAGTTAATTAAAAAAACCCCTTACTATTCTAATCCCATTTTCCACCTTTAAGAATGCTGCATGATCCTCAATGCGTCAAAGCATGTGACCCAAGGGCTTAAAGGTCTCAGACTCCATCTTAAGTGGGGCCACTTGAAGCATGTAGCTGAATAGCTTACAATTAGCCTGGAGAGTGAAGTGTAACTGTGATATATGTATGAACCAATGGTGTAATAACCATCCATCAAGTCTATCAGTATTATGTTAGCTACATCTGGTTCTTATGTTCTGGGAGCTAGCCTAAGCATTGCTCTATTAGGTACAAGTTCTCCACTGGATGTAAACGCTTGCAGCGTGATGGCAGATCATTGACCTTCCACGTTCCATATTGTTTAATCCGAAGGGTATCTGCTGGCAGATCTTGCTCAAGAAGGAATCTCCATACGAGACACCAAGTTTGAAAGTGGGTAGTAGGCAAATTGACTAGGTAATTGTGGAGTGGGTAAGCGAGGAGCAGTGTGGACAGAGCCTAGGGTTTGTCAGGAGGTGGAGGTGTCGGGGAGGGATGGGGAGTGTTGCTTGTGAGGACAGGATACCAGGGAGAGGTGCTGGGCAGAGGATCCCAGTTGCGATGCACATTGTTGCACGAGTTAGAGAGTCAGCAAGATGTGTGCATGTTGACCTATGCCAGGCAGTGCAGGGTATCCTGTTGCCAAATTTCTTGGGGCAAGTGCTGAGCTCCAGAATGTCATAGAGGCTGTGGCTCACCCCGATGCGGCAAGTTTGGTTAATTAGTTGTTTCTAGTTTTGACCTTTGCTGCCAGATGTTCCCAGAGAGACAAGCCTTCCCTTGCTAAGTATGCAGTGTTGGGATCATGCCTCACTGTCTGATCCTCCATGTATATTCCTTTGTAACAATGGTATCATAGGGGTTGAGTCTACTGGATCTGGTTTTAGAGGGATTCAATATCAGACACCAAAGTCATTCCATCAATTTTGAAACATCTTCATGGAGGCCCAGGGTGCAGGAGGATGGAACCGAGCTGGCACAACAGCATTGACAAACTTGTACAATGTGGTTGTTGGTGGGCAACTGTATGCACATAGAGCAAGATTAGTGCTGGGACTGAGCCCTGTGGTAGCTCAATGGCTAGTCTTCTCCGTCCACTTCTCCCTTGGTCAAGGTGGGCTCAAAATTGTGGCAAACTGGGATGAATGGAGTGCCTCAGTGCTGGAGTGCCAAATATTTGCAGGTTATAGTAATAACTTGGATGAAGTAACTGAGTGTACAGTTGCTAAATTTGTTAACAGCAAGTTGTTAAGAAGGCATAAAAGTTTTCAAAGGGATATAGATCGATTAAGTGAGTGAGGACATATAATTGGCAGGTGAAGCATAATGAGTGAAAACGTGAACTTGGCCGATTTGACAGGAAGAATAGAATGGTAGCAAACTATTTAAATAGAGAGATTGCAGAGTTCAAATTTGGTACATGAATCAAACAAAGTTAGTATGCAGGTACAGCAAGTGATTTAGAAAACAAATGGGACACTGCTGTTTATTTGCAAGGGGAATAAAATACAATAGAAAGAATATTTTTCTACAGTTGCATTGAGTGAGATTGCATTTTCTAGTGCTGTATCGAGTCTATTTGAGATCTAATAGAAATGCATTAGAAGCAGTTCAGAGAAGCTTCATCAGACTGAGAGGCATGGATAGGGGTGAGGTTATGCTGAAAGGTTGGATATGTTAGTCCAAACTTCTCAGTGACATTTAGAGAATAACAGGCGATCTTAATGAGACGTACAACATCTAGAAAGGACTTGAGGGTGGATAAGTGAGGATACCTTCTCTTGTGAAAGAGTCTAGAACGAGGGGACACCGTTTAAAAAATAAAGAGTCTCCCATTTCAGACAGAAGTGAAGGAATTTTGATTTTCTCTCAGCAGCTTGTGTGTGTTTGGGACTTTCTTTCCCAGGGAACATGGTAGCAGAGTCATCAAATAGGTTTAAGAAGAAGATAGATTCTTGACTAACAAAGGAGGAGTTGAAGATAATCAAGAAAATGTGAAGTTAAGGTCAGAATCGGATCATCCATAATCTCATTGAGTAGCAGGGCATTCTTGAGGGACTGAATAGCTTATTCCTGCTGCTAATTTATATGTTAGCGTGTACGCACATTTGTACACTGTGAGCACTCTGCCTGTCTTTAGGTTCTTTTCAGTGTAAGTGGTGAGTGCTGAACACATGTACAGCACTCTATAGAGAACTAGACAGCATTGGGAAGGCCTCTAGTTCCAGAGTAAGATATTCAAAGGTATGAAAACACACAGAAAGTAGTGAGTCAGTGGATTGCTGAACACCAGCCTGAGTTCTTTTCAGGGTTTGGAGAGGCAACAGTATTTGCCAAGAGACCGTTACAACTTTGCAAGAGTGTGAGCTGATGATTCGCGGGATTAAGACTATTGAGCCAGGCAGAAGGAGCGGGCCAATATCTTCCGGGAACTCTGATGCAATGTTGTCACATCCTATTGTTTTGCTGCATTTTTAATGCATTCTCCGGTTCTGTGAACTTTAAGGGATCAGGTGTGGCAAGTGGCTGTAAACAACGAAGAGCTGCCCAGAGCTGTGAAATGATTCTGTACACCTGAGTAGGTGAGTGTAGGTGGAAGAGGGAAGAAAAACTCAGGTGAAAGAAATCAAAGCCCGAGAGGAAGATGATTAGTGAGCTCGCCTAAAGTTGAAATCTTGAAATGGGATTTTTGGAAGTGTCGATTTATTTTTTAACATTCACACATTTAAAACACAAATTTGTTATATGTCAGGTCTATTTTCATGTTTCAGCCAATCAAAACAGAAAATGCTTGAGTGCGTTGATGAAAAGATGACCATATTTGAACATAACATCATGTCACAGAATCCCTACGGTGTGAAAGCAGGCCATTTGGCCCATCGAGTCCATATCAACCCTCTGAAGAGCATCCCACCCAATCCTTGAAACCCTGCATTTCTCATGGCTAACCCACCTAGCCTGAACAACCCTGGACACTATGGGACAATTTAGCATGGCCAATCCACCCTAACCTGCACATCTTCGGACTGTGGGAGGGAACTGGACCTCCTGGAGGAAACCCACACAGACACGGGGAGAATGTGCAAACTCCACACAGATAGTCACCCCACGGTCCCAAGTGCTGTGAAGTAGTGGTACCAACCACTGTGCCACTGTGCCACCCCATGCCTCTGTGGGATTGCTCTGAATTAACTGATTACTGGCTCTTAATTCATTTGAATTAATGTTGTGCCTGTTGGGTTTTGATGAACGACACCTTAATGTATTTCACTAAAATCAATAATATGTTTAATTAGAGCAAAATCAGGCAAAGAAAATCACTTTGAAAGTAACATAACTCAATGAGCCTGAAAACATTCATCTGATATTCTTATTGTCATTTGCTGCAAGCATGCTTGACTGGTTTTAATGATTCACAATTACAAATCTAATTTATACAAATAGTGATCTAATTTATATGGAAATAATAAATGTTTGGGAGTGGATTGCAATACTCTAACCTAATTGAGGGACTCAGATAATGTCATAAACATTACAAATGGCAACAGAATTATCTAACAGCCCTAAGCTCCCTCAGTGTTGTTTATCTTTTCAAATGTTAGATGACAATTGGGTTAACGCACAGTGCTTAGTCTGATTTGTGATGGGTTATCCAACATCAGCCAGTTCAGTTCTCAAAATTGGCGAGAGAGAGGAAAAATAAGTAAGCGGAGGCACCCAAGCAGCAGCAAGTCTTTGCTACATTAAATGTAGGCAATCCTAACAAAGGATAGGACAACAATACGTGATTTATTATACTACTTGCTTGGTTGGTAAGCCCTCCAGCACTCTCTCCAGTACCAGTACACAGTTACAACAGTGTGTACCATCCACCCAGTAGACTCACTAAAGCTCCTTTGCCAACATTTTTGCAAACTTGTGGATCTTCTGCTCAGGAGGACAGTGGTGGCACAGAAACACCATCACCTCCAACTTCCTAAATCACACGAGATCCTGGCACGTGCTGTATCCAAATCCCGGAACTCTCAACCTAGTAACACTGTGAAGGCACCTTCACCACAGACTGTAGCTCATTCCCACCTTCTCAATTGTAGTTAGGGAGGGCCAATAAATTGTGGCCTCGCCAGTGAAATGTACAGCTCATGAGTTTTTTTTTAAAATGCCATAAGTTTACGGGATTTTTGTAAATTAGCTGCTGCATTTATTGTATGACAAGTGACTACACTTCAAAAGTATTCCATTGGCTGTAAGATTTTGGGGAATCCTGGGCATGTGAGAGTCTTTATATTAATGTAAATCTTTCTTTTTGATGTGGAGTTCTTTCCCAATGGGTCATCATCTTCATCATCAGTGGTGGTCCCTCACAGAGGATGATTCTCAGGGTGAGTGTGTAGGTGGCTGTACAGACCGATACGACTACTGCAGGCTGTGTTACACTTGGGGAAGAGGGTGGTCATGGGAAGGGGGTGGTGGGGCTTTGCTGTGACAGCGCAGCCCTTACACTGTTTACCCCCGGCTTCCGCTTTTTCCCGATGGCAAGTCTCGAGGTGCTCGATGCCGACCTGGATTCTCCTCCTCCACTTCGGACGGTCTTGGGCCACTGATTCCCAGGTGTGTGTGGGAATGCTGCACTTCCCCAGTGAGGCCTTGAGGGGATCACTGAAGCACTTCCTCTGTCCCCCTGGGACTTGCCTGCTGTTTTGAAGCTGGGAGTAGAGCACCTGCTTGGGGTGTGTCGTGTCGGCTGTGTGGACGACGTGCCCAGCCCCTCGTAGGCGATCAAGGGGAGTCAGCGCCTCGCTGCTGGGGACGTTGGTCTAGTTGGTATGGGTGCAGCTTTCTTATACCCAATGGCTGTACTGCAGCCTGCAATGTAATTCCAGTGCTTCACACTACTCTTCCATATCCTATAGTTTGTTCTTGCTCTAGTAAAAACACTTTTCTGAAAAATAATCATCAATGTGTTCATCTTTCAAACCTATTTACAAGTAAAGCTCTGTAACTTTGTTTCTAAGATGTCTAAAAGAAATTTCTCCAGCTGAGGTAACTCACAGTTAATCAGTTGTAGAATGAGGAAATCCCTTTCACTTATAGAAAGCCTCAGTACTTGAAAAAGATATGGGCTTCTGTAAGTTATAACTTTTATCTTGACAAGTACTAATTGTGCATGTAGTCACTGCAATGCATTTTTTTTACCAGATCCTTAGGGATGTTCAATCTATTTGATGCTACAGTGTTCTATCAATGCGTTTTTTTCATAAACCAGTTTATAAGAATGAATGTGGTCCATGAGTTATTTTTGGAATACAAAGCAAATGGCAAGAAACTTGACGTAGCTTTTCACAATACAATAAAGGGAGCTCATTGAAAAGACTGCAAACAAATGTTTCCGCTGATGCATAGTGACTCAACAACACACCAAACAAGCCAAAAGACAAAGGAGATTTGGGCCAGAGCTGGTAGGAACTGCAGATGCTGGAGAATCCGAGACAACAAGGTGCAGGTCTGGATGAGCACAGCAGGCCAAGCA
>NC_063352.1:46126366-46175090 GCF_021869965.1 Rhincodon typus | reverse complement strand
TCTGCTCCTATGATGCTGCTTGGCCTGCTGTGCTCATCCAGACCTGCACCTTGTTGTCTCGGAGATTTGGGCCAGTTCATTTTTCTCCTGGCCACTCCCTTTCTGAGTAAATCACCACACTTCCACTTAATTACTGAAAATTCACAACTTCCAAGTTAGAGGAATTAAAAATACTTGAGTTATATCTAATTTAATTTGGGGTACTTATTTTAACATTACATTCAGAAAACAAAATAGTTTTCTTTGATAGCCTCCATTGCGAAAAGAAGTTCTAATTATTTAGTAAGTAGTCTTGTGTACCATAAGGCAATGATACGTTAAAGATTGTCTCTTCCCAGTGTTGTCTTCTCTCCCTGAGCTTCCTGAATCAGGTAATATGGAGTTTTGGGTTGCACAGATCCAAACAAACCAATGAAAATTCTAAAGAAGTCTAACTCCCTGAAACAAAAAGAATGGATCTCATTCCAATCATAAAAGAAACATTTTCACACTGTGAGCAGTTAGGTTATGGAATGCACTGTCTGGAAAGAGTGTAGAGGCAGGTTCAATTGAGGCATTTAAGAGGGCATTGGATAATTTTTGGATAAAAACAGTGTACAAGGGTTTGGGGAAAAGGCAGGAGGTTGGCAAGAGGTAATGATGCTTACTTGGAGACACAATAAGCTGAATGGCTTCTTCGTAAGCCATAACACTACTGTGATTCTGCAAAAATGGAAAACCCTTTGATTTTTAAACTGTACCACTTAGTCTTAATCTCTCCTGTAAGTG
This sequence comes from Rhincodon typus, assembly GCF_021869965.1. Taxonomy (NCBI): domain Eukaryota; kingdom Metazoa; phylum Chordata; class Chondrichthyes; order Orectolobiformes; family Rhincodontidae; genus Rhincodon; species Rhincodon typus. The sequence goes on along the minus strand of NC_063352.1, from coordinate 46,174,322 downwards.
GAAACATTTGCTCAGCACCCATCCTATTAAGTCCTCTCAGGACTTTACATGTTTCAATAAGATCACCTCTAATTCTTCAAAACTCCAATGGAAAGCTGTTTATAGAGTTGTAGAGTCATATAGAACAGAAACAGACCCTTCGGTCCAACCAGCCCATGTTGACCATAATCCTAAACTCAAACAGTCTCACCTGCTTGCACTTGGCCCATATCCCTACACCCTTCTTATTCATAGGGAGACAATGGCCTAGTGGTATTATCGCTGGATTTGAATTCAATAAATATCTGGAATTAACAATCTAATGATGACCGTGAAACCATTGTTGATTGTCAGGAAAAGCCCATCTGGTTCACTAACATCCTTTAGGGAAGGAAACTGCTATCCTTACCTGGTCTGGCCAACATGTGACTGCAGACCCACAGCAAAGTGGTTGACTCTTAACTGCCCTCTGGGCAAGTGAGGATGGGCAATAAATGCTGCCTTGCCAGCAATGCTCTCATCCTGTGAATGAATAAAAAAAAGTCTTTTAAATGTTGTAATTGTGCCCGCATCCACCACTTCCTCTGGAAGTTCATTCCGCACACAAACCACTCTGTGTAAAAAGGTTGGCCCTCATGTCTTTTTCAAATTTTTCTCCTCTCACCTTAAAAATGTGCCCCCTAATCTTAAACACCTGCCATTTACCTTAGCTATAACCCTCATGATTTTAAAAATCTCTATAAGGTCACCGCTTGGCCTTCTATGCTCCAGTGAAAAAAGTCCCAGCCTATCCAGCCTTCCTTATAACTCAAACCCTCCATTCCCAGCAACATCCTGGTAAATCTTTTCTGAACTGTCTCCAGTTTAATAATATCCTTCCTGTAACAGGGTGACCAGAACTGCACACAGTACTCCAAAAACGGCCTCATCAATGTCCTGTACATCCTCAATATGATGTCCCAACTCCTATACTCAAAGTTCTGAACAATGAAGGCCCAGTGCTAAATGCTTTCTTAATCACTCTGTCTATATGTGATGCAAACTTCAAAGAATTATGTACCTGAATCCCTAGGTCTTTCTGTTCTACAACACTACCCAAGTCCCCACTTTTAATTAATAATGTCCTGCCCTTGTTTGTTTTTTCATAAGATAACACTCCATGCCTGGTATCAGTCTAGTGACTCTTCTGAATTGCCTCTAACACATTTATATCCTTCCTTAATTAAGAAGCCAAAACCTATATACAGTACTCTAGTTGTGGCCTTATCAGTGTTCTATACAACAGCAGTGAAACTTCCCTCCTTGAGTATTCCATCCCCCTTGAAATAAACAACAATATCTTATTTGCCTTTCTAATCCCTTGCGGCACCTGTATATTAACTATTTAGAACATAGAACATAGAACATAGAACATTACAGTGCAGTACAGGCCTTCGGCCCTCGATGTTGCGCCGACCTGTGGAACCAATCTGAAGCCCATCTAAACTAAACTATTCCGTTATCATCCATATGTTTATCCAATGACCATTTAAATGCCCTTAAAGTGGGCGAGTCTACTATTTTTGCAGGCAGGGCATTCCACGCCCTTACTACTCTCTGAGTAAAGAACCTACCTCTGACATCTGTCCTATATCTATCACCCCTCAATTTAAAGCATTTGTGACTCATGTACCAGCACATTCAGAACTCTTCGTATCCCAGAGTTCTCCAATCTCTCCCCTTTTAATTAATATGCTATTTTTCTATTCTTTCTGCTATTGTGGACAGATTCACATTTTTTCCGTGTTATAATCCACCTGCATAATGTTTGCTCATTCATACAAATTATTTGGATCATTTTGCAAATTCTTGATGTCTTCTTCACACCTCAGTTTCACAACTACCTTTACATCATCAAAACCATGCACTTGGTCACTTTATCCATTAATGTTAATATTAATGTTGTTATTGAAGTGTCAATAATTGAGTTCCCAACATTGATCTCAGCAGTGTATCACTCATCCTCTCCTGCCAACCCGAAAGTGAACTGTTTTTGCCCACCCTCTCCTATCAACTGTCTAATCCTCTATCCATGACTATATGATAACCCCTACACCCTGAGGTTATATTTTAAATTGTCACATTTGATATGGCACCATTATTGAATGCCTTGCCTGTTACCTTCTGAAAGATCTCCAATAAAATAGCCAAACATGGGGATTCCCCTTTCACAAAACTATGTTGACTCTGCCTGGTTGCAATAAGATTTTCCCAGCCTTCTGCTATAACCTCCTTCGTAATAAATTCCATTTCCACAATGACAGACATAAAGTGAACTTCCCTGCGGTTTCCTGCTCTCTGTCTCAACCCTTTCTTCAATAGATAAGACTCATTTGCTATATTTTAATCCAGAATGTAAGGAATTTTGGAAAATGAAAACATATGCATCTACAACCTCAGCAGCCACTGCTTTTGATGTGAAAGTTGAAATCCATCAGGACCTGGGGCCATGTCAGATTTTAGTTCCAACCAACAGTTTTCTCTGAGATAAGATGTAGAGCTGGATGAACACAGCAGGCCAAGCAGCATCATAGGAGCAGGAAGGCTGACGTTTCAGGCCTAGACCCTTCTTCAGAAATGGGGGAGGGGAAGGGGATTCTGAAATGAATAGGGAGAGAGGGGGGAGGCGGATAGAAGATGGATAAAGGAGAAGATAGGTGGAGAGGAGACAGACTGATCAAGGAGGCGGGGTTGGAGCCAGTAAAGGTGAGTGTAGGTGGGGAGTTAGGGAGGGGATAAGTCAGTCCAGGGAGGACGGATAGGTCAAGGAAGTGGGATGAGGCTAGTAGGTAGGAGGTGGAGGTGGGGCTTGAGGTGGGAGGAGGGGATAGGTGGGAGGAAGGACAGGTTAGGGAGGCGGGGACGAGCTGGGCTGGTTTTGGGATGCGGTAGGGGGAGGGGAGATTTTGAAGCTTGTGAAGTCCACATTGATAGCATTGGGCTGCAGGGTTCCCAAGCTGTTCCTGCAACCTTCGGGTGGCATCGTTGTGGCACTGCGGGAGGCCCAGGATGGACATGGCGTCCAAGGAGTGGGAGGGGAGTTGAAATGGTACGCGGCTGGGAGGTGCAGTTGTTTGTTGCGAACCGAGCGTAGGTGTTCCACAAAGCGGTCTCCGAGCCTCCGCTTGGTTTCCCCGATGTAGAGGAGGCCACAACAGGAACAGCGGATACAGTATACCACATTAGCAGATGTGCAGGTGAACATCTGTTTGATGTGGAAGGTTTCTCTCTGTACACTTTTCCTTGATGATTGCAATTGCTTGAAGATCTGCCCTCTCTTAGGCCTACTGTTTCACCTTTATTTCTGGGATGTTATTGGATTGATTGATTTATTGATTTATTGTCATGGGTACTGAAATACATTGAAAAGCTTTGTTTATTTGCATCCTGTGCAGTGCAAAATAGCTGTTCGATTGATCCGCTATCTCTCTATTTTTCCATTATTTAAATCTCTTCCTTTTCTAGCAAAGGTGATCAGGGAATGATCGAGAATGATGGCCTTAGTTACAGTTATCCCCTTCCTGAGATGCAAGGATTAATTGTAACTCCTCTGATGCTGTAGCAGATAGCTAGCAGCACAGACTTAGCACATCAGACCTGAGACTTCCTTGGCAGGTTAGTCAGGACTGGGAACTAGGTAATCGGCATTTAGAGCCCTTTAGTTATCCCTGAGATGTTGATCCTAATATTGACACTGGAAGAAATGGAACTAGAAATTTGGTGCTAAACATGAACGATTTAACAATTGCCTTTATTCCACAGACATAGATTATATGAAGGAATCTAAATTAAATCATGCAATGGATGAATGAAGTGTGGGTCAGAGTATGTGAGCCAGTATCTGGGGTATCTGGTTGGCTCCTCATGAAATTGCTCTTGTATTTCTCAGACAGGAGGAGTTAAAATGTATAAATTATATGTCGACAGTCATTTTAGTGCAGGATCAGTGCCTGTGAAATGACACACACCCTGAACTCTTTTCTTCACAGTTGCGGTTATACTCATTGAGATGGTGATGTGAAATTTGTGGTCAGACTAACATGTTGGATAGTATCAAAAGTGGAGATAAATAGAGCAGAAATTGAGCAATGGGTCTTTACACGCTTATTGAAGGTCATTTTCAGCTTTTGAAGCTACAAGACTATGACGGGGGAACAGGGTGAATGTACAGTGGATGGAAATCAAGTTTCTCGGGTAGAATGATTGAAACCACTTTGGGATTCTTTCCTTATACAGTTGTAACGATGCACCCCGATTGCAACCCAATGGGTTTTACTGAGGGTAGACCTTAAAGACCAATGAGCACCAGTGAATGAGAATAAAAGGGCCTTAAAAAAGAGGCAGGAGGTTTGCATCTTTGGTGGGACAGTCATGAAAAGAAGTTGTCAGACTACATTAAAGATCTATTGCAAAGCTCTTTATTGAGAAATCTGCCTTTTCTTGTTCACGTATTAACTGTCTTATCAAGGCAAAATAAATGAATAGAGAAAAGAGTAACTATTAGCCAGAGTATTATCAATAGTTTTTAATTGCCGGAGAACATTGCCCTTTCACACTTGCCTCACTAACCTTTCCTATTACATAGCGGTAAGACAGCCTTTTTTAATTCATTCACAGGATGAGGGTGTCTCTGGCTACACTAGCATTTATTGCCCATCCCTAATTGCCCAGAGGGCAGTTAAGAGTCAACCACATTGCTGTGGGTCTGGAGTCACATGTAGGCCAGACCAGGTCAGGATGGCAGTTTCCTTCCCTAAAGAACATTAGCGAACCAGATGGGTTTTTCCTGACAATCAACAATGGATTCATGGTCATCATCAGATTTTTAATTACAGATTTTTTTATAGAATTCACATTCCACCAACTGCCATGGTGGGATTCAAACCTAGGACCTCAGATGATGACGTGGGTCTCTGGATTAACAGGCCAATGATAACACCAGTGGGTCATCATCTCCCCACTTAAGACCATAAGATGTGGATGCAGAAGTAGGCCATTCAGCCAGTTGAGTCTGAACCACCATACAATGAGATCCTGGCTCATCTGATAACCCTCAACTCCAGTTTCTTGCCTTTTCCCATAACCCTTGATTTTCTTCCTGATGACAAATCTATCCATTTCAGGCTTGAACATACTTAATGCCCCAGCCTCAACAGTCCTTTAAGGCAAAGAATTCCACAGATTCACTACCATCTAAGAGAAGAAATTCCTCCTCATCTCTGTTTCAAATAAGCGACCCCTTATTCTGAGATGATGCCCCACTCTCCCACAATGGGAAACAACCTCTCTGCATTTACCCTGTCAAGTCCCCCGAAGAATCCCATATGTTTTGACGAGGTCATCTGTCAGCCTTCTAAACTCAAATGATTACAAGCCCAACCTACTCAACCTCACCTCATCATATATTCCCACCATATCTGGTATCAACCTAGTGAACCTTCCCTAGACTGCATCCAATGCTAATATATCTTTCCTTCGATAAGTGGATCAAAACTATTCATGGTATTCCAGCTGAGGTCTGACTAGTGCCTTGTATAGTTTTAGCCAACCCTCCCTACTCTTATACTCTATTCACTGTGGAATAAAGGCCAGCATTCTATTTGCTTTCCCTATTTGCTGCAAGTGTCCCCTTGAAGGTGGAGCACATGTTTGATAGGCATCTCCCATTCTAACCAGTTGATGCATTCTAGGCAGGAGCTCACCAGTTGGGACTAGAACAGACAGCTCACTGCTATTAACAGTATTGTGGTTCACAGCTATTTACAAAGAGAGAGAATAGTGTATTTAAGTTTACTGATGATTGGAGGTGGTTGAAACAGTTCTGGTTGCCCCGTTATAGGAAGGATATTATTAAACTAGAGAGGGTTCAGGAAATATTTACCAGGATGTTGCCAGGAATGGAGGGTTTGAGATATAAAGATAGATGGGAAAGGCTGGGACTTTTTCACTGGAGTGTAGGAGGTTGAGGGGTGACATTATTGAAGTTTATCAAATCATGAGGGGCACAAATAAAGTGATTGACAAGGGTCTTTTCCCTAGGGTGGGGGAGTTCAAAACTAGTGGGCGTACATTTAAGGTGAGAGACAAAGATTAAAAAGGACATGAGGAGCAATTTTTTTTTCACACAGAGAGCGGTTGATGTGTGGGATGAACTACCAGAGAAGGTGATGGATGCAGATACAGTTACAACGTTTAAGAGACATTTGGAGAAGTTCATGAACAGGAATGATTTGGAGAGAAATTGACCGAGCGCAGACAGGTGGGATTAGTTTTATTTGGGAACATGGTCAGTGCAGACTGATGGACCGAAGGGTCTGTTTCCATGCTGTATGACTCTATGACCTCTGTGACACTATATATACTCAGTCTACACCCTGAGGGTTGGGCATGATCTTTGTCTGCCTAGCCCCTGGCTACCGCTTGGACCAACATCAGCATTCATTCCAGCCACACACAGTTCTTCATTTCCTCAGCACCTCATCATCTGAGGATCCAGAAACACTGGGTGGATGAGAGCTCCACAGAGTCAAATTATCTACTCCTGCTCCTATTTCCTAGATTTTCATGTGGTGTTTCATTTTGTCTATCATGTGGTGCATCCAACTTGATCTTCTTGAATAAAATAAAATACTTCTGAGTTCTGAAGAAGGGCCACTGGACTCAAAACATTAACTGCTTTCTCTCTCCACAGACCTGCTGAGTTTCTCCAGCAATTTCTGTGTTTGTCTACCTCATACGCTGCAGGCAAGGATGCCCTGAGGCATGGTACGTTGGTGAAACCATGCAGACGGATGAATGGACACCGTGCAGCAATCACCAGACAGGGATGTTCCCTCCCAGTGGGGGATCACTTCAGGGTCAGGGATGTTCTGCCTCTGATCTTTGGTTAAACGCCCTCCAAGGTGGATTTTGGGATGCACAACAATGCAGAGTCACCGAGCAGAGGCTGATGGCCAAGTTCGGTCCCCAGGAGGATGACCTCAAACAGGATCTTGGGTTCATGTCGCACTATAAGTGACCCCACAACTATATACTCTCACACAGAAAAACTCACACACACACACACACACACACTCTTACACACACTCAGACACATACACTCTCACCCAGATCTTCTCTCATACACACATTGTCTCCCACACACACATACTCACACACACACACACACACACACGAATCTATGGGGTGAATTCGTATTTGCAGATACACTTTATTTTGTTCAAAAAGCACACAATTTATAGACAGTCAGTCAATATGGCATTTTATAAATTCCTTTTTTAGAAATAAAACCAGTCTGCCTCCGACCTAAAACACAAATAGATTCTAAACAAGACCTCCCACCTAACATCATTGTCTGACCTAAAATGTCCCCTCTTCTTCACACTGATAAAACTTTTCGTTCTCTCAAGTCAGTGACTTGAAAGGAATTCAGTGATTTACATTCACGTATTAATCAATTAAAACCTTCTAACTGATCAAAGATTTAACAGCATCTTAGGTTTGTTTAGTACATCCTCATCAATAGTGTGAACCTTTGACCTTTTACCTATAAATTCTGTGTATGATACTTCCTCTCTCACTAACACCTGAAGAAGGACTGAGGCTACAAAAGCTTGTGATTTCAAATAAACCTGCTGGACTATAGCCTGGTGTCCTGTGATTTCTGAGCTTGCCCACTCCAGTCCAACACCGGCAACTGCACATCATTTGTGTTATAGAGTTATAGAGTTATAGAGTTATAGAGTTATAGAGTCATAGAGTTATAGAGTCATAGAGTCATAGAGTCATAGAGATATACAGCACGGAAACAGACCCTTCAGTCCAACTCTTCCAATGCTGTACAACCAGATATCCTAAATTAATCTAGACCCATTTACCAGCATTTGATCTATATTCCCCAAACCCTTCCAAATCATGTACCCATCCAGAAGCCTTTTAAATGTTGTAATCATACCCACCTCCACCACTTCCTCTGGCAGCTCATTCCATATACGCACCATCCTCTGTGTGAAGAAATGTCCCTTAGACCTCTTTTACATCTTTCCCCTCTCACCGTAAACCTATGCCCCTCTAGTTTTGGAATCCCCCACCACAGGGAAAAGACCTTGCCTATTTACCCTATCCATGCCCCTCATGATTTTATAAACCTCTATAAGGTCACCCCTCAGCCTCTGATACTCCAGGGAAAATGGCCCCAGCCTATTCAGCCTCTCCCTATAGCTCAAGCCCTCCAACTCTGGCAACATCCTTGTAAATCTTTTCAGAGCCCTTCCAAGTTTCACGACATCCTTCCCATAGCATAGAGTCCAGAATTGAACACAGTATTCCAAAAGTGGCCCAACCAATGCCCTGTACAGCTGCAACATGACTTCCCAACTCCTATACTCAATGCACTGACCAATAAAGGCAAGAGTACCAAACGCCTTCTTCACTAAACTATCTACCTGCGAGTCCGCTTTCAAAGAACTATGAGCCTGCATTCCAAAGTCTCTTTGTTCAGCAACACTCCTCAGGACCTTACCATTAAGTGTATAAGTCCTGATTTCCCTTTCCAAAATACAACATCTCACATTTATCTAAATTAAACTCCATCTGCCACTCCTCAGCCCATTGGCCCATCTGATCAAGGTCCTGTTGTACTCTGAGGTAACCTTCTTTGCTGTCAACTACACCCCACATTTTAGTATCATTTGCAAACTTACAAACCATCCCTCCTATGTTCACATCCAAATCATTTATATAAATGACTAAAAGCAGTGGACCCAGCACTGATCCTTATGGATCTTCTTGAAAACCCTTGTAATGGGAAACTGCACAAAAAGATGGCTTCAATACTATTTGCTGGAAACTCAACAGCAGTGCGGAGATTGGGGTCCGCTATCACAGATGTGGCACTAAAGGTAGTAATGGTAAAGCAGGGCAGGGGAAAACAACATGGTCGACGAGAGGGCCAGGAGACACGCTTAAAAATCACTGTCAAAAGCAAATTAGCAACAGGTAGCCAAGATGTTCAGTTTCCAGACTCTGGACTCAATGACCAAACTTGACGTTAATATTAACTATTACCTTATTTCTCTATTTTCCACTTATTCAATAAGTAATGCTTAACGTTTTAACTTTGTTTCTCTTACTACTTTGCACCTAAGCTTTTTACGCCTAGGTACCTTTGTACCAGAGATGGCATCTTGTGTGGAAACATTATGCATTTTTCACTGTGCTTTGGTACTTGAGTGCACGAGACAGTAAAATCTAAATCTAAATCTCCTGACATGAGAAGTCTAACGATCTTCTGTGGGTTGTCCAAAATAGTGAAAGCATTTGCACATGGCATCTCCTGCCCACCAGAACACTGGCACCACTCAACCCCACCATCCCCTATCATGCAGTACTCCGTTGTATTCAGGACTTGTGCTCAAATAACCACAGTCATCTTTCTTTCTGCTGGGCATGACTTCTACATTCCACTAGCCTCAATTTCACTAGGGTCCCTTGGTGACACTCTTGGTCAAGTGTTGCTGTGGTGCCAGGGCTGATCACTCTCTCCCTACCTATCGGCAATTTAGCTTATTTTCCATGTTTGGACCAAAGCTGCAATGCTATCTAGAGCTCACGGCCCAGACAGAAGCTTTAGTGAGTAGGCGCCACTTCATAGCACTGCCAACAACACCTTTCCTTGCCTTGTCAGCACTCTTCTCCAAAGGCTCTCTGAGACAGAGTTCGGGACTGAGGGTGTACAGCCCATTCTCTCTTCCAGCTTCATCTGCAATCCCAACATCAGTCAACCTTAAAAAGGACTACTGAGAACTACAAATAAAATCTTTTTGTAAAATATCAACTTGCCTTAGTGTGGAGCATAAGATGCACAAAAATGATTTTCTACAAAAAGAGTATTTTGCATCAGTGTTTACTGTGGGGAAGGATATGGAAAATAAAGAATGTGGGGAAATAAATAGTGACATCTTGAAAAATGCTCATATTACTGAGGAGGAGGTGCTGGACTGCTTAAAGCGCATAAAGGTGGATAAATCCCCGGGACCTGATCAGGTGCACCCTAGAATGCTGTGGGAAGCTAGGGAACTGATTGCTGGGTCCCTTGCTGAGATATTTGTATCATCAATAGCCATGGGTGAGGTGACGGAAGACTGAAGGTTGGCTAATGTGGTGCCATTATTTAAGAAAGGTGGTAAGGAAAAACCAAGGAACTATAGACCGGTGAGCCTGACCTCAGTGATGGGTAAGTTGTTGGAGAAAATCCTGAGGGACAGGACTTACTTACATATACTTGGAAAGGCTTAGGGATAGTCAACATGGCTTTGCGCATGGAAAGTCATGTCTCACTAACTTGATTGAGTTTTTCGACGAAGTAACGAAGAGGATTGATGAGGGCAGAGTGGTGGACGTGATCTATGTGGACTTCAGTAAGGCATTCAACAAGGTTCCTCTTGGTAGACTGGTTAGCAAGGTTAGGTCACATGGAATACAGGGAGAACTAACCATTTTGGATACAGAACTGGCTCAAGGTTAGAAGGCAGAGGGTGGTGGTGGAGGGTTGTATTTCGGACTGGAGATCTGTGATCAGTGGTGTGCCTCAGGGATCAGCGCTGGGTCCACTGATTTTCATCATTTATATAAATGATTTTGATGTGAACATAGGAGGGATGGTTAGTAAGTTTGTAGATGATAGTAAAATGTGGGGTGTAGTTGACAGTGAAGAAGGTTACCTCAGAGTATGACAGGACCTTGATCAGATGGGCCAATGGGCTGAGGAGTGGCAGATGGAGTTTAATTTAGATAAATGTGAGATGTTGCATTTTGGAAAGGGAAATCAGGACAGGACAAATACACTTAGTGGTAAGGTCTTGGGGAGTGTTGTTGAACAAAGTGACCTAGGAGTGCAGGTTCATAGTTCTTTGAAAGTGGAGTCACATGTAGACAGGATAGTGAAGAACATAGAGTGAACATAGAACATTACAGCGCAGTACAGGCCCTTCGGCCCTCGATGTTGCGCCGACCTGTGAAGAAGGCGTTTTGTATGCTTGCCTTTATTGGTCAGTGCATTGAGTATAGGAGTTGGAAGGTCATGTTGCGGCTGTACAGGACATTGGTTAGGCCACTTTTGGAATACAGTGTTCAATTCTGGTCTCCCTGCTTGCTATAGGAAGGATGTTGTGAAGCTTGAAAGGGTTCAAAAAAGATTAACAAGGATGTTGGGGAGAGGCTGAATAGGCTGGGGCTATTTTCCCTGGAGCGTTGGAGGCTGAGGAGTGACCTTATTGAAGTTTATAAAATCATGAGGGGCATGGAAAGGGTGAATAGATAAGATCTTTTCCCCATGGAGTCCAAAACTAGACAGCGTAGGTTTAAGGTGAGAGAAGAAAAATTTAAAAGGAATGTAAGGGGCAAATTTTTCACACAGATGGTAGTGTGTGAATGGAATGAGCTGTCAGAGGAAGTGGTGGAGGCTGGTACAATTACAACATTAAAAAGGCATCTAGATGGGTACATGAATAGGAAGGGTTTAGAGGGATATGGGCCAAATGGTGGCAAATGGGACTAGATTAACTTTGGATATCTGGTCAGCATGGACGAGTTGGACCAAAGGGTCTGTTTCTATGCTGTACAACTTTATGACTCAGCTCTGGGCTGCACAAGAATCACTAGTGACCTTGTATTTGCCCTCAGTCCAATTCCATTTGCCCTCACTCCTTAGCCCGCCTGAGGGCTTGAAAGTGGGAAATTGTATCATTGAGAACGACCTCAATGGAGTCACGTTGCTGTCTGAAGCCCAATTTCAGAAGGCAGCTCAGGCTCAGTTGTTCTGATGTCTGAGCTGACTCGTCTGTGTTTACTAACAGACTTGAACAAGAAAATGTTCTGTTTTTAACCGTCAGCTGAAATTATTAAAATGTTCTTGTAATTTTATGGGGAAAACAGGCATTGGAAATGGAATCTTGAAATCGCCATGGAGACGGTAAAGAATCAGTAGCGTTAAAATCACTAGTGGCCTTTATCAAATGGCTATATTTTTATTTAGTCAAGATTGATAGAAGCTTTTAGTACCTGTATGCAAAAAGTTCATAATAAGCACAAGTGCAATTTTAATCGTCAATAATTTGAACGTAGTTATTATAATGCGAACAAAAACATGTACAGATTTCTATTCAGTGTTTTCAGAATTTAAAAAAAATACACTTCTACCTTCGACTGCGCTGATGTCTTTCATTGTGTAGTTTTATGTGTGATTTTACTAGTTAAGAGGTATGGCCAAGAGGACGGTAAAGCAAAACACAATGGTTAAACTATAAAAACAGGTTGTGTTGGTCTGAGAATTATTGATCTGTGTTGTTTCTTGTTGGTTACTTTTAATTCTGGTCTGGGTGCATTCTCTGAAATGTCCAGAGAAGATATTTGAAGTCTGCGATCACTGACCTCTCTGAATATCTGTGGGGTTGCCTAGGTAATGCTGCAAATTGTTGTGAGCTGCAACTTACACAAAAGTTGGAAAAACAGGCAGCAGTAATGGGAGCAGAAAACAGAAAGCAATTCGTAAGTGCAGGCTGTACAATGTCAGAGCTCAGCGTGCAACGTTAAACACACAGTTCTTAGTGTCCTTGACAGGTTCAGGTCAAAATAACTTTTGACTGAGCTACTTGTAAGAGCTTTTGGCAGGAAGCTATTGGATAATAAAATTCCCAGGAGGTTTCCATTCTTTGTTGAAGGTTGAGATCAATTCTAACATCAAATCTAAAAATGTATAAAAGGGGAAAAAAATTTATACCATTCAGAATGAATCAGGTACATTTTAAATCACTAATTGCATTCAAAATGACAACAGTCCAAAACATAGTATTTCTGTTAAATTAATGAAAGGAGTAGTTATAATTTAAGAACATGGGTGTGGGCTCAGTGGTTAGCATTGCTGCTTCACAGCAGCAGGGACGCAGATTCTATTCCTCCATCAGGTGACTGTCTGTGTGGAGTTTACACATTCTCCTGTGTCTGCTTGGGTTTCCTCCAGGTGCTCCAGTTTCCTCCCACAGTCCAAAGATGTGCAGGCTAGGTGGATTGGCCATGCAGATGATACAAAGATAGGTGGAAGGACGAGTAGTATTGAGGAGGTGGGGAGGCTGCAGAAGGATTTGGACAGGTGAGGAGAGTGGGCAAAGAAGTGGCAGATGGAGTACAATGTGGGAAAGTGTGAGGTCATACACTTTGGTAAGAAGAATAAAAGCATGGACTATTTTCTAAATGGGGAGAAAATTCAGAAGTCTGAAGTGCAAAGAGACTTGGGAGTTCTAGTCCAGGGTTCTCTCAAGGTAAACTTGTAGGTTGAGTCAGTAGTCAGGAAGGCAAATACAATGTTGGCATTTATTTTGAGAGGACTTGAATATAAAAGCAGGGATGTACTGCTGAGGCTTTATAAGGCTCTGGTCAGGCCACATTTGGAGTATTGTTTGCAGTTTTGGGCCCCATATCTCAGGAAGGATGTACTGGCCCTGGAGTGGGTTCAGAGGAGGTTCACGAGAATGGTCCCAGGAATGAGAAGCTTAACATATGAGGACTCTGGGACCATACTCATTGGAGTTTAGAAGGATGAGGGGGGGATCTAATTGAAACTTACAGAATACTGAATGGCCTGGACAGAGTCGATGTTGGGAAGATGCTTCCATTGGTAGGAGAGACAAGGACCCGAGGGCACAGCCTTAGAGTAAAGGGAAGACCTTTTAGAACGGAGATAAGGAGAAACTACTTCAGCCAGAGAGTGGTGAATCTATGGAATTCACTGCCACAGAAGGCTGTGGAGGCCAGGCCATTGAGTACATTTAGTCATCGATAGAAATTCATAGAATCCCTACAGTGTGGAAACAGGCCCTTCGGCTCAACAAGTCCACACCGAACCTCAGAGCATCCCACCCAGACCCATCCCCCTATAACCCACCTAATCCACACCTCCCTGAACACTACGGGCAATTTAGCATGGTCAATCCATCTAGCCTGCACATTTTTGGACTGTGGGAGGAAACCAGAGCATCCAGAGGAAGCCCATGCAGACACGGGGAGAATGTGCAAACTCCATACAGACAGTTGCCCGAGGCTGGAATCAAACCCGGGTCCCTGGCGCTGTGAGGCAGCAGTGCTAACCACTGTGCCACTGTGCCGCCCCTGACACTGAGATAGATAGGTTCTTGATTATCAAGGGGATCAAGGGTTATGGGGAGAAACCGGGAGAATGGGGTTGAGGAACTTACCAGCCATGTTTGAATGGCGGAGCAGACTCGATGGGCCGAATGTCCTAATTTCTGCTCCTATGTCTTATGGTCTTATGGTCTTATAAATTGCCCCATAGTGTCCAAGGGTGTGCAGGTGAGGTGGATTAGCCATGGGAAATGCAGGGCTACAGGGATAGGGTACAGGGGTGAGTCTGGGTGGGATGCTCTTCGGAGGCTCGGTGTGGACTTGATGGGCAGAATGACCTGCTCCAAACTGTAGGATTCTATGATAAAATTTCTCTGATAAACATTGAAAACAGCATATTTAGCACAGAATAAATCTAACCTTTTATTCTCTTGCTAGATAGAGAACCATTTCAAGTTTCAAGATGCATCACTGAATCCCAGACATTACCAATATATCTTTCCATTTACAAGGGTATATTATGCTTTTGTTCTGAGAATGTTCACATATCTATATAGTAAAGATTTTGTGAGTGAAATAAGGAGTAGCAAAATACAACACAATAAAAAACACAAGGATGGTAAGTCAAAAGAAGGAGTGTTAGGTTAGGTGAGAGAAAGCTGAGTAAAAGTGGTTGGATTTAAGGAGAGTCTTGAAAGAAGAATGAAGGAGAAGAGGAACTGAAGGAGGTTCCACACTGTGGGGCTTAGGTAGCTGAAGGCACATCCACAGAGACACACTCAAAGCAATGCCCACCCCAGTCCAAAGATTGGCCATGCTAAATTGCCCATAGTGTCCAATGATATATAGATTGAGTGGATTAGGCATTGGAAACGCAGGGTGACAGGGGTGGGGGTGCGGGGTGTCTGAGTGGGATGCACTTCGAAGGTTGGTGTAGACTCGATGGGCTGAATGAGCTTCTTCCATGCTACGATGATTCTATGATAACTCACTCGCTGTCTTTGCCCACCATTGATGACTATGTCTTTATCCACCTAAACTCTGTAAACTCGCTAACCCTCCTGTTAGCGCCATCAGGGAGGACAGTGGGCTCTTCACCTGTAAGTTCAAGCACTCAGCCAGAAGGGCCTCTCTTTTTCTCTCTCTCCGCCTGGTCTCTGCCAACAGAAGATGCATCAGAACATGGAATCGACTACCATTCACTAGGCTCATGATGTTGGGAGAAGAATGTCAGAAATTACCTCAAGTAAGTCTGCAGGTCAATTACAGCTGTGTCCATGTGCCTCTCGGTTTCAAAAGAAAATGGGCAAAGAAAATTGTTTAATTTCCAAAAAAAACTTTGCCATGTTAAAGCGTTGTGTAAAACACAGTAAAAAGATTTTCACAATAGAGCCCTTTGAAAACTCAGTGCAATGTCACTAGCAGCAGCTTTCTATTGAGATTTAAAGGACATTGAGGTGTGCGCCATGCCCAACAGTGATTCAGACATCTATATCAGTAGATCTTGATTTGCTCAAGACATTATTGCAATTGTTCTTTCGTATTACGTGCTGTTACAGTGCTCTGATTGTAAGTGCTAGTGAAGTGTTACCATTGATTTAATCTGTTTAATTTCTTTAGGCACCGGTCTCATTTAATGTATTATTCTGGTTTTGTTAGCAAGTGAAATGATAAGTCAACTGGTAGATATAAACAAAATTCTTGTTTATTTTCAACTACACACCTTTGTGAGAAATATTCTTTTCCTTCCTCACTCAGTTCTCACTGGTCCATGTCCGATGGTATTCCCTCTCCCCCACCCCCGGTCACCCCCACTTGATTTCACCCATACTTTGGCTTTTGAGGCCTACCTGAAATTAAATTCCTGCCAGGCCTCCGCCCATATTGGCTATGAAGCTTTGAGAACTGCAGAGTTGGTGATTTACCCTCCAATTCTTTTGCTTTAAAGCTAGCTTCTGTTTGCTGGTATCTTTAGATGGACTGGAGATGTTTCTCAGCCTTTTGGCTAACATCAAATGTGGTCTCTGTTCTATGACTATGTAAACAGGCTATTGATAATAACAATGAATTAATGCTGCTGGTTAATCAAAAATTAATGTTAATCCAAAAACAGTTTGACAAAGTTTGAGGAATCCGACATAACAAAAGTGTAGTATGAGCAATAGATTTTCGATAAAAGCTTCCAGGTTAGTAATCTTGTATGTGCAGTCAAACCAAGTCTACACCTCACACCACAGTTGCTGCCAGCGATAGTAAGAACTGTAGATGCTGGAGTCTGAGATAACACAGTGTGGAGCTGGAGGAACACAGCAGGCCAGGCAGCATCAGAGGAGCAGGAAAGCTGATGTTTCGGGTCGGGACCCTTCTTTAGAAAATGATGCCTTCCTCTTTAAGTGCAAAGGTCAACAAGACCAACTTGCTGTAGTGTGAGAGGGGAAAGCCACTCCCTGGTCTAACAGGCAGGTACTTTAGAAATCACTGCACGGATGCTGGTATCCCATCACCAAGTCACCCTTTATTTAGGTGTGCACAGTACACTGGCTATGGCCAACCAACTCAGAGTCAATCCCTGAATCTCCTGTTTATATTTTTTTTAACTGAGGAGATTCTAATCCCCTGGTTACATTTTGTTTGGAGGTTCTAATGTCCTATTGCTTTTTTTCTTTCATTTTTTGTTTGTGTAGGTGTGAAACACAGTAAAAACACCAGGTGTAAATAACTTTATTAATAGTCCACTGCCAGGAAAAACACCCATGTGACCAAAGAACTAGTGGCAAGCAGAGCCCCGTGGGGGCAATGCCTATGTGAATGAAAAGGTGAAGGGGCTGGAGCGTAGGGGTCAAATCAAAATGGAATTGGAGAGGGAAATAAAGCACCCCACCTCCCCACCACAGTGCCCACTTCTCCCGAAATCTCCTGTTTATATCTGTCAGCCAGGGCTCCCCGATTGGTCCAGGTTAACAGCTCCAATCAAGGATCTCATAGTCAACAAGATCCACCTGGTTCCAATCACTACATCCCTCCCACCACCGCCCCCACCCCCAAGTTCAGGGATGTCTGCCAAGTCTTTCTCTTGTAGCTTCTCCTGGGAGGTGTTTGCCCAGGGACGGTTCCTCTGACTCAGACTTGGACACGGCTGGCGTCTATTGGACTGTTTCTCCGTAGGCCCAGAGTGTTTCGGCAGAGTTTCTTCCTGTTCTTGCAGCTGTCCTGAGCATCAAGCAATGCTTTCATCCTTAAATACCATTGAAGCATTCGCATGTTTTAAGTTAAAATTGGGATGCGAAATCATTCTCCATCCCGAATTCTATTGCCCACACATTATTAGCGACGGCAACCTGAATTCCTACTTCATTGCCTTCCAATAAAAGGTAAGTACTCTAGCTGTGGATTGTCCTTCCATCCTCCTTCTCTCTTTCCCCTGCTCTTCCCTTTCCTGGCCCCACTCATCCCTTCTCCGTGTTTCTATCTTCAGGCAGGTAACCTCACAACCTTTAAAAAATACTTAGATGACCGCTTGCAATGCCATAACATTCAAGGCACTTGGCCTAATTCTGGAAGGTGGGGCTAGTATAAATTTAGTGTAGATTAGATAGCACAGACTTGATGGGCCGAAGGACCTCTTCTGTACTGAATGGTTCCATGATGATTCTTTTTCTTCTGAAATAACTCCACAGAAGCCAGTATCCCACCAGCAAGTCACCCTTTATTTACATGTGCACAGTACAGTTTGATATTCTATCAACAACTCCACCAATGTTTGCTTCCCCTTATGGTTATGTAGCTCCACCTAGGCTGTTTCTATGTCTTAATTCTTCAGTCTAAAATTATCTCTTATTAATGTACTGATGCCATCCCTTGTTAGGAACGCTATCCCACCTCCTATCCATTTTTGCCTATCCTTCCTTGGGTATTCAGTTCCCAATATTGGTCACCTTGTATTTATGGCTCTGTCATGGCAATTAAATCATATCCATTTACCGGTGGTCACTTCTTCAGTTCCATTAGTTGAGGGTGACTTCTTACTTGGCTTTGTCACTGTTACTGAGGAAGATGAAGACATTAAATCCTTTGCTGGAGCCTGCCTTTTCTGGAGCACCTCGGTATGAGCAACAGACTTGAATTTGTCAGTACTATATTTTCACACCACCGACATCACTTTTGCTTCCACTTACGTCAACACCCCCAAACACACACCCACTCCCCAGACAGTCTCCACCCCCACTCCGAGCTCCAGCTCTACACCCAACCCCAGACCCAAGCCCTGCCGGGTATTCACCATCCCCTCAGACCTCCTCCTCACTGAGGATGAAAGGTCAGTCCTCAGCAAAGGACTTGTCTTCATTCCCCTGCGCCGACACATCAATGATCCTTGACTTGACACAACCTGTCCATCCTCTCTCCTACCTATCCACCCCGCCCTTTCCACTGACCAATACTAAACCCTACCTGCACTCACCTATTACCGTCCCACCTACCTTCGCCAGCCCCACTCCCCCCGCCACCTTGTTTATTTCCCAGCTCCCTTCCCCCCATCCCAGTTCTGAATAAGGGTCCTAATCCAAAACATTGACTTTCCTGCTCCTCTGATGCTTCCCGGCCTGTTGTGTTCATCCAGCTTCACACTCTGTGTTGACTATATTTTCACCAAGCTATGTGCACAGTGTTACAGGGTAAAGATTCATCAGGTAGCTCAAATGTGATGCACTGCTCATTGGTGATCTCATTCTTCATGTGCTCCTCACAAACTTTGTAGTCTGAACTCTCTTTGTGTTGCTAACAGTAGAAAATGTCTATGACAATCCAGTATAGTTATGACTTTCCATCTTGTTGACTGCATGAATCAAATTTCTGATGCCCACAATGTACATATCCCAATGGAACCTGTCTTGTGTTCAGTTCCACAAGTCGAGGGAGCCCTATGAAGTCCTTTGCTGGTTGTGCCTTCATCAGTTGTCATTGACCTGCTCTTGCTGAACTGATTATCTCTTGGCCCATCATTTCATGACTGGTTGCTCCTAGATCATTTGGTTCTTGACATTAACTAATTCATGTCTTGTCATTTTAAAGAAGTTTGAGGTCAAGACATATATTTGTACTCAAGAGTGAGAAGTCATGATTGTAATGTTTTCTATATCTGTCTCCTTTATTTGGAGAGTTGGGAATTGCCTGTCTTTAATCTTAAGTAGTACAAGCCTAGACCATGTACTTGCACTGTTGTCAGCTACAGACAGTATCTTTTTCAATACTGGCTCACTATCTATTGATATGGTAACTCCCTGCTCTCTAACTTAAAGTTTATGAGATGACTATTGACAATCTCCTCCTGCTACGTCATCTATTTCCGCTTGAAATATTATTGCTTTGCCTTGAATTGTGTACTTTTGTTCTATTTTACCTCAATAACCTCTTCGTGTAACTTTGAGTGGCTTTTTGACTTCTTGCTTTTATTTGACTGAGCCCTACTTCAGTGCATTTTCTGAGTGATCTTTTGCATTCCAGATAAAACATTAATTCTCAATATCTGGGCACTGTCTGTACCTGTGATGCTTCTTTAAGTATTTCGCTATTCTCTAACTATAGGGCCTGCTTGGTCTAGTGTGGTAGACTTGCTGGTCTAACTAAAAGGGGCTCTTATATTCACCACTAAGTATGAAATTGCACATTCACGAATAGCTACAGGTCACATCACAGACATTGCTACAGAGTAGGCCTGGGATGTTAAGTCTCACTTCTGAATAATCCTAAACTTTTTTTATATTCATACATGGGATGTGGGTGCCTCTGGTTAGGTCAGCATTTATTTTCCATCCCTAATTACCCAGAGGGATTTAAGAGTGAACCACGTTGCTGTGAGTCTGAAGTCACATGGAGGCCAGACCAGGTAAGGATGGCAGTTTCCTTCCCTAAAGGACATTAGTGAACCAGATGGGTTTTTCCGGATGGGTTCTGCCTTCGAATCCATATCACATCATCACAGTGGGTGGTGCCTTAGGTTCTTGTTAGCATTAACCATTTCAGAAACCTACACCCTTAAACAACAATTAACCCATTTCTGATTTGTACTTACTGTAAGATATGCTCATGTATATAATACTTAAGGAGACTATTGCTCATTAACAAACACATCTGGGCATTCTCACAGTCAGGCCCTAAGCTTAAAATCTGAGGAGCATGACATTCCATGATATAGTCTCCTTCCCCTTCCCTTTTTCCAGTAAACATGTGCTGCCATGTTTTATTCTCTGGAATTTAGACAATGATTAATTGCCAATCAAGAGGTCAGCCCACTCAAAAATAAAAGCCTGTAATAAATTATGTTTAAAACAAAACACGTACGGAGGTGGAGTATGTGGCTGACTGCTCGTGGATTACACCACTTTAAACCTTTATCCCAGAATGCTCCTTTATTGCTTTCATTCTTATGGACTATAATTGCTTGAGAAAGCTGGCATCCTTCTTGGCCTTGACACTCATCAAATCTTCTGATTCAATCGTGTTGATTCTTAGTTAATGAATAAAAAAAATCAAATTGTATTTACAAACCTTTAAAGAGTCAATGCAGCTGTGCTTTGTGAGGCCAGTGCTCCACTATTAAGAAGCCAGTCAGTGTGACAAGCTGAACTGCAGAAAACATATTTCTACCCAAGTTTACTGAATTGTTGGTTTTTTAAAAAGTATAAAGAAAAAAAACTGTAATTGCTGACCTAATACATAAACTTACCTTCCCCGTATTAAATTCAAATCTGCTCCATTTCATCAGGGACATTAACCTGCCTGTTTTAAATGGATTCAAATCTTTGTTTAAACCAAAAGAGAGAGGAATTTGGCATGAACGCATTAAACCTGGACAATAACATCAGCCATAGTCAGCAATTGATGACTTGGCCATCAGCTAGCTTGGCATTTTGTAATAAACTTGGAATGTTATTTAGTGCTGAAAAAGTGCTGCAGCTAAGGTGCAAATACCTGCTGTGAAGAAATGACAGAAAGCATAATTTAAAGCAATAGGAAATGGAGCAGGAAAAGATCTTAGAATCCCTGCAGTGCAGAAGCAGGCCATTCAGCCCGTCGAGTCCACACCGATCCTCCAAAGAGCATCCCATCCAGATCTACCCCCCTACTCTATCCCTGTATATCCTACGACTAATACACTTAACCCACACATCACTGGACACAATGGGGCAATTTAGCACGGCCAATCCAACCAGCCTACACATCTTTGTAGTGTAGGAGGAAACTGGAGCACCCAGAGGAAACCCACGCAGACAA
The DNA here is from genome assembly GCF_021869965.1 of Rhincodon typus. Lineage (NCBI taxonomy): Eukaryota > Metazoa > Chordata > Chondrichthyes > Orectolobiformes > Rhincodontidae > Rhincodon > Rhincodon typus. The sequence continues at coordinate 46,152,896 of NC_063352.1, read as the reverse complement.
TGTGCAGATTCCACACAGACAGTCACCTGAGGGTGGAATCAAACCTGGGTCCCCGGCGCTGTGAGGCAGCAATGCTAATCACTGAGCCACCGTGCCTCATACTGAACCACAGTGCCACCCAAGACGAGCGCGATAGATTCATATTGATTTCTAATATTCATTTCCTTTGAATTACACTTTGCAAACAATTGATACCATCCAGTTACTCCATAGTTTGTAAAGATGCTGCTTACGGTTAGTCCTAATCCTGGGAAATAGTATTCAATGCCTCCTGCACTAGAGAACAGTTCATGTCTTACTGCAATGCAGCAAATTTACTCAAGTGATGGTCTTGATTTTACATGTAGAGGGAGATGTTACATGTACCGTGTATCTACAGCAGGTAGTTAGCCTGTGGAATGTAGGGTCATGGAGGTCTAACCAGTATTAATAGCTTGGTCGCATGTCCCTCAGCTTTCTCATGAATCCAGGCAGATTCATTGCCTGGTTGGAGGACAATCAACAACAGGAGGCAGATTGTTAACCTAAGGAGACATTCACAGCACTCAGTGGGGCAGAAAGGGGTTTGGGAGGTAACTCTGGAGGTGACGGTAATGGTGATGGACAATCCTGGAGAAAAGGAGGCCTTCAATCCCTGAAGAACGGCTGCCTATTATCCCTGGGTGTGTTCTGACCCACACTCTCCCTTCCGCCAGTGCTGCCTAGAGTAGGAATTCAATCAAATACAGCCCAGGTTCTGGCGAGCATCTCAGATACGGTTAGACGTAGCATCTAGGATGGGGACTTCATAAACAGACACCTCAGGCGACTGTCTCTGTGGAGTTTGCTGCATGGGTTTCCTCTGGGTGCTCCGGTTTCCTCCCACAGTCCAAAGATGTGCAGGTTGGGTAGATTGGCTATGGGAAATTGTTCTTAGTATTTGGGGATGTGTAGATTAGGTGGGTTATAGGGGGATGGGTCTCGGTGGGATGCTTTGAGGTTCGGGTGTGGACTGGTTGGGCCAAAGGGTCTGTTTCCACACTGTAGGGATTCTATGATCAAAGTTAACCGAGATCTGCTCTTTCCTGCAGTAGCTGCAATAATAGGATCTTACCTTCAGCGGGGCATTCATACCTGATGAGATGATACTTACGTTTTTTTCACATAAATTAAGCACTAGATGCGGGCAGGCCATGGCCTAGTGGTATTATCACTGGACTATTAATCCAGAGAGCCAGGTAATGTTCTGGGCATTGGGTCCAAATTCCACCACTGCAGATGATGGAATTTGAATTCAATTTAAAAAAAAAAACAGGAATTAAGAGTCTGATGATGACCATGAATCCAATGTCAATTGTCAGAAAAACCCACCTGGTTCAATAATGCCCTTTAGGGAAGGGAATCTGCCATTCTTACCTGGTCTGGCCTACATATGACTCCAGACCCACAGCAATTCAATTGACTCTTAACCGCCTTCTGGGCTAATAAGGATGGGCAATAAATACTGGCCTAGACAATGACACCTCAACCTGTGAATCAATTAAAAAAACATACTGAGCAAATCAATAGATGTTTTTCACATATGTTTGCACATTAATGTATGACAATCTGTTTGGGCTAGTACTGAGCAATTCAGTTACAAACTGTACAACACTTCCCTTGGCATGTTATGCTGCAAGTGGCCAGAATAAGATGGAGATTAAGACCTTTATACTATCACATAACATGATGCGGTGACAATATAATGAGCATACCAGGATCTCGCTGTAGGTGTCCTGCTCAATGTTTATAAAGAACAGTCCGATGGGGACAGAATAGGTATGTGACTGTCCTCATTTTAACAGGATCCTTTTCCACTTACTGGTTCCCATCTGGCAGCTGGGGTTAAAATTTATGTCAATATATCACATGATTGAGTGGGCTAGTGAAACTGCATTATAATGGTAGGCAGAAAATTACATTTACTAACAGTAAAAAATAGTCTTTAAAAAAGTTAGAACTAATAATATTACATTCATAATGATATTGAAAGACCCAGCACAGGTTATAGGTATGATATTGTTTATCTGTTATTGTGTTAAGCTTGTTTAAAATATCAGCAGCTTTCATGATCTTTACAAGATTTTTATTTTTTTGCAGCACCTCACAAGGTATTTCAGCAAACGTGGGATGTTCTCATCCATATGTAAGAAGCTCTAAACAAAAAAAACGCTCCTTCTAAACAATACTTTTAGCTCAAAATGATTAGTCAGTAGATCATCACAATTCATATTAAACTAATGTTACGTGTTTAGCTTTTTGTTGTATTTCATGGTTTTTGTATTGGCTTTTGTGCCCAATGCACAGTTGCACTCCTGGTACTAGGTTCACCAGAGCTCAGTGGAATCTGCAGTTTTGAAATATTGTGCACCCACTTCATCGTGTTCACAAATTGCAAACTCAAAACACAAGGCTGCGCTCCAGATTGGACAGGTCGGTGCAACTTCTTATGGTCATAATTTCACAGGCAGGAAATTTATAAGATTGAGTGCATTTTTATGGAAGGTAAGCAGAAAATGCTGAAAATACTCAGCTGGTCTGGCAGCATCTGAGGAGAGAGAATATCAAGTCCAATAGGATTCAGTACACATTTCCAACCACATTTGGAAGTGTGTTGTTATACTGTGTTGAAGAAACAGACTTGAAGGAAAAAGTAAAGAAAGCAAAAGTAAATTATTAGAAGAATTTCTTCAGTCAATTTTGCCTGCGCATCATTATGCTGCAATAATTTTAATGGTCTCTTCAATCATTCAATTAGAGATTTGGCTGTTAACGGAGCAGATCATTTTTTTCTCTCTGCCAAGGATGACTCTCTGTTCAACAAATGCATATTGATTTGAGGATGTGGCAATTTAGCCTGTGATCCTTTGATGTAGTAGGCACATTACCTATCCCACTGAAGCATTCAATTGATAGAATTCTCCTGCTGAGCGGGGGATGGGGGGGAGGGTTGAATATTTTGATCACTTGGATTTGCATTTTCGAACAGAATTTACTGACCGAAAGAACAAATTGTTCCTTTCAATTTTATCAGGTGCAAGGTGTGGCGTCAGGAGCAGACGTGAAGCAATGGACCAGTGGGCCTGCATTGTCAGGGAAGAGAGAAAAGTACATTTGAACAGAGATATCACAAAACCACAAATCCTCAGTCCGAATGGAATGATATAAATCAGCAGGTTAATAAATAGAGTCAGAAATATTTGACCGGTTCAGAATAAAGTTATGGGCTAGGAGGTGAAGTTATCAAGCCCTCAAACTTGGTGACTGTTTATTTTGCTGTTTCTCAATCTGACAAATGATCTCTCTTTCTCTCTCCGAACGTGTTGTCTGATCTGCTCAGGGTTTCCAATATTTTCCAGTCTCTTTTTTGATGGGTCACATATCGCAGTTGAAATTATTGTTTAATTTCTTAAACTAGGCTCTTAACATTGAAATTTGACAGTTCTTTACAGCATTTCATTGACTGTTTTCTAAAATTGTATTTTTTGTGCAGTCGAGCAGCATTGTATCAAACATTGCTTGCTGTGGGAGAAGTCAGTGCATGATTTACAGGCCTCTGTTAACTCTGGGCCCTCTTCTCAGCCTTCTTGTTTTTATAAAGTTTCCCAACAGCTTTCCAAGCTCTTAGCCTTCAGATCTGATGGCCCTCAGTGCTTAACTCTCTGTTCTCAATGTCCACACCTGCCATCTTTATATGCTGCTTACAGTGTCCCTTGTAGCAGAGAAAGGGGTGTCCAAGAGGTCATGGCCCAGCGACCAGGTCACTACATGGCATGTTCTGGGATAGATGGGCATCATCCACACAAATAAACATGGCTGAGCCAGCACAGCCAGTTGTTGGCTTAGCAACAAGTGTCTGCTGATGGAGCTGGGAACTCCAGGACCTCCGACTTGGTGACCTGGTTCCATCTAAAGATGCTGAGGATATGTCTTGACACAGTTTTGTTTTCCTTCTTTAGCATAAGTTATTCCTGCCTCATCACTGTCGAGGAGGGCACTGAGGTCTCAAGCTTGTTAGTCTCACAGTTTGATATTTTCAGTCCTCAGAAGTAGAAAGCAGTTGAACTGGTAAAGGAGACAAGCTGGTCTTATTGGTCTCTTACTGGTCCTCTATTTCCAAGTGTACAAGACCGGAAAGTCTCATTTACCAGCTTAACTGCCTTTCCCATAGAATCCCTACAATGTGGAAAAAGGCCATTTAGCCCAACTAGTCCACACTGACCCTGTGAAGAGCATCCATCCAGACCAAACTCTTACCTCATTTCCCATGACTAACACAGACAGCCTGCACATCCCTGGACACTATGGGCAATTTAGCATGGCCAATCCACCTAACCTCCACATCTTTGGACTGTAGGAGGAAACCGGAGCAGCTGGAGGTAACCCACACAGACACGGGGAGAATGTGCAAACTCCACACAGACAGTCGCCCGAGGGTGGAATCTAACCTAGGTCCTTGGTGCTGTGAGGCAGAAGTGGCTATCTACTGAACCATAGTGCCACCCTTCCTTTTCCTTTTGGGTCAGCTTGTTCTTGCTCAAGAGAGCTATGTACTCTCTCACTAAGTTTCCAGATTCAGTGTGGGGGACTGTCAAACCAATGTCGGATGCTGACAAAAAGAGAAATTGCTGGAAAAACTCAGCAGGTCTGGCAGCATCTGTGAATCAGGTTGAATCAATTCTGAAGGAGGGTCAATGGACCCTGCTTTCTCTCTCAATAGATGCTGCCAGATCTGCTGAGTTTCTCCAGCAATTTCTGTTTTCGTGTCTGATTTCCAGCATCCACAGTTCTTAGCTTTGTTGTTGTTTAATGTTAGATGCGAATGTTTCTTGAAGCCAGCTCCACAACTGTTAAGATGAAACTCCTACCAAACCAACCAAGAAGGACCAGGGACTTGGTTAGTCTTTCCTGTATCAGCTCCATTTATGTAACTCTCAAATGGTCAGCATTCTGGGATATGATAATGGGATAGGATAATGAAAATGTTGCAATGACACTATGAAGCTGTCTTGAAGCGTGGCCATATTTTTTCCCCCTTTATTCATTCATGGGATGAAGGCATTGCTGGCTAGGTCAGCATTTATTTCCCATCCCTAATTACCCAGAGGGCAACTCAGAGTCAACCACATTGTGTCACATGTAGGCCAGACCCGGTAAGGATGGCAGTTTCCCTCCCTAAAGGACATTAGGTAACCATATGGGTTTTCCCTGACAATCAGCAATGGATTCATGGTCATCAATAGATTCTTAGTTCCTGATATTTTTTATTGAATTCAAATTCCACCATCTGGCCATGGCAGGATTCGAACCTGGGTCAGAACGTTGTCTGGGTTTCTGTATTAACAGTCCAGCGATGATACCACTAGGCCATTGCCTCCCCCTGCATTAATTGATATTAATGCCTGGGAGGAGCTTGCTACCAACTGTTCAAAATAGTGACAATTTGTCCCTGAAGCTGCCTCATGCTTTGAGTCCTAAGGTTGAGGCAGAGCAGCAACAGAGCCAGAAAGAAAAGGAAGCAAATCTTTCTCTCTGAGTGTCACTATCTCATGTGCCCATAGATCTGCCAGCTGAGGATCAGTCTGTTCAGTCTCATGAAGACCCATGGCAAACATACATGACCCTGAGTAGATGCCATCCTCAAATTGGGGTGTAACTGATGGTAACCACTCCATGTGGGTACAGGAGCTGCAGCTTTTGCAATGCTGGTGTTCATTTCAGTATGAAGTGACAGGTCAGTTGGTGATCATGGAGTTGGGATAGGTAAAGGTATTCATTAACTCCAGTTTCACTTTGCCAATTCTGTTAGTAATATGGCAACATCCTGGACCGTAACACTTGTCTTTCTGGTGCTGATGGTCAAATGAAGCTCTTTCCAGGTGTGAGAGAGCTTGTCCATTGGTTGCTGAAGGGATTCCTCAGTATGGAATGTAAATGCAGCATCATCAGTGTAGAGCGACTCTCTGAGTGGGAGTTGCTGCACCTTGGTCTTGGGTGTTGGGCGAGGAAGGTCAAACAGCTCTCGCCAACTGTGGTCTATAAGTAGACACCTTCTATAGCTGGCCTGAAGCTGTATGACAGCAGGGAAATGAAAAATACATTAAGGAGTATCAACACGAGAATACAATCCTGTCTGAGCCCACCATGGATCTTAAAGGATTCTGATCTGGCTCCATCACAGCTGATCTGAACCATCTTGTTGTCATGCAAAGAGGGGATCACGCTGAGAAACGTCAACAAGCAGCCATTAATGGCAAAACAGCCTTTGCTCCCATGGCCAAATTCTTGGTGAGATCAATGACAGCAATATATAATGTGGTGACTCCCTTATTCACGGAATTTCTCTTGCAGCTGCTGGACTGAGCAGGCTAATCCCATTGTCCACTTTCCAGTTCTGAAACCACACTGGGCTCAGCAGTGATGTGTCCAGCCAAAGTCTGCAGCCTTACCAGTGCCCCAAGGGAAAGCCTTTTTCCATGATGTTCACAGGGAGATGGCTCGATATCTGTTGTAATGGTTACGGTTACCTTTGTTCTTGTACAGTCTTTGCATCAGACACCTCCTGGGGTGCTCAGCAGGGCTGACAGCATCTGTGGAGAGAAATCAGAGTTAACATTTCAGGTCAAGTGGCCCTTCCTCAGAACACCTTTTGGATTTCTTTCACTGAGGATATCTCCCCTGTTATACCAGGGAACCTTTTTCATTACTGTGATTTCAGAAACAGGTAATTTCTTACTCCAGTATTTTGAATTTTTGACCATTGGTTGTTTCCCCTTGCTGGTGGCTTACATGGAGTTGTTTGCAACTTGTCTTGATTGTTCATCTTAGTCTGCTACAGATCAACGCTGAACTATGTAAACAGTTTACTACAATTTGTTGATTGATTTGGACGTTCTCATTTGCTCTCAGTGTTGGCAAAGTTCCCTTTGTCAGTTCTGTTATTTGAGGATTGCTTCTTGCTTGGCATGATCTCCGTCACTGAGGTCATTTCCTGTGGAGAAAATGAAATGAAGTATTCTGCTCGACTTTGTCTGTTCCTGTTCACTTCAGCATCTAACGTCAGACTTGATGGCTACTTCTCCACCTAGCTGTGTTGCACTCTGAGTTCCATCAGTTATAGATTTATTAATAACTTGACTGGGGTGTAAGGTACATTGTGTGATCTCATTGTTTGTGCTTCCTCACAAGCCTTGCTGATTCTTCCAGTCTGAACTCTTTTTCAATATTTGCAACAATAGGAGAGATTTCTGCCAACCCACAAAGTCATAGGTCTTGTGACAGTACAAGACAAATTTATGATGCCAATGGATTTGGCTTAAGATTAGATTCCATTATGGACGCCTATAAAATCATCTACCAGTTGTACCTTGACCATTTTTTCCTTGAACAGATGTCCCTTGACTTGAACTAGTTTAACTCCTCCTGATCTTGGTAGAAGATTGAGGTCAAAGCACACATTCCTACAAAAGATTGAGAATCCTTGATTAGGAAATTGGTGTTCTACTATTTAGAATCATAGTGTTGCAGAGTTCCTTGTTCCATGCTTTTCATCTTAAGTATTATGCAGCCTGGGCTGTGTGGTTGCACTGTTGTAGGCTTGCGACAGGGTCCTCTTGAGCATAGCTCCTTATCTGATCATGTAGTGGCACTCACCTCAGAAATACAACTTGAAAAATTAACGAGATGACCATTGGCATAAACATCAGCTAGCCACAATGTAAAGCCTGCACCATCTATTTACCCTAGGAATACTTAGTGTTTTTTTATATTGGAAATCGTTCTCAGTAATTAACCTCTTTGTGTGGTTAGCTATTTGACTTTGAGCAAAATACTGCTTATGCTGGAAATCTGGAACAAGACATTCTGTTCTTATTATCTCTCTTTGTGAGATTAATTTCTTCACTTCCCCTCTCAACTGATAGTATTAGATCTAGTCCTGCTTGAACAATATGTGTGATATATTCATGCATTCTTTTTTCTTGCTTCATCATATCCTCTAGCTCTCCCATTAACCTCTTTAACCTTACTGGCTTTGATTACGTTGATTTTACCCATTGTTGGGATACACTCAGCCTATACCTGAAACATCAATGCATCATCCACGTTTTATTTCTGTTTAGAGATACTTACAAATGTTAGTCAGTTTCCACCTTTACTGAGGAATATCCTTAGTTAAGAAAGGATGCAAATTGAGGCAGTTAAAAGAAATTGAGGAGAAGTTGGACAGGATAGACCTTATCCATTGGAGTTTAGAAGAACGAACGCTGATCTAATTCAGGTCTAGAGAATCCAGAGGGAACTTTACAGGGTCAATAATGAAAGGATGTTTCCCACTGTAGGAGAGACTAGAACTAGGGGACGCAGTTTAAAAATCAAGGGGCTCCCATTTACAACCGAGATGGTGAGAAATTGTTTGATTTCGACTTGTTCCAGTCCATCAATGGGAAACTTACCCTTTATTCCTGGTAACTCTGTGAAGTTTGTCACCAACAGAGGATGAAGATGACCATTTAGCTGAAAACTATGGAGGATTTGACTTGACAAATTGCTTTGACTTGTAGCCTTAATAATTATTTCAACGTTTTTGCCCATTCAGAATTTTAAGGAGTTTTTTCTCCAATTCAGAATGAAAAAGTTCTAACTTGGTTTTTATCTGTTTTCTACATTTCAAAATTAGGGAAGACAGTGTCAGAGAATTGAGTGTGGTTTTTATTCTGATGCATTAATGAGATGATCCCCTTGAGAAAGATGCCCCCCAGAGTGTTTTGCAGAAATGAAAAGGGGTCATTGAGCAACAAAAAATAATGACCTGAAAGTAAGTTAGAGACAGAAGGCCCTCTTGAAGTGATAGCTTTGCAGAGGCTCTTGTAGCTGGAAGGGGGAGTGTGTAATTACAATGGAAAGTATTTCTGTTGGAAAATCTGTGCTATGTCAGCAGTGTCTGAAAGGGAGATCCAGAAGCTTTCAGCTTACATTTTTGTACACAGGAAATCCAATACAGAGCCTTCTGTTTTCTGTTAATAGCAGGTTGCTCCAAAGCATCAGGGATGATTCCCAGAGTAGGCTTAGTGTGGTGGCTCAGTGGTTAGCACTGCTGCCTCACAGCACTAGGGACTCAGGTTCAATTCCACCCTGTGACTGCCCATGTGGAGTTTGCATGTTCTCCCTGTGTCTGCGTGGGTTTCCTCCCACAGTCCAAAAATACGCAGGTTAGGTGGATTGTCCATAGTGCTCAGGGATGTGCAGGCTAGGTGGGTTAGCCATGGGAACTGCAGGGTTATAGGGAGGTGGGTCCGGATGGGATGATGCCCAGAGGGTTGGTGTGGACTTGATGGGTTGAATGGCCTGCTTCCACGGAGCGGAGAGGGCGGGGTGTTCAATGCCTCCCGTCCTCAGTTGGAAATTTCCTGGTGGCAGAGCAGGAGACAAGGAGCCTGTATGCTCTGAGACCGGCTATAGCTCCAAAGTCGTTCATTATATACCAAAGACTGGTACTTTAGTAATGGCGAGAGGGCTTGAGGGCGGTACCATTGTCATGTGGTTGGGCTACAAACTAAACTCTAGTGGCTGGATTGTAGGCTTGGGGAACGGGTCCCTCCTGATTTTGCTCAATGAATGGCCACACCCACTTGTTTTGGCACCAGCCTCCCAAACGTTAGGCTCAATCTGCCTGAGTGGCCTCAATGACACTACCCCACCAACCTCCCCCAGGGCTCCTGGTCAGGAAATAGTGTCACCCCTGCCGTTTCCACTGCTTCTGCTGGGCCTGGAGAATTGTTGGCCATCTGAACAGACAGTACATCTAGGAGGAAGGATACAAGGAGTTAGAGTGCGGAAGACATTATCTCAGATGTCGATAACCTGGTAGCTGAATCAGCTGCTGTTGCCCTCGTCCAACTGCCAACCTGGTGGAGGTGGGCTTGCTCCCAAATAGGGGGGCAATGCCCTAGTGGTATTATCGCTGGACTGTCAATCCAGAGACCCAGATAATGTTCTGGGGACCCGGGTTCGAATCCCGCCACAGCAGATAGTGAAATTTGAATTCAATAAATATCTGGAATTAAGAATCTACTGATGACCGTGAATCCATTGTTGATTGTTGGAAAAACCCATCTGGTTCACTAACGCCCTTTGGGGGAGGAAGCTGCATTTCTTACTTGGTCTGGCCTACATGTGACTCCAGACCCACAGCAATGTGGTTGACTCTTAACTGCCCTCTGAGCAATTTGGGATGGGCAATAAATGCTGTCTAGCCAACGATGCCCTCGCCGTGTGAATGAATTTATAAGAAGAAAGATTCCAGTATAAAAATGCCAACAGAAGCATTGAGCCACTTATACCTCCTTGTGCTTGATTGTATTAGTGTTCAGTCCTGGCAAGGTAACATGAATCTGGATTTGATTTGATTTGATTTATCATTGCCACATGTACCTAGGTAAAGTGAAAAGTTTTGTTTAGCGTGCAGTACAGGCAGATCATACTATACAAAAATCGGAGGGTGATAGAACAGAGCGAGGAATACAAAGTTACGGCTGCAAAGAAAGTGCACAAACAACAAGGTCAACATTAGATTTGAAATTTGAGAGTCTAATAGCAGCGGGGAAGAAGCTGTTCTTGAGCCTGTTGGTACGTGTGTGTTTAAGCTTTTGTATCTTCTGCCTGAGAGAAGAGGTTGGAAGAGATTATAAGGGGGTGGGAGGGGTCTTTGATGATGTTGGCGGCCTTTCTGGGCCAGCAAGAAGTGTAGATGGAGTCAATAGAAAGAAGGTTGGTTTGAATGATGGACTGGGCTGTGTTCACAACTCTCTGTAGTTTCTTACGGTCCTGGGCAGAGCAGTTGCATCCAGATAGAAGGTTTTTTATGGCGCATCTGTAAAAGTTGATGAGGGTCCTTATGGACATGCTCAATTTCCTGGCATGCATATATGATCCTGAATTTCCTGGTATGCATGTATGATCCTGCACACATGCTGACGCACGTGCATAAAGTATGGTTGCATTCTCAGCTTTAGAGAGGATTCCAATCGGAATTTAGATCACAGAGTGGGCTCCAGTCCAGATTCCAACTTGATTCCTTGGGTAGCGATGATTCAGTGTTCGAAGAGTTCCATGTCATAGTGTCCTTTCATTCATTTTGAGTCTCCAGCACACAGGGTGCTTGTCAGTCCTGGACTTTGCTCATGGCTACATGTTTTGACATGTAACCTGCATTCCAATTGCATTGTTTCACGCTACACAACCCTTTCAAATTATTGCTGTGAATTGGTTTCTTTATTGAATTACTTGCAACGGCTTACCTTATCGTTTAATGTAATTTTTCTTAGATCCATTAATATAATGAGGATCTCCGACAGAGCAGCCCACAATTATTAACTTATTGAGACTGGGGGCTGGAAACGAACTGAAGCCTCGAGGTTAACCACGTTTGAAAACTTTTACACCTGTGTTAAAAGAGGACCCAGTTTGGGAAGGGAGGTTTGAACAGGAGTCACAAGGGTAGTGACAATTCCAAAGGTACACATCCACTTTACACGTTGCATCATTTGTTTTCCCACTGCCATTATTTATCAAGACAAGCATCTTCCTGCAATTGCCAAAATGATTACCTGTACATGGTTGTAATAAGTACAAGCTTCAAAATCTCCCCTCTCCCTACCGCATCCCAAAACCAGCCCAGCTCATCCCCGCCTCCCTAACCTGTTCTTCCTCCCACCTATCCCCTCCTCCCACCTCAAGCCGCACCCCCATCTCCTACCTACTAACCTCATCCCGCCCCCTTGACCTGTCTGTCCTCCCTGGACTGACTTATCTGCTCCCTACCTCCCCACCTACACTCGCCTTTACTGGCTCCATCCCCACCTCTTCGACCTGTCTGTTTCCTCTCCACCTATTTTCTCCTCTATCCATCTTCTATCCGCCTCCCCCTCTCTCCCTATTTATTTCAGAACCCCCTTCCCCTCCCCCATTTCTGATGAAGGGTCTAGGCCCGAAACGTCAGCCTTTCTGCTCCTATGATGCTGCTTGGCCTGCTGTGTTCATCCAGCTCTGCACCTTGTTGATCCTGTAATAAATACTTATTCGATTTAGCAGATGGTTGAAAAGCCAAGTGGCAGAGTATGCAACAATGCTCCTGAGTGAACTGCTTGAAGGGATGTTTTAGAATAGAATCCCTACACTGTGGAAACAGGTCATTCGGCCCATCGAGTCCACACCGACCCTCTGAAGAGCATCCCACTCAGAGCTAGCCCCCTGCCCTATCCCTGTAACCCTGCATCTACCAAGGCTAATCCACCTAACCTGCATATCCCTGGACTCTATGGGCAATTTCCCATGGCCAGTCCACCTAACCTGCTCATCTTTGGACTGTCGGAGGAAATCAGAGGAAACTCACGCAGACATGGGGAGAACATGCAGATTCCACACACAGTCACCCGTGGTGGAATCAAACTTGGGTGCCATCTCTCCTTTTAGCCTGTCTTGGAGTGTAATAGTCCTTTTTGCTCATTACAGGCCATACCCAGACTATTAGCCTTTCAGACAGTTTGTCTCATCACCCATTGACCAGGATCAGGTCAAGTTTTCGAGATTTATAATCCGGTCTGGCCAGTTGAAATATGAAATTATTGCAATTGTGTTTACAGTGGAGAGTCCAGGAGGGAAGCAATGCTTTGTATCCCTTGACTTTCATGGACAGTCTAATGCTGAGATAATTTAATATTTTGGTACAAAGCTTTCTGGTTAATCTGCTGCTCCCAGTTGATATCTCTTTATCAAGCAAACCATCATTGGAGAAATGGTTACAGAGTGTTTAAAGTTAACAACATTCTTCAGCTTTGTATCATCAATAGAGACACCTGGTTGGGCTGTGTTGGGATTGGGCAAATATTGATGTAGAACTTTCCCAGGCTAATGGTGAATTCAAACAGCTTGCAAACCCTTTGAAAGTGTAAAAACCATGATCCGCGAATCTCATTCTGTGAGGCATTACAGCACAACCATTGACAAAATGGGCCTTCTCAACAGGTTTCACAGAAGTTTAGGTTTTTACCTTGAGATGCCATATGACAAGATTGAGATGTCAAGCTGCCATCAGTGATATATTCCCTCATTCAAGATCCTTGACAGTATGGCTAAGCATCTGGGTGAAGAGCAAATCAAAGAGGATTCATGCCCGAACATAGCCCTGCTCCACTCCATTCACGATCTCAAAGAGATCTGGTAATTTGTCATTTAACAAGACCTGGCCTGTCATTCTGTTATGGAACAGTTATGTGATCACAACAGATCTTTTGAGACAACTATGCCGTTCCATGTTTGTCCAGAGGGCCACTCTATTGACTGTCAAAGGACTTTGTCAGGTCAATGAAGATTAAATAAAGTACTACGCACTGCTTAAGACATTTTTCCTGGATTTGTCTCATTATGTCCACAGTACTGAGATCTTGGTGAAGGTCAGACTGAATAAAAACTGAAAGAATTGCGGATGCTGTAAATCAGGAACAAAAACAGAAGTTGCTGGAAAAGCTCAGCAGCTCTGGCAGCACCTGTGAAGAAAAACTCAGTTCTGAGGAAGGGTCACCGGACCCGAAACGTTAACTGATTTTCTTCACAGATGCTGCCAGACATGCTGAGCTTTTCTAGCAACTTCTGTTTTTGCTCCTGAAGGTCAGCCTGTGTTTTAGATAGATTTGTTTCCCCAGTTTTTCTGTATTTTCAGGATGATGTAAACAAGGATTCTCCTGCTCTGTACAGAGGTGAGATACAAATATATAAACTGAAAACAAGAGTAGGCCTTCTAGCCCGTTGGACCTACTCTGCCATTCCATAAGAATGTGGCTGCTCCATTTGCATTTTAAGTTCCACATCTACCCCCAGCGGCCTGTGATTCCCCTGCCTAACAAGAATCTATTTACCTCCAACTTAAAAATATTCAGTAAACTTGCTACCTTCAGTGGCAGAGAGTTCCAAGTTGCAGAGCCTTCATCTCTGCCCTTAAAGGGTGACCCTTAAATTTTAAACAGTGCCCCCTGGTTCTGGACTCACTTACATAAAAGATCCTTTCCACATCCGTCTTGTCAAAGTTGTTCAGGATCATATACACTTCAATCAAATCACCCCTCACTCGTGTAGAAACAACTCCAGTCTGTCCAAATGATCCTCACAAGATAGCCCATTCCTCTCAGGTATGGATCTAATAAAAACCAAAAGAACTGCGGATGCTGTAAATCAGGAACAAAAACAACGTTGCTGGAGAAGCTCAGCAGGTCTGGCAGCAACTGTGAGGGAAAAATCAGTTCTGAATAAGGATCACCGGACCCGAAATGTTAACTCTGTTTTTTCTGTCACAAATGCTGCCAGACCTGCTGAGCTTTTCCAGCAACTTTGTTTTTGTTCCTGTGTATGGATCTAATAAACTTGCTCCAAAGCATTTCCAATCTTCCTTAAATAAGGAGATTAAAACTGCTGCCAAAAGCATCCCATTAGCCTTCGTGATTTTATGTCGTACCTGCATCCTAACTTTTTGTGATCTGCACTGGAACACCTCGATCCTTTTTGGAATCCAACAGTCATTCTCCATTGCTCTTAATCTGCCTGCCGCATTACGAAACTCCACATTTCCCCTGATTATACACCATCTGTCAGATTTTTGTCCTCTCACTCAAGCTATCTGTATCTCTCTGCATCCACCTTATGTCCTGTTCACAAGTTTTGTTCATCCCTAACTTTGTGTCATCTGCAAATCTAGACACCATGCCTTTGCTGCCTGCATCTAAGACTTTGATATAAATTGTAAAATGTTGGGACCCCTGAGATACCTTTGTATTGACCCTTCTGTTTTGCTCCTTTGCCTTAGTAGAGAGCAACAATTACGACAATGCAAGAGTCATTTGGCATCTTTTCTTCATTCCAAATGTAGAAGAGGATATCATGGCAGCTCTCGATCGAATCAGGCTTTCGGTATTTACGCTGAGATTCTGTCTTTCCCTGAAGGCTTGCCTGAGTTCATCTGCTTAATGAGTTTCCTGGTCTCATCAGCAGAATCTGAATAGATGAACAGATGTTTATTGCTACGAGTACTTTTACATGAAAAATACAGTGAGATGTTTTATAAGTTGCCACGGCGCCTATATTAATGCCAGAAGCCATACATTATAATAATAAAAAGAAGTAAAATTAAAGTTCAGGACAGTGCAGTTAACAGCTCTGAGATTGGGGGAAGCCAATTAAGGGACGATGGAAAATCCTGAGAACGCAGCCGGGACAAGAACGCCATGCTGGGACAGGACGGCCATGCTGGGACAAGACGGCCATTCTGGGACAGGACGGCCATGCTGGAATACTGGGCCAGAAGCCTTCACAGAAAAAGACTGCCACGCCAGGCCAAGACCGCTACACTGGGCTGCTGGAAGCCGCCTCATCGCTGGGCCGGAGAAGCCTCCTGTTTCATATCCAACGCTCCTCCAGACGCCACTGCCATCCATCCCTTTTGTGGACACTTCTGCTCCTTTAGGCGCCCCGGGCCTAGCCATGGACCCAGAGCCTTGGTCCAGCAAAGAAACAATCCTAGGTTCAGTGGCACAGCAAACTATTGACCAAAGACATTTTTGGTTGCGATAAATGAACTTGAATTGGGACCAAGACTTGGTCTCCTGCTCAGTCCTCAGGCAGAATAGGCTTCACCTGCTAGAGACAGGCAGATCCCCAGCTCCCAGCTCTCCTGGTTTAGTCTGCCTGGTGAAGCCCATGGCGTGTCCATTGACTTAAACAAGCAACTCCTCATGGTCACAGAGACCAAAGCAGCAAACTACTCAAAGCATAGTTACAGTTCATGATTGATAAGCTGGCAGGTCAGTTATTGAAACACAAAGTGAAATAAAAAAACATGTTCCTGCCCCCAAAAATTCTACAGAGGCAAAAGCTCTGGAATCATCTGGAGCTGTTGGACATCACCATTAAGGGAAGAGAATTTGTGGAACTAGATTCCAAAGTAAGATGGCACATGATTTGTCTCTGAAGTTCTATTTTGTGACTTCAATGATATTTGGAATGTTAAATTGTAATTTCTCCTTGGTGTGAGATTCTAGGTGAGTCTGGGACTACTAGGAACTGTCCCTCTAACAGGACATCAACTCGTAATACTCATACACGTAAAGACATAAGAAACAGGAGCAGAAGTGGTTCATATGGACCATCAAGCTTGCTCTGGCATTTGATATGGTCTAAGCTGACCCTTGAGGCTTGATCACCAAGGGTTGTCTTCTGTACTCCGTAACTCCCAGAGAGGCCAAAAATCTGGTTTCTCAGCCAGGGATGCATTCAACCACAGAGGACCCACACCTTCTGGGGTAGAGAAGTACAAAGTTTGGGTGAAGGAATACCTCCTCAACTCAGAGCTTAACGATCAGCCCCATATCCTGACACTATGCTCCTATGTTCCGGGCTCCTCCACCAGGAGGAACAGCCTCCCATTGGGGTCGAGCCTTGTTTTTGGGGGCTCAGTGAAGCAATGGGCCTAAATGTAGGAGCTCCTTCTGCTCAGGAATGGGTGGAGTTGTCTCACATGATTACCTTCATTGTCCATGTGTATGTGAGTAGAAGATTGAATCTAATGGGCAGGAAGTTGTTGAGGCCACTGGGATGTTCGGAGCTCCAAATTCTGGGCACCACGTTTAACAGGAAAAGGGACACATGCATCAACCCAGCAGCACCACAATCCCTAATGGTCACCCCCAGCCATTTCCAGCGATGTCTGAAACCAGGCAAAATCTGGATTGATCCCTTTGTGACATCTCCCTGAAACGTTTTCCTAGAGGCCATCTGAGAGAGGTATACCATTTCCTAAGGTTGGAAAGAGCAGTCCTGACTGATGAACACAGCCTAGGCTGAGCTCATAGTGGAATTCAATACCATGAGCAGATCAAATGAGCTGGTCTCCAGAGCTGCAAGAGGATGAATGACCCTCTGGTACATTGGGTGTGCACCACTCAATGGTTTGCTCAATGTTTTGTGCCCCTATGAATAGGAATTAACATTGTAAGGTTGTTATTGCAGAGGTCTGTCACATATAAGGTCATGTCCCTGGCATCTCCATTGAATGCCTCACGCACACCGAATGTGCCGCATCTAACCCGAGCTATCAATGTCACACGACTGGCATCACAGTGGCACTGCCCCTCAGGCGACCTCCAGGGTTCATAGCTTGAACATAAAAGTGGCTGCAGCACTGAGAAGCTCACATCCCTCTCAGGGCACCGACCTTTAATCTCGACTTGGAGAACTCACACATCTGACACATATTCATCAAATTGTTGCATGGGACACAGCCATTAAAGGTGATTTCATTCAGAACAGCTCCAAGGTACCTCATTTACCCACATCCCATGGCCTTTAACTCTTTGACCAACTAGTCAGTCAGGATCCTTACCTCCTCAGATGCCCATCATTTTTTTTTGCATTTACTCACACAGACTTGTGCTGGCAATTGACATCCTCTATATGTATCTATCAATGGAGGTTGAGTGCTCAGATACCTATGCTAATATCTCTTAATGCTTCCTCGCATCTGCACAAAAAGGGTAAAAATGCCCAAACTGGGGAGGCAGATATAAGCCTGATATATGACTCCTGACCTCACTTAAGCAGCAGGCTGTCGACCTATCAGGAGATCAAGGGGGAGCATGTCTGTTCTGAAAGGGAAGGTTCGATATCAAATGAGATGGGGTGCCCCTCTGCTACTCCCAGTTACACATCTTAAACATATCTTGGATAAAGATGGCGGCTTGTTTCCAGAAAAAAAAGAGAAAAGCCCTATTTCCCCCAGGCTTGTCCCAAGCACCCTGAGAAGAGAGAGTCTGTACCCTCAGACGATGGGCTGCCCAGGTCTTCCTCCCCACCTCCACCCACACAGAGATAGTCACCCCCAGGGGTAGAGCAGGCATATTCTGGTGAGCTTCACTCTGACCCTGATCCTTGGATCATGGAAGAAGTTCCACCTGAGGTCTCTGACACTCGGAGACTGCTGGAGAAGTGAGCACAGAACAGACGATTACCCCCTGGACTCCAGCATTAATGAGTTGGCACAGATAGAATTTTCTCCTGCCAGTGAGTGGTGTGGCAGGGGGGGCAGTAAAATGGGTAGCTGGGCATGGGGTAGATATCTGCTACCCTTTTACCTCTTCAGAAACAAACTTATGGCTCCTGGTCCCGCCCTCCCAACCCAATGTCAATAGAGATCCTTAAGTAGTCGATTCAGAGCCAGTTAGGGGCCTGTTCACACCATCATCCTGATTAACTGGGGGCACTGATTTAAACATTTAGGGTCACCCTTTTAGGACAGAGCTAAGGAGGGAATTTTTCTCTCAGTGTTATATGACTTTGGCTCATTCTGCCACAGGAAAAGGTGAAAGCAGGGGTCATCGAATATGTGTAAGGCAGAGCTAGATAGATTCTTACTAGGCAGGGAAATCAAAAGATTATGGGAGCAGTTAGATGGGAATGAGAAGTTCAAAGCATTAACACACCAACGAGGATCCACTTGAATGGTGGCTCAGGCTAGAGGGGCCTAATGGCCTACTTCTGCTCCCATTTTGTATGTTTGTAAGACAGCCCCATCCCAGGCTGAAGGGAACAGTGACGGCCTTCCAGGCTGGTTAAATGCCCTGATATGCCCCAATATGGGGCTGACTGGGCCTACAGATCTGGAGGAGGGGATTGTAGGTTGGCCACTGAATGACAATCGCTGCCTTTGAGTCCAATTCCTGACCCCAACACCCCTGTCCATTACCCCCAGTCTCAGCCTGAGATCACCCCCTGACAATTCACCTACCTTGCCCACTGTTCCTGGACCTGGACATAGCCGTTTCACCTCTCAGATGGCATTGCTGCCCACATTGGGTAACATGATTGATTGCAGCTTCAGATGGAGCAAGGCAGCTCTGCCCAAGGGAGTGATGCAATTAAAAAGCCCCTTGGAAGGCTATTTAGGTGCCTGATAGACACATGACCAGGTCTCTTCATTCCTCTTGGTACTGGGGTTGTCTCACACATTATGGCACCCATCCCCACCTTCCGAAATTGAAAAATCATCACCTTAGCTTCCTGCTCCTGGTAATGCTAACATTTATGGGATTTGTGCAAGGAAAAATTTGGGATTAGTTTATCGTTGGAATTCAGCTTATCAGCACTCACAACTACAGAAAATGATCGCAGAGAAAGATTAATTGACTTGCTGAAAGTCTCCCACAATTATAGATCAGAAACCAGAATGGGTTAGGAGCACACATTCTAGTCGAATACGTTCCATTTTGACTTCTAAGCAACAGATGAGTATTGTTGCCTACTATTGCAATGTCAGTATTAAATACTAGTGTCTGCGTAGCTGACTGTCAGATTCCTTAAGGCCGTAACTCTATCAGAAGCCGAAGTAGGCCATTCAGCCCTTCAAGTTGGGCAGAACAGTGGCTCAGTGGTTAGCACTGCTGCCTCAAAGCGCTAGGGACCCAGGTTCAATTCCCTCCTTGGGTGACTGTCTGTGTGGAGTTTGCACATTCTCCCTGTGTCTGTGTGGGTTTGTTCTGGGTGCTCCAGTCCTCCCACAGTCCAAAGATGGGCAGGTTAAGGTGAATTGGCCGTGCTCAATTGCCCATAGTGTGTCCATTGATGTACAGGCTAAGTGGATTAGCCACAGGAAATGCCGGGTTACAGGGATGGGGCGGATCAGGGTGGGATTATCTTTGGAGAGTTGATGTGGACTTGATGGGCCGAATGGCTTGTTTCCACACTGTAGGGATTCTATGAAGTCTATTCCACCATTCAGTAAGATTGTGGCTGATCTGACAATCCTCAACTCCACTTTTCCATCCTTTCCCATTAGCCTTGATTCCCTTAGAGTTTGAAAATCTGTCCATTTTAACTTTGAATACACTTAACGACCCAGCCTAAACAGCCCTCTGTGATAAAGACTCCCACAGATTCACTACTCTCTGAATCTGTGCAACCCCTTATTTTGTGATTATGACTTCTGGTCCTAGACTGTCCACAAGGGGAAGCAACCTTTCTGCATCTACCCTGTCAAGTCCCCTTAGAATCTTGTTTCAATAGGGTCATCTCTCATTTCTCTGAACTCCCAATGAGTACAGGCCCAAACTACCCAACCTGTCCTCATAAGACAGTCCCTCCATACCTACATCAGCACACTGAATCTTCTCTACACTGCTTCCAATGTTCCAATATTTTTCCTTAGTTAAGGAGCCCAAAACAGTCTCTCCTACACGGCAGCTAATTTCAGAAATCAAATCTTTAACATTTTTGCTTATCTTAAACTCCGATAAAAATTTTATTCCTGAGAAAAATGATCAGAGCTCTGGCCTAGCCATGTCCACCCAGATTCTGCCCGTATAGTATCCTGGATGGATGTACCCTCATCATGGTCAATCTTCAGAATCATTGCCTTACGTCTGTTCAGAATGTTACAACTGCTGTTGCTATTAACTACAAACCGAATATTCGAAATCACACTGCTCGATTTCCCTTACTGGTTACTGCAGCAGTGAAAGATTCCCTGCTTTTAGCTCTTAACCTTACCTGACCTCATTACAATACTTGCAAGATTCTTAACAGTTTAAATTTAGAGTTCCTAGTCGATGGAATGTTCACTGAGAGCTCTTGAGAGCTTATTCTTTCAGATATAAATAATTTGGCTTCTCTTGAAAACTTGAAGTTTGAATCGCTTGCTGTTAGAGAGGACTGAATATCAAGTGGCATTTTAAGTGACTGTTACATCAACCCCTTGTGAAACACAGGTGAAAAATATTTCAAATGTTCTCCCTAGTTACAGCTTGCATTTGAAACGTTATCAATAATGTATAGTCAGAAACTCCCAAAAACCTCACACAGTTTGCTAAAAATAATGGAATGAGTATTATCGCAAATATTTGGATGTTGATACAAAGAGATATATTGTTGTTGAAGATTTTAATCGTGTATTCATTAGGACAAATACAAGAATGCCAAAATTTGAAAGGATCATAACATTTTTACCACATGAGAAAAACGTTTTGTTATGTTGGCCAGTTGACTCTGATTTTAATATTCATTTTTAGTTATTACTGGCTAGGCCAGAGTTTATTGCCCATCCCTAGTTGCCTTTGAGAAGATGGTGGTGAGCTGCCTTCTTGAACTGCTACAGTCCATTTAATATAAGTAGACCTACCTGCAGTGTTATTAAGGAGGGAATTCCGGGATTTTCACCCAAAGTCTCCACAGGAAACGTGACATAATTATACGTCAGGATGGAGAGTGGCTTAGAGGAGATCTTGCAGGGGGTGGTGTTCTCGTGTATCTGATGCTCTTGTCCTTCTAGATGGTAGTGGCTGTGGGTTTGGAAGGTGCTTGGTTGAAGTGTTGCAATATGGAAGGCAACAGAGAATTGTAGACTCCCCACATCCCCAGGCGATTCAATAAAAGCTCAGGGTTTGAACAAATACCTTTTGTCTGCAGAGAAGTGCCCTGTATGTGAATGTAATCAACTTGTAGCTGGCGTAAATGAGCCAAGCAGCAAGACTAACTCATAAAGCTTGAGTGAGTTGAGCATGTTAAGATAAACTGACAACTTGAAGGCATGGGTAGCGCAAACAGCTGGCAATTCAGTTTCTTACAAGAGTTTGTGTGCGTCGATTTTGTTTTGCTATTGGAACATAGGGTGGAATTATCCCCTCTCCCCCATCCATAGTGCAGTAGAGGGAAAAATTGTAAAAAGGACAGATAATCAAATAGGTTGGCACTGGGGAGATATACCCACCTTGCCACCTCTGAAATCATGCTCTGGGCAGAAAGGTCCCTGAATAACCTTCCTTATCCATCACAATTAAGGCTCTCAGGGCTCTTTTAAGGCTGTTAGAATCATCAAATCCCTACAGTGCAGATAGAAGCCATTCAGCCCATTGAGTCTGCTCTTTATGGGGAATGACCTCATAAGACCCTTATTTCATTTGGCCATGGCTACGGGTGGGACCAGAAAGAGTTGGCCTTACCTGAGTGGTGAGTCAGTGTGGCTGTCCTTTAAGATGGCTCTTTCACTCATTCCTCCAAGACCTCAGGCAGGGAGAGCCACTGAGCTCCCCTCACGCCTGACCCCAATGCTCCCTATCCCTGAGATTCCCGGAACTCACCCTTCCAAAACAAAAACGCCTAACTTTCTCAGTGGTGACCGTTCACTTGAGGATCTGGTGAGGCCATGTCCTCTAACAGAGTCTTTGCCACAGTGCTGCGAATTTCTGGAAATGTCCGCCTCCAATTGGCCAGCAACTGCAGGCATGAGGGTGGATGACGTGATGGATGAATTGGAGTGAAGGGTGGTGCAGTAGGCGATGTGCTGCATTTGTAATGTCAACAGGAAACCCATCATCAGCCAATCAGCTGTTTGGTTGACGTCAGATCTGGTGGGTTTTCTGACCAAGGTAGGCATTAAGTTTCTCTCAGAAACTTTCCTTCCTTTTTCGGACTTAGCCTGAAACTGGGAAAATATTGCCCTAGTGTCTGCTTCGACTCAGTGATAATGTGAACCATGAAAACCACTGACCAGAGAGTTTGAAGTGCATTGTGGGTAAAGGAAGGGAAAATTTATTAAAGAAAAGATGGTGGAGAATCTA
Organism: Rhincodon typus; assembly: GCF_021869965.1. Taxonomy (NCBI): domain Eukaryota; kingdom Metazoa; phylum Chordata; class Chondrichthyes; order Orectolobiformes; family Rhincodontidae; genus Rhincodon; species Rhincodon typus. Next base: position 46,130,229 of record NC_063352.1, on the reverse strand, counting down.
AGGAAAGATGGGCTGAGCTTGGAGGGGGTCCAGAAGAGGTTAACAGGAATTATCCTGGGGATTTTGGCTTGTCATATGATGAGTAGTTGAGGACTTTGGGTCTGTACTCAATGGAGTTTAGAACAATGAGGGGGGATTCTGATTGAACCTCACAGAATACTCAGAGGCCTGGATAGAGTGGATGTGAAGAAGATGTTGCCACTCGTAGGAGAGACTAGGCCCTGAGGGTACAGTCTCAGAGTGAAGGGCTGACCCTTTCAAACTGAGATGAGGAGGAATTTCTTCAGCCAGAGGCTGGTGAATCTGTGGAACTCATTGCCACAGAAGGCAGTGGAGGCCAAGTCATTGAGTGTATTTAAGACAGAGAGAGAGGTTCTTGATTAGTAAGGGGATCAAGGATTATGGGGAGAAGGCAGGAGAATGGAGTCAAGAAGCATATCAACCATGATCAAATGGCAGAGCAGATTTGATGGGCCAAATGGCCTAATTCTGCTCCTACATCTTATTTTTTTCCTCTTTATTCATTCACAGGATGAGGGCATCGCTGGCTAGGCAGCATTTATTACCCATCCCTAACTGCCCAGAGGGCAGTTAAGAGTCAACCACATTGCTGCAGGTCTGGAGTCACATGTAGGCCAGACCAAGTAAGGATGGGAATTTCCTTTCCTGAAGGATATTAGTGATCCAGATGAGTTTTTCCCAACATTCGGTAATGGATTCATGGTCAGTATTAGACTCTTAATTCCAGATATTTATTGAATTCAAACTCCACCATCTGCCATGGTGGGATTCAAACCCAGGTCCCCAGAACATTATCTGGGTCTGTGGATTAACAGTCCAGTAATAATACCACTAGGCCAATGCCTCCCTTTGGTTATGGTCATCTGGTTATGATTCACATCCTTACAGGTCTGGTGTGGGGTCATGGATGAAAGATTTTGTTGCTCTTCATTGAGAGTGTGATAAGGGATCCTGTTAGAGTTAAGTAAAGTAATGGACATGGTGCACCTATGTTTCAGCACTGCCCTTGAAACTTCTCCTGGAAAGATCAGCACTGAAAATGCAGAAAGGGTGAAATCATTTCACATTGGATATGCAACTGATGAACCATTGCCTGCAGAGATGGTAATTAGGGGGACGGTCAATGACCTTGGGCGCAGTTACATGTTGAGTCCCTCAAGAATCCACTTCCAGGAATTAATATCAACAAAACTGAACTGGAGATGGGTGCCGTGGTTAAAATGTCTACATTTGCAGGTGTTACAAAGCTAATTCAAGCTACAAAGCTCAGCAGATTGGCTATAGGGGATTTGCAACAAATTTGTGTATTGGGAACAAAATCAGAAGTTGTAATTTTGGTTTCTGATTTGCAGTTTTTTTGACAATTGGGAAAGCATGTTACAAATTAAATTCAAAGTGGAGTCAAAAATTTAGGAAAGCCAATTTATTTAAATTGAACAAAAAGACTGTACGTGGATTGTGATCTAGGAATTGTGATTGAAATTATTGAACAGGCATGTGTTTTCTTTCTTTATTCATTCATGCAATGAGGGCATCACTGGCTAGGCAACATTTATTGCCCATCCCTAATTGCCCAGAGGGCAGTTCAGAGTTAACCATATTGCTGTGGGCCTGGAGTCCCATGTAGGCCAGACCAGGTAAGGATGGGAATTTCCTTCCCTGAAGGACATTAATGAACCAGATGGGTTTTTCCAACATTCAGCAATGGATTCATGGTCAGTGTTAGATATTTATTGAATTCAGATTCCACCATCTGCCGTGGTGGGATTTGAATCCAGGTCACCAGAATGTTATGTTACAGATCAGATGTTTGGGGGTATTAAAATGTCAATATTGGGCTGGGACAATAACATAACCTTTGCCACTTTTTAATCATTAGTTTGACCTGGAATGTTGTATTCAGTTCTGGTCTCTGCAGTGTGCAAAGGATATTGAAATGATATCAAAGGCAAATCCATGATGATTTAATGGACTGAAGGATTGTATAATGATATAAAAATGGGGAAGCTGAGAGGTAATTTGCTTCCCTTGTCCCACATTCCTGAAGGAACTAGACAATATAGATTATGATAAACTGTTTAATCTTTTCTAGAATAATAGACCCTAGAGTTAATGAGGATGAACCAGTCGATGTGGTGTATATGGATTTTCAGAAATATTTGGATAAATTTCCACACAAGAGTACTGGTGGCGGCACAGTGGCTCAGTGGTTAGCACTGCTCCCTCACAGCACCGGCGACCCAGGTTCGATTCCACCCTCAGGCGACTGCCTGTGTGGAGTTTGCGCGTTCTCCCCACGTCTGCATGAGTTTCCTCTGGGTGCTTCAGTTTCCTCCCACAGCTCAAAAATGTGCAGGTTAGGTGAATTGGCCATGGGAAATGCAGAGTTACAGGGTCTGAGTGGGATGCCCTTCAGGGGGCCGGTGTGAACTCAATGGGCTGAAGGGCCTGTTTCCATACTGCAGGGATTCTATGAATTTAGACAGGCTGGGTGAGTGGGCAAGAGTGTGGCAGATGGAATATTATGCGGATAAGTGTGACATTATCAACTTTTGTGTGAGGATTGAAGGGTCAGAGTTTTTCTCAAATGTTGAGAGATTGAAAAGTGTCATGTCCAAAGGGGCTTAGATGTCCTTGTCTATAAGTCCCTGAAAACTAGCATGCAGTTGCAGCGGGCAATTTGGAAGGTGATTTTCCTGTTAGCCTTTATCACAAAAGCATTTGATTACAACAGCAAAACAGCCTTGCTCCATTTGTATAGAGGAATGATGGGATCACACCTGGAGCATTGGGCATAGATCTAGTTAGAATAACATACTTACCATAGTCAGAGAGCATTGGAGGTCCAGCAGATTGATTCCTGTAATGGTGGGACTATCTTGCGGGGAGATTGCTTCTGTTTTCTCCGAGTTCAGATGTAAACTTGATTGAAAGGGATAATAGATGCAGGAAGGATCTTCCCCCCGGCTGAATGGCCCAGAATTAGGGATGCAGCTTCAGAATAAAACTTAAGCCATTTCAGACTGAGATGAGGAGGAACGTCTTCACTCTGAGGGTGGTAAATCTTGAGATTTCTCAACCCCAGAGGTTGTGGAAAGCTCAGTATGTTCAAGACAGAGATTGATAGATTCCTAGTTACCTAATGATATCAAGCGATATGAGGATAACATGGAAATGAGATATCGAGATCAGCCATGATCTAGAATAGCAGAGCCAGCTCGAGAGACTGAATGGCCTAATTCTGACATGGTCTGCACATGATGGGGAAAGAGGGGAAACAACATTGTTGTTTGAGTTTGGGGGAGCCCTGTTTATCTGCAGTTTCCTGGAAGATAATGTGGGTTCTTGCTGGATCTGGTGACTATACCTTTAAAGTCACCATCACCTTCAATGTTTTTGCTTCAGAGATACACTGAGGGGGATGAAGCATGAGGCAGGTGACTGAAGAATTGTTGATTCTGGGATCTCTGTGTCTCTTCCCTGTTAAGGGAATATCCAGAAGGCAGCTGGGCATGTCAGGTTGATTTCCCACAAATACACTGAGCCATTGCTTTCACACACATGGAACCCCACCCTGGAATGCATTTGACAGCTGCAAGGGATTTCATTCTATCAATGCCAAACGAGTGAACAACACAAAAATATTCATGTCATTGTTCTGGAAGCAGGTTCGGGGGAGGAGATGACCTAGTGTTATTATCGCTCAACTGTTAATCCATAGAGATAGTAGGAACTGCAGACGCTGGAGAATCTGAGATAACAAGGCGTAGAGCTGGATGAACACAGCAGGCCAAGCAGCATCAGAGGAGCAGGAAAACTGACGTTTCGGGCCTAGACCCTTC